>NC_136367.1:5050000-6250000 GCF_037039965.1 Doryrhamphus excisus | reverse complement strand
GGTTATAGCGAAGGAATGTGCAGAACATCCGAGCAGCCTCTCTCTGCACCGGCAACACCTTCTGCAACCACAGTGGACATCAGTCGTAACATCTGCTGTCCACCGCTTTACCGTGTGGAAGTGGTTGAGTCAGCTGACATTGCTAGTGAGGATGACAAAGATGCGAGCAGACAGACTCTGGTGCAGCGGCTCGCCGGGGAGAAGTTTAGCTAGAATGCCGTAACGCTGCAGCAGCTTCTCATGCAGCCTCCAGCGCAGAGAACCTCCAACCTTTTCCTCTGCCGACAGCAGAGCCGACAGCAGTTCAGAAGACTGGAAGGAACTCTGGAGGAACCCCACAACGCACTGAGAAATCTCCTTTTACATTCCAAACAGGAAATGCTCTTGTTAGTTTTCTGACCTTTTTGTCTTGCGTCAGTTTCTCTCCTCTGAACAGAACCACCTCCAGAGTTTCTTCCAAGTGATTCATCAGAGCATCCAACACCTCGACAACAAAAACAACAAGAGTAGAAATGAGAAAGAAGATCTATGTTGGGGAGCTTGGGAAAATTGTTTTATTAGTCCTGGGACCTCTGACCTCCAGAGCGTCGTCCTTCAACAGAATCATAAGCTCTTTGTGGACCAGAGGAACATTTGAATGAAGCAGCTTCACCACCTGACAGAAGGAAATAGTCCAAATATTATTTTGACACTTGAGCCTCGAGAAGAAACTTTGTTGGCCGCTCTTCTTGTTGTTCAGAGGATATGTCTTTCCGTAAATCTGACCTGATGAAAACTGGCGGCTGCGCTTCTCCGGACGCTGACTTCGGGATCACAACAAAGACTTGAAAACGACAGGTACAAGTCGGACAGGAAGTGGGTGGACTCGGCAAATGCCAACATGGTCTGAAGAGTCAAACGTTGCAGTCAGCGTCCCTCAGCTTGTGCTTAGTTTTTAATGTGTGGTGTGTTTATTGTCGTATCTTCTCACCGGCAGGTTGTAGCAGCAGTTACACCGAATCAGGGTTGTCTGGTCGTCAACATTTTCCGTTTTTTCGTTGTTGACGCCAACAACACAGAGTGACATGAACGTCTCCAATAAGTGGACCTTCTGCTCATCCGACAGACAACCTGAAAATGAGTTTTCAGGTTTTTCGGAGTTGTGGACTGGAGTTGTTCCGGACGCTGTGACATGACAGATCAGCGAGACACAGATTATATTCTCACCTGCAAGTTGACTGCAGATTTTCCCAAAATGGAACGACAAGGATGCCAAGATGCCGTCACCTGCCTGGAATACCGACATCACCAAGGGAACCACAATGCGGAGTCTGTTCTCTGAGGGGGAGGAGGAGGCAGGTATTAATTAGCATTCACTGTGCTTCGACTCCCTGTCACTCACCACTGTCGATCTTCTCCATCAGGTTGATGATGGCGTCCAACGCTGCGAGACGCACGCTGCTGTGCTCATCTCTCGCCAAGTCAACCAAGTCAGGCAGCAGCTCCCTGCTGGTCTCATCCACACTGGACTCGCCAACGAGACAAACATCATCATCAAGGTGTGTGCTTGATTTTTTTTTTTTGCTTCTTGGAATAATAATAATAATAAATGATAAAATATTGACCCCGACGCCATGGCGATGCTCTCCAACTGGCGGCACATGCATGCTCGAACCTCAAATTCCGGATCCTGACACAAAGAACGAGCCAATGGCATAAGCTCTTTCTTCACTCTGAAAGAAGAGAAGAAGCTTAAACAGACACAACACCTGTCACCCGTCCCCTGTGGACGCCCCTGTGGACCCCCAGGCCAAAAAACCAGGCTCAACCAAATGAGAGTGGAGAGCGTTAGTCATTGACTTGTCAACTCGATGTCCAGCACGTCACAGACTGAGGTTTACCAGCGTACTGCAACGTGATAGCTAATATTTACATGTGAGAATCCAGTTTACAGCAGACTTTGCCCAAAATGCGACAGTGGGCCAGACGAGCGTGAAGAGAATGAGAAGGTAGAGGTTGGAAGACGAGAGGTCTCAGCACCTGTTGAAATAAACCAAAAATACAAAAAAAACCATCAAACCATTGGAAGTAAGTCAATCTACTGGTCCATACTGGTACCTCCTGTTTGATTGTCTCCTTTGGTAGAACATCGATGGCACACAACAGAGTCTCCAGCCAGGCGTTGCTCACCACTGTCAAGAAAATCCAACATCAGAACCCAAAGGTGTCCTCACCTGCTTAGGGCTTTTTACCTGCATCTCGGTGGTTCAGGTGGAGCAGGACTGTCTTCAGGATCGAGTAGGTGTGGGTGTGGATCAGGACGATGTCGTCCTGCAGGACGGTCAGAAATGACACCGCAGCTGCCAGTTGGATTTCAGCTCCGGCTCCACTGAGGACCTCCTGAGTTGGGCGGGATAAAAGCTCACGTCCAACGTCCCGTCCCGTCTATCGTTACGGTGAAGGTGAAATAGATGCGATTCCACAAACGTACCCGAACCTTTGGTACAACCCAATGGAACGTCTCTGCTGGATTCTGACGGATCAGACTTGGCAGGTTCGCGATGACGCTCGCTCTCTGTACCTCCTGACCCGCACTAAAATATAGAAAACGCAGAAGAAATTAAGAAAGTTTTGGTTCTTTGGTTGACCCACGAGTGACAGGCAGTAGCATCCTTCAGTCCATTTTCTGGTGGTGGGTAGACATGGGGACACATGAGTGGCCTGGACTCATACCACTTATACTCTTGTGTTTTCACGTGGAATCTCACCTGAGCAGGTAGACAGCTCTGTCGATATCATTGAGGTCTTCATCCACCGTCAGCTGACTGATTTCCTCTGCGGTCTGACCAAAAAGAAGAACAAACTATGGAGTTGAGTTTTAGCTCTAGCAACGTTCTCAGGTGACCAGCAGTTTTCATTGGGAATCATTTTCATCACGTTTTTTTTTCCTTGACAAACAACCAAACGATAAATAGTCAATGTGAATACACTCAAACAATTACACACATTTACAGGAAGGATCCAATCAGGGCCACTGTCTTTGTGAGGTAGGGTTGCTAGAATTTTTCATTCATTCATTTTCTACCGCTTATCCTCACGAGGGTTGTGGGGGTGCTGGAGCCTATCCCAGCTGTCTTCGGGCGAGAGGCGGGGTACACCCTGGACTGGTGGCCAGCCAATGGCATGGCACATATAGACAAACAACCATTCACACTCACGTTCATAATTATTAGAGCCTTGTAGCATGACATAACACCCCTATAGTCACATTAACACTTTTATTAGCCAATATTCATTCATTCATTCATTCATTTTCTAGCGCTTATCCTCACGAGGGTCGTGGGGGTGCTGGAGCCTATCCCAGCTGTCTTCGGGCGAGAGGCGGGGTACACCCTGGACCTGGTGGCCAGCCAATCACAGGGCACATATAGACAAACAACCATTCACACTCACATTCATACCTATGGACAATTTGGAGTGGCCAATTAACCTAGCATGTTTTTGGAATGTGGGAGGAAACCGGAGTACCCGGAGAAAACTCACGCATGCACGGGGAGAACATGCAAACTCCACACAGAGATGGTCGAGGGTGGAATTGAACCCTGGTCTCCTAGCTAACCACTAGACCGCCGTGTCGCCCATAGAAGCAAAGCATAAAAGTATAAAAAATAAAACCAATTAAAATAAAAAAGAAGAAACTAAAAGACCATAGTTAGACCATACGACTAACTCCGAGTTAAAAGCCAGAGAATAAAAGTGGGTTTTAAGACGAGACTTAAAGCTTTAGATGTTCGGGGCCTTTTTTACTTGGGAGGGGTAAGTTCCATAGCTTGGGGCCAACCACAGAAAAGGCTCGGTCTCCCGTGGTCTTAAGTCTCGTCTTGGGCACCACAAGTTGGAGCTAATACTCGGACCGAAGTGACCGCGCTGGAAAGTAAATTTGGATGAGTTCCGAGATGTATTTGTTGTTTTTGGAATGTGGGAGGAAACCGGAGTACCCGGAGAAAACCCACACATGCACGGGGAGAACATGCAAACTCCACACATAGCTGCTCGAGGGTGGAATTGCTGCTGGAATTTCCACCACAAAAATGATATTCCATCCAAGGAGAAAGACAATATATATGCACACATTCCAGGTTTGATGCTATGGACGACACCACAGTCCAAACTAAGTCAACCATGTGGAGCATTATTACCCCTAAAACTAATTTGAGTGTGGAGTTTGCATGTTCTCCCCGTGCATGCTTGGGTTTTCGCCGGGTACTCCGGTTTCCTCCCACATTCCAAAAACATGCTAGGTTAATTGGCCACTCCAAATTGTCCATAGGTATGAATGTGAGTGTGAATGGTTGTTTGTCTATATGTGCCCTGTGATTGGCTGGCCACCAGTCCAGGGTGTACCCCGCCTCTCGCCAGCTGGCATAGGCTCCAGCAACCCCCACGACCCTCGTGAGGAAAAGCGGTAGAAAATGAATGAATAAATCTTCTTATGCTTATTAGGGAGAGGGTCGCAGGGGCAGCAGCCTAAGCAGAGAAGCCCAGGATTGTCCCGGCGGACCCCAAGGCGTTCCCAGGCCAGTTGAGAGACGTAGTCCTGGGTCTTCCCCAAAGTCTCCCACCGGTTAGACATGCCTATGGACCCCATGACAGCATGAGAGTCTACCTAAGGTTAAATTGGTGGGAAAAAGTCCATTCAGACAATCACAAAAAACAATAACAAAATCAAGATAGCGATCATCAGACCTCACAGCTAGGAGACCAGGGTTCAATTCCACCCTCGGCCATGTCTGTGTGGAGTTTGCATGTTCTCCCCGTGCATGCGTGGGTTTTCTCCGGGTACTCCGGTTTCCTCCCACATTCCAAAAACATGCTAGGTTAATTGGCCACTCCAAATTGTCCATAGGTATGAATGTGAGTGTGAATGGTTGTTTGTCTAAATGTGCCCTGTGATTGGCTGGCCACCAGTCCAGGGTGTACCCCGCCTCTCGCCTAGAGACAGCTGGGATAGGCTCCAGCACCCCCACAACCCTCGTGAGGATAAGCGGTAGAAAATGAATGAATGAATGAAGCTAGCGATCACGTGCTAGCAAGTCTGCTTCACATCCATTTGGTTTTTGCTTTGAACCTTTGTGTGCTCTGTGTGGAGTTGGCTTTACTATTGGGACTCTAGGGATTGATGGGTGAGCTGGAGCCTATCCCAGTCGACACCCACACTGATGTAGAGGGCCCAATGAAGCTTACGTGCATGTTTGTGTGTCGTTAAGGTACAACATACAAACTCCACAAACGTTCAAACCCAGATTTCAACCCAGAGCCGCCTGTGATATAAAACTGTTCTGCCGTGCTGTAATATTCATAAATATGAATAATCATCATAACAATAACCACGAAGAAGAATGAAAAAGAATGATGACATCAACAAGAACGCTGAGCCATAGTGCGTCACTCTGCGGGTCTCCCTCAACTTCCGGTGCGTGGGCCGCTCTTGCGCCCACACTTCACGTGACCACCATCCTCATCATCAGTCACATCGTGTTGACGCAAACTTAGCATGTTCCACCCGTGTAAGGCTACAAATGCGCTTTAAGGAGGAAGAAGGAAGAAGGAAATACCTTCACACTTCGGCGGTTTGGTCTCTCGATGAGCGCGAGCTCCTGCACGTGCACGTCCTCCAGCGGTCTGCTCACGAGTCCGGACTGGCAGGCCGTCATGGTTCCGACCGGAGACCAGCGACTTCGTGTGTGAACTGGTCTGAGCGGCTCTGAGTGTCGACCATCCCTGGAGCAACCGGGGGCGGGGGGGAGTGGGGGGGACGGGAGGGAGGGAGGGACGGATAGTCACCGTTTCCACGGAGATCCGTGCTCGACGTGACGTCACAATTTTTTTACGCTTCCATCCAGATCCACTTTGAGACTTTGTGGTGAAGCTGATGATGAAGATGACAGCCTGGGGGTGTGGGCGGGTGGGGGGGCGGTAGCGTGGAGTGGGCTCCAGTCTTGCAACTCCTTGGATTCACCTGGCAGCTTTTAACAGTATGTGACACAATGGTAATTGTAATTATATAATACTAGTCGTAGTAGTAGTAGTAATAATAATATTAATATGAATAATAATAATATGTCTTGTGGTTGACTATGGACTGGATTATGGACTGGTGATTATGAGGGATTATACAATACAATACAACAATACAATACAATATACGTATATATTGTTTATATTTTATAATATTAGATTTTATATTATATTATTAATATTATATTATATTATATATACACTAATTAGAAATTATTTATATATTAATATAATTATAATTATATATATTAATATAATATATATTATATAATATTATATTTTATAATTATACAATACAATAACATAATAATAATATATAATAATAATAACAACAACAACAATAATAATAATAATAAAGTCAAAATATAAAGAGTAATATGTAATGTTAGGATAAGTAATATCTTTTTAATAACAAAGTTAAAATACAGAAGAAAAAAATTCTCATCTTATGAGAAACAAACAAAACAGTAAATAAAGTTGTAATTTTTGGAAAATAAGGTTGCAAAAAATGTGAATAAAGTCCAAATATTCAGAGAAAAAGTAAGAAAAAAAGTTCTTTTTTTCGTAACTTTTAAGCATATCCACACGTGTTGCTTTACAAAAAAATCCAAGTGCCCCCTGCTTACTTTCATTTTCACTATGTGGCCCCTGGTGGAAAAGGTTTGGACGCTCCTGGTCTAAACATTCCAACCTGGTTCTGTCATAAGTGGAACAGAATAAGAACGGGGCTGTTATCTCAAAGACGTTTACTGCTTTTTAATGTGCCTCTCCTCACGTAATGCAGTGGAGCTTTCAGTACAGTGTGTGTCTGTATCTCAGCACATCTAAAAATAGCACTGGCCAAAGTCACAATTGTCTTCCGCCGATGACGAGCAAACAAAAGACAGAGGCACTTTCTTTTTTGTTTTTTTACATCCCTGGTACTACAGGTACTGATACACTGCAGGATTAGTTTTGTTATCATCCAGCTGTCCACGGTGTTGCTGCTGGTAAGTTCTTCCGAAGCTCATTTCCATGATTGCATTTCTTCTCCAGCGCCATTATTAACACGTGTGACAGTTAAGGGTCAGGAAGTTAAACTTGACATGATACGGACGGACATATAAAAGGCGCTGAATGGGCTGGCCCCCAATTACATCTCGGAACTCATCCAAATTTACTCTCCAGCGCGGTCACTTAGGTCTGAGGACCAGCTCCAACTTGTGGTGCCCAAGACGAGACTTAAGACCAGGGGAGACCGAGCCTTTTCTGTGGTTGGCCCCAAGCTATGGAACACTTTCCCTTCCCAAGTAAAAAAAGGCCCCCAACATCTAAAGCTTTAAGTCTCGTCTTAAAACCCACTTTTATTCTCTGACTTTTAACTCGGAGTTAGTCGTATGGTCTAACTATGGTCTTTTAGTTTCTTCTTTTTTATTTTAATTGGTTTTTATCTTATATACTTTTATTGCTTTGCTTCTATGGGCGGCACGGCGGTCTAGTGGTTAGCGCGCAGACCTCACAGCTAGGAAACCAAGGTTCAATGTTTATCTATATGTGCCCTGTGATTGGCTGGCCACCAGTCCAGGGTGTACCCCCCACGACCCTCGTGAGGATAAGCGGTAGAAAATGAACGAATGGATGAATGAATATTGGGTAATAAAAGTGTTAATGTAACTATAGGGGTGTTATGTCATGGCTACAGGGCTCTAATAATTATGAATGTGAGTGTGAATGGTTGTTTGTCTATATGTGCCCTGTGATTGGCTGGCCACCAGTCCAGGGTGTACCCCGCCTCTCGGTCAAAGACAGCTGGGATAGGCTCCAGCACCCCCTGCGAAAAGCGGTAGAAAATGAATGAATGCTTTGCTTCTTGTTTTTAATATTTTAATGTCTGTTTTACAATTTTATTTCTTATTTGATCTTTTAGTTTGGGATTAAATTCAATTTGTACCTTTTATTTATTGTATTTTATTTTTACTTTTTATTTTACTAGTCTGTGCAGCACTTTGGAAACTCCGTTTATAAAATGTGCTATATAAATAAAGTGGATTGGATAAAAAAAATAATAGTATATTTTATTAGCTGTATAATTCCCTTTCATCCAAATGTGACAAAAGCAAATTGATGGTCAACTATTGTTGTTTTGCAAGCTGAACTAATGTGAGTGGCCGGGCAGCGTAAAGGTCACATGGTACTAGAGCCCCTGCTGTAAGATGAGAGGCAGCTGCCTGCAGGTCAGCGTCCTAAAATAAGAGTGGTCCCTTGTGTAGACGTCCAAACGTGTGGCAGCGGACCGCCTGAAAGGGATTGTTGCACAACTTGGTGAGAACTTTTCTCCTTTTTTTTGTTTGAGAAGATTTTTCAATGCTAATCTTTCAGATGACTTTTTAGTGGAGGCAAAACAAGCTGCAGACTTACTGAAAACAATGACTAGTCTTTGGAACTTGCATGATCTCTATCTGACACACAAAACGTGTTTTCCGTCATGTGATATGAAAACTGTTGTCTCAGTGCCGTCATGGCGGCAGATGGCGTCCCTCGCCCGGCCACGCTGGACGATTACTCCCTGTACGGCAACCTGAGTGACGACGAGCTGCTGCAGCTGGCCATCGAGCGCAGTCTGGCCGATGTCCATGCTGACTTCGCCCTGGACACGCCCCCTAACCCGCCGCTTCCTGACCCAAAGACCAACAAGGCGAGCGACAGCTGCCAAATTTCACCTGTGCAGAAAACCGCTCCCCACTACAGCTCGCCAAACCCTCCCAGTCAAAAGCCTCCTGATGCGTACGTATGCCATCGCTACTGTAGCTGCCTTTATTTGTACCACAAGGGGACAAGTCCCACATGTTGCTTGCTCATCGGTTCATGCGCTCATTGATTGGACAAGGAAGGTCTGCAAAGACCATAGTGGGCCATGAGACCTTCTCTCAGGTCCAGCACCCGCGTGGAATGGATACAGTCCACCATCTTGTACTGGAAAGTCTTTCCAGACGTTTGCAAGCCGCTTCAGCTGTGAAGCGAAGAACTTGTCACGATATTTTTGCCCGGCCTTACCCTTCATCTAATCCAGGGGTCTCAAACTCAATTTACCTGGGGGCCACTGGAGCTAGGGTCTGGGCAAGGCTGGGCCGCATCAGGTTTTCCAAAAAAAACAAAACACAGTTATTAAAAACAGAAAAATATACAAACTTTTTCAGTGCTTTGGTTCCAATTTTCTGATAAAATATCTTACTTTTTATTTTTCTGCACAAAATAAGATGAAAAATAAATAAACAAATCAAGAATAAAGAAAATCAATCAATCAGTAATAAATAAATATAATAATAATAATAAAACGGCAAATAATAAAAACTTAAGAAACCACATATAGTTGGTGGGTAGACAAATGATTTTTTTCAGATTAAAATGAACAAAGCATTATTAGAGCCCTGTAGACATGACAAAACACGACTATAGTCACATTTATACTCTTTTTATTTACAACATATTGCGCAACTGCAGGGTCTTGAGACACATGCTAACTCGCAAACTAGAGAGCTAGCGACCTAAACGGTAGCCTTCAAGTTATTTCCTTTAAACTTAAATAGCCAAAAACTTACCACTTCCACACGGATAGGGAGGAAAACTATTAACAGTTATTTAACCTTTAACATGAACATTAATCAAACCTTGGTGTCCTCCCGGTGGAGCTGGAGGAGGTGGCCGGGGATCGGGAAGTCTGGGCTTCCCTACTAAGACTGCTGCCCCCGCGACCCGGACCCGGATAAGTGGAGGAAAATGGATGGATGGATGGATGGATGGATTAATCAAACGTAATAATTTTTTCTGGGTACATGATACCATACAGCATCCATTTCAAACTTGCGCGGGCCGCACTAACATTAAACTTTAATATCAAGGCGGGGGCCTCAAATTAGTGTCCTGCGGGCCACATTTGGCCCACGGGCCGCGTGTTTGAGACCCCTAGTCTAATCATTTACTCAGAGATCCCAGATCTCTGCTCTGATTGGCTGTTATTCTGGTGTGTGAGTGTGTTGCAGGAAGACCTTTGATGGGACTGTCGGTTGTTTCATGACCGGTTCTGGGAAGAAGATGCTGGCTTATCGAAGGTGTGACGGCACCGTGGTCCACATCGCTCCAGAACCTCAGGAGTACATTTGCGGCCGCACTGGTGACACTTGAGGTCAGACGGAACACTTGCATCTCATGGCTGTTTTTGGGCAGGGAGGAAGAACCTTTGTTTCAAGCCATCCGGGTCGGTGACGTGGGCCGAGTGAAAGTTCTCATCACGTGTCCTGGAAGCAACCTGATGCTCCCCAGCAAACCAGGCTGGATGGCCATCCATCAGGCTGCGTTGTTCGACCAGGAGGCCTGTCTGAGAATCCTCTTGTCGGGTAAATAGCTATAAATATCGATAATTATTTCCCCATGTGCAACATGAAATAGTCATTAAAAATATTATCATATTATTATTATATTTTTACATTATATATATAATAATAATAATTATATATTATATATTATATTTATATATATTATTATTATTATAAATAAACTATTATAAATTATAAACTAATTTATAAAATAGTAACTATTACAAACTATTATAAATATAAACTATTATAAATAGTAAATATTATATTATTATTATATTTTTATATTATATATATTATTATCATATATTATATTTATATAGATATTATAAATATTATATTATTATAAATAAACTGTTATAAATAGTATTATTATTATTGTTATTGTGATTATGAATATGATTATGATTATTATATTATATTATATTATATTATATTATATTATATTATATTATATTATATTATATTATATTATATTATATTATATTATATTATATTATATTATATTATATTATATTATATTATTATATTTATATTATTATATTATTATTATTATTATTATAAATAAACTATTATAAATAGTAACTATTATAAACTATTATAAATTCTAAACTATTATAAATAGTATATATTATATTATTATTATATTTTTATATTATATATTCATTCATTCATTTTCTACCGCTTTTTCCTCACGATATTATTATTATATATTATATTTATATATATTATTATATTATTATAAATAAACTCTTATAAATAGTATTATTATTATTATTGTTATTGTTATTATTATTATTACCACATAAACACCGTTGATTAGCGCTACGGATTTACAGGTACCGGGTATCTGTACTGTATCAGTTCAATTGTGAAAGGTACCCATCCCTATACAGCAGGGGTGCTCACACTTTTTCAGCATGCGAGCTACTTTTAAAATGATCTACCCACTACAAAAATGCAAAACATCTATTTATTTTCAAATGTATTGAGGATTATTTGTACGTACAATGTATGTTGATGTACCTTACATAACCAAATGAGCCAATATTGCAAAACACACATAATTAACTATTAACATTTTTTGTAATTACCTGAGTTTACTTTGATGACTTGCACTGAATTCAATCAACCAGGGATGCATAGTCCGGACAGTAGCTGCTGATAGCCAGGTTAGCCAGGCAAACGCACTTTGAAAAAGACATTGTGAAAAAAAGTCCACCTCCCATTCCGTATGGAAGTGATATGTTTTTGCCTTTTTACTTGGTCCAGCTCCTTCATTCATTTTAGTGACCATAAACTTTAGCGGGGGCTTAAAATCTGACGCAATTCGCCGACTAGCTTAGCACTTTGCATCGTTCTTTACGCATGAGCGGTGACCTAAAGGTCAAAATTCAGTTGTCATCTGATTGAGTTGTCCTGTATGTCAATCAAGTAACGGGGATGGATGATAGGCTGACATCGTAAGTTCTGCTGCACTTAGAGACGTTGTTTGATTTGATTGGTCACCCGAAGGGCAACATTCAGTTGTCATCTGAATGGCTGCCCTGTATATCAATCAAGTGATGGCATTGATGCTAGGATGATATTTTTTTAATGTCACGCCGCGATCGACCAGCGATCGACCAGTACCACCTCCGCGATCGACCGGTAGATCACGATCGACTTAATGAGCACCCCTGCTATACAGTATATATGTAGTGTATATATACAGTACTACACAGCAGTATATACTACAGCTCTTTATTTACGACACTGAGGAAGCATCCCGACCGGATGTTCGAGCCACCTCATCGGGCTCCTCTCAATGCCGAGGAGCAACATCTTGACCTTGACTCGACCTTTGTTGTCTTTACTTGAGACTTGACTCAGGACTTGGGATTACAAACCTTGCAAACACTAGCTTTCTCTGCAATAATAATAATAATAATAAGCTAGGAGACAGCTAGGAGATCAGGGTTCAATTCCACCCTCGGCCATCTCTGTGTGGAGTTTGCATGTTCTCCTCGTGCATGCGTGGGTTTTCTCCGGGTACTCCGGTTTCCTCCCACATTCCAAAAACATGCTAGGTTAATTGGTGACTCCAAATTGTCCATAGGTATGAATGTGAGTGTGAATGGTTGTTTGTTTATATGTGCTATATACGTATATGCTGGCGACCAGTCCAGGGTGTACCCCGCCTCTCGCCCGAAGACAGTTGGGATAGGCTCCAGCACCCCCACGGCCCTCGTGAGGAAAAAGTGGTTGAAAATGAATGAATGAATGAATAATAATCTAACTGTTAACATAGCAAAGAAAAACATGATGTCATGTTTTCTGCATTGAGATTCTTTTTTTTTTTTTTTTGCTGTCATGACCAACCGGTGACTACGTTGGCGTTCTCAGCCCAGCGGGGGATGGTCAACAAACGCACAGACCGTGGTGAAACTGCCCTGCTGGTCGCCGTAGGCAGGGAGCATTATCAATGTGCTCAATTTCTCCTGGAGAACGGAGCTGATCCCGACATGCCCAACCAGGACCAGGAGACTCCACTGTATAAAGGTAGCAGCACCGCGTAGCATCCCGAAGGCGATGAGTGACTGGAATAGTTTTTGGTGATTCTGTCTTCTGATTCTGACTTGCAGCCTGCGAAAAGAATAACCCTGCACTGGTGGCGTTGCTGCTCAATCACGGCGCAGCGATCAACACTCAATGTTTTCAGGGCTGGACGGCCCTCCAGGAGGCCGCCTGCCGCAACAACGTGGAGATCTGCCAGATGCTTCTGAAGGGAGGAGCCAAACACAGTCTGAGTAATATTTATGGGATCACACCTTTGTTCACGGCTGCTCAGAGCGGGCAAGTGGACACGCTGCGCCTCCTGGTCAAACACGGTGAGTCAAATTCTCACGTTGAACCTCGAAAGGATCAGGAGGAAGTGAAGAACCACTTGGGAACAGCAGTCATCCCGTTTCCTGCTGATTTTCAGGTGCAGACATTAACAGTCAAGCTTCCGATGGAGCGACGGCGCTTTATGAAGCTTCTAAAAACGTACATGAGGAAATTGTGAAGTTCCTTCTTTCCCAGAAAGCAGATGCGAACAAAGCGGGAAAAACCGGACTGCTGCCACTTCACATCGCCACGCAGAAGGGAAGTGACTGGTAGGAGCTTTTATCGTTTTTCATCATCGTGCGTTTGAATGCCCAAATGGGCATCCCGACAGTGAAAAACGTTCTGTTTTCCTTTCCAGCATCGTGTCCTTGTTGATCCCGGCAACCAGCAAGGCGAGAGTCCGCCGCTGTGGGATCAGTCCGCTTCACGTAGCCGCCGAGTACAATCGTGACGACGTCTTAGAGTCATTGATCCAGGCTGGTTTTGATGTCAATGCTCAGCTGTGCGAGCAGCGTTCCAATTTGTATGAGGACCGACGTAGCACGGCACTCTACTTTGCCGTCATCAACAACAACATTGACAACGTTCGCTTACTCCTGGAATCTGGCGCTGATCCAAACCTGGATGTGTTCAGGCCGCTCATGGTGGCGGCGAGGCAGGGCTGCGTAGAGACGGTCACGCTGCTGGTGGAATACGGCGCTGACGTCAATGCCTGCATCCCCACCCATCCCACCACCTTCCCGGCCATTTACATGTTCTCCATGAAGTATCTTCCCATGTTCAAATATCTACTGGACAACGGAGGCCACGCCCTCTCCTGTTTCCAGTGTGTGTACGGGGCCGGACCGCACCCGCCGCTCCAAACCACCAGGTCTCACAGAGGTCACCTGGACAGCCCTGCGAGAGGACCCCCAGACAACCTCGGGCGAGGCGTTCAGGTGCTCAGAGTGGGGAAAACAGATCATCCCTCATTTTCTGTCATACTACTACTAACTAAACTACTAACTACTAAATACTTCATTCACAAACAAATTCACATAATTCACAAACTTGCTGATATAGTTCATCTTCAAACAGCTAAAATAATGCATAAGGCTAAAAATAACCAATTACCTGAATGACCTCATCCAATACTTCTTCCCTGAGAAATATGATCTCAGGGAAGAAGTACATTTGAAACACTTCTATGCTAGGACTACGTTATGCTAGCCATAGCATTTCAGTATGTGGAATCAAACTATGGAATGGATTGAGTAAGGAAATCAAACAATGCACAACGATGAGCCAATTCAAGAAACAATACAAGCAGTTGATGTTTGCTAAATACAAGGATGAAGAGTCTTGAACCAGTCATGATGTGCTATATATATCACTATATTGACACTTACTATGGTACCCATTATGTTATTATATGATCATATCACCACTATCAACTTCGGTACGTGACAACAAAAATAAAATAAACAATAATACAAATAAAATAATTTAAATTTAATTAATTTTAAATTAATTGTATTCTTTTTATTAAATTAAAATTAATTTAAAACAAGTAAAATAAAATAAAAAAGAACTTAAATTATATTAGGAAAGCAGGAAGTGAACAAATGTAACAGTTAGTGATTGTAAAAGTACCAGATGGAGGGGTAGGATTTAATAAGCTTTGCTTCTTCCTACTCCTTTTGGACATGTGGAATGATACGATAAGGTGTTGTGAAGCAATTCCCGGTCCAAACTCTTTACAGACACAGGCCTGCTGACCTCCACTGAGGATGTAGTCGAACAGTGGAAGGAATACTTTGACGACTTTCTCGACTCCACTGACATAGCTTTCATAGAGGAAGCAGAGTCAGAAGATACTATGCGAACAGTTCCATCACCGGGACTGAGGTATCTGGGGTAGTCAAAATGCTCCTCAGTGGCAACGCTCCAGAGGTGGACGAGTTTTTCCCTGAATTTCTTCAGGCTCCGGGTGTTGAGGGACTGTCTTGGTTGACACATCTCGTGTTACATTGCGTGTAAGTCGGGAACGGCACCTCCTGATTGGCAGACTGGGATGGTGGTCCCCCATTTCGGGTGACCGGAAAGTGTGTTCCAACTACAGGGAGGTGACAATCCCTGAAAAAGGGGGTTAATGGTAGCTTATGCTTGCCCCCCATCTGTGAACTGCCGCTTGGTCATGTGATTGAAACCCAGCAATTGGGTAATAGGAGTGTAAAGGTGACTACGGGGTGTTATTTCTGGTCTAGAGGCCTCTAATCCTGTTAAATCTCGTATTTAGAACGTTCTAAACAGATTTTCTATGGTTTAACTTGAAAAATATTCCACTAATTAAACAGGAACGCTACTTTGCCAAAGGGATATACAGTGAAGAAAATAAGTATTTGAACACCCTGCTATTTTGCTATTTCTCCCACTTAGAAATCATGGAGGGGTCTGAAATTTTCATCGTAGGTGCATGTCCACTGTGAGAGAGATAAACTAAAAAGAAAAATCCAGAAATCACAATGCATGATTTTTTAACAATTTATTTGTGTGATACAGCTGCTAATAAGTATTTGAACACCTGAGAAAATGAATGTTAATATTTGGTACAGTAGCCTTTGTTTGCTATTACAGAGGTCAAACGTTTCCTGTAGTTTTTCACCAGGTTTGCACACACTGCAGGAGGGATCTTGGCCCACTCCTCCACACAGATCTTCTCTAGATCAGTCAGGTTTCTGGGCTGTCGCTGAGAAACACGGAGTTTGAGCTCCCTCCAAAGATTTTCGATTGGGTTCAGGTCTGGAGACTGGCTGGGCCATGCTAGAACCTTGATATGCTTCTTACGGAGCCACTCCTTGGTTTTCCTGGCTGTGTGCTTCGGGTCGTTGTCGTGTTGGAAGACCCAGCCACGACCCATCTTCAATGCTCTGACAGAGGGAAGGAGGTTGTTCCCCAAAATCTCACAATACACGGCCCCAGTCATCCTCTCTTTAATGCAGTGCACTCGTCCTGTCCCATGTGCAGAAAAACACCCCCAAAGCATGATGCTACCACCCCCATGCTTCACAGTAGGGATGGTGTTCTTCGGATTGTACTCTTCATTCTTCTTCCTCCAAACACGCTTATTGGAATTATGACCAAAAAGTTCTATTTTGGTCTCATCTGACCATAAAACTTTCTCCCATGACTCCTCTGTATCATCCAAATGGTCATATGCAAACTTAAGACGGGCCTTGACATGTGCTGGTTTAAGCAGGGGAACCTTTCGTGCCATGCATGATTTCACATCATGACGTCTTAGTGTATTACCTACAGTAACCTTGGAAACGGTGGTCCCAGCTCTTTTCAGGTCATTGACCAAGTCCTGTCGTGTAGTTCTGGGCTGATTCCTCACCTTTCTTAGAATCATTGAGACCCCACGAGGTGATATCTTGCATGGGGCTCCACTCCGATTGAGATTGACCGTCATGTTTAGCTTCTTCCATTTTCTAATGATAGCTCCAACAGTGGACCTTTTTTCACCAAGCTGCTTGGTAATTGCTCCGTAGCCCTTTCCAGCCTTGTGGAGGTGTACAATTTTGTCTCTGGTGTCTTTGGACAGCTCTTTGGTCTTCGCCATGTTACAAGTTAAAGTCTTACTGATTGTATGGGGTGGACAGGTGTCTTTATGCAGCTAACGACCTCAAACAGGTGCATCTGATTCAGGATGATACATGGAGTGCAGGTGGACTTCTAATGGGCAGACTAACAGGTCTTTCAGGGTCAGAATTCTAGATGATACACAGGTGTTCAAATACTTATTTGCAGCTGTATCACACAAATAAATTGTTAAAAAATCATGCATTGTGATTTCTGGATTTTTCTTTTTAGTTTATCTCTCTCACAGTGGACATGCACCTACGATGAAAATTTCAGACCCCTCCATGATTTCTAAGTGGGAGAAATAGCAAAATAGCAGGGTGTTCAAATACTTATTTTCTTCACTGTATTATATATAAGGGTTATATTGAGAATAGGTCAAAGTCATTGTATGTATGGGTCATTGTATGGTCACATCACCTCGTACTTCAGTAAGAGGTACATTATTTAAAAAAACAAACAAACCTTAAACTGTATTATGGAAAGCAGGAAGTGAACAAATGTAACAGTTACTGATTGTAAAAGTACCAGATGGAGGGGTAGGATTTAATAAGCTTTGCTTCTTCCTACTCCTTTTGGACATGTGGAACTGATTGATTGTAAAAGTAAACTGTATTATGGAAAGCAGGAAGTGAACAAATGTAACAGTTCTGATTGTAAAAGTACCAGATGGAGGGGTAGGATTTAATAAGCTTTGCTTCTTCCTACTCCTTTTGGACATGTGGAACTGGGAACTGCTTATGGGATGCATTAAATTGGAATCTGATGCATGTTCAAATGAAATTAAACCATTACCATTACCATTACCATTACCATTACCATTACCATTACCATTACCATTACCATTACCATTACCATTACCATTACCATTACCATTACCATTACCATATATTTGTGCTTGATCCACAGTTCTGCGAAATGATTTCCGCCCCCAGCATCAGTCGGTGGGCGGGGCCAATCATTGACGTGCTGTTAGACTACGTGGGTCATGTGACCCTCTGCTCTCGACTAATGGAACACTTGGACAGTTTTGAAGATTGGAGCATCATTAAGGACAAAGCAGGTGTGTGTCAACGTAACGTAACTCCGGTAAATAAAAGACGACAATCGAAAGAAATCATTTCGTGCTACTTTGCAGCCGTGCCACGGTCACTGCTGCAGTTGTGTCGGATGCAGATTGTACAGCTGGTTGGATGGCGGCGGCTGAAGAGGTTACCGCTTCCTGGAGGTCTGATCCGTTTCCTGCGACACCAGGAAGGTTACGGTGGCGTCTGAAGAATTGCATGCAACGACTTGATGGGGTTTTCACAGCAGAACTAAAACGCAAACGTGAGTGGAGCACGGAGTATGTTTTAATGTTTGAACGGGTTGCAGTTGCACGGTTGCCACTCTATCAATGCCGCCGTGTGAAAGCATGGCAGAAACTGCCAGTGGTTACGTTGCTGCTAGCTGCTAAGCAGTGTAGGGAATAACCGAATAACCACGTTCAAAATATTCTTTTTTTTCGAATTCATAAGTCTTTTAAACGTTACAACGCAGCCGAACGTTAAATATGATGGCTTGTCACGTGCTGACTGCTTGCACTACGTTAGTGCTTTATTGATGACTAGATTACACAAGATTTTTGTCTTACCTTTTTTTGACTGCATGAATACAAGAATTTCCCCACTTTGGAACAAAAAAAGCATATTTGAATTCACCATCAGTGATGATGATGTTGATGATGTCCTTTCTTTCTGTTAGACGTCTACAGGAAATGATTTCCTCAAAGTAAACACATTCCTGCTCAAACACAAACTTCCTGTTGATGAAACTCAATGTGTTCCTGTAGATCAGTGGTTCTCAACTGGTTTGGCTGCAGGACCCACCAGCCCCCCTTAGTGGCAAGTGCCCCCCCCCCACACACACTCAAACTTCTAAAATATCTTATATTTAAAGCAGGGCTGTTCAAAGTACATACTACAGATAGGATTCAACAAGAAAAGATATCGGCGGATATCTGCAGCTGTGTGCCAGACAGGATATGCATGAATGTATAGTAGACATTCAAAAAAAATAAAAAAAAACGGACCGGGATATAACTTTCCCACTTTTGGACAGATTTAATAGAGATACACCATTAAATTTACACAAGTACACACAATCTACACTGCAAAACCGCTGCTCAAGCTCTGCAACCATTCTGTCCATTGGACAGTAATAATTTTTAATTTTTAATTTTTAATTTTTAATTTTTAATTTTTAATTTTTAATTTTTAATTTTTAATTTTTAATTTTTAATTTTTAATTTTTAATTTTTTAATTTTTAATTTTTAATTTTTAATTTTTAATTTTTAATTTTTAATTTTTAATTTTTAATTTTTAATTTTTAATTTTTAATTTTTTTCATTTTTATTATATTATTAATTAGCCTATTCTTCTTCTGATTATTACTACTACTACTGTTAGTAGTAGTAGGCTAGTATTAGCCTGCTTTTGCCCTATTATATGAAATTTATCAGAGATTTTTTTTGTAAAAAAAAATCAATTAAAAAATATCAAATTATTAAGGGGAACTGAAGCCCCCCTAAAATAGGCCTAATGACGCCACTGGTGCCAGATGATGTCCTCCCACTTAACCTTGACACCCATAAAGTCACCCATAAACATGGCACGAAGCAAGCGAGTAGCACAGACAGAACATGAGGTGCCTTCACGTACAATGGGCAATTACTGTTTTTTTTTTTTAAACCTGCTACCCACCAGTTGAGAATCACTGTTTTATATCACCATTTGTTGGATTATTACCACAATCCTTGGGTCAACTCCACCTAACAAACTCCAAATGAACAATAATTGCATCTAACCTGAGGTCAGACAGGAAGAATAAAAAGTGGAGAATTGATGTGGCGGCGACTTCACCGTCTTTATTGTCGGCAATCAAATGTAAGAATGGCTTGTTTCGCATTTGGTATTCAAATAAAGTTGGGATCCTTTTGATGATTTGATGGGCAGACTGCTTCAGCTTCTGGGCGTCTGGCGGGACTTTTGGCGATACTCTGGCAGATGGTAGAGAATCCAGGCCGATGGCGCCAACATGGCCACTGCAAACACCGACATCACCAAAAAACTTTGCTATCACAAAGAGAGGAAAAAAAAACAGTCACAGCTGCCATTTCAGCTCCGGGTTCATGAAGACCAAGTTCATGAGTACCATGACGACCACTTCAACCTCCAATTGCTTCAAACTGTTAACAATTTAGTAGAATTTCATTTCTTACGTGAAAACCCAAAATGTCCTTTGATAATACAAGAAAAAAATAGAAAACATAACTCAATTCCTGCTTTCCAGACACAGAATCTGTTTCTTGTTCCTTACCCCGGCTCCGATACGGTTTCTGGGAGGTTTGCTGTAGATCTTGCACGTGTTGTCCCTGAAGATCCCCTTAGGACAACAAAAAAAGCCCTCAGAGACGCCGATGACCTTCTTCACAATTCTGGTGGCCATCATCATAAATGATGTTGTCTTTGCTTTGAGCTGCTGAAGCACACACACTGACAGGAAGGGGCGGGGCGTAGGGGGTCCCAGGGGGGGCTTCAACAGAACAGAAGCGCTGATTACATTTTGTCCAGAGAAGAAAAGGCGACGTGATGGAAACATGTTTGAAGCAACACATGCCCTTGTGAACACACACACACACACAGATTCAGCACTGGGTGGTTCAAGGGCCTCAGAACGAAGATAAATATATTTCGAGGCCCCCGCCTTGATATGAAAGTTTCATGTTAGTGCGGCCCGCGCAAGTTTGATATGGATGCTGTATGGTATCATGTACCCAGAAAAAATTATTACGTTTGATTAATGTTCATGTTAAAGGTTAAATAACTGTTAATAGTTATGCTCCCTATCCGTGTGGAAGTGGTAAGTTTTTGGCTATTGAAGTTTAAAGGAAATAACTTGAAGGCTACCGTTTAGGTCGCTAGCTCTCTAGTTTGCGAGTTAGCATGCGTCTCAAGACCCTGCAGTTGCGCAATATGTTGTAAATAAAAAAAGTATAAATGTGACTATAGTCGTGTTTTGTCATGTCTACAGGGCTCTAATAATGCTTTGTTCATTTTAATCTGAAAAAAATAATTTGTCTACCCACCAACTATATGTGGTTTCTTAAGTTTTTATTATTTGCAGTTTAATTATTATTATTATATTTATTTATTACTGATTGATTGATTTTCTTTATTCTTAATTTGTTTATTTATTTTTCATCTTATTTTGTGCAGAAAAATAAAAATGAAGATATTTGAGAACATTGGAATGTTTTATCAGAGCTTTTATTGTAGAAAATCGGAACCAAAGCACTGAAAAAGTTTGTATATTTTTCTGTTTTTAATAAATGTTTTTGTTTTTTTGGAAAACCTGATGCGGCCCAGCCTTGCCCAGACCCTAGCTCCAGTGGCCCCCAGGTAAATTGAGTTTGAGACCCTTGCCTTAATCATTTGTACAAAAGACTTGTTTACTAGTGTCCATTCTCTTTTGCTGCTTGAAGTGAACATGGTTAAACGCAGCTCCCATTTACGAGGGGTACCTGAATGCAACAGGGCAGCCGCGCAGGTGTCAGTGTTGTAACATTTGATGTTCAACTAACAATGTGAGCTTATAAACGTGAGTAATTTTTATTATTTCTCATTCCTACGATGCTAGACGCTGTTTGCATCGTGATAAAGGAATGTGTTGGGATTCAGCCGCCGAGCCGGTCGCTAACCGCTGAGCTAAGTTAGCCATTAGCATGGATGGATATTGTTAGCATGCTATTTCAGTGTTTAGTGTACTGCTTGTAGCTGAGATGTTATGTTGCTAACTGCTAGCTTTATAAGTATTGCAGTAGGGTAGATGAATATCATTAATTAATCACAATAGCATATATTACAGACAGATTGGCTATTTGAGAAGTGTGTATCAAACTGCTAGCCCTTCGCATTCATCGGGACCCAAGAAGTAATTCTCGGTTTCAAAAAGGTTGGTGACGCCGGTACTAAAACAGGAATTCAAATAAAAACCATAAGTGGATATTCTTGTCACTCACTTTGTAAACCTTAATGCTCAGTACATTTTACTGCATTTAAAGAAATCCCATAAAATTGACTCAAAATATGTGAATTCATCTTAAAATAACGTGGTGATTTTGAACGCAACTCATGTCAGTTTACTTTTTTTTTGTTGCCGATTTAAAAATGTATCTACATAAAAATGTCTGGGATAATTGCGTTATCCAAGTCTTTAAAATGGCTGTCCAAACATTTGGAGTACTGTGGTGAATTATGATAATTATAAATAATGCATGTTAAAAATATATAATTCTCACTGATATGTGATGAGAATGAATGAATTGCATTCAATTCAATGAACTGAAATGCGAAATACTGAATTCTGCACAGGCCTGGTGTAGACAATACATGTGATACTGTAGTATCATTTTTTTAGTAAACAGAGAAAAAGCATAAACGTAAACTTCACTGGCCCTGACATTTTATTTTTAATTAAAAAGGAAGTTGACTGATCTTTGACCCCTGAAAAGAAAAGTGAACAAAAAGCATTCTACATGAAGAAAAACCACAAAACAGACAACGAGAGGACATCGGGAAAAGGTCGGCGGGCTTCAGGCACAGTCGAAGCGTCTGTCAACTTGTCTTCTTTTGCGACTTTGCTGCTGCTCGAAGAACTCCCGAATGTCATCCGAGGTCACGACCTGTCACACGAAAAGGCGGCAGTCTTTGGACCGTTTTCATGATCAACCCAGCTGGTCAGATGTGGTCTTGAAGGTCCACGCCGCTTACCTTTCCTTCTGCAGCAAATCTCTGCAGGAAGTCCTTCAGTTCACTTTTCATGTCGTTGTATCCTGACAGGAAGTAGAATCAAACTCAGCGCACATGTTTATGGTCTGACAAGCCGATAACGGTCACTTTTGCTTACCGTGGATGATCTCCAGCTGCTGTACTCTGTTTAGGTTGTCTAGTGCTGACATCAGAGGGTCGGGACTTTGCTTGCGCTCTTCTTCACTCTTCCCTTTGTTCTCGTAAGCGAGGACCGTGTCCAACTCATCCAGCAGGAAGGAGAGACCTGCTTCCGACAGAGTCTCCTGAAGACATCAGAAGACATGTGTGACCAGGAGCTTTTGCGAGTGAAACAGAAAGTCAAGACTTCTAGTACCTGGCAGGCGTTGCAACGGCACAGCTTTGAGCGCCACCCCGACGGCCAAAATACCGCCCCAGACTGCACCCGCTTAGCATCCATGGCTTGAAGCTGCTTGAGTCTGCAACTTGGATCCTCTTGCTCCTCCCGACGGACTCTCTTGCAGCTCGGCTCAGCGATGTCGTCAACCTGAAGTCACGAGTCCATTTTTAATGACGGGTCGATAAGCAATTGATGATGTCATCCTCACCTTATCAGACCCATCCAGGTGTGCACCCGTCTCCTTCACCTCGGACTCAACCGCAGGAGCCGGAACTGGACAGGAAGTGTGAGATTAGATAGGAAATTAATCAGACAAGTGGGCTTGGGTCATGGGGTGTCCAAACTTTTTCCAGTGAGAATATTCAAATAATTAAAAAAATAATATTCCTGTCGACTCCGGTTTCCTCCCACATTCCAAAAACAGGCTAGGTTAATTGGCCACTCCAAATTGTCCATAGGTATGAATGTGAGTGTGAATGGTTGTTTGTCTATATGTGCCCTGTGATTGGCTGGCCACCAGTCCAGGGTGTACCCCGCCTCTCACCCGAAGACGGCTGGGATAGGCTCCATCACCCCCCGTGACCCTTGTGAGGATAAGCGGTAGAAAATGAATGAATGAATAATCCTGTCTTTGCTTTTTCCCCATTTCCGCCATTTTTTTCATTGTATTTATGATTTATTTATTTTTCAATCAAAATAAAAAAAATATTCAGTCTTTGCTTTTCATATTCCAATTTTATTTTATGTCTTTAGTTTTTCAACTTGATGCTACCTCATCGTTATTACATTATTCTAGTAAATGTACAACTTTTTCTCTTAATATTTGTATTTTAATTGTGTAAAATATTATTAATTATATTTTTTATAATGTGGCGCAAGCCAAAAATAAAACAGCTGCGGGTGGAAAGTGGTCCCCAGGAATATTTTGGACCTCCCTGACTTATGTATACAGTCGTCTTTGCTATATCGTGGTTTGAGTATCGCTCCCTCACTGTGTCATGTTTTTTCAAGAAATAATGAATAAATGATCCCGGTTTTGTGGTTGACTATTATGGGCTATTATTTGTCAAAAGAAATATTGAATGACAAGCGATATGTTGTATTGTGGTCACTAGACATCAGTCATGCTATGAGACAGGATGTTAAATTACCTAGACTGCATGGAGACTGGCTGCTGAGCTGACATGCCATTGCTGAGTTTGAGTGTGGAAGTGGTACGTTTTTTTTGTCCATCTTCCCCATTACATTTGAAACACTTCTAAATTGGCTAACTAATTAGCTCAGTAGCGAGGTCGTAGCCTGAACAATGTGATGCATAGAAGGAATAATGGGGGTATAAAAGTGACTATTGGGATGTTATTCTATTTGTACAGAGCTCTAAAATATAAAATAATATTTAGAGAGTCAAACATGTTAATATTACGTTTTTTTTATCTTACTTTGCGGAAATTCGCTTATTGTGGCTGAACCAATGAACCGCGTTAAAGGAGGGGCAACTGTAGACTTTATTGATAGGAAAAGGAAATCAGACAATTACCTGCCAGGTGAGAAGCGTAGCACCACAAGAACGTGTTTCTGTTCATACACGACTCACAGATCATCTCCTGCAGTTCTACACACTCTGGAACCTCACAGCCCAGGTGCTGAACACACACACACACACAATTAGATTGCGTATCGTACAAGTGACTTTATCAATATTAAAGTTGAGAAGAACACACCCGACCGTGCAGCCAGTCCTCGCATAACACACACTGAATCATTTCATCTTCAACCTGTGAATACAATCATTGAGAACATAAATAAGCTTTGAGAGGTTTTAACTCTCACTAAAAAAAAAAACATGAAAGTCTCATCTCACCTGGTCTTCCGGGTCAGGGTACGGCCGACGGCAAGTACAGTACTCGCCAAAAAAGTTATGACTGTATTTATTCAGATTGTTGACATCATCCTTGTCCTAACACACAAACAAAAAATACCTGATCAGGATGCTTGAGGACAAAAAAGTGTTATATAAATATTCACAAAATGCACCAGCGCGCACCCCCCCCTCTCAAATCTCATTGAAATGAGATGAGGGAAATGAGTCTTGCATCATGTTTAGATAGACTAATCAACATCTGATGTTTGCCATCAGTCAACCAGAATAAAGGCAGTAAACATTGGTCTACACCAGTGATTTTCAACCACTGTGCCGCGGCACACTAGTGTACCTTGAGAAACCGTCAGGTGTGCTGTGAGGAATTATCCAATATCACTTTTTATAGTGAACATTGATTAATCATCATTTGCAAATATGATGTCAATAGCCATTATGTCAATAGTATACATGGACCCAAATATTCCAATTGCATTTGGTTTATTTGCTCAAACGGAAAGAATTGAACAGGGATGGAATATTCCCTTAACAAATCCGATTGAGGTATCTTGTACCCGCTCAAACGGAAAGTTGTCAGGGTGCCTTCTTCTTCGTGGTGTTTTTCTTCTTCTGTTGTTATTGGCGGTTGGCAAGCAGCTTTCGTGTGCATTAGCGCCATCTGTGAAACAGAATCTAAACCCTTCTATACGCCATTCACAAGTCCACTTTTATTAAAAAAGAAAATATATATCTATATAAAACATGTCTCGAGTTTAATTATAAAATATTAGCAATATTGAATGTGATCTTTTCCTGTTTAAATTGATCCCGAGTGCGTTCTTTCAGCGCATGCTCAGATATGACGTAACACGCAGATCCAGACGTTCTTCAGTTTTAAAAATGGAGGCCAGCAATCGGCACTGGACTAAGCAAAGTTTGTTTTTGATTCTAACTAAATTCCAAAACTGGATGAAGGAAAAACTGGCAATACGGAGTTATTCCAACAAGTGAAAGAAAAACTTGGGGAAGCTGGTATCACGTGATGTTGATGTTTACGTTTTACTGGGCATGCCCTATTGACGATTCTGTTTGATTTTCACGGCGCATGTAGACAAGAGATTGGAATATTCCTTTCCATGGATACCATTGTTTCCCGAAAGGTCATTCGGAAAGAGAAAAAGTGGTGATGTAAAAACGTGGCTACTGTGGAGTGTCTGTGGTGTAAAGACTGGCAGAGCAATGTAATATTGGTCCGTGTGGCAACACCTACCTTGTTCCTCCCATAGACTTATTGATGCACGTGTGAGGTCGTGGTGACATTTTGGAACATTTTTGGTTAGTGGTGTGCCACAAAATTTTTCCAATGTAAAAAATGTGCCGTGGCTCAAAAAAGGTTGAAAATCACTGGTCTACACACACACACAGGCCAGGGACTCACAGGAAAGAGTTTGCATCGTCCATCTGCAAATTTCTTGTTTCCACAATCACAACGGAAGTTCCTGCAAAACACAATAAGACATTATGTTACCAATAACGTCTTTTTGTAGTGTAGTGTTAACTGATCAAAAGGTTTAAAGGTCACCACCTCTTGGTGTAGAGCTCAAACAGGTCATGACCTTCATGGCATTTATACGAACACGCCAAACACACACCGGCGGCTTCGCCTCCTTTTGGCGTGCATGTGTTGCAGGCGTACAGAGCCTGCCGCTTCACGTAACCCTGCACACACATTCACCAAATCATCTTCATCTCAACTTTGATATTTAAGTTACAGTAGTGTTACTGTAGTGTTACTGTAGTGACAGGATGAACATATAAAATTGCTGCTCGGCGGAGACATTCATCATTATCATTCACCTGAGGGTACGAGCAGTGATCCGGGTCACTTCCCGCCAATACAGCAGAAGCCTCTTCTTCCAACTCCTCATCCTCCTGCAAGACGTCCACCAAAGACACCGTCTGCTCCTCTGACGTCACCAGGTGCTCCTCTGACATCTTGAGCTGCCACACAAACGTGAACGACGACAGTTACTTTCCTGTCTGAACAATTTGAATACCTCAACAATCACACACGCACAGTTGGCCGAATGACTCAATCTGGTGAGCAGTTTACACACTTGTCGACTGCATATAATCACCACATGAACAAGATGAGGAATACCACCCACACTTGGTGTTATTCAGCTTCACAATGAACGGAATCGCTGCTCGAGTCGTGTGCTAGTGCTAAATCGGCGTAAGGGATTCAATCTGGTTGCCTAACATGTAATAGATAATAAAAACGGATTACCACGCGTACCGTGATGTTGAAACCCACAGTCAGTCGATGCAGTATAAGGAATTAATCATTATCATTCACAGGGCCTCTTGACTTTGTTGTCAAAATGTTAGCTAATGCTAGTTGCGAAGACAACATCCGGTTTACTTCCGCAATGGTGTTGTAGTACAAATTTCAGACACCACATTTGTTCAAATAGAAATTACCATAAATAATTGCAATTGCATGTGATGTGTTAAGTAATAATTACAAAACATACGAACGACAAACTTTATTTTATGTAGGAAACATGAAGCGCTGCTCGATGACGTCATAGACGTGCGCAGGAAAGATGGCGGATTCCACAATTTCAATCGTTCTGAAGTCGAGAAACGGAGAAAAGCAGAAAATAAACGTTAAAGTGGAGAACACGCTAACATCATTAATCGGAGGAATTCGACAAGCTGCACAAAACATCTCGCCGCTTTTGAACGAACTCGTAGAGGGGGAAAGAGTCATCGGGGACTGCTCATTTGGTGAGCACTTTTTAGGTTTGCCTTTCTTTCATCAGCTGACGGAAGCCTGAAGAGCCATCTTACATTGGAATGTTCTAATAGTAGACTTTAGTAAACACACTGTTCATAACACTCACTAGCATGCAGGAGATATTCTGTAAATAGTATGCAATACTGCTAATATAGTCTGTAAATGGGGGTGTGACGATACACAGCTCACGATAGGGGAGTTTATCGTTTCCAAAGAAACGTAAAGTGAAAAAATATGACAGGACAAAGAAGACCTTTACATTTTTTAACTGAGTCACACGTTTTTAAAATGATGTGTGTATAAATCTTATTCATGGACTAACAAGATATGAACCTTTTTATTTTGTGTTATATATTACAGCAGGTGTATCAGTTCAATAAAAAACGAAAATATATACATTACACATGATGGAATTATTTTACAAATATTACATGTGAGTGATTATATTTATGATGCAAATGTAGCTTCTGAGCTTTCTGGGTGTGTCTGTCTTCAGTATATAACCATAAAAGAAACATAGTTTTTGAGTAGACAATAGATACAAATACATTTGAATAACAGAACAATTTTAACAACATACACTATATAGACGCAGTGGAACCTCCGTTAGCGTACACCCAGTTAGTGTTTCTGTGAATGTCAAAAAAGTATGTGAAATTCTGCCTGGGTTTGCGTACACTTTCCGGTTAGCGTACAAAATGGCTCACATTTTAACAATTACTTTGGCGGTTTCTGCTGTGTATTCATATTCGTCAGCAATTCCCCTGTTCAGGTTCATAGATAAGCTGGAGCCTACCCCAGCTGCCCTTGGGCATGCAAATAGCAGTGAGGTCCGAGGTCAAATTCACAGCCACAACATGCTAGCGATATGCTCCACCTTAAAGTAGTTTTTATTTGCTTTTAGTGATTATATTAATTATCTATGTTCAGTATGACCTTAATGTGTTAAAAATTATTCATATTCTTCCTTTGCTACAGAAGATGAAGATTGCGATGAAGATAGCGATGAAGATGATGAGGCAGAGAAACATCAAAACTCGGACCTTCCACCCTCTGCTAAAAGATCCAAAATGTAGCGACTGAAAGCGCTAACTACTTTTTCACTAAAAGGTTCATCTTCCACTGTCATTTATGTTGTAAATAAAAAAAGGAATCTTGGATGAATCAACAGCGTCTCACATTACTGTCTTTTATCCTCATTTTATTTGACTGATTACATTAAAATTCAACACAGAAGATCATCAAATGAAATCAGAAGAGTCCTAATCAATTCCAGCGTGATTAGGTAAGACCAAACTGGTCTCCCTACTAGCTAGGTCGCACTGCTCCTCAGAGATCCTTTAATGGTGTAAACTGACAAAACATCTGTCACGTGACACGAGATGTCTAATAAAGGTGTCCATACTGGTGTTCTGATGGGGTCCAGTCACGTGTCAATCAGCGGCGGGCTGCTGTGATTGGGTGGCTTGCAGAGCAGCGAGAGGCAGATGGGTAGGACGCAGTATCCGATGGCGCGAGGGTTTGCCCTCGTGCAGGAGAAGAGAAAGAGGAAAAGTTGCACGTAGGGGAGCAAGATGGCCGCCACCCAGATCCACACAGGAAGTGCTACTAGGCGAGCATGGATGCTTTGACTGGGCGGAGAGGACGGCCGGATCCCAGCACTCTGCACGTGCTCTAACCGGAAACGCTGGACGTCAAAGACGTAATAGACTGCTAGAAGGCTCGTAAGCAAGTACAGCGCCATGCCCAGCCATCCCATCCGCTGGCGGAAGTTCATCATCCTCCATGCTGTGGAGAAAGACAAATATGTTGGTTGGAGTCAAGCGGGCAACATTTTACACAAAACACAACCCCAAAACGTCTTTGTGGCAGAAAATGTGTTTCGGGTTCAGAATAGTAACATTTTATAGGATTATCGTCAACATTTTTACCATAACAAGAATATTTAACCTGTACAGACGTGATGTTTACACATTAGGGTTCCACGACATCACTGTATCATCCGATATGTGTTCAATACAGTTGTACTCTTTCATTTCAAACAAATTTACACTCAATGAACGTCTACTCACTTTTATTTTACTACGTCGTGTTCCCATGAGCGGCATGTCCATCTTTCAAAGAATAAAAAGGACTCTTACCCTACTTTAGATCGACTTTGCCACATTAAATGCCTGCTTCTTGTATTGTCGTACAGCCAGACATAGTCATCTCTTACTTCCTGTTTTGTCACGTGACAGTCGAAACCAGCTTTATTCGGGTGTGTGTCCCCATCGTGTGTTCATATGCAGTACTGCAGGAAACGTACATGCTTTTGAGCAAGGATTGTAGACAGCCCACCATCAATGTATCCACCGGCTCTGAACTAAATGGCCTGAGGTCCAATGTCTGAAGGGGTACGTGACTGTAAAACATTTGGGAACCACTGGCCTCCGCCATAGCCAGAAAGTGGTGAAGGCTGATGATGTAATGAGAATCAGGTGGTGTCCCATTTCTTAGCGGCTTCTTCCACTTGGCCCTCAGATTTAAGGGGTAGGGGAAGGGATTCAGACGGATTCATTGTCTGATACAGCACTGTTATTATACTCCCACTAATGTGTGCTAAACGCACCCTTGGTTTATATTACCAACCTAGCTTCCATGGTCATTAATAATCATTGTAATGACTTAGTTTCACCGCTAGAGGGGTTTAGAGCCCAGACAGACACCCTTGACATGCTTGCTGCTGTAGTAGGAAGTAGCACTAGATGTGGAATCAATGCACCCACGAACAAAGTTCAGGTAATGTTTTAAATGTTTTAAATACAGCAAAATATTGTATATTATCATGGATGTATCATTTTAGGGTTTGAGTCTCAACAGATGTTGCTACATTCAACCTAGCAAGGGACTGAGGGTTTGGGTGTTAAGAGGTTACGGTTCAATATCGATAAGGGTTTAGATTAAAGGTTATGGTCTGTAGAGTTTGGTTTAAGGATGAGTGTTAATTTGAAAGGTTTTTAATCGGGGTTAGCGTTAGGATTAATGGTTGTGGGTTATAGAGTAAAAGTATTAGATGACGGTATACCTAAAGGGGCGGAGCTGGAGTGTGGTGATTGGTGTATTGATTGGTGGATAATTATGTCGCTCATCTCGCAGGCGTTCCTATTCCAGACTGTCCTGTGCTGTGCTGGACTGGACCACCTGGTGTAAACCTGAAGGTATAGGACGGGGTCTTCCATTAAAATTGAGTAAGTTCCGTTTATGCCATTTTTTTCACAACAAAGTTGACTTTTCACCCTCTCAAACAACGTCTTTCTGTCGAAGATTAGCGAAAAATGGATGGCTAGATCGTTCGCGGCAAGTAAACAAACAATTGGTTCATTTTGAGTGACGTCACCGCGTTAGCCGTCACGTGAAGTACGTACTAGCTAGCTAGTAATTACCGCAGCCATAAAGAGCATCACTGAGGTTTGTTGATAGCTATCTTTTATCTACTCACAATTTGACATTTGTGCCCCCACGTATCAATATTGTGGCTTTTTATGGGCGTGCCCATTTGTGGCTTTTGGTGAATAGTGGGGGTGTTTAGTGTTTTAGTGTAAGTTTGTGTTGACTTTCTCTAAAGTTACATCACACTCAAACATCCTTCCAATTAATTGCTATAATTAGCGCTCACATGGTTCCACTTGATGAAGGGTGAAGGTCGACGAGGGTCTCATGGTCTTCTGGCTACCTTGAAGAACCTTCTAGCGTATTGTGTGGTTTGGAGCTAAAAGGTACCATATGAAATGTTAGCAAGGCTCTGCTAATAAAATCATACTGTCTGCCATCTCCATCATCATCGATAAGCGTCACGGCGGGAGGTTCCAGACGAGCTGAGTGATCTGATCACACGGGTTGGGGGGGGGAGTGATGGCTGCTGACAGGCATAAATAGAGGCTTCCATGCCAGGGATCAAACACCATCCCCGCGTCTCCACTCTCTCATTAGGATGGAAAAGCCGAGCGCCGCCATCCGATCCGTCTCCACTTTTCCTCAAAGGAGTCTCACTTGAAAAGACGAGCGTCCGTCCAAGTTACAATGGCGCTGTTTGCCGAGGCCGCGCCGCGCCAGAATCAACAGTCAAAGAAAATAAACGCAGCCCGCCTGGCGTTTCAACGGCAGGCAGGAAATATGTTTGCTAATTAGTAGCTCCACATTGCCGCCTTTGGATCCTGCTGCGGCCGTCCAACATCATTCTCCACGCCGGCTAATATACGTCAAACACACTCCACGTTCATCTGTTATTACGCTTCCCCGTGGAGATACGAGCCGCCGGCCTTGGCCGCCATCGCCGTGTGGAGGTTTTGTGATGAAAACAAACCACCGCGTTTTGACGTGTGATCCAATTAAAAAGTGGCGACCTCAGCCCAGGCTGCAAATCAAACGGCAAACTGAAGATATTATTCCTCAGAGACTCCAAGCAAGCCCGCGTCCGATAAAACATGATCAGCAAAGATGGCAGACGTTTCTTTGGAATTGTTTATTATTTGAAAATGTCTAGCCCACAAAAAACATACAGCGTCTACAGTGGAGCCTCATGGGTTTTATGAAGGCTACAGTTTGACCCTGGAACAGATTATTTCTACATTTAAACAATTAGCTTGAAATGAATTATATATATTATGAATTAAATTTATTATGATATAAATTATTTAGGCGGCACGGCGGGCGAGTGGTTAGCGCGCAGACCTCACAGCTAGGAGACCAGGGTTCAATTCCACCCTCGGCCATCTCTGTGTGGAGTTTGCATGTTCCCATGCGTGCGTGGGTTTTCTCCGGGTACTCCGGTTTCCTCCCACATTCCAAAAACATGCTAGGTTAATTGGCCACTCCAAATTGTCCATAGGTATGAATGTGAGTGTGAATGGTTGTTTGTCTATATGTGCCCTGTGATTGGCTGGCCACCAGTCCAGGGTGTACCTCGCCTTTTGCCCAAAAACAGCTGGGATAGGCTCCAGCACCCCCGCGACCCTCGTGAGAATAAGCGGTAGAAAATGAATGAATGAATAAATTATTTAGAAATAATCTGTTCCAGGGTCAAACTGTGGTCATAACGTGTTTGTCTTATTTGTTATTATTATTGTCATTATTAAATTATGACCTTTTCCATCTGTTGATTTTTGACAAAAATGGTTATGTTTTTTGTTTTTTCCCCAAATTTTTTCAAATGCACTTTTCTGCTGCAGGAGAATGTAGAAACCCCCCACACGATCATCAGAGGTCCTAGCAGAACAAAAGGAAGGCTAAAATTGTCACTTTTTCCATGTGTGGATTTTTGACAAAAAAACATTTTTTTTTTTTCACATTTTTTTTGAAGTGCTTATTTCTACCGTTGTAGGTTTCTTTTGTGAAAAATCACTTCCCTCAAATTTTATGCGCTTTTTGGATGCTTCTGGGACCTCTGTTGAGTGTGTGTGAGGTTTCTCCTGTTTTTTTGACCAGAAAAGTGCATTAGAAGCAAGTTGGAAAAAAACAAAAAAAACGACATACTAACCCCTTACGGTTTTTGTCAAAAATCACCGCCCTCAAACTCTGGCATTTTATGCCATTTTTGGATGCTTCTGGGGCCCCTGTTGAGTGTGTGTGAGGTTTCCCTTGTTTTTTTGACCAGAAAAGTTCAGTAGAAGCGAGTTGAAAAAACCAACGTACCAACTAACTCCTCTTTGTGAAAAATGTAAGGGTTACCCTTATGATTTTTTTGTTTCTTTTTTCAAATGATTTCAAAAGCTTATTTCAGCTGCAGGAGGGTGTAGGAACCTCCCCCATCATCATCGGAGGTCCTGGCAGAACCCAAAGAAGGCAAATATTTCCACTTGTGTTAATTAACGTTAATTTTTAACAAAAATGCTAAGCTTGTGGTTTTTGTTCTAAGTTTTTCAAATGCTTTTTTTTCTGCTGGGGGGTGTAGAAACCTCCCACACAATCCAAAGAAGGATTGAACTGCCCCCCTTTCGCTAGAATTTTCCTCAGTTGCTAACCAAGTAGATGAAGCTAACATTTGCTAATCCCGAGTCTAACGTTTTTAATCCCAGGCCAGACTTAAAGTTGAAAGGTTGGAGAAATTGTGTCATCATTTGTGGTCGTGATGCAGGAAAGGAAGCCCAAGCATCCAATCAGACGCAGATGAGCGGCAGGACGTCAAAGGAAGCCGGGATTGGGTTTCACAGACCAGGAAAGGAGCAGGTCCAGGTTGTGGTCCAGGTTGCGGTCCCGGTGGGCCCTTGATGTTGTGGTGAATCTTGACAAGGATTATTATTAGGATCATTATTGATCTGCCTGGCGTACGCCTGCGGTTTCAGACCTGATGAGCTTGCCAGAAGGAGTTTTTGGCAGGTTGTCCAGCAGCTTGTGGTCTCAGGTGGTCTCAGGTGGTCTGGTGGTCAGGACGTGTGATGAACTTCTTCTCTTATGAAGATAAGAAACTTATTTCTGAGTGACTTCCTTCCTGCCAGGAGTTTCTTTCGGGTCTGCTGAAGCGTGTGAAGGATGATGATGATGATGTGTGACCGTGATGAAGTCAGGTATGATACCTGCAAGAACCACAAGAACCCCCTCAGACCTCACGCAGAAACATTTTCATCATTCTGGTCTGTAAATCATTCCTCGGCGTCAAGGAATATTTTTTTTCCACACACAAACGGTAAAAACAGGAGCCTCCGACAGGGCTGACGCTCCTTGGAGACCAAGACGATCCAGACTTGATGGCGGTGACCCCCCCCCCCCAACTACTAAGGTGGACCTTTCCAAGCCAGTCAAAGATCCTCTATATGACAGGAGTGGTCAAAAATAAACACGTGACAGAAAGCAATTAGCAGCACAAATTTGCTCCAATGAATCACCAAGTTAGAAGAAAAGGGGGCGGGGTCAGGCGTTTATGCTTAAAGACATGGGGGGTGGGATGGGTGGGATGGCGGGGGTCCTGGCGACGGCCGACTTGAGGTCTGCTTTGCATGAAGTCTTGGCAGCGAGCGAGCGTATCTTCATGTCGCGTACCCTGGCCTTGGCTGCCATGTTTCTGACAGAGAGGATGAAGAATAATTTGAAACAGGATGGGAGGGGGGTGCGGGGGCGGGGGGCGGCTTGGTCCCGGGGACAAAGCTTGTCTTTGTTTGTGTGTTGTTGCTCTCCATGGTACTGACATTTGTCATTCTGACACGGTTCTTCTTTTGACATTTACAGTACATTTATCTGGCACTATTTAGGCCATAAATAAACTTGCCACCCCCCCCCCCCTAAAAAAGTCTTCCAAGGTGGGGAGAGGGTCCTGAATGTTGTAGCTCAAGCGCTGACCCGGTGTGACTGCAAAATCCTGGTCTCCCTTGCCAGCTCATCATTTCTTTCCAAAAAAGATATTTATGAAAAGGGGCGGGGGCGAAGGTGGGGGCGGGCAGGATGGGTGGGGGTCTGGCATTGATTTAGCTGGATGAAGCAAAAAAAAAAGTGTTGGTGGAACTCAGAGCGGCGCTAACTTAATAAGCAACAAGCTAGGCTGCCTTTGCTTTGCGTCTGCCTGGGTGGGCGCACCCCCAATCCCCAAACCCCCGCCCCCCGACACCCACCTCCCACATGTCCCCACTCGCCACTAGCGGCCACTGGAGTGCGCCAGAGTACACACTTGTTGATGGACTTGAAAGAAGCAAATCAGCATGACTGGGGGTGGGTCTTATGAGGGCAGCTGGGCACCTTGGCCACGCCCACCCTGCGTTCATGCATGGAGTTATGTTGACAAGACACTTTGGACATTAATTATTCATCTTTGGTTTTCTCCATCCATCCTCTAAGAGGCGCCAGTCCCGAGTGTACCCTGCCTCTCGCCCAAAGTAAGCTGGGGTAGGCTTCAGCACGCCCTATGGACCCCCCCCCCCCGCATAGAAAACAAATGGATGGACAAATCGGCATGGGAACTTGTTTGGCGCCAGAGTAAACATACCAGGTAAGTTGGCATGCATGTACACAGATATTCATATAAATATTAGAAATATTCATGGAATATCTTCAATATTAACAAGATCCGGAGTACCCCCCCCGAACTACTTTGATGCCCCCAAATTACCTCCAAGTCTGGTAAGTCAGTCAAAACCGTGGGGGACTCGTAATTCGCTGTGGATGACTATGCATATTTTGGATCGTGGCGTCCCCGGGGCACCCACTGAAAGCCCCCCACAGATGCCCCCCAAGCAGGGGTTCAAACCCAGATTTTGACCTTGTGGCCAACATGCTAACCATGTAGCCACATCTAATTAGGTGTATTCAAGTAAAATATTTGCTTGGTTTGAATTAATAGTATAAAATATATATATAATGTATAATATAGTAAATATAATATAAAATATAATATAAATAATAATAGATATAATTATTTAAAAATAAAAATAAAAATAAATAAAAGTATAAAGTGGGTCATGACTGAATGACGATTGGACTATTCAATTATAATATTCCCTTGGTTTGACTTTAAAATTAATAGTATAAATTAAAAATATATAATATAATAAATCTAATATAAAAAATAATATAAATAAAAAATATAACTATTAAAAAAAATAAAAATAAAAAATAAAAGTATAAAGTGGGTCACGACTGAATGACTATTGGACTATTGAAGTAAAATATTTGTTTGGTTTGACTTTAACATTAATAGTATAAATAAAAATATATATAACATAATGCATATAATATAAAAAATAATATAAATAATAAATATAATTATTAAAAAAAATAATAAAAATAAATAAAAGTATAAAGTGGGTCACGACGGAATAACTATTGGACTATTGAAGTAAAATATTGCTTGGTTTGACTTTAAAATTAATAGTATAAATTAAAAAAATATGTAATATAATATATAAAAATAATATAAACAATAATAAATATAATAATAAATTAATATAATAATAAATATAATTATTTAATAATAATATAGTAAAGTATATAAGTAATAAGTATAAAATGGGTCACGACTGAATGACTATTGACTAAGCCCAGTTGAGACCGCCCCCCCCCCCCCTGTAAATGTCTTCTTTAAGTTTGTTACCAAAGACTGGGAATGGGGGGGTGGAAAAAGGTAAAACCAGGAGGAGCTTATTTTTTTCCTTCCTTTGTTTTCCATACAATTTAAATTCAGGGAAATCCCAAGAATGTTGAAAACACCTCCTCTCCCCCCACCGCCGCCCCCGCCCCCCCTTACCCCGCTCTGCTCCACTCACTTCGATGGGCTCTATTATGTCTGGGAATAATGTAAAACAGCTTCCCTGCATGTCCGTGTCTCTCTGGTTTCTCAGCACAGCTCGGAATGACAGTTAAGACGGCGGACCACCCCTTCCCACCCCCCCCCCCCCCCACTCCACCCTCCAGCCTGTCGCCACCGACCCGATCCAAACACAACGTGGGTGCAGACAGAGCGGCAGGCCGGAGGTGACATCGCTCGTTATTCCTCCTTGTGAGCAAAACACGGAGAGAAGCGGCGACGACAACCTTTGGACCACCGAGGTGGTCCGAGGACACGTCAGAGACCAGGACGTCGTAAAAGTCTGGATTTATTCTGGAAAGGAAAGAAACTGTACAATCATCACAAAGCCAATTCCACTCACTGGTGTCACTGTCCCTTTAAGAAGAGGAAAGGAACAACATATGACCTTTTTTGGTTGGTGGGCGGGGCCTCCATGACAACAAACGTCCAAGATTCCAAGCCATAAAATGTCTTGATACGCAACACAAAGGACGGCAACAACAAAAAAGCTTTGGAAAACATTTGGAAATTCCCACAGATGTTGGTAGTTATCGGGAAAAAAAAACAATCGTTCCAAACGATCTGAAAGCTTTTTATTTGCTTTCTTGAGTTACAAGACAAAAACGTTTAGGCTGCAGGGAAGGGAATGTCGCTTGTGGACGGAATCTCAGCTTCCATGCGGGGACGGCTTCGTGCAAAGCTTAAGACGAAAATAACTCGGTGAAATCACCGCTTGTGATCGCATTTGATGAAAACATCTGATGTTAGCCGTGTGCTAGCTAGCTAGCTCTCTGTGTGTGTTTATATAAGTGCTTCATCAAGTCTTTTATTTCTTTTGCGGCAACTTGAAAAAAACTCAAAAAGTTTGTTCCTGGCGCTTTAGTGCAAAATATTCTCCGTCTGAGGGCCCCAAGGGAAGATTTTTTATTTTTTAATGATTTGTCTATGAACTTAGTAGGAAATCATACAAAAAATGATGTAATGTGCTTGGTACCAAACATTGGTACATGGGACCTCGTTTGGCCCCGTGGTGGGTTATTCAGCAGCTGTACTCGATAAAAAAAACAGCGAGTCAGCAACATTTAGGGTGCTTTGGTGGGCATGCCATTTCCAAGCACGGGGCAAAGGGTGCAATACAATAAAAAAATAATAATTGGCAAAGATTTGAGACAAAAACAGAATTATATGATAACTGGGGACTACAAAAATAATTTGACTGTACCTTCCAAAAAGTGTTTTATGCTAATTTTAAAAATGTGTCAAAAGAAGTGGAAGTTCATTCATTCATTTTCCTTTTCCTCGAGAGGGTCGCGGGGGGTGCTGGAGCCTATCCCAGGTCTCTTCGGGCGAGAGGCGGGGTACACCCTGGATTGGTGGCCAGCCAATCACAGGGCACATATAGACAAACAACCATTCACACTCACATTCATACCTATGGACAATTTGGAGTGGCCAATTAACCTAGCATGTTTTTGGAATGTGGGAGGATGGGAGGAAACCGGAGTACCCGGAGAAAACGGAGAAAAACGAGGGTGGAATTGAACCCTGGTCTCCTAGCTGCGAGGTCTGCGCGCTAACCACTCGTTCACCGTGCCGCCCGAAGTGGAAGTTCTAAATAGTAAAAGTGAAGCAACCTCTTGGACGCATACTAATTATGCTAATTAGATTAGAAATATTACTAAAATGGGTAAATATGGAATGCCGGATGAGACAAATAGTGAAAAAGAAATAAATTGCACAATTTTCTGTGGAAAATCCTACTAAATTCTGATTTTTTTGGAATACTGAATGTATTGCAAGATACGACAAATGTAACAAAAATGAGTAGCCCTAAAATCGCCAGCATTGATATCGATATCGGCCGATTTCACTCATGGATCATCGGTATCGGCAGCATAAAACCCTGATGGGAACATCCTTAGTAAAAAAATAGTAAAAATGAACCTTTTTGTCACCTGAAAATTGTGAATGAATTTTCATCCAAAATCCTTCTAAGCGATTCGCTGTCAGAGTTCGGAAAGTAGCGTCGTCGGAGAACGTTAAGATGGAAGCAAATTGGCATCACTTCAATGTTTTTAATAGAAATTCCACCATTTTTGTATAAAATGTGCTGGAAGCGACGTCATAGAGGATATGACAAAGACTTTTTTTTATTTTTACAAATTGCACATAACTTTTTGTACAAAATCCTACTGAATTCAGTTTTCCGAATATGAAATGTTCTAGCAGCGACGTAACAGAGGATGACACAGATGGTAAAAAGAGACGTCCAAGTCCGCTAAAAAAAATGGAAAATTCTTTTTTTTAAAAAGAAATTGCACTCATTTTTGTACAAAATCCTACTAAATTCATTTTGAATAAGAATATCTGGAATATGAAATGTCCCAAACTCTACGGTTGTGTTGCCAGTTATGAGCCAATCAGGCGAGAGGATGAGGTCATGTGACGTCTTTCATGGAGGATGACCAATAAGTGCTTTGATAAATCTTAACTACGAAGATGAAAAAGGACAAGAAGAGGCGAGCGTCAAACACTCTGACAAACTTTCACAAAGTCGTCTCTTTTACGGAAGCGAATCCAGAAGATCCGAGGGGGGTCGGGGGTGTTGGGGGAAGGGGGGTCCAAAGTCATGGCAACTTTGCCGCTTGCGTGACCCGCCGGTGGACGTAGCGTCCAGCATGTGCACGTTTAACTGAGAGGACTTATTGCTGAATAAATATGTGAGGTTGGCTTCCGGGCGGATGCTCGGATCTTTGGGCGGCAGGAAGGAAAGTCTTAAATTATGTCACTTTTTAACTTAGTCGCAAAGATGCAGCAATGTTTTCAAAAAATAGAATAGATAAGTTATGGCTTCATAAGTTAACAGGAAGCAACGTACACCTTTTAAATAACCGTCCTGTCAGTGCATCTGTCCCCGACAAAAAAACAAAGATGGCCGATGCAGAAAGCGACAGGATACGAAAGAAAAGGCTTCCCTTGCTGCGGCGTCGGCGTGGGAATTAGCTGCTGCTTGCCGCTCCGATTCCCAACATTCCAGGAAGACGAGTTCGCACAAGTCCAGACTTCGTCACTGACGAGCTTGTTAATAAAACATAAAAAAAAAATCCCCTTTCAGTCTGGTGCTGCTTCAGTAGGGCCGCCACACCGCCTCGTCCATGCCCCGCCCCCCCGTGTTGAGGATGGTGGGGGAGTTACTGTGACTCCCGTCCCCGTCCACTCCGCCCTCCGTCTGGCCCGGCAGGTTTGGGTTGACCAGCGAGGTGCCCGTGGAGGCGCTGGTGCACGGCGGCACCATGCGGGACGGCGAACGGTCCCCGCCGGGGACCATGGAGATCTGGTAGGACCCGGACGAGGCGCCGTAGTACAGGTAGGGGGTGCTGCTGGTCTGGAAGGGTCCGCTTTGGCTCTGGGTGGAGCCCGGGTACGGCGGGGGCAGGTACGTGTGGTAGTGGGTGCCGCCCAGCGACATGGCCGAGGTGACGGGGGGCGTGTAGGTGAAGGTGGCCGGGTAGTGCATGCGGGGGCTACTGAAGCGGCTCTCCGTGAGGGACGACAGGCCCGGGAACTGACGCTCAAACTGACCCGGGAAGGGGCTCAGGTCCGACGATCCTGGAAGACGAAAATGAGAAAACATTAGCTTCGGTGATGCGGCCATTTTGACAAAATAAACAAACCCTGAGACGGACATTTTTTTAACATTTTTGGGGGGAAGAAGATGGAGGACTCTCATTTAAAGCGCTAAAAGTCACCATCGGAGTCCTCACTTGTTAGCAAAAACTAGCAAATCTTATTGGTTAACTTCTTAAGCATATCCTCTTTTGCATTTGACCCTGGAACAGACAATTCCTGTGGGAAAATGGTATCAGATCGTATTGTGTTTTCCACTTTTTTTATTGTTTTATTCATCATCTTGCTGACAAAGCATCACACGGATTTATGTGTGTGTGTGTGTGTGTGTGTGTGTGTGTCGCTGTTCTTACATGTGTGTGTGTGTGTGTGTGTGAATGAATCAGGAGCCGCACATGTGGGAACACTTTGTGCCCAAACAGTTTCCATGAGATCCATAATGAGGCGGGTCTGAGCTCTGATGTGGCTCCTCCGCTCGCCTCCCGTCGGCTCCAGTGTGTGTGTGTGTGTGTGTGTGTGTGTGTGTGTGTGTCTCACCCTCACTTTGCTGCCCCCTATTAAGAAATACCCCCCCCAAAAACCGCTAACTGGCTGCGGTTGCGTGCGGCGCTGGGTGCGGAGTTTATAGCGAATGGGAGGTCCCCACTCCCACTCCCACTTTTGTCTCCCCTTAGTGGCGGAGTCCTGTTATGGCTTGCTTATCGTAAATCACAAGGCGTCTTCCATGTCGCCATGTCTGCTGGGGACAGACTAGCGGGGACCGGGGCGGGGGGCGGCGGGGAAGGGGGGTGGATCAGCGTTAATGTGCACGCGTAGCTAGCGTCAGATAGCATATGCTGCCAATTAAGACCTTCTAAACATCTTCTTCCCACCACGGTCTGATTCCCGTAGAAGTAGTAGGTGTTGGGCTACGCCTTTTTAACAGCCCGGTTCGAGTGCCGAGTGGCGTTTGTGATGATTCGCCAGAAGCGGATTTATCGTTTTGAAGAAGAGTTTTTTGACAAAACATTTCCGAAATGAGACTCGACTAGTTGAACTTGTGACACATAAGCTGGACTGTGTGTGTGTGTGTGTGTGTGTGTGTGTCGGGGTGGGGCATTTAGCACCTAAACGTCCGTATCAGCTTCTGCAGGGTAGGGGTGTGTGTGGGGGGGGGGTTCTTGTGTAGCCGTATTGTGTTACTGAGGTGTCAACATGATCCGCAGAGAAGTGAGAGATCCTGCGTTACGTCACACGGGAGATATGAACGCGTGCATTCCCTCGCAATGACGAGAAAGAACGGCGTGCACGTGATGAGGATGCAGAAGGGGAAATCCAAGCTAAGCTCATGTTGGCATCGTCGTGCACGCACACACATGCACGCACACACATGCACGCACACACATGCACGCACACACATGCACACACACACATGCACAGGAGGAAGAAAGAAACAGGTACTACGTGGTCAATCAGGTGGAGAACCATGTAGAACATAGAACTGGTCTTAAAGTGGCGCTTCTTTTTAATTGGGAGAGAAGGTGGGGGGTGAAGGGGGGGGGGTTGGGGGTGATGGTCTGCATCTGGGTTTCAACAAATTGAAACCCAGATGCCGCTGCTACACCAAAGAGGCTGGCTGATGTAATTAGTCCCAATACCTTGACAGAGTGGCATTTTGCCCATAAAGACGCTTTATTTGTCAGTCCCAAGTCCCGAGTTCCGAGCCTATTATTACCCACAATCCTTCTGAGATCAAAGGCTCGCTGCCACAAACAAAAGAAAAGAGAATCCCGACATCCAATAAGCTACCACGAGAGACAACAAGAGCAGTGAAAGGGTCGCCATCTTTGCTTTTCTTGTCATGAGGCTTATTTGGTCTGGTGTGATGCTAGCATGACCTTGGAGGTCATACGAGGTATTGGTGACTAACTTGGATGTTGACTTATTCATGATTAATATGGAGATGAAATGAGTTATTAGCGATGGAGCTAAAATGAGTTATTAGTGACTAATGTGGCGATTAAATTAGTTATCACAAACTAGTGTGGAGATTAAATGAGTTATTAGAGATTAATGTGGGGAGCAAATTATTTTTTAGTGGCTAATGTGGCGATTAAATTACTTATCACAAACTAGTGTGGAGATTAAATGAGTTATTAAATGAGTTATGAGTGATGAATGTGGAGAATAAATTAGTTTTTAGTGACTAATGTGGCTATTAAATTAGTTATCACAAACTAGTGTGGAGATTAAATGAGTTATTAAATGAGTTATTAGTGATGAATGTGGAGAATAAATTAGTTTTTAGTATCTATTGTGGCTATTAAATTAGTTATCACAAACTAGTGTGGAGATTATATGAGTTATTGGTGATTAATGTGGAGATTAAATGAGTTATTAGTGATTAATATGGCCATTAAATCAGTTGTTAGGAACTAGTGTGGAGATTAAATGAGTTACTAGAGATTACTGTGGAGATTAAATGAGTTATTAGTGACTAATATGGCTATTAAATCAGTTGTTGGAAACTAGTGTGGAGATTAAATTAGTTATTACTGTGGAGATTGAGTTATCAGCGATTAATGTGGAGATTAAATTAGTTATTAGTGATTCATGTGGAGATTCAGTTATCAGCGATTAATGTGGAGATTAAATTAGTTATTAGTGATTAATGTGGAAATTCAGTTATCAGCAATTAATGTGGAGATTAAATGAGTTATCAGCAATTAATGTGGAGATTAAATAAGTTATCAGCGATTAATGTTGTGATTAAATGAGTTATCAGCGATTAATGTTGTGATTAAATGAGTTATTAGCAATAATGTGTAGATGAAATGAGTTAATGATTAATTCGGAGATCACATGGGTGACTACACAGTACGGTGGCAATGAGGTGGATGTCTACCTGGCAAGCGTCTAGGCACGTCGCTGATGGCGGGCAGGCCCGTGCCTCGGCTGGAGGAGAGGGGGGTGGTGGAGTGGACTGAGGGGGACGCCATAGGACTCAGGTAGGACGGGTACGTCTGTTCATAAGACCAAGGAGGAGAGGACTGGGACTGACGCGGGTCTGATTGGGGAGGGAGGATGAACCAAGGGGAAGGGAGGAAGCAGAGAAAGATAAAGAAGTTTAAAGTTACATGAAATGATGGCCGCTGGCGGTTTCGGAGTCGCTTGGTGTGTTATGCAAGATGACATGGCTAATGTTTATCTTCCTTTTGTTGGACGACGATCTGGACGAGACCTGAACGCTTCACTAAAGCAACATGCGACTACAAACCTGAACCAGTAAAATCAAGCACTAAAGACCTGTCGCCATGGTGACGGAGGGTCAGGCGGGCTCACCGGTTATCTGCGTCTGTCCCTGCGGGTTGAAGGTGTTGGCCGCTGTGTTGAGTGCGGGCCGCGGGGCCTGGGCGGGCACCGTCACCCTCACCCTCATCCTCTCCAGTTCACTCAGGCGGTCTGAGAAGAGGCCCGACTTTGGCGGGTCCTCCAGCTTCTGGCGATGCCCTGAGGACAAACGGAGTTGATCATTGTTAACATTGCTAACAAGTTAGCATTGACACTTTGATCGCTAACTTCTTTTGACGCTCCAGATGTAGTTCTGGACCACGGATCACGCCTATTTACGATTTGCGGGCACCCAGCTAAAGGCTACATCGTGACGTCAGAATCCAACGGATCGCCTGGAAGTGACTTCTTTTATTTCCATTATTCCCAAAGGGAAAACTACTTTCAGAATGGAGGTGGAAGGAGGTCGTTTTACGAAAGCGATGCCAGGACATTTTTCATCCCACTAGGAAAGATAAAACAAGGAGAGGAAGTTTTATGCCCTACTTTTCCACCCGAGGCTCCTCCTGTCATCAGGTAAACACAGTTTCTCACGCCACGCCACGCCACGCCACGCCACCATTATCCCTACAGGATCCTTCAACCCATGCCAAAAATATTAGTCCCGCTCTCTTCCTGCATTCCTTATGCTCGCCATTCTCTCGGTGAGACGGGTCCTGTCCAAAAGACAAGCCGAGCAGCAAATTAGAATGAAATCATTTGGTCTTAATTCAGCGTGTTTCCTGCGGACGCCAGCTCAGTAAAAGTGGGACAATGAAACCGATGACATGGTTTGGTGTCTACTCAAGTGCGGAGCGGAGTAAATATCAAACTCCCGCTGTGCTTGGCAGACCTCCAGCTGGCCCACAAACAATCAGGCTGCTGCTTCAGAATCTGACCCAACCTGCTCCGTGTTAGATGCTGGGAAAAACGTACTGGCGTCCACGGATGTTTTAGAAAAACTCAATAGCGTCAAGGTGATTTGGAGGGAATTTTGCCTCATGGAAAACCAGTTTTTGCTCTGCAGCAGACGGACTGGATGAAGGACCGAATCCTGGGTAGGATCTTTCAACCCGAAGCTTTGTTTATCTCTGCTAAGTTGGCCAGCAGGTTTGGATGCCGGCACGTCAAGTTGACACCTTTTTCAAAGATTTATGGAAGAAGAAGGTTTAACCAGTTATCCGGTCCGGGAAGTAGGCCACATCCGATGCGACAAGACAACTTTAGCACACTGGCTTGTCAGGCTGAGCAAGTGTAATGGTAATGGTTTAATTTCATTTCAACATGCATCAGATTACAATTGAATGCATCCCATAATCAGTTCACAGTTCCACATGTCCAAAAGGAGTAGGAAGAAGCAAAGCTTATTAAATCCTACCCCTCCATCTGGTACTTTTACAATCAGTAACTGTTACATTTGTTCACTTCCTGCTTTCCATAATACAGTTTACTTTTACAATCAATCAGTTCCACATGTCCAAAAGGAGTAGGAAGAAGCAAAGCTTATTAAATCCTACCCCTCCATCTGGTACTTTTACAATCAGTAACTGTTACATTTGTTCACTTCCTGCTTTCCATAATACAGTTTAAGTTTTTTTTTTTAAATAATGTACCTCGTACGGAAATACGAGGTGATATGACCATACAACGACATTATGTGTACCATAGTAATATGGTACACCTATTATATAGTAATATATAATAGTAATAGTCATATTTCTCCTCTCTTGTAGAGAAGTATTGGATGACATTTTTAGCTAATTGGTTATTTTTAGCCTTATGTATTATTTTAGCTGTTTGAAGATGAACTATATCAGCAAGTTGAAGTATTTGTCATTTTAGAAATAAGGAGTTAGTATGTTCTCTGTAGGCGGCATTATGAATTATCCTTACTGACCTTTTTTGCAGTACATTTAGCGAGTGAAGATTGCTTTTATAGTTCATTCATTCATTCATTCATTTTCTACCGCTTATCCTCACGAGGGTCACAGGGGGTGCTGGAGCCTATCCCAGCTGTCTTTGGGCGAGAGGCGGGGTACACCCTGGACTGGTGGCCAGCCAATCACAGGGCACATATAGACAAACAACCATTCACACTCACATTCATACCTATGGACAATTTGGAGTGGCCAATTAACCTAGCATGTTTTTGGAATGTGGGAGGAAACCGGAGTACCCGGAGAAAACCCACGCATGCACGGGGAGAACATGCAAACTCCACACAGAGATGGCCGAGGGTGGAATTGAACCCTGGTCTCCTAGCTGTGAGGTCTACGCGCTAACCACTAGACCGCCGTGCCGCCCGCTTTTATAGTTATTAGCCCATATTTCCACACAATAAGTAAGATATGGGAGAACCAGAGAGCAATACAGAGTGTAGGTCAGTAAACGTCACATGGACTGGACATTGAGTTAACAGTCCGGGCTTTTAGCTTGACGGCTTGCGCTCTCGATTCTCGAACTGAACAAGTCGGTTTACACTTGCATAACTCGATCCGGTCCCTGATCTACTGCTGCTGCTACAAGACCGTGGCTCCAAGTAGTCCCATCACATGTCCCCCACGCTGTTGCTGCGGGGCCTCCATCTTCTGGAGTCTGACGCAAAATGTTCTACAGAAAAAGGCTCAGAATGGGTCTTATAATAAAGAGCTCTCTTTTGTCTCTGCTGTCATTTTACAGCATGTGATACTCTCTGAAAAGTCATACATTCTGAGGAAAAACTCGGCAATTTTGACAACAAATACTGTTGCCGTGCAACGGCATCAAATCCTGCTCGGTTAAAACAACAGCCCACGCCACAATGACATTGTCTTCATGGCCTTACGGTAAGCGTGCTTTTTCTCCGTGGCTTAATTATACCTTTCAGACAACAGCTGCCAAACTCTGGATGTCTCAGCTGTTTTACCGGAACCCAGGCCGGGCACGGGAATGACCCGAGGTATTTAAAGAAGCGGGAAAGTCGGATGATTTCACCCGTTGTAGGGAAAGTCCCTGAGATTCCCATCATCCCCTGTTGAAAAGCGGCGCAGATTTGCGATAGAGTCTGCCACTTCTCTGCCCCGGCCGGCGGCCGGAAGCACGGACAAATTCGCCCCAGATGTGCGGGGCTCCATGATGGCCGCCTGCACACACACACACACACACACACACGCTTGTGTACACACACGCTCGTGTGCACATGTGTGTGAAGATTAGCGGGGATAACGGCAACAGATCTCTGATCACGGATCCAAGCAGACGATCACCGCAGCCTTCCGAGAGACACGAGCTCAGATTTGCGTCGCGACAGCAATTCTGCTAAAAGAAGAAAAAGTCGGCAAACGGGATGAAATCCTGTGTAATTAATGGCTCCTTCAGATTGGATGCGAGCACAAGGATCTTTGTACGCTCATTTGTTACTGCTGCAGGGAGATCCTACCCCCCCCCCCCCCCCTCGTTTCATAGACAAGGGAATGATTTGTGTCGAGATTTACAGTGACAGTTACGGTGTCATTCAGGGAGCTGCTTTAAGGCGTATGTGAGTGACGCCAAAGCTATCTTAGCTTAGCTTAGCTTATCTTAGCTTAGCCTCGAGACTTGAAACAAGGCCGGCTTTGTCTGAAGTCCAGAAATGACATTCTATCCCGGGTGACTCGAGAAGGTTTTTGCCACACTGTGATTTATGCTAAGCTAGGCTAATGTTAGCACTTATGGTGGCTTTATGGTGATTTATAAGTGTGAAATCCTTCTTTTTCAAGCAGAAAAATGGTTTAACTGGGGGACAGCAGTTTGTAGCGCAGTTGATGAAGCGCAACAATCCTAAATGTTCTATACTTGAACAGTATACAGAACAAATCATCCTGTTTTTTTAATCGCTATTAATCGCGGCAGCATCATTCAACAGGATTCAAACTCTGTCCAAAATGTGCAAGTCATTTGGGATAAGAGAGCTAGTATTATGCTGTAGAGCCCTAAAACCTTTAGAAAACTTGCTGTATGTTTTAGTGTTATTTTTAATCATGATTAACAGTGATGGCATTGATCGACAGATTAAAAATAAAAGAACAAAAACCAGTTTGGGATAGGTGAGTCAAGTTTTTTTTTTTTTTTTTTTTTAAATAGACCTAACACTTTTGAAGCTTGCCGATATGATTGGAGAAACTGAAAGGGAAATTGTTGTTAATCGCAATTAATCGCAACACCATCAATCGATTAAAACTGAAAGAACAGAATATGTGATTGGTTTGGGACAGTGGAGCTGTATTATTATTTTGTTTTACACAGATCTAAAACATTTAGAAACTTTCTGATATAAAAAGCGAGATTAATCATGTTCTTTTTAATATTAGATTAATACCAATGCCATTGATTCAAACTCAAAGAACTAAATACGGTTTTGGACAGGAGAGATATTTTTTCGGATGGACCTAAATCTTTTAGAAACTTGCTGACGATCAGTTTGGGATCAAATAACTTTTTTTTGGTAGAAATTTGCTGATGTGATCGGAGAAACCTGTACTTTTTAAATCAAGATTAAAATTGATAACAGATTGAAACTCGAAGACTGAAGAAGCGTTTGGGACAGGCATGCTATTATTTTGCTCAAAAACCTTTTTGTTGACACGAAGACCTACCAACGATCCCTCGATGAAGCTAAAGAGACCAATCCAATCTGCTCAAAACTCCCAAACTTGTGCCATGATCCCTACGCCGCTCACAGCCACTAGGTGGCATATCTGCATGGTGTCTGAGGACTGCTATGATCTGCCCTGATCTGTTAACACGATGACAGTCCTCAGTGTGTGCGTGCACATCCGTCCTCTCTTGTGATAGCCCCCCCAAGTGCAGATTATGAAATGATAATCTGCGGCCATAATTAATCTTTTTATGGCTATGTTGTTTTTTTTTTCTTCAACGCTCAGACACGATTAATCATTCCGGAGACCGGCGGCGGAGAGAAGAGTAAGAGCTATCAGAGGAAAAAAAAGTGTGGTACGGGTGACAGCCAGGCGCCCGTCCACCACGGGGGTCTGGTATCGAGGGAGGCGGGGGGGCGGTGGAGGGGCGTTAGGAAGAAATGAGGGAAGATGATAAAACCAGAGATGGAAAAAAAAGAGGAAGAGGGGGAAAAAGCGAGTGAAGAGGCGAGAAGGAGCCGTGCTGACTGTGGTGGAGCTCTGCCAGGCGTCTGTGTGGTCCATGCAGGAAGCACGCCATGGAAGGAACGGGCACGCACACACACACACACACACACACACACACACACTCATGACAATTCCCAAAGGCGGTACTATTACTTCACGCTAAAAACACATTAGAGATGATTCAGAACGGGAGAGAAGCAACCCTAGACGCTCTTTATTTCTCGACGCTGTTCTCACTCTCTGCTTCTCACTCCGCCCTCAGACGTTGAATGATTTTGTGTTTGGCGTTGCACACACTTGGCACGCCTTCAAGGGACTTCATGAGACGTTCAACTGACTGACTGCCTCTGGAAAAGCCTGAAGGTTCTTTCTGTTTTCCGTCTCCCTTCTCTTTTCTTTGCTCTTCATGTTTTTGCTGTTTTTATTTGACTTGTCAGGCCTCCATTGTTCAGACTTTTTTTTTGTTGCTGTCGTTGTAAGGCGGTAAAGATGTGTGGTGACTTTTATCACGGCAGAAATATGGATGGTTCCAAGCCCCAACAGACACTACTTTATATTAGTTTAGTACTAGTAGTCTAATGAGAGTCAATACAAATTGTTGACTGCATCATAAAGGTTTGTTTGTAATTGCGACGGGAAACGCCATTCATTTGACTGACCCGAGTTCTTATGACTCACTCACTCACTGAAGTGAATCGGGTATTCGATTCATTCATCAAAGTGCACGCACAGAAACTTGCATTTGTCAAGCGGCGCCGGGCAGGAAGGGGAAAGGAAAGTTGATATGAGGCAACGGATCTGTTGCTTTTTCCACAAGGCTATTACTTTTATACAAATGCAGTTCGAGTAACAGTTGCTCAATCAGTAAGTAATGTTACCTGTTTTTTTTTTATTTTTTTATTTAGTGGTGGCAGGGTTCGGGAATTACTCTGGAGTTACCAGAGATGAGTATTGTATTGAAAACCTCAGGAGTAAGTTTTGAACGACTCGTTTATAAGGCGCACAGCTCAAGTAGGTAATGCCCTGGCAGCCCACAGAGCTCAATCTTAGATCACCTGCTGATTTTCATACATTAGTTTGTATTTCCATGGCAAAGTACAACAATGTACAGCAACTATTATTTGGACACAATTATTTGGCCATACAAATTGCATTTAAAGGGGAACTATTTTGCGTTTCCCATTTTTCTGACCAATAAATGTAGTTAGAATGTCGTATTCTGGTGTTAATCCATGCCAAAGTTTCAGATCATGAGGCCTGCGAATTTGAAAGAAGTTAGGGAAGGCTCAAACCTGCCCACTTTGTCATGTCACAGAGGAACGGTCTTCCTTATATGGGCATGGCTGTAAGCCAGATAAGCTCTCTGCCCTCCCCCAAGTTCTGCTACTCTGCTTACGAAACAAGCTCAGGCAGAAGTCATTATTTTTGGTGATTCCCAGCAAGAGGAAAATTTTTTTCCATCTGTCAACAATATTTCACAGGGGACTTTTTTGTGTGTTTTGTCGGGTTGTTGCGTCACATGTTGATGTTCACTTTTGAGCAACACACAACAGTTTGGCACTGGATTGTAGAAGAATCAAAATACACTGTATTCTTGCAGCCATTCACTTTTAAATGTTTGCTTTTGTCTATCAACTTTTCTTACTTTTGAGGAAGCCGTGGTTCTCATTCGCTCGACAACTTAAACTACTTCATTGGTTTGTTTTGAGTGACGTCACTGCGTTTGCTGTCACGTAACCATAACAAGTGAAGTAATCCACTATATACGTATGTTGTTATTATATTTGCCATTCACGTTAATGGGTCATGGGTCCGCATAGGGCCATCATTGAGAGCCGCCATTTGGTGATGGTTGATATACAGCATTAAAGATTAATTAAATTAATTAACGATTATTTAGGCTTTGGGTCACTACAATCTAAAAGTGACTGACAATTGCAAAGTCATGAATGTTGCACAATAATATATTACACAATACAGTAGTTCTTCTGTCCAAGGCTCCATTTTATGATGCTAGCAAACCTCAAGTCACTTTTCTGAAGTACTAGCTGTCCATGCCTCGTGTGTACATACTGTATGTGCGTATGTGTGGGCTTTGGCACGAACGCGTTGTGAACCACGAATACGGTCTCTGCAGGCTCTTCACCAGACTTGTTAACACCCTGACCAAAACCCAACCAACACACAACCCCCCGAGCCCCTTTTGCCTGACCACTAATCCCCAACCACTGACACACAACAGACACGCTCGCGCCACAAAACTCAAGCTGTGTGACACCGCAGTGGTTTTTTTTCTCCCACCTAGCATCAATTAAACAAAATATCATGGAATTTACAAAAAAGGAAGTGGACCATGAACGTGTGTGTGTGTGTGTGAGCGTCACAGCAGCACCTGTAAACGGCGTATTGGTTCAAGCGGCCCCTCCCTGCCCATTAGCTGCAAATTACATTTAATGAGGCTTATTAGTTGCACTCACAATCAGCGCTGGACTGACGACACCATTAGCACAATAACACACTAAAAATGTGGCAGGAGCGTGCGCACACACGCACACACACACACACACACAGAGATGCACTTGAGGCTTGAGGATGGACATGCAGGGGACGCACACACACACACACACACACACACCAGCATACACTGGCAAACCACATGACAACCAAGAGCCGTGGTCATTAAACACAATGCAAAACCGACTTAGCCTTTTGCTAATGACTCAGTGGCCAGAGGGACATGATTTATTTACCCCCCCCCACCACAGATCTCCCGTTCGAGCTGATCTTTGTCAATCTGACTGTGAAATTAACTACATAAAGTTCAATACCACGGAGTTCAAACGGTATTTGTTCCTGAATTCATTCACGGATTCGTGTGTGGTTGCCCTTTACTCAAGGAGGTGTCGTCATATGCCCGATTTAACATTCATCCAACATGGCGGCAGACTGAGACATCCACCAGTAAGCCAAGAACATAGACTAGTTGCCCCGAGTCTGGGTACCCGACCACACCCCAAAGCAGGGTGCCATCCATCCATTTTCTATTCCTGTTTCCCAATTGGCCCAGTAAAGTTCAGGTTCTACTGTATCTACTGTATCTACTGTATCTCCACTTCAAGTTCTCTGATCTCAGCTTCACGACTTTGGCGGGCGAGACGTGACCTGGCCGATGTCGGGGAGTACAATTATTGTGGCGATGTAATCCCGACCACGCGGTGGCGTTAGTTGCAGAGACGACGCCTTCACGGAGACGGCAAGTCGCTCTTGTATGCAAAAAAGTACAAAAAGTACAAAACAATTTAAAAAAGAATACAAAACCAACATGTTGTGTTCAGATGAGAACAACAGAGGCTGTCCAACACGGAACCAGCTCACCTGATGACGGGCTGGACATGAATCGAGATGTCTGAATCTCATCTGTTCACCACCAAACAAGCAGCTTGTTAAAAAAAAAAAAAAAAAAAGTCATGTGACGTGCGACAGCAGATGCACAGGAAATGCTTTTGATCAAAGCCAGCATCTCGCGAGCGTGTGAGTGAGTGTTTTCTTGGCAGCTTTTCCTCTCCGAGGGAACGAAGCTGCTGCTAATCTCGGTGTCTCGCGGCTCCGCTCTGTCCTGCTGCCACATGTGCCGCCGCTTGTTTGCGACGACATATTCTTCTGAATATTTGCTTTAGAATTTATTTTTCTCAAAATAAAAATTCTTATGAACGGGGAGGGGGCAAACAGCTGCCTGCCAGACCCGTTGGCACTGACGGCTAATGTATAGTAAAAACTTTTATACGGCCATTAAAAGGAGCTGATGCGAGCACTCTCTGGAATATTCCGTCTTTTTGTGTCTCTGCTTCATGTCCATTTAAAGCACTGCTTCCCAAATAGTGGGGCGGCACCCACTTGGGGCAAGGAGGACGTTCAACATGTACCCATCATGCACTTTGACCTCTAAATACGCCTGTATGCTTCACTGCTCTCCAAGTTCAGCCTGTACAATACAGATAAATAAATAGATATTATCACTTCCTTGTTAATATTTAAAATCGGGGGACGCAAAAATATTTATACCCCCCCCCCAATCGGGGGCATGGCATCAAATAATTGAGAACCACTGATTTAAAACATTGGAAGAAAACCTTGCACATGTTACGTCTGAGGTGTAGCACGTATTTGTTCAATTGGATGCCGCAAGTGGAAAATAATTGGGGCGCGGCATCAATTAGAGTAGAGGCCACCGGATCACAACATGAGGAAATACAGTAAATTGGTAAAGAAGGACTTTCTTATGAGGGCAGGGCTTCACGTAGCCAAAATGCTAACTAGTACCCACGCCTGCGGAGAAGCCACGCCTCTCGCCAAGCAGCATCTGCGGGCATTCAAGCCACATTTAACCGACTGACTAATTTGAGACGTCAGCGAGAGGTCAACCTAAGAAAACTACAAACCAGTTCATTTTAATGGTAGCGCATCATCTTTTCCAGTGGAAAATGGAGACTAATGAGCTAATTGCCCTCGGTGTTGTGAAAGACATGATTAATCAGGCATTAAACCAACAACCCCCCCCCCACTGCTGACATTTAAACATTTCTTCTTAAGCAGGGCACTTGATTTCATATTTTGCTCTTTTGGTATTAGCTGAGGATGTGAGGGTTTTTATGAAAAAGATTGATTTAATTTTTCAATATTTATTTCCTTTACATTAGTGGCTATTTTTCGATAAGATTTTTTATTTTAAAAATAAAAAAAATATTGTGATTAATATTGTATAAGGGTTTGAACTCATGATAAATTTTTCTATATTTATTTCCTTTCCATTAGTGGCTATTTTTCGATATGATTTTTTATTTTTAAAATAAAAAAAATATTGTGATAAATATCGTATAAGGGTTTGAACTCATGATAAACTTTAGAGGTGTAGATATCCAAAAATTTGGAATTTAACAAAAAAATTAAAATAAAAAAATTGATGTCAACTGTGTTTATTTACAAGTTAGAAAAATGTTGGGCTCTTCAAAGCTTGCTGAAATGAAGAATTGTGCGACGTCCATTGCAGTAGTCCTTTCAGTTTGGACTTTGGAGGCTTATTAAACATGTATTATTATTATTATTATTATTATTAAAAAATATATACAATGACACAAAGCAGGCTTCGCTACACATCTCAAAACAACGTCCATCTAATACATTGGAGCAGAGTTACAGCATATATGTAAAAAGTGTATAAAGTGGGTGTGGACTAATATAACTCATTAGCATTAAAGCTACAGTCACCAAAAATGGCCTGTTGCTAAAAGTACTTTTAAACTAGTCTAAATTCCAGCAGAAAAATATTAGAACATGGGACCTTTTACATGAGGTGCTGTGTGTGTGTGTGTGTGTGCGTGTGTGTGCACATTGTGGTACTCACTCCGGGGCTCCCGCGGTCCGTCCACAGTGACCTTTATGGCTCTGTGGTAAGTGGCGACTTGTGGCGGGTTGGTGAATACTGTGATTGTCAAAGTGAAGCTCTTGCCTGCGGGGACATCAAACAACATCAAATGACACGCCGTCCAGCAGAGACAATGCGCCACATTCACGGCCAAAAAAGCATCCCGCAGTCACAAGTGTGCTTGTGGTGCCACAATAGCCAATACAAACCGGGTGGGGGTGGGGGGTGGGGGCATTGAGGAGGATTAATGACAGACACCGCTGGCGTGTGTGTGAGAGGGTCTATTTAGCTTGGCTGGCACGCTCTAAATGGAGGTTTGACTGCGGGAGACAGTGTGTCGTTATGCAGACTCTGCAGCGTGAGTGGGTGACAGGCATTTTAATAGTCACTTCCTCTCGCCATAAGAGTGTGTGCGTGCGCCTGTGTGTGCACGCGCTCCCGTGCGCCAGGAATGCCGTGAATCAACGCTCCAGGTCAGCAGCAGCATGAACAGTAAAAAGGTATGCGTCATGTCACCGCGGCAACGAGCGGCGAAACAGGAAACGGGGAAGGGGGGGGGGGTTATATGCGGCGACTCATCGCCGCAGCTGTCCGCACGTGGGCGTCCTGCTCGTTCACTGACTGTAAACATGAGGACAGATGCAACAGGTGTCCTGCAGGACGGCCGTGACTGGGACGCTAGGAGCCACAACTGAAGACTGACTTTTTACACCAATGTATGTTTACTACAACACCTCAACGTGAAGGGAACCTAAAAAGGGCGTATCCTTGTGTTAAACACGCCAAAGTTTCAGATAACGAGGTGGAAGTGAGCCTTGAAAGACTTTTGGGATGGCTCTGAACACAAACACCGGCTCTCTGTGACATCACAGTGAGCCGGACTTCCTTATATATGTGCGTGCCCGAGTATAAGCTCTAGGCCTGCCTTCCTCCTGTCCACAGCAGAGTGGGTGTGCCCGGAGGCGGTCCGTGGGTGGAATAAATTAAAACAGACTGTTTTGGATATCCAAGGAAATACAGCTGGGATAGGTGCAGATTCTGGAAGATCAAGAAAGCTTTTGTGCATCATGTGTAGCTACTCGATAGGAGTCCACACCTCACTAAAAAGGGCCAAAAATGAGCCTAATAGTCCGCCCCTTTAAATCAATCAAAGTTATTTGTGGAAAAAAGGCGCAATAACAAAAATTATTAACTAAATAGTTGACCAATATCAAAACAGCGAAATGTGACGCTAGCTTAGGTGGTGCGGTGAAGACACTTTCAGTGATATTTTGGCAAATCAGACGGTACTTGAACATGCCCTTTTGGTTTTTCTTTGGCGAGTCTTTGGTCAAAACAATGCTGATGATGATAACCATAAAACAGGAAGTACCACATATAGCGGTTGTTTCTAACTTTACCGCAGTACTTCATGTTAGCCGCTACAAACGAAAGGATAACGTTTATTATTATAGATTTTACCGCTGAGTTAGTTTATCCCTAATTGGAATAATAAACATGAAAGTAGCATCTCCGTGTGTAGCTTGGAACGCCGCGGGGAAGCAAGAGTGAATCGGGCGAGGGGCTAAATGTCAGCTGATGGATGTTATACGACATCTATAAAGTGACGTTTGCGTGATGGACCCAAAATACCTGGATTTTTAATGTCAATCATCTGGGAAATCTTCTGAAAAAGTAAGGAAAATTCTGGCAAACAAGGGAAATTTGGATAACCCACTAGGATTTCCCCTGACGCAAGACAAAATGGTCCTGGTGTGATGACTGCTGGTGCAACCGTGCTGCTTTTATTCTGAAGGCCTGGTTTACCGGCTACAGGATGTATTATGCTGATGTTGCTCTGGCGTTACCGGAAACCGTGCTACTCGGGCGTGAAAGTTAAACATGTGAATAACACGGGAGGCGTGTGGGAAAGATGGTTTCCTGCTTGGGGGGGGGGGGGGGGGGGGGGGGGGGGGTGGAAACAGGAGGCAACCTGCCAACTGTACGTTTCCAAGGTGGGTGCGCTATGAAGTGTAATGATGCTATCAAGAGTATCTGTTTACGCTAGCCTGCCATGCTATCAATCCCGGCTGTCACACCTTGGCCGTGTCATCACCCCCCACCCCCCGCCCTCTGCCCCAGCTCCCCTACGCCAGGTATTCATTTCAGACACCTCGTAGTCTGATCTCGCCGGGAGCTCCTATGTCACTTCCTGTCGCCAGATTCTGTGTCACCGACATGCGTCTCCACGGCAACGGGCCAACCACCCTGATAACTGTCCTTTTTGCCCCTCTTCTTCCCTCCGCGGCCTCCCCAGACAAAGCTGCGGAGGATGGGAAAGGCTCTCTTCTTACAGTATCGTGTACGGAGCACACCTTCACATCGTGAAAGGCATTTTGGAACGCCGTGCGGCGTCCGGAGCCAGAGGTGCCGTGCCGCATGTGTCCGTGCTGCACGGAGCGAATGTGAATGACACGGTTAAATGTTTGTTATTACACTGTCTTTTTAACAACAACTATTTCCACCGGCCGCCATAAAGCAACTACTTCCTCCACAGGCCACACCCCCTCCACTCAGGAAAGACAAAGGTGAAACATCGTTATTTTTAAGTGCTGCTTTTTTAATTTTAACGTTGAACTACGAACTGACAGTTAATGGACGCATTGTTCAAGAGCTGATGATTGGTTGGTCATGAAAAATGACAGCAGCATCAAATATGCTTTGATGCGACTTTGAAAACATGGCGGCCGACCTCAATACACGACTTTATAAATAACGCCGGGGTATACTTCCTGCAGAAATCCTCTTGAAAAAGCGTCTTTATTCTCCCTGCGGCGTCTGCTGCCAAACTGCAGGGGGCAGTGTATCCAAACCACATGTCTAAGCTACAGCGGAAGAAGTTTGCCATTGTTTACTCCACTTCCAAGTAGTAAGTGCTGCTGAAATGAAAAGATTTTGCGGTTGCGGAAAACATAAAACAGTCTTAAGAGGAACAGCAATATATTTTTAAAAACTTATATTATACTCTAAACTTACTATATTGGATAATATGAATGTAAAGTTGACTATAGGGGTGTTATTTCATGTTTAGAGGGCTCTAATGATGTTAAACTTGGTTTTGGTAACAGGTTTTGGATGCCATAACTATGAAAATATTCAATTTATAAAGAAGAAATCCTTCTTTGCAGAAATGATACTATGGTCGGGTCGGGAGGGGAAGCAAGTCGCCGTGATAAATGAGGTATTACTGTGCATTTTGAAATATTGCACAAATACATATTTGCAGAAATAATTAAAAAATATATTTTTAAGTACATTTGCCCACATAAAAAAATGTTTTTAAAGTACATTCACACATATATGGTAATTTTTTTTACACATTTGCACATGTAAATACCTTTTTAATACATTATTACATTGTATTTTAATAAATTATATATTATATAATATATTATATATATGATAAAAAATACATTTTTACAGGTACAAAAAACGCATTTTGTTCATATAAATGCATCTTTAAAAAACATTTGTTAAAACTTTTAAATGCATTTTTAAATACACTCTCCCATATAAATGTGTTTTTTAGAAATACACTTTCAGATAATGATATAAATAATAATCTAATGTCATTTGTGGATTTGTTTTGATTATATATTTCAATTGTTTTCATTGCTCCTGTGTGACATAAAAGCACTGACAAGCCTTTTATCACAAAACGCAGCTTATTTTCTTTTCTTCTTGGTGAAAAGAAAAGAAAGAAAAATGCAAGAATGCATGGGCAGCTGTGGAGTTATGCTAGGCCAAAGGTGAATCAAGGTGTGGAGCGCGGGCCTCACCTCTGCCGCTGCGGCCCACGAAGCGCAGGTCGTTGAAGCGAGCCACCTGGTTTTTCATCACGCCCGAGGCGTTGCGTAGCTCTGCCGAGTAGTTCTCGTCATTTCCCGCCATGACGGTGACCACCGTGCCGTCGGGTATGTCTCCCAGGGCCACCACCTGGCAGGAGGAGAGAAGGTGACTCAATCAAACGTGGAAGACCACCACAGATATGGAACCGTTTATAGTCAGGCTTTTGTATGATTTGGTTTTCGCTGATCATTTTTTAAAATCAAAATTGTAACCCAATTTTTGTAAAACATGCAGGGTATTTTGTAATAAGGGGAAAATAGAACTCCGGGAAACTGACTGAAGACCTCCTCCAACAATGAAGAATCCTAATTTGGGTCAGCCTACCACCCCTCCTGTCATTTATTTTTTAGAATATTTCCTAAAACAACATAAAATATCCTTTCTCGCAACGCCACACGGGTGTCGAAACGATTCCATCTGCACCAAAACGAAAAAAAAGACACGCCTGGCTCACGTCCATCTTTAGCATAATCTGCACACTGTCAATCCAACATCCGGACGGGCAACACAACCAGCCTGGTTGGAGGTAATTACACGCCTTAACCACATCTGACAACCTTCACCTTCCAGCTGATATCATAACCAACCACATTGCACAACAATAACAACAACAAAAACTACAACAAGGCCTCACTCAAGATTCCCATGAAGATTCCTGCAAGGAGACAGCGGGACACAAGAAAAACGACTCAAATGACACACAGGTAATAAATAAAACCGGTAATAAATAAAAAAAATAAATATAAAGCTTCATATTTTTAGTTTTTTAGCCAAACTAAGCGTTGGAATCATGTTTGAGACCACATCTGAGGAGTCATCAAAAGCTTCTTTTATGGGAAACAAGCTGGAGTTAAAAAGCTTGGGGGTGTAGAAAAAAATGTAACATTGATATTTTTATATGTAGGAAGCAAAATTAGGTGTGAAATTATTTCTTACAAATGACTTCATGCATATTTTACATTTTTTTTTGTAGCTTTTTCACTTGAATCCCCCACTAAGGTCATTAATCAATTCATTTTGTGGGAAAACAGCTTGAACATGCTTTTTAACATTTTAATAGCTTCATTAATGTCAAAATGGCTTCCTTAAACGACAACATAAAAAAGAAAAAACTAATTGATTCCTTCAGCGACTGAGGAGGATTTAGAGAACATCCACACGTCAAGTTAAATCAAAGCAAGTGTTTGAAGGCAACATGTTGCATTTGTGCCATTTCTTACCTTAAAAGCCACCGGCAGCGTCTTGTTGCATCGCCAGTGCGACGGCAGCACCGAGCACAGAAAGTTGGGGCTGTCGGTGCGCACCAGCTCGGCCGGGTGGTCCGCAATGATCTCCGCCATGCTGCGGTTCTCGTGGGCGCGCAGTCTGGGCACCGCCACCGCCGCCGCGTCGGGCTGCCCGGCTCCCGGCGAGCTCACGTCGGTCATCTTGCCCGGGACCGGCTGGAGGCTGTTGGACGGCGGGCTGAACCTCCGGCTGGCGCTGGGATCTACGGGAATGCGCATGACAACGGGGCGGATTAACAAAAAAACACAAAAAACAAATAAAAAGTAGAAGAAATCTGAGTGGGAATGGAAGCGTGGAGTCCCGTGGAAGACTGCGGTGGTGGCTCCTTTCTGCTTCTATGGGGCAGGAGGAGGAAAACCACGCGTGGGGAGTGTAAGAAAGAGGAGGGAGGTGGAAGTGTGTGTGTGTCTTTTTAAAAGTCACCCCCACGCAGTTTTTTTGCGCGCGCACACACGCACATGTGCGGCTATAAATAACGTCCACACGTGGAAAAATTAAAACTCTTCTTTCTTTTTTTTTGGGGGGGGGGGGGTGAAGTCACGGCAGCTCCATGTGTGCGTGGGAGAATCCCCCCGATTAAAAGTCAACCAAACGCGTGTACGTACCCACATAATCCACCCGACTTCTTCCACCATCTGATCATCCCTCAAACGCACTTTTGTAACGACGTGCTGCATTCACGTACCGTCACAGAGTGTGTTTGTGTGTGTGTGTGTGTGTGACGGAGAGAGAGAGATCCTCCCTACGAGTCCCAACGTATTAGTCTGTAACCCAGATGCTGTATCATTTACAATCAGCTAGAATGTATAGAGAAAATATTACAACAGTATTATGTATACATCTTTTAACATTTTTTATTTCATGTTTTTCATGTTTTTAGTTTCTAAAAATTGTTATGTCATCAACCACAAATGCCCCACCAGGCTGCCTTTTAGACCACATTGCTTACTAGTACAAATTCTATTTTTATTTCTCACAATGTCTAATTTTGTGAACTAAATAGTAATATTTTAATCAGAAAAAAACCCAATTAAAAACATCATTTCACTTGTAGTACTTAAAGATTGTATATGTTGATAAAGGATATTAATTTGAATATATATTTTTAGCTTAAGTGTAGTATATTCATTATGTTATTATTACCTTAACTCAATCGCGCAAATAAATCATAGTTAAATTATAATTAACATATTAGTGCTCAGAGTAGTACTTCAATTGTCATGAGCAAACAAATAAAAAAGTAGTACAAGTAGTACTAAAGTAGTAGTACAAGTAACACTTACACATGTGTACTTTTTACTAAAATACACAAAAATAGTGTTCTTATTAGTATGACTTATAATTTCATGAATTAATTAATCAAAATTGTTTTTAGCGTGCAACCATATTTTCAATGCACAAAATGTTCTTGCCTCTAACTAAAATATTCCTAAAAAATGTAAAAACATCTCTAAGCTAAGAATAAAAAAATATACATAAACTAACTAAAGAATATAGTGCCATTTAGTATAGATGTAGTAATAGATGATAGTACTATATGGCTGTATGATAAACGCGTGTACTATATGTGTTCCTCTGCAGAGGGCATCATTGACCCTCGCTTCATTCTCTCTCATTCATGACCCCCTCTCTCCATACCCCCCCCCCCCTTAGATTACCCATGGGTCTCCAGCGAGTCTCGCCGCCTGCCACATCACAGCGGCGTGTGCGATGCCACTGCACTACTGCTTGACTTTTCCATGGCACTGAAGCAGCGTTTACTGCCGACAAAGCGCTTTGATTCTCCCAGCCGGCGACGACTCCTAAGCAGACTCGTTACTGTTTGGCCCTCGGAGGTGGAATGGAATGGAATACTTTTTCACTCGCGTCTTAAACCCCAGTAAGTGTGTGGCCCCGTCCTGATTTTTTTAAAATTTATTTCAGATCATCAACAAATTAGCTGAATGAACAAAATGTTTGAAATGAAACTTTTTCTTATTAAGGGAGACAATAATCCAAACCTACATGACCTGTGTGAAAAAGTGACCCCCCTTCCATAAAAACACAAGTTAACTGGGATTAATTGAGATCTATCCGTCTGGAAAAAGGTTAGGAAGCCATTTTAACCGTTTCTAAAGCTTTGGGACTCCAGCAAAGCACAGTGAGAGTTATTATACACAAATGGCGAATACATGGAACAGTGGTGAACCTTCCCAGGAGTGGCCGGCCGACCAAAATTACTCCAAGAGCGCAGCAACGACTCATCCTAGGTCACAAAAGACCCCACAACAACATCCAAAGAACTCACTTGCCTCAGTTAAGGTCAATGTTTATGACTCCACCATAAGACAGATACCGGGTAAAAACGGTCTGCATGGTCTGAGTTCCAAGACCAAAACCACTGCTGAGGCTGGTCTCAATTTTGCCAGAAAACATCTTGATTATTAATATTAACTATTATTATTATTATGATTAAGATCTTTGGGAAAATAAGTATTAAATAAGACAAAAGTTGAACTTTTTAGAAGGCGTGTGTCCCATTACATCTGGCTTGGTCTGTCACAATACCAAATTTAGTTGATACTTGAATTCAATTATATATTTGGTTATATTATAATTGTATTTATATATCGTTGATATTCAATATTATCACAACATGTTTTCATTAATTAATTTCATGCATGGATGCCTGCATGCGGTGTAGTGTCTTGTCCAAACTAGCACGTTAAAAAACTTGAATCCGGTATTGGAAGAATACAGTATGGTGAGTTATGGTGAGTTCTCGAGGTCAAATCGGACTCTCCAGACTCTCTCGGTAGCATTGCGTCAACAAAAAGAAAAGTGAAAGTGAAAAATGACTATAGTCCGGATGCAAGCCAGTCAAACACCGCGGGTATAAGTTCAAACTTACACTAAAACTCAACTTACACATCCACCATAGGAACACAACTTACTCATAAACCGAGGACCTACTGTATCTACGTGGACCCTCGGTTCTCGGAAAAGTTTGGACACCCCCTCTTTAGGGTAATTACCAACTTTAAAAGTAGAGTTATTTAGTATGGAATTGTCCAAAAGGTGACCGAGTGGCGTCAGAGATCATACAATTAAAAAAATGCTATCCTGCAGCCTGGTTTTGCTACACTGGATGTAGGATGTAGGAAGCGCCGCAAACATATCTGCTCATGATAGACGGCTTGTATCATCTGGCTTTGCTTGCGCGTGTCCAACACCTGCACCCCTCCTGCATTGTGTGAAGCATCACATCTGCTGCTTCAGGTCCGCAGATGTTCCTTGGAACAAAATCCAACGCAAGAAAAATGGCTCAGATGAAATCGTTATTAGTTCCTAAACCATCGAAAATCGGCAATCAAATGTTCTTACAAACACCAAGGGGCATATTTGCATGCTTTGATAGACAGGAATCTTTAACCCAGCGTGCCCCCCCCACCCTGTCAGGTGACAGAAACGTTTTCACACCCGCCCGTTTTGGAATACTATTGAAAAATGGATAATATCTATGTTTACATCTGTAGTGTACAGACTGAACTGGAAACTGAAACCAGAAAAATGCAACAAAATGGAGAGCAGTAAAAACGTATTCAAGAGTCAAATTGCATGTTGAGTATGATAAATTTGTACATGCTGGCAGGTCTGCACTAACATTAAAACTACCCCCCCCCGGCCCCCTCCACGGTTTGAGAAACACTGCTTTAACCTCACACAACACACATTTTATTCATCACGCTACTTCTGAACAGCACTTTCCAGCTTTGTTTAGCAACAGCGATTGTGTTGTCGAGGCGTTCGCCGAGCGCAGCTGGCGCTGTTGCTCGCCGGCCTGGCTCCCAGCTGCGAGACCTCTCTCATCTCGAGTGTTATTCATCTACCGGATCGAGTCGCTGCACGGTAGCAGCGTAGAACCGCAACTGCTCCACATCGAGAAAGGATATTTATTTTATGATCTATGGGAATATTGGAGTTCCGCCTTGCTTGCTTTAAAAAAAAAAAATGTTTCAAAAAAAAAAAAAAATCAGCTGACGCTAATTTACTGTTGATTGCGCAGTAAAAGCTTGTGTTCTGAATCCAACTTGGAGTGCTGGAGGCAGTACAGACCGCAAATATGTCCATACACCGTCTATAGCGCTGTCAGCTGAGTAGCAGTGTCTGTCGCACAAATAAAGACGACCGCCACTGAGGCGCTATGCGTTCGTACAAACGCATTCCTTCGTGCCAATAAAAGCCATGGTTTGGTTGTAGTGTTAAAATCATATTAGCCTAAGCTCTTCTTTCATTATTTTGGGTGTTACTTGAACCCTGTCGAGCTAAAAGAACTGGATCCCTCAACACAGCTAAAGTTCCAGTCGCTAGTAAAATAGCAATATTAAACTAATGAGTTGTCAATAGTCATCCAATTCTGAAATTTTAAAAGGACTCAGCAGTGCAGAAGGAAAACAAGATGTCATCTGTAAAAAAACGTCAGTTCAAACTAAAACAAAAGCAATTATATGCTAGGACTACGTTAAAAAGCCATAACATTTCAGTATGTGGAATCAAACTATGGAATGGATTGAGTAGGAAATCAAACAATGCACAACAATGAGCCAATTCAAGAAACAATACAAGCAGTTGATGTTTGCTAAATACAAGGATGAAGAGTCTTGAACCAGTCATGATGTGCTATATATTGTATGCTATATAATGTGATGTGATGTGCTATATAATATATCACTATATTGACACTTACTATGGTACCCATTATGTTATTGGATGGTCATATCACCTCGTACTTAAAAATAATAAAAAAAAATAAAATAAAAAAAGAAATGAATAAAAAAATAATAAATCATAATAACAAATAATAATAATAATAATAAATATTAACAGTAAAATAAAAAACAATTTAAACTATATTAGGAAAGCAGGAAGTGAACAAATATAACAGTTACCGATTGTAAAAGTACCAGATGGAGGGGTAGGATTTAATAAGCTTTGCTTCTTCCTACTCCTTTTGGACATGTGGAACTGTGAACTGATTATATGATGCATTCAATTGTAATCTGATGCATGTTCAATTGAAATGAAACCATTAACATTACTTTTGCTCAGTGGGAAAGCAACATTTGGCTTGGCAACATTCGGAAGCTGTGACATCACACCACTGCACGCCATTATCGAAGAAATGATAAAAACACAGCAACAAAAAAAAAAGAGCAACAGAGCCTGGCCTGTTTTCCCGGGCGCACACTGTCATCATAGCGGAGGAGGAAAAGTACAGCCACTTAAGAGCGGCGGATTGAGGCCTCATTTCACAGCACTGCATTTTTCAAGACACTTAATTATAGCTTTTAGAAGAGGCCAGTGACGAGGCCCCGGCTCGCAGCTACAAAGGGAGATGTTTCCATGTTTGGACGCCCACCAGCGGAGATGCCTGCCAGTGCGGCCAGTCGGCGAGGCTGCCAGGTTGGGATCAGTCCCATCAGGGAGTAAAAATCAGGAGCGTGAGACGGGTATTAGGGCATTAGTGGACCAGGACGCCAGATAGCTGACCCCGCTTGTTGATGACGGACAGTAACCTTACCCTTGGTGACCTCATCATGTTCCGGATCTCATCTAAGCCTTTAATGAGTGTTTGTCACTGAACCTGTGATGTCAGGGTTTGTTTGGGTCAAAAGCGACACACATTCTGCTGTGTACCCGCTAAAACTTTGGTTGGAATAACGCATCTGATATTCCACTCCCAGCCTTGGACTGAATGGAGGGAACGAGACATGGAGAAATTGAGTGGGCGTCTTCTCGCTGCTTGTGGTGTGAGGGAGTAGGGGGGAGGCGGGGGCATGAAGACAATTTCCTCTCTGCTCTTATTATTGCTCTGACTGTCTGCCGCCTAGCGCCTTCACGGAGGTCCCTAATTGAGCTCACTTGTGCTGAAAAATAGGCTCCAAAGACGAACTCCTGCGGGATTGGGAGACAAGAAGCGAGGACAAAAATGCACCAATCAGCTTGCATCGGTAAACACTGATTTCTGCGTGAAAACAGAACAAAGTGACAGACTAATGAATACAAAACTCAAGAGTGCAAACGATGCGTTCACTTCCATTCACAATGGTACAGTTCGGATTGGTAATCCCTGCTCAGGCTCTCCAATCCCTGACTGGAAATAGTCCAAAAAAACTCGATAACTTTGCCTTCTACTCTGAATTAATGGGCAACCCTGACAAACAACTGCGACCAATACCCCAAAAAAGCTTGCAGAACATTGGGACTGTCTGGTTCGCCCACTTTGCAAGAGTACCGCCTCAACAAGAACCACACAGCGTTTTGTACGTATATTATTCCCAAAAAACATGCCAAAAATGATTTCAACTTCTTGCCGCTTTTGTCATCAAATAGCAGCTAGCAAATATCTTTACAACCTCAGGCATTTTCGTCCGTGGGGCTCTGTGCAGCCTTAATGTCACCAGCGACGCTATTATTAGTCCTTCCCTTTTGTTCCGCTGCACCAGCCATCAAACTCTCCCTGGAGCGGCCCAGAGAGTCTCCGAGGCGGCCTGCTTTTCCCTTCTATCACTCAATCAACTCCGATCACGCTATTAATCAAACCACCCCCTCCTCGGCGGGCGTGCTGGAGGGATTAGCTGGGGGGGAAATGCAGCGTATCAAGGAGTGGTACTGGAGCGCGGCTGGGAACAGGAACCCTGTGAGGAGCGTTTTTCTTGGATGGAGACCTTCTGTAGGTGCTAAAGACAATACAGACGCTCAAGTCGGGGCCAAAATTCCGCTCGACACATTTCCCTTCCTCTGTGTGTTTCGCTGGCCCACTTCCTCTCTGCAAACCGGCCGGCTAGTATCCAAATATTATGAGTACATCGGCAAGACACGCTGCTCTCATGTGTCCGGGTCCGTTTTGGACTTGTGTTCACGGCGCAAGGTAAAACTAACAGCAGATTTATTGGGCACCCTTTTGACTCTGTTGATCTCAGTGTCGGTCCGTCACGAGCCGGATGATTTATGTGATGGAGGGTGATTAGAGGGTAAGGTGAGGTGGATACAGGGACTACAGGGACCGGGACTCGCCAGGGAGATATCAGCTATCACGTCCACTTGGAGATGGGGAGGGGGTGGAGGCAAGGACGGATTGGGAAGGAGGAAAGGTGCTAAGGGTGTAAGTGGAAGTTCACTGGGTTCAAACTGACGGCCTACAGTATATAGCAGCGATTCTCAACTAGCCAGTCCGAAATTTGTTGGATATCATGGTAAGCTTGAGTCGCACAGGAAATGGAGTGACGGTGGGTCCTGGTACTGGTATATAGATGTAACAACAAGGAGTAACTGTGGGTCCTGGTACTGGTATACAGACGTAACATCGAGGAGTGACGGTGGCTCCTGGTACTCGTAGTATATAGACGTAACGTCAAGGAGTGACGGTTGGTCCTGGTACTGGTGTATAGACGTAACATCAAGGAGTGAGGGTGGGTCCTGGTACTGGTATATATACGTAACATCGAGGAGTGACGATGGGTACTGGTACTGGTATGTAGATGTAACATCGAGGAGTGACGGTGGGTCCTGGTACTGGTATGTAGACGTAACATCAAGGAGTGACGGTGGGTCCTGGTACTGGTAGTATATAGACGTAACGTCAAGGAGTGACGGTAGGTCCTGGTGGTGATATATAGACGTAACATCAAGGAGTGACGGTGGGTCCTGGTACTGGTATACAGACGTAACATCGAGGAGTGACGGTAGGTCCTGGTACTGGTATGTAGACGTAACATGGAGGAGTGACGGTGGGTCCTAGTACTGGTATATAGACGTAACATCAAGGAGTGACGGTGGGTCCTGGTACTGGTAGTATATAGACGTAACGTCAAGGAGTGACGGTAGGTCCTGGTGGTGATATATAGACGTAACATCAAGGAGTGACGATGGGTCCTGGTACTGGTATACAGACGTAACATCAAGGAGTGACAATGGGTCCTGGTACTGGTATATAGATGTACCATCAAGGAGTGACGGTAGGTCCTGGTACTGGTAGTATATATAGACGTAACGTCAAGGAGTGACGGTTGGTCCTGGTACTGGTATATAGACGTAACATGAAGGAGTGACTCTGGGTCCTGGTATTGTTATAGATGTAACATCAAGGAGTGATGGTAGGTCCTCGTACTGGTATATAGACGTAACATCAAGGAGTGACGATAGGTCCTGGTACTGGTATATAGACGTAACATCAAGGAGTGACGGTGGGTCCTGGTACTGGTATATAGACGTAACATCAAGGAGTGACGGTGGGTCCTGGTACTGGTATATAGACGTAACATCAAGGAGTGACGGTGGGTCCTGGTACTGGTATAGACGTAACATCAAGGAGTGACTGTGGGTCCTGGTACTGGTATAGACGTAACATCAAGGAGTGACGGTGGGTCCTGGTACTGGTATATAGACGTAACATCAAGGAGTGACGGTGGGTCCTGGTACTGGTATATAGACGTAACATCAAGGAGTGACGGTGGGTCCTGGTACTGGTATATAGACGTAACATCAAGGAGTGACGGTGGGTCCTGGTACTGGTATATAGACGTAACATCAAAGAGTGACTGTGGGTCCTGGTACTGGTATATAGACGTAACATCAAGGAGTGACGGTGGGTCCTGGTACTGGTATAGACGTAACATCAAGGAGTGACGGTGGGTCCTGGTACTGGTATATAGACGTAACATCAAGGAGTGACGGTGGGTCCTGGTACTGGTATATAGACGTAACATCAAGGAGTGACGGTGGGTCCTGTGGTACATCGAGTGGTACCGTCTTAAAATCCGAAACCTTTCTACTGCTTGCAGACTAAATTGTCATTTATAGCAATTGTCTATCATTGGCAGTAACGTGAAGTCCTGTCAAAAAACTGGAATCAATCAATCAGATAAACAGAAAATAAAAACAAAAATAATAGCGGAGAATGCGGAGATAGCGGCCGCAGCCTTGGCAACGCACATTGAGGGTTTGGATCTCCTGATCGCATTCCAGCCGGGAGCCACACCGCAATGCTGAACTCTGCAACCTGGACTTGTAGATCCAGATATGCTTTGAGTTCATCAGGAGAGGAGGAGGAGGAGGTGATGAATTGAGCCTCCAGAGATGACACTGAACGACTCATGGCAGGGACTCTGCAGGAGGTGCCTGCCAATCTAAAGGCCCATTTCCACCAAGTTGGTCCAGTTTGGCTCAGTAAATCTTGATCAGGGTTAAGTTTCTATTGCAGGGAATGTAGGCGGGATGGCAATAGCTACAGTCGTTAGGACAGTGAAACCGCTGCACACAAACGGGTGAACGTTACCGTGGTATTTATTTTTCAAACAACACTAATACACCCCATGGCGGCACTATTACGTTTAGTTTGGCTGTGTCTCACTTTGTGACGCCCTTACTTTCACTTTTTGAGTGCGATTGACTTGACTACATGTATGCTAGCATATCCTTCAAAGCATTTTCAGCACATCCTATAGGGGGCGCCATAAATGGCATTTACAGTTGTGGATCCTGGATGTAAAAATCACTCATGAATTCAATGAAAAAGCATCACAAAGTAAAATACGTTGGTATTAATTATGTCTATATTGACATTTACAATGTCATCACTTTAAATTGATTTTAAATTGATAAAGTTGCACATTGTCCCTGTTAAATAAACAATAAACATAAACAAAGATAGGTTGGAAATGCTGACTGGAACTGTACAGCTCCGCGTCACATGTTGGATAACTGTAATTATGTTCTCCAACATTCCCGTGCGCTCTGCTCCTCGTCAGGGCTGACGCCACCGAGTCCAAGACCAAGCGAGACCGCCGGGTCCCACCGGGACCATCACGGGTTGTGAAAGGCTGCTTCTCAAACATTTCATGGTGTTGTATCATGGCAGAACCTTCGGCGGGATGCGGTCATGTGCTGACACTTAAATTGCGCGCTTGAAATACGACCGCCTTAAATCTTCCATGCCTGTTTTTTTTTTTTTTCATAGCCTCGTAGATCATACTTAAATCTCTGCGCATCCTCGGGAGAGCTTGAACGCTCCTCCTTGTTGTTGCAGACTCACTGACAGACGATTAAAGACGCCCACCAGGAGCATCCATCCAGTTTTAAACAATACTGGCAGGCTGTCAACCACTTGACGGCCTGCCAAAGTAAAGTGTCCGTTCTTGCCCTGTAAACAGACTTTGAGGCGACACCCTCTCTGAGCTAAGATGCTAAAAGCTACAGCTACGTTTACATTCACACGCTTTCCTTTTCATCAGTAATCAAGTCACTGGGTGAAGCTGATGATTGGCTGATATTTACAACAGGCCCTCAGGGTGGGCTTCCTCCACGCTGCCTGCCGTGTCCATAAAAGCCTTCATGCTGGCCTCAAATGGAGCTCAGATGCCATTAGAACCCGATCGCTTGCATGCTTTTTAAAGGTTCATTTTTATGTGAACACGGTGACTGCAAGTGTGCGCCCAAGTGTAATTATGCGTGTAATGCACGATTTACATGACCTTTTTTTTTTTTTTTTTACACTTCCTTTGGTATTTTCTGTCGATATTTTGGCAAATTGTACTGGAAACATCGTCAGGAAGAACTTATCTTTCTCCCTGACAGCTCCAGAGGATGTTCTTTCTGAGAAAATAATTACACTAAATTACACTTTATCATTGCCAGGGTCTGTTAAAAAAAAAATAAAATTCAACTTTCCAATGCTAAATCACATACGCTCACAGGTCACATTATTAGGTACACTGGCGTCATCCAAAATGTATGGAAACATCCTCAATAAAGGTCATTTTTCACTGCTGTAATTTAACAATATGGTTATTATTGTGGTTGAGTAGATGGTAGGAGAACCCCCAAGCAATGATCCAAGACTTTGGAGCGCCCTAGTCCGAGTCCTGACCTGAATCCTATTGAGATGCTATGGCATGACCCTAAAAAGGCTTCATGCTGGAACAGCCTCCAATGTGGCTGAATGACAACAATTCTGCAAAGATGATTTTTATGCCCCTGTGTTGCATGAATATGAACATAACCCCTCCCTCTACCCCCCCCCTGAGTGTTTCAAATAAGCAAAAAGAGCTCAAATTGCCTTTAAAAGTGTTTGTCAGCAAAAAAAAAGACTGCTATTTTTGTTTGTGCCAAGTGTACAGCCTTCCAGCCAACCTCCCTTCATTGCAAACGGGAGGAAAACAATGCGAGTGAGAGGTCTGTTGTTTAGCTTTGAATTGTCTTTGCTCTGTGGGAGCGTGCTGGCTTTCGCGCACTCAGGCAGAGGCGAGCGTCTTGACGTTCCATCACAAGAAACACACAGAGGAAGACATCTGTCAGAAAAAATATCACTCTAATAAAATATTCCCGCTCCTCTGGGATGCAGCTTTGCTCATTCAGCATCACGAGGAGAAGAAAAGGCCCGTTATTAGTCTGGGTCCAAAGGATGAGAGACAGACCTAGTTCCAAAGCGGCGCAACAGTTGATGGCAAACTCTGAAAAGCCCGAGACAAAGAAAATGAGTCTTCAGATGACTGTACGAGTGCAGCTGACTGAGAGAGTGACAGCCCGTCGACTCCAAACAACACGCACGCTTTGATCTCGCCGAGATGCTTGGCGACGCGACGGCATGGAGGCGCAGGTAGCGTGGAGCGCAACATGAAAACGACAGCGACACAGGCGGAAATGGAAGCCGTGAGCTTTGTGAAGTTGCTCGGCGAGCAGAAAACCTTCTTAAACTGTCAGATTTGAAGTGAGTGAAACTTGATGCAAAGTTTGACAACGCGAGCGATAACTCGATTAGGGCAGGAGGGAAGACGATGCGAGGGGAAAATGTCTCATGCTCTTGAGCAATGTCACAACGTTGCACACAACACCAAATGACACCCCAGCAAAATCAGATGCACCAAATTTAATGGCATCATTCTGACTTAATGAAAATATGCATTATCGTGCATTAATATCTTGTTCATTCATTCATTCATTTTCTACTGCTTATCCTCATGAGGGTCGCAGAGGGTGCTGGAACCTACATTTCATCCCGAGGGCTTTTTTTGGGAAATGTTTTTCATCAGGTAATGACACAGCACAAGCCTTTCATTAGCACATTTTTCTTCAATTGCACACGTTCCGTCAAAAAACATTTTTTGGAGAATAAATCTTGGGATGGGGCTGCACGGCGGTCTAGTGGTTAGTGCGCAGACCTCACAGCTAGGAAACTCGGGTTCAATCCCACCCTCGGCCATCTCTGTGTGGAGTTTGCATGTTCTCCCCGTGCATGCGTGGGTTTTCTCCGGGTACTCCGGTTTCCTCCCACATTCCAAAAACATGCTAGGTTAATTGCCGACTCCAAATTGTCCATAGGTATGAATGTGAGTGTGAATGGTTGTTTGTCTATATGTGCCCCGTGATTGGCTGGCCACCAGTCCAGGGTGTACCCCGCCCCTTGCCCAAAGGCAGCTGGGATAGGCTCCAGCATATACACAACCCTAGTGGGGATAAGCGGTATAGAAAATGGATGGATGGAGGAGGATGGGAGCTTTAGTAGAAGCAATCCATGTAGATCCATGTACACTAAGCTATCAAAACAAAACATCAACAAAACAGAAGTCCAATATTGAATAATATATCTCATTCATAATAACTTGGAATTAACAATCTGCCGACGGCCACTAAAAGACAAGCTGTGTGCCAAAAATGGTGCCTACCGACATTTTTCTCTATCTGTACCTGGAGGGAAGTTCACCAATGTGGGCATGTGGACGCCCCCCACCCGCCCCTCTCCATTCAACATGAGCCGCACGCTGTGTTCAAGTTCAAAGACACACCTGCACACACTTCTTTTGTGTCTCTGGGGTGCGTTCAAGTGCATTCTGTGTTGTGTTTGAGCGTGTGCCACAGGTGGTACCACGCTCGTTATGTTTGTCATCACCCTTTTTCCTTCCTCAGAGCGTGGGGGGTGGTGGGGGGGATTGAAGGAGGGAAAGCGTGTGGGATAAATGACCGCCGCCCCCGCGGCGCCAGATGGGAGGTGCTTTGAAGGAGCCCGCCTACGATACAGTTGGTCCTTGAACGCAAACGGATCTCTTTGCATCCTGCAGTTCCATGAAAGACAATTCAACTCGGAAGAGAATTGGTCTGTTCCGGGGTCAAACTGTGGTCAACAAAAAAAGCTGTAAAATTACACACGCAATGCTTGATGTGGCATTCAAGTGTAAAAAGAAGTGTGTGTCATGTTGGTGATGCCTGATGACTTCTGTCATCGTTCCCCTGGCATTTACTACCCATTAGCTTCCTGTTAGCATCACAACTTTGTTATAAAAAGCCTGAGTGGGTGTCGCCATACAGGACGCTCAGGTGCGTTTGATCTGTTGTTTCCGGGCTGGGCGCTGGCTTGGGGCGGCTGTGTGGGCAGGTAATTTGAGCAAATGAGGAGCCAACGGGGGCCGGCGTATTATTAATAACACCCGATACCCTGCACTGCATTGTTCACACACACACACACACACACACACAGCTTTCTTTTCTTTCCTTCCGAGTCCTCCGGTCGCATCTGCTCAACACCGCCCACCCCTCATGGCATGCACATGCACATACGGCACGCAGGGGACGGGGGTGGCCCAAAAAAAAAAAGAGGTGGATTGGTTCCAGGTGCCAGTTTGAGTGAGAGCATTAATCAAGCGGACAGATCTTCCTGTCATGGACACCTTGAGTGCACACACACACACACACACACCTACCCCCCCCCTCGACTAGACATCAGCAGCAATCGAGTCACCTATTTGTCTCATTAAGAACAGTTGGACTCACGCTGTGTATTAATAACACGACAAGATGCCTGCCGTAGTGTACAATACGTCAACCACGGCAAAGTTACATTCTAACTGGGGCGGTTGCTAACCAAATTCAACTATAGTTCACATTGTTTTCTATATGTAAAACTATATAATTCTCTATTTTGAAAGTTTTGTTCATATTTTGGGTGTCTGGACCGCATGAATTGGATTTACTTTAATTTTCGACTGGAAAAAAATCGTCTCTGATTTTGTACGTTTTGGTTTTTGTCAAAACTTTTGGACCAAATTAATGATGAAAACCAAGGTACCGCTGTATTAATGTGTCCATTTTGTTACTGAAGAAACAAACAATGCATTTTACAGGTTCTAAAATGCTGTTTTAATGCATTCTAGCATCTCTGTGTGGAGTTTGCATGTTCTCCCCGTGCATGCGTGGGTTTTGTCCGGGTACTCCGGTTTCCTCCCACATTCCAAAAACATGCTAGGTTAATTGGCCACTCCAAATTGTCCATAGGTATGAATGTGAGTGTGAATGGTTGTTTGTCTATATGTGCCCTGTGATTGGCTGGCCACCTGTCCAGGGTGTACCCCGCCTCTCGCCCAAAGACAGCTGGGATAGGCTCCAGCACCCCCGCGACCCTCGTGAGGTAGAAAATGAATGAATGAGTTACTGACAACTGTCAACAGTTCCTGAAACAGTTTGAGATTTCAGTTGGCTGCTAAGCTGCTCAATCATTTCTCCTTTCTGCAGTTTTCCACCACAACATGAAAGTAGCGACTTCAAGGCCTTGCATTAATCGCGTAGTTAAAATCCACGGCCGACGCCTCCCTGAATGGAATGAATTTAAAAGACTTCCTCATTGAGGCAAAGACGTCTTGTGTGTTTCCTCACGGAAAAGAGTCAAACGGACCCAAAGAACACGATGAACATCCCACCTATGTTGCTCCTTTCATGACCCGGCGCTCAGCCAGGTGACATGTTTGGATGCCGCATTCCTCCGACACTGAACCAACACAGCCCGGCAGGAAAAGCGGGGTGTGTGTGTGTGTGTGTGTGTGTGTGGTACAACAGGTAAAGCCTTGTGTCGACACATCATTACAGGACGAAAACAAACATCCGTAAAACATCACACAAAATTTGTGCAAAACTGCTAAGGGGAATCAAACAATACTGCACTGGATCCTGATATTCCCTTTTCTTAGCTAGCATCCTGGTACAGAGTCAGTCGTAATCATGATTTATGAGCTTGATGATGAGACTGTGAGGACTCATTGCGACTTATTTGGGATGGATTGACGGTGACAGAAAGCATCAGGAATCATACTGGAGCGTGCAAAAGCCAGGACTATTTGTTGTTGTACAAAAGTGCAAAACCATGTGATGTGCGTGTTGTGGTTGGTAGTGATCGCATGTCAGTATCACAAGTGTAGCGATCCGGGTTTGAATATCGATTGGGACATCTGTGGGCTTGTCTGTGTGAAGTTTGCAGGGTTTTTTTTCCTGGCTAATCCAGCTTCTTCCCCCATCCCAAACCCCATTCAGGTCAGCCGTGACCCTGATGAGACTAGAAGATGGGTGGATGGTGGATGGATGGATGGATGGGTGGATGGAGACATGGATGTTGTGTTTGGCAGGCTACTTTGTGGCTCCTGAGGGATGGCGAGCAGACAGGTTGCTTGCAATGACTCGTGTGGTAAAAACAACTTTGTGGACCAGAAACTGGACCTTTATGACTAAAAAGTAACAGATTCTTCCTTGCTTTGTGCACCACTGGGAGGGGTGTCTGTAGATTAGGAGTGGGGGGGGGGGGCACATCATGAAAAAGGAAAGCATACACTTTGATATTTTGTAAATCAACACATATGCATATAAGGTACAGTATATAAAATTTCTCTTCGTACTATTATGACTTTATTCACATAATTTTCCCCAACCTAATTTTAGAAAAATTACAACTTTATTTGTTTTTTCTGATCCATCCAATCGGTATAGGCCGATATCAGTCAAAACATTATTGATATTCCTTAATATTTGTATATTTCTAATATAGTTCTACCTTGTGCTACTAAAACAACCTTATTCCTCATGTTACAAGACTATTTTCGGAAAATTGAGACATTTTTCTTGTAAGAATACAACTTTTTTTTTCTCTTAATATTTTGACTTTATTCTTGTAAAATTAATTGCTATTTCAACTTTATTCTTGTTATTTTTTATCACAGTTTATTTTTACTTTATTCTTGTAAAATTATTACTTTTTCTGCAACCTGAAATCTTAGAACTTGATTTGGTTTTGTTCGACTTTACAAAAAAATATATATATTTTTTGTAAATTCATGTTTTTTATTGCAACAATAGCAAAATGGAACAAACAGCCGTGGGTTGCAAATGGCCCCAATGCCGCACGTTGAACACTTTAGCTGATCTTTAGAAGACAATTACCATATTTTCCGGACTATATGTCGCTCCAGAGGCACATCAATCAAAAATGCTTCAAGAAAAGGAAAAAACATACATAGTAAGTCACACTGGACTATAAATCGCATTTATTTACAAATTCCAGACCATAATTAGATGTGAAATATGGAAGGCAAGTTATTCAACGACTCAATAGAACAACAGGCTGACTCGGTGGCCAATGCTAATACTGAATAGGCTAAAAACTAACATAAGCCAGCAAGTCCAAAGCTACTGCTGAAAGTTACTGCTAGTTCACCAAGCTCCCGATCTCATTTCCTTGTCACTTTTAACATCTTAGCGTCTGCCAGCGGCCATAAAACACAAAGCTGACTACGAGCTGACGAAGTCATTGCGCTGTCCAAGAACAAAGATCACACCTCAATTAGCCGCCTGGGATTAGCAGGGATTATAAAACAATAATGTCATGCTAATAGAGCCCTGTGCAGTATTCTATCGGTCGGTAAAATATTTATTTTTTTTCCCATCAAACTAATGAAGGGGATGCGGGGTTGGCTCACTTTGCTCTAGAAACGATACATGTGCAACTGAGAATCCATGAGTGACAATTTATTCCAAGATTATCACTTATATGTCATGTATAGAAATATTTTAATATTTTAATAGCCATCGCTGCACAGTAGCAGAACCCCCCCGCCCCAAACTCCCCCCCAACGCTCATCACCACTCGAAGCTAAGGTCGCTAAGCAGCGACCTATTGATGAGCGGGCGTCACGTCTCTCCTGCTGGGGGCGGGCAGGGGGATGGGTGGGGGTGCGCTTGTCTGGTTGACTTTTAAGCCGTGCGGTGAGATCTAAAGCCGAACTTATGCAACACAAGCTCTCTCTCTCTCTCGCTCGCTCGCTCACACATACTGTATATGCTTTCCCTGCAAATTATCCAAGATTTTCTTTGGGGGGGCAATTTTTCCGCCACAGTCTTGAGATATTTATCCCTTGTGGATCTGGGACGGCGAGCGCATTTTTTGAAGGATAATTGCCGCCATGACTTAATGATCTCTATGTAATTAAGCTGGTAATGGCCCTTTAAAGCGGCCTGGTGGTTGAGCGGTGCCACACGTGTTGAGGACTTGTGTGCCACCAGGCTTCTCCGTCAGGAAGGCAACTTAGAAAAAAAAAAAAAAAAAAAGGAAAAAAAAGCCCATAAACATATTTGAAGCCAAAACACCAAGACAAATGTTCACAACGGGAATATTGGCTCCCTTGTGATTTATCTGCGGGAATGTGCCGGCAGCCCAAATGAAAAGTGTCCGCGAGTGACGGCAAACAAAACAACATTTTTTTTTAAAGCAACTTGTGTTGCTGACACCGAACAGAAAACCTTCCAGGAGAAACAAGTAGAAAAAACACCAGCGATGGCTCGGATCTCATTTGGTGTCCAGCGGCAGGATTAAAACTGACTGATGATGGAAAAGATGATTAATCCTTAGTCCTCTCAAAATATACACAGCAATTTAGGTGTCCAACGTCAGCCTGCTTCATTTACTGCTTTTCTACGACTTCTCCAAATAGTTTAAGACGCTCATACAGCGCTGATACATAATACATGTTTTCATTTCAATTACCAACACGCTGGTGGTCCAGCGTACGTGGAGGGGACATTTTGTGGCTCCGCTGACAGATTTTCACATCGAGCAGCAGATACGGTGCAGGAATGGATTTGCCATCGGTGTACCCGAGCGTCAGAAGGGCATCTGTAGCGCTGTCTGCTCTCAATTTCGGGGTCAGAGGCTAATATGGTAATAGGCGCCGGTGTTTGCTGGAAGACTTTCTCTCTTCCAGGCTCTCCAAGCACATTAGAGGCATGCTGCTGCTGCTTCTGTGGAGGCCACAGCGGCCGTGCGGAGACTTCTTCAAAACGTTTTTCATTTGGATGCAGCAGCCGGCGAGGCACGGGGGTGTCAATGTTTGTTTAAAAGTGAGGGTTTGCTCACGGGGGACGCTAAAACACCAGCTTATGGGGTCAAAGTCATCACAATGCACAACACAGGTGACTGAAAATCATAACGGTCTGATAGAAAATGAAGGATAAAAAAAAATGGCTGCAACAAAAATAGCTTGCAGAATTTTACCTTCACAATAACCAAATAAAGTTATGGAAATGGATGATTTAGAGCATTCAAAACCCTCCCTGGTGTTAAATCTGCCAGATAGCTACCACATGCAAAGTAAAAGCTGCAACTAACCAATCATCTGAGGCGTGTTGTTTGGGTTAATCAAGTCATCGGTTCGGCCCTCGATGGAACCAATCAATATACACCAAACACAAACAGTCAGAAAAGAGGCCGATGTGTCCATCACTGTGTTTCAAAGTCAAAGCTAAAGTGCATGAATATTTAGTTTTTTTCCTAAAACGCACAGATAATGTCTGCTTTCATGGATGGACTAAGGTTATGAGAAAATATTCATATATGAGGCTGAAATAAAATAAAGAAATGCACCCAAAGGTCCACATTGATGTTTTTGTATGAAAATAGCAATAGCAATTTTAGGGAATATGCTAACCCTGACCCCCAACATCTAACTCTAATCCTGACCCTAACCATATTGGAGTAATTGTAAAAAAGTGTCTTCATAAATGCGGCCATCAGCCACCTTTTACGTTTGGTCCGCTTGCCGTCCAAAAGGAAGAATAAATAAAGCGTGAAGGTTAGAAGTGCTTGACCATCCACAAAACCTCAGCACCCGTCGTCTGCCCCGGCGACCAGAGACCCCCCCACCCAAGTCCAGAATGATGGAAGCGGAAGGGTACTCACCCCAGAAGAAGTTCTGCTGGCATGGTGTCACGGTGCTGAAGAGGCTGTTTGACGCCATGCTCACGTCTGGCTGCAGCGAGATGCGCTTTTGTTTCTCGGCGGTTTCCGTGACCCTTGACACGTCCTAAACCGAGAGCATGTCATGAGGGGAAAAAAAATATGGGAAAAGCCCGCCACAAAACATGCGTTCCTATATCAACTATGACGACGACCACAAAGAACAAGCCGGGCTGGTTTTTATGGCGGGGAAAAAAAAAAATAAAAAAATCGCAAAGGCAAAAATGTCAGCTTTTTTGTGGACAGATCAGATGGTGCCAGACTGGCTTGCTTGGCGAGTGTGGTTTGAGTACTTACTCGCTTAGCGCCGTCCTTGTGACTGGTGCTGGCCTGCGCCGATTAACCATTTACGCTCCGGGTCGCCCTCAAACGCCAACCTCCTGAGCCGCGCGTCTGTGGTTCTGTGGTTGTTTTGGAGGCGAGCGGAGCCCTCATGCAAACCCGACAAGCGAGCAGCTTTAAAACTCTTTCCTGCCCTCCATGTGCTGTCACTGGAGAGCCTCGCTCACGTGCCCCCAAGACGTCATCACGGCGCTGAGGATGAGGGGGGCGGACCCGCGTTGTGGCTTTCCTCCTTCCTCCTCCTCCTCTTCTTTGCTTGCGCGTGGTTCAGCAGCCTCTCCAGGCCCTCTGGGGGGCAGGGGGATCAGGCTGCGACTCCTCCAAGCATCAGGAGGCTTCAGTCGGGATCCAAAGCCTCTCCGCTTGCCTCCATCACCCCCACCCTTCTCCTTTCTGCCGCTCCCCTCCACCGGTCTGCCTCTTGGGTCCGTCAGCGAGGAGCGAGACAGCTTGGCGACTGTGAAGAGAAGAAGGCAGAGGTGGCGAGCAGCTGGGCTTATTTGCGAGGGGGGTGTGTCTGAAGGAGGGGTGGGGGGGCAATTTGGAACTTTTACGCTACGTTTGCAGCAGAAGCATTGTGATTGTTTAACAACTGTAATCAGCGTGCGAGTGCGCCGTCACTGCGCTTCCGGACAATTCCTGTAAGATCTAGTAAATGCCGACCACCTGTCCCTCCTCGTTTCTCCCTAACGTGACGCTGACTCACCGGCCGTGCACGACCATCACCACTGCTGTGAGTCGCCGTCGCAGGTGCGCATCAACGCGGCATGGAATGTGTGGAATGAAGCCGGGGGTCGGCTGGGGTCGCCAACTTTGCCGGTGACTCAGCAGCTGAGAGGGAGAGTTTCATCCCGAGGGCTTTTTTTTGGGAAATGTTTTTCATCAGGTAATGACACAGCACAAGCCTTTAATTAGCACATTTTTCTTCAATTGCACAAACACGTTCCATCAAAAAACATTTTTTGGAGAATAAATCTTGGGATGGGGCTGCACAGCGGTCGAGTGGTTAGCGCGCAAACCTCACAGCTAGGAGACTTGGGTTCAATTCCACCCTCTGCCATCTGTTTGGAGTTTGCATGTTCTCCCCATGCATGCGTGGGTTTTCTCCGGGTACTCCGGTTTCTTCCCACATTCCAAAAACATGCTAGCTTAATTGGCCACTCCAAATTGTCCATAGGTATGAATGTGAGTGTGAATGGTTGTTTGTCTATATGTGCCCTGTGATTGGCTGGCCACCAGTCCGAGGTGTCTCACCGAAAGCCATCTGGGAGTGAGCCCTTTTCTCAGTTATAGAGCCTCTTTGTCTCAGTGGGTGGAGGCGGGGCCGCTAGCATCCACACAGAGTGCAGAAGAGTTTCATTCATTTTCTACCGCTTTTCCTCACGAGGGTCGCGGGGTTGCTGGAGCCTATCCCAGCTGTCTTCGGGCGTGAGGCGGGGTACACCCTGGACTGGTGGCCAGCCAATCACAGGGCACATATAGACACACAACCATTCACACTCTAACCTAACCTAACTCTAAAGCTAACCACTAGACCGCGGCGCCGCTGCAGAAGAGTTTAATATAGTAAAATGATATTATTATTGTCATATATTTTTTGTTGTTCTTCATTGGGCTGCATGGCGGTTGAGTGGTTAGCATGCAGATCTCACAGCTAGGAGACCCGTGTTCAATCTCACCCTCGACCATCTCTGTGTGGAGTTTGCATGTTCTCCCCGTGCATGCGTGGGTTTTCTCCGGGTACTCCGGTTTCCTCCCACATTCCAAAAACATGCTAGGTTAATTGGCCACTCCAAATTGTCCATAGGTATGAATGTGAGTGTGAATGGTTGTTTGTCTATATGTGCCCTGTGATTGGCTGGCCACCAGTCCAGGGTGTACCTCGCCTCTCTCCCGAAGACAGCTGGGATAGGCTCCAGCACCCTACGCGATCCTTGTGAGGATAAGCGGTATAAAATGAATGAATGAATGAATCTTGGGATGCATCATCATGGAACTTGTACTGAACTCACATGAAAGACTAAAAATGTGTCACAATGTGCACCTCTACTGTTAGCCTGTCCAAAACCTTGTAACTTTATTTACAAGTTCAGCCTAATCACCACTAAATTTGGTGCTAATCACCACTAAATTTGGTACAAGCTTTTAGGGGATTGACAAGCACATTGTGTAACATTTGCGCACGATTGGTTGACTACCTTTGGCTACGTTCACACTGCAGGCCTATTCCGATTTCATTGCCCAAATGCGACCTGTATCTGCTGTTTACATGTCAGTGTGAACAGCACAATTCCGATTTTTTCAAATGCGACTCAGGCCTCATTTGTACCTGGATACAAATCCGATACGAATGCAATGCAACTGCTGTATGACACGAAAAGGGAAGGGGTGGTTTATCGTGCAAAACTCGGATTAAGGGGTACTCACCGATGTGGGCGAAATTATTCTCATCCGATTTGGTTAGCGAAGCAACTTTCGTCATGGCTCACCACTCCTGCCAAACACACGCAGCTTGGCACCAAGTTGTCTCCAAAATGTTTACCATATTTCCTCTTCATCTCCTACACGGAATCATTTTGTTGAGCTAATATTGTCTCCAAAATCCTTGCTACAAACGGTTAAGGAGAGCACGTTAGTAATGAATAGATCGATACAAAATACCGATACTTGATACCAACTCATTCATGCTTTAAAATCGATTCCGAAATCAAATTAGTGATACTTTTGATACGTTAGCTAAATGATTGTGTCCTTTTTCTTAGCTTGGTTACACTTTAAATCACTTAAGGGTTTAGAATACACCAATAAATGACTATAATGTCATGTATTCCGTATGCTATGATTACACAACTTCTGCGATGGTATCGTTCACACTGCAAAGCAATGTTTACTTCCGTAAACACGGAAATGCCTGCGATGTCATGCTTTTGCGCATGCTCACTTTTCATTAGCTTTGTCGGATTTGTCTTTTTTGTATGTAATTATTCAACACAACCCATAGGGGGTGCTATAAATATCATTGACACCCCTAAGTGAATGGAACTATGAAAACTGGTGAAGTTTAGTTTAGTTTTCAAATAGTTATTTTTTTTCCGCTTAAAACGTACTTACTCCTACAAAGTTCAAATCAAGCATTTATACACCATAATAATTAGTAAATAAATGAGAGCATTCTAATGTACGTTGTTGGAACATTTAGACATTGCCTTGGTTTGAATCGCTTCTAATTCCAAATGAGATGGCATTAGACGAAGTAGTGGTGGAATAAATAGATGAAAACGGTGTTGAATTTATACTACACAATTCCTCAAGTCCTCATTTCTCTCTGTATTTTGGTACAGTGAAGAAATTGACCCTGGCATGCTGCTGTGTCAATATTTGCCGTCTAAAACAAGAACATGCCCCCCCGGGCCACAGGACCGGCCGGGATTGGCCACTCGGTTGGCAGCAGGCAAACACAGCCCGGGCATCTCCGAGCGCACGGTGGCTCTTTCTACGGCGAGATTTAATGCACGGTGTCAGCCGTGGCATTTACCTTCCTGCTAAAAATACGCCCGGCAATGATCTGCTCCGTGCACGTGTTGCCTTTCTGGGTAATCAGCCAGCAACTTGAAATGTTATCCTTTTGAATAACAGCATTTAAGGCGGCGTGGATGAAGGACACGGGATGCTTTGCTGTCAAAAGCGTTAAAAAGCGCGGGACGAAGTGCAGGCAAATTACGAGCGTCCCGACGGGAGCGCAATTTGGAGATCATGATGGAGCCTTAAAAATGGAATGAAAAATAAATCATAAAAGCCCGCTGGCATGGGGGTGGGGGGTGTAACGTCTTGGGTGGCACGCCACGGCGGTCAACAATCTCAGCCCAATGATGATGACGATGATGGCGGCGTCGTTTTGGATATCATCAGGAATTAACAAGTGCAGGAAGTTGATGATAGTTTGCTTCAACGTGAGGATGTCAGGTCAGGGGTTCACCCGGCGTCACGAACCACAGTGGCGGTCTTCGCCTCTGAGGACTCCACTAAGTCCAGATCTGATCCAGGACCACGTCAATTAAAGGTTCTGCTTTTGTTTACACAGAATAAAGTTTTGTTGGACTCGGAGACAAACAAACTTTTTTTTCCCCATCTTGTCTTCGCTTTGAAAGACGACGGTCCTTGATTGGAGGGATTTGGACAATTACGGCGTAAGCGGAGCCTCGCGCGTCACGCCAGAGCGCATTCGCGACGTGGTCTGGGGTTGAAGCGAAGTGGAGCGTTTTCATGGCTTGAACACGTCTAATCGCACTGCGCTTGTATGTAAACACCACACGGACTTGAGGGAAGAAGTCTTCAGAGAGTTTTTTTGGAGCTCGCATCTGTGTGGAGACAAATTCCTGACAGCTGTGAAGGCTGGAATACAATATGGAATATAATATTTAATTCGGAAGATTTTCTCCTCCGGTGGTCACATAAGCTACCGACTGAATCCCAGATGAAGAGCCTGGACTGGTTGCTGCGAGCTCTGGTCCTGCCCCGAGGACTGTGGTGGAAGGCCCACCCTGCCGGACCAGTTCTACCACCCAGGACCACACACACCTTCCCTCCAACGGAGCTGCCTTGTTATCACAAACGTAGCGAGGTGTTGCTTTGGATTCTACTCGTTTTCCTTACTGGAGTCGGATGTCAAAGCGTAGCCGTCAATGGTCTCATTTTCATCTGGAAAATAGCAGATTTTGCTCTTCCTTCCCGGCACACATCCGGTTTAATAGTTCTCCCGTTCTACCAGAGCAGCACAACTTCCGGTCTGCTTTCTGGTGGACGACCAGAATTTCCCAAATTTTCCGTAAAATTTCCCTTGCGTTCAAATGCCAATGACAAGTATTTGTGGAAGGTGGCCATCTTGACTTGTAAAGGTTCAATTCATTGAATTAATCTTAATGATTGATGAAAAAACATTATCAGTGAAGCAGAAAGACAAAAAATGTATGTTATACATTTGACCTGCATTACGTATTTATAGATTATGACCGACTTACGATGAATGAGATGTGTTTTCTGAGAAAAAAAAGCAAATAATGAAAAATGAATGTACGGGGGATCCACTGTAGTAGGAAAGATAATATATCCATTCTAACTTGTTGCCATCTTTTTTTAACTTTGATAAGTTAGCCAGTTGAGTGGTTAGCGCGCAGACCTAGGAGACTGCGAGGAGACCAGGGTTCAATTCCACCCTCCGGTTTCCTCCCACATTCCAAAAACATGCTAGGTTAATTGGTGACTTCAAATTGTCCATAGGTATAAATGTGAGTGTGAATGGTTGTTTGTCTATATGTGCCCTGTGATTGGCTGGCCACCAGTCCAGGGTGTACCCCGCTGGGATAGGCTCCAGCACCCCCGCAACCCTCGCGAGGATAAGTGGTAGAAAATTAATGAATGAATGAAGTTAGTCAGTTGCACAGTGGTCGAGTGGTTAGCGCGCAGACCTCACAGCTAGGAGACCCGAGTTCAATTACACCCTCGGCCGGTTTCCTCCCACATTCCAAAAACATGCTAGGTTAGTTGGCGACTCCTCCACTCTGTAATGCCTTCTGAAAAAACAACCCTCGTTTACATAATGTCACCTGCATCTTCACTCATTGACTGACAGCTATTTTCAGAGAAGAGAGCTCCATTCGGGTATTTTTGCTGAACTTTCCCGATCCACAGAATATTAATATTATTTTAGGACTACGTAAACACTCGCACTATGTCAAGAAACTTTAGGCTCTCGTTTTTAAGCAGGAAAAAAAAAGTTTGTTTTTAGCCTTTTGGGGTCTTTAGAAATCAGCAGTGGAACACAGTGTGGTTTCAGCCAAACATTTTAGTGTCCACTAAAAGTTAGGAGACCCGAGTTCGATTCCACCCTCGACCATGTCTGTGGAGTTTGCATGTTCTCCCCGTGCATGCGTGGGTTTTCTCCGGAGACTCCGGTTTCCTCCCACATTCCAAAAACATGCTAGGTTAATTAGCGACTCCAAATTGTCCATAGGTATGAATGTGAGTGTGAATGGTTGTTTGTCTATATGTGCCCTGTGATTGGCTGGCCACCAGTCCAGGGTGTACCCTGCTGGGATAGGCTCCAGCACCCCCCTGTGACCCTTGTGAGGATAAGCAGTCGAAAATGAATGAATGAAGTTAGCCAGTGTTAATTAAAAACAAAAAGGGTAGGCTTTGCTACACATCTTAAAATGCCAACTATCCTTTCAAGTCATTTGACCATGTTTGTCATATCCAGAACTGCTGCCCCCTGCTGGGACAGAAAGACATTGCCTACAAGACTAAAAGTCACATTTGTGATCTGTAGCTCAAAGACATCTTTGGCAGTGAATGAGTTAATAGTTCATTTGGCCTGCACTCGCGTGGACTCCCGTCTGTCACGCATCAAAAGCGCCATGCTAGCAAACAGGCGACTTTGATTGGCTGGAACGGGCAACACATGTAAGCCAGTTTACATCGGAAACTGGCGGTGCGAAGGCCAGCCATCTCCTTTGTGACCCGCCGCAGGCAGAAGTCACGTAGAGGTTCGCTGCGATGCTGTCCAAAACTCACGGAGATGAGGAAATGCGATCCGCGGCGCCGCATCGGCAAAGAGGATGTTGACGTTCTGTGAGGATTGTTTGGCGAGTTATGATATTGTACGTTCTAGCGGAGTGCAGCGCTGGTATCTTCATCTTCCGCTGAGCTTTGTGGCGTCTGGACAGCTGTTTTTGGAGTCACAGAGAAAATAGAGTCGGTCTTTAAGTAATAAGGGGAAATGTTTAATATGGAAGCTAAACACGCATTAAAAATAGCTTTTTATGATTGCATTAAAATGTGTTAAAAAACAAACGGGGGTGTCAGATCATCAGATGATTGGTGGAGGCTGCGATGAGGCTGCTGCGGCTGACCACCGAAAGGCTGAGCTATTTTGCTTTTCCTCATAGCTCGTTTTAATCAAGCTCCCGTGCCAGGGTAAACAGTCCCGACCGAGGCTGCGCTTCAAAGAGGGCAGGCCCGCCGAGACCCAAGCAATGGTTTCTACGTGCTCGCTGACAGGTCGCTTTAGCTTGAACTTGCATATGCTGTACACGTACTGGTACAGGTATTATACACGCTACCATGTTGAAAGGTACGCAGTGAATTTGTATGGAATTTGGGGGAACATTAATTAAATGTGTGGAAAGAAAGTAAGAAAATGTAGTAGGAAAGAAAGTCAATCAACTCCCAGGGTCAAAGCCAAATTCTAATGCAAAAAAGAGGCTTCGCTACACGTCTTAAAATACAACCTGCAGCTTTGCTAGTTAAATGTGTGGAAAGAAAGTAAGAAAATGTAGTAAGAATGAAAGTCAATCAACTTCCAGGGTCAAAGCCAAGCCAAGTCTAATGCAGCGAAAAAAAAGAGGCTTCGCTACACATCTTAAAATACAACCTGCAGCTTTGCTAGTTAAATGTGTGGAAAGAAAGTAAGAAAATGTAGTAGGAAAGAAAGTCAATCAACTTCCAGGGTCAAAGCCAAGCCAAGTCTAATGCAGCGAAAAAAAAGAGGCTTCGCTACACATCTTAAAATACAACCTGCAGCTTTGCTAGTTAAATGTGTGGAAAGAAAGTAAGAAAATGTAGTAGGAAAGAAAGTCAATCAACTTCCAGGGTCAAAGTCTAATGCAGCAAAAAAGAGGCTTTGCTACACGTCTTAAAATACAACCTGCAGCTTTGCTAGTTAAATGCGTGGAAAGATAGTAAAAAAATGTAGTTGGAAAGAAAGTCAATCAACTTCCAGGGTCAAAGCCAAGTCTTATGCAGCACAAAAGAGGCTTTGCTACATGTCTTAAAATACAACCTGCAGCTTTGCTAGTTAAACGTGTGGAAAGAATTAACAAAATGTAGTAGGAAAGAAAGTCAATCAACTTCCAGGGTCAAAGCCAAGTCTAATGCAGCAAAAAAGAGGCTTCGCTACACGTCTTAAAATACAACCTGCAGCTTTGCTAGTTAAATGCGTGGAAAGAAAGTAAGAAAATGTAGTTGGAAAGAAAGTCAATCAACTTCCAGGGTCAAAGCCAAGTCTTATGCAGCAAAAAAGAGGCTTCGCTACACGTCTTAAAATACAACCTGCAGCTTTGCTAGTTAAACGTGTGGAAAGAATTAACAAAATGTAGTAGGAAAGAAAGTCAATCAACTTCCAGGGTCAAAGCCAAGTCTAATGCAGCAAAAAAGAGGCTTTGCTACACGTCTTAAAATACAAACTGCAGCTTTGCTAGTTAAATGCGTGGAAAGAAAGTAAGAAAATGTAGTTGGAAAGAAAGTCAATCAACTTCCAGGGTCAAAGCCAAGTCTTATGCAGCAAAAAAGAGGCTTCGCTACACGTCTTAAAATACAACCTGCAGCTTTGCTAGTTAAATGTGTGGAAAGAAAGTAAGAAAATGTAGTAGGAAAGAAAGTCAATCAACTTCCAGGGTCAAAGCCAAGCCAAGTCTAAAGCAGAAAAAAAATACATAAAATACAGCCTGCAGCTTTGCCAGCTCAGGCATGAGAGCTGGACGTTTGATTATTTTGTCTTCCTTCAGTTAAACGCCTAACCTAAGATGATGCTGCTGTTAAAGTCATATACATGAAAAAATATGGATATTTTGATGATCAACATTTTTTTTTCACAGTTATTATATATTCTGTGATATGGTTGTAGTAGCCAAGGTCTGTGGTCTAATTAGCAATGCTAAACTTAGCATGTTAAGTGTTTGTGTTCTGTCTTGGATGCGGTCCATTTAGGTTGAGAAATATGGAACATTGAAAAATTCCTCATTCATTTTTAATGGGAAAAAAGTCTCAGAAAATGTGCAAAATTTGGGACTTTTGAATTGAGAGAGTAAAATGGCCGACAAATCCAGCAGAGACAAAAATAAAAGCAGCTTACATCGGCACAGAATTTGTCTGGCTGTGGATCTGTCGCCATGGCAAAGGATAGCGGTGACATAGGTGACGCCATTGTGGCTGATGATGGTAATGAGCTAGCGGTCCGCTTTGGTGCTACACCGGAGCTCTACATCAAGTAGCTGGAGCCTATCCCAACTGTCTTGGGACGAGAGGCGGGGTACACCCTGGACTGGTGGCCAGCCAATCACAGGGCACATATAGACAAACAACCATTCACACTCACATTCATACCTATGGACAATTTGGAGTCGCCAATTAACCTAGCATGTTTTTGGAATGTGGGAGGAAACCGGAGTACCCGGAGAAAACCCACGCATGCACGGGGAGAACATGCAAACTCCACAGACATGGTGGAGGGTGGAATCGAACTCGGGTCTCCTAACTTTTAGTGGACACTAAAATGTTTGGCTGAAACCACACTGTTCCACTGCTGATTTCTAAAGACCACAAAAGGCTAAAAACAAACTTTTTTTTCCTGCTTAAAAACGAGAGCCCAAAGTTTCTTGACATAGTGCGAGTGTTTACGTAGTCCTAAAATAATATTAATATTATATTCTGTGGATCGGGAAAGTTCAGCAAAAATACCCGAATGGAGCTCTCTTCTCTGAAAATAGCCGTCAGTCAATGAGTGAAGATGCAGGTGACATTATGTAAACGAGGGTTGTTATGATCTTTTTTCAGAAGGCATTACGGAGTGGGGGAGTCCCATTATGTGCAAAGTCAGCACCGTAACGACATGCACGGTGTCGATGATGCAAGTTCAGTGCAAGGCTGACAGTCACATGATCCCCTCCCTCGTATTGTCACATGATGACAAATGTCATCACGCAGTGTGAGGACCAATGCAGGACGTGTGTGTGACTCAGAGTATGGGGGGGTGGCGGGTGGGGGGGTCATGGCAGCCAACCTCAGTGATGTTATACATAAGCAGCCCATTATACTGAACCCCTCACGTCGCCTGTTTATCTGCTGCCCAGAACAAAGCCAGCATCTCTCAGCAGAGAAGCCAGGCTTTATGAGGAGGACGTCGGACGGCGTGGCAGCGACAATGCCGCAAACAATACACTCCGCTGTCTTGGATTTTTTGTGACGGATAATTCACATGATTTCATAACACCATGGTTCCACACTCGGGCCTTGTGCAGCACAATAACGGCGTTAGAGGAAAAATAGCAAGTCAAACGTATGGAGAAGAGGCGGCTTCTTGTTTTGAGAAGATCCTGATGGATGACGAAGAGCCCAGCTAAAAGTTTGTGGGCCATTGTTAGAATAAAATGAAGCTAGAATGAATGTGGCGTTAGTTATCACCCTTATATCCATGTGCTTAAACCAGGGGTCTCAAACTCAATTTACCTGGGGGCCACTGGAGCTAGGTTCTGGGTGAAGCCGGGCCGCATTAGGTTTTCAAAAAAAAAAAAAACAACCCATAATGCATTTATTAAAAACTGGAAAAAAAATCAATAAAAAAAACTATCTTCAATGCTTTTGCTTCTGCTATACCCTACACTTTTTCAGTACTTTGGTTCCGGTTTTCCACACCAAAATATCTGATAAAACATTCCACTGTTCTCAAATATCTTAATTTTTATTTTTCTACACACAAAATAAGATAAAAAAAATAAACAAATTAAGAATAAAGACAATAAATCAATCAATCAGTAATAAATAAGTAAAATATTAATAAAACAGCAAATAAGAAAAACGTAAGAAACCACATACAGTTGGTAGAGAAATTATATTTTTCAGATTCAAATGTACAGTATTAACAGTTATTTAACCTTTAACATGAACATTAATGAAACTTAATAATTTGACCCAATTAGCAAGTTAGCATCGTACTCAGTTCCATCTGGGAGCAGCGTGGTAACTTTAACAACATGTTTGATGAGATGCTTTATCTTGACGTGTATTTTCCCTTTTATTCCAAATCATTTCCTGCATTTATTTGTACCTAGCATCATAAGTCTTTAGCTTCATTGCTAATCCAAAGCAAAACAGGGCGGGGTAACAGGGTAGGGTAACAGTATGGGCGGGGCAAAATCATGTTAATTGTGTCCGGTGTGCACACAGCTTTAAGCTGTCATTTCAACAATAAACTTTGGTATCAAGGTGGAGGCCTCAAACTAGCATCTAGTTTGAGACCCCTGGCTTAGACAATAGAAAGTCTGAATGTGCTGAAGAAGAAATGTTCCTGTGACCCTGATCAGAGACCCCCAGTGACCCCCATGTCCTGGAGATGCCTGGATGCACCAACAGCAACCCTGCAGATGTTTCTGTTAATCCTGCAAGAATGTGTCAAGATAAGAACTCATAAAATAATAAAAGTAATCACTCTCACATATACACACACACACATAGACAAACAAATACAGCTCGTGCAACTGCCTTCTCCCCCCTCCCCCTTAGAGTTGCACGACCATGTAGTAGGGACCCCTGAAAGTGAAATGTGAACTGCATACTTAGAGTGGAGCGGCATTGGGTATGTTGTTTCACTCTTGTGGCTGCGAGTAACTTTGAATAATGTTGTCGGTCTCTTCTGTATTTACGTGTTTTTACAAGTGTCATAGGAGTTTGAACCAGACAGCCATATTCTCTTTGTCACCATTATTTCCAAGTTAAAGAAGTTTATTTAAATGTGTGGAAAGAAAGTAAGAAAATGTAGTAGGAAAGAAAGTCAATCAACTTCCAGGGTCAAAGCCAAGTCTAAAGCGGCGAAAAAGAGGCTTCGCTACATGTCTTAAAATACAACCTGCAGCTTTGCTAGTTAAATGTGTGGAAAGAAAGTAAGAAAATGTAGTAGGAAAGAAATTCAATCAACTTCCAGGGTCAAAGCCAAGTCTAAAGCGGCAAAAAAGAGGCTTCGCTACATGTCTTAAAATACAACCTGCAGCTTTGCTGGAGGTTCCTGGATGCGCCAACAGCAACCCTGCAGATGTTTCTGTTAATCCTGCAAGAATGTGTCAAGATAAGAACTCATAAAATAATAAAAGTAATCACTCTCACATACACACACACACACATAGACAAACAAATACAGCTCGTGCAACTGCCTTCTCCCCCCTCCCCCTTAGAGTTTCACGACCATGTAGTACGGACCCCCGAAAGTGAAGTGTGAACTGCATACTCAGAGTGGAGCGACATGTCAGTGGGTATGTTGTTTCACTCTCCTGGCTGCGAGTAACTTTGAATATTGTTGTCGGTCTCTTCTGTATTTACGTGTTTTTACAAGTGTCATAGGAGTTTGAACCAGGCAGCCATATTCTCTTTGTCGCCATTATTTCCAAGTTAAAGAAGTTTATTTAAATGTGTTGAAAGAAAGTATGAAAATGTAGTAGGAAAGAAAGTCAATCAACTTCCAGGGTCAAAGCCAAGTCTAATGCAGCGAAAAACAGGCTTCGCTACACGTCTTAAAATACAACCTGCAGTTTTGCTAGTTAAATGTGTGGAAAGAAAGTAAGAAAATGTCGTAGGAAAGAAAGTCAATCAACTTCCAGGGTCAAAGCCAAGTCTAATGCAGCGAAAAAGAGGCTTTGCGACACGTCTTAAAATACAACCTGCAGCTTTGCTAGTTAAATGTGTGGAAAGAAAGTAAGAAAATGTAGTAGGAAAGAAAGTCAATCAACTTCCAGGGTCAAAGCCAAGTCTAAAGCGGCGAAAAAGAGGCTTTGCTACATGTCTTAAAATACAACCTGCAGCTTTGCTCGTTAAATGTGTGGAAAGAAAGTAAGAAAATGTAGTAGGAAAGAAAGTCAATCAACTTCCAGGGTCAAATAACAACAAACTTAAGCACTTTGCCGTCTTATTTCTCTCAAGAGTTAGACGATGAAGCACAGTAGCAAGAGCGCAAAAACGTAATTAACTGTCGTTCATTTAATTAGAACCTACACACTGTATCATGCTGACGGTATCCTAATTGAATTACGACCGTCGCCAAGTTGCGCAAGTTTGACGCCATCAGTCAAAATGCTTTACGACTTTCCACTGTCCCGGGCCGGTAATTGATGAGCCGTAACTTCTCGGGCTCATCCCAAAATGTGGAAAGTGTGAGTCACTTCTAAACAAGGATGTTGCTTCTTGTGGTGGCAACACATTCGAGCTCTGCAAACAAAAATCATTCATGAATCCGGATCTTGGATGTGAGTCCTGATGCGTTTACGATGTCACATTTTCCAAAAAAGTGAAAGCGATACTTTGCTGAGGTTTGTACTACGTGTGCGCGCCTTATATATCTGGGGTGCCCCTGCATTATCTTACAGCTGGCGGTTAGAGGACGTGCGTTTGCGAATTGCTCTCCAAACATTCCAGCAGACTGCGAGATGAAATGCTGGAATCTGCAGCACGATGCTAATTTGAAGACGGAATAAATCTATAAATCTGACTGCATTTCTTGCCCGGGGATACGCAGCCGTGGTAATTACAGGTTGACTTTACAGACTGTCAGACAACTCTCATCAGCGCCGCTAATAGTATAAGCAGCAGGCGGCTACGTGCTTACTCACAGTCTCGCGGCGGGGGTGAGCGGAGGTAAGAGGCACCGAGGGCCGGGTTCGCATTGCATCTGATTCTGACAAAAGAGTTATCGTTAAAAAAAGTGGTTATCTGTTTATCGCCAGACTGCGTGTTGGTGGCGGTCTATGCATATGCATATCTATGCATTATTCATGATTTGTGAAATCAGATGTTCATTTGCCTTAAAAATAGAACAAACTGCTGTCATTTGAGGCCAGAGTGTACCCCGCCTCTTGCCTGAAGTCAGCCGGGATAGGCTCCAGCATACCTGCCATTGTAGTGAGCATAAACGGGATGAAAATTACCTCGATAATTTTGCCATCCTTAAAGGGGAACTGCACTTTTTGGGGGAATTTTGCCCATCATGAACATATATTCTCAGGGAAGAAGTACATTTGAAACACTTCTATGCTAGGACTACGTTATGCTAGCCATAGCATTTCAGTATGTGGAATCAAACTATGGAATGGATGCACAACGATGAGCCAATTCAAGAAACAATACAAGCAGTTGATGTTTGCTAAATACAAGGATGAAGGGTCTTGGACCAGTCATGTTAAAATAAAAATAAAAATAAAAATAAAAATAAAAATAAAAATAAAAATAAAAATAAAAATAAAAATAAAAATAAAAATAAAAATAAAAATAAAAATAAAAATAAAAATAAAAATAAAAATAAAAATAAAAATAAAAATCATTAAGTATCAGTCTTGAACCAGTCATGATGTGCTATATATATATATATATATATATATATATATATATACTTTTTTATATCTGACTGCTGTGCCCCGCCCCGCTTTTACTCATGTCTTATTACTTACTCATGTGTGTATTAACCAATGAATGTTGTATTTTGGTGTGTCTTCTACTCTGTTTACTTGCTTTATTCAACTCCATTCTTCTGTAAAGTGTCTTTGAGTATTTTGAAAAGCGCTATACAAATAAAATTTATTATTATTATTATTATTATATATATCACTATATTGACACTTACTATGGTACCCATTATGTCATTGGATGGTCATATCACCTCATACTTTGGTACGTGACAAAAAAAATACATAAATAAATAAATAAAAACGTAAACTATATTAGGAAAGCAGGAAGTGAACAAATGTAACAGTTATTGATTGTAAAAGTACCAGATGGAGGGGTAGGATTTAATAAGCTTTGCTTCTTCCTACTCCTTTTGGACATGTGGAACTGTGAACTGATTGTGGGATGCATTCAATTGTAATCTGATGCATGTTCAAATGAAATTAAACCATTACCATTACCATAACCATATTTCTTTCCTTTTTCTGTATATTATAACACAAGAAAAAGTTAGACTGAGCCAGCTTACATTGCTGTCATTTGGATACAATTATTTCAACTATGAGGCCCTCTAAAAAAAAACGTAATATGATGACATGCCGGATTTTGATGATCCAAAACAAGACCGAACCTCTTTCTCGCCGCATTGATACTAGCTAGCTAACGACACCTCGTCGACCGCTCGCCAGATACAAGAGTGGATTTGCTCATCAAGATGCTCTTTGCCGTCAGCATTTTTAAGCTAAGGAGTGGAGAACACGACTTGTGCTGGAAGATACGGCCATCCCAATGAATCCCATCCCTGAAACAAGTTTAAGGTTTTTCGTGGGAAACCTTGGAGACGCTTGCCTTGGGTCAGGGCAGCTCCAACTGGTAGTTGCCTTGCCTTGGTTCAGGGCAGCTCCAACTGGTAGTAGGAAGATGACACTATGTCTGTCAAGTGGTCTGGGAATACGAGGTCTGGATGAAGCATCCGGGGAAAGGGAAGTCTGGGCTTCTCTGCTTGGACTGCTGCTCCCATGACCCAACGTCGGATATGACATAACGTACCGAGTCGATTCTGCCCGTGCATCTTTTGTGCTACTTATTCTTAGTAGCGTCAAGGGCAAGCTGGAGCCTATCCCAGCTTTTTTAGATGTTTCATGGTTCTTACTGGCAAACAACACGAAGGTCTTGCCGTAACTACCCGAGCATGGATTCATCGCCCGGGCTAACGAGACAATGCGTTAGGACAATGCGGCATCTGGTAGCAGTTAAAGTCTTGTTTCTCTGCGTCCTGCAGACTGCTTTGGCGTGTCGAGTTCACACGAAGACATAAAGCTAAGTGCCTGGAAGACGTCCCGCAGGAGGTTCACTTGGGGGCTCACCGGTAGAGAGGCCAGGGAACAAACACTTGAGGGTTTGGGAGCAGGGAAAGGTCAAAGAGCAGAGGATGCGGTCGTCGTCAGGGAACCCTGCCACTTTGTCTCATTGGACAATGCAGTGATGTCCTCTTTGCCGACCCCGTTTCCTGTCAGTTTGGGGGTTCATCAGCAGCTCCGACATCGTGTTTCTGCACCGTCAAGACTTTTCCGGGGTATTTTTGCAGCCTGGTGTTTGCACACCTGGCAGAATGGTGAAAGTTTGTCTTGGGTCATGTGTGTTTATGCAGGCCGGCCCCCAGAGGTAACCCCGACATGCTGACGACCGGGAGGCTGCCGCTGCCTGGCGATGTGCTAAAGTGGCCTCGCTTGGAGACGAGCCACCATGCTTTTCAGCAATCAAGCCTCACCGCCTCTGGAGGTGTGTGTGTGTTTGCATGTGTGTGTGTGCATGTGTGTGTTTGCATGTGTGTGTGCATGTCGGGCTTGCATGTTGGCAGCGTCCTGCTGTGTTTTTCAGAAGTTCGGCAGCTCATTGGCAGCATCGCTCAATATGATGCAAAAAAAAAAAAAATGCATGCCACTAATGAAAGCCACCAGTGTGCTTCCAAATTGGATGACAACGCAAAAGCCATTATGTAACCAAGACACTGTAAACATTGCTAAATTGTCCCTCTTCAAATTATCCTTGTTTATTTAGTCTCAGCCATACAGTCAATAGTTCTGAAACTGTTTGTAAACCGTTAGAAATACAGAAAGCTCCTTTTGAAAAAAAATCTACAGTGGAGGCGTCGCTTCAGTCAGGATAGTTATTAAAACGTTTACAGCATATGTTGTTTTGTCACGTCATTATGGTAATGGTAATGGTTTAATTTCATTTGAACATGCATCAGATTACAATTGAATGCATCACATAATCAATTCACAGTTCCACATGTCCAAAAGGAGTAGGAAGAAGCAAAGCTTATTAAATCCTACCCCTCCATCTGGTACTTTTACAATCAGTAACTGTTACATTTGTTCACTTCCTGCTTTCCTAATATAATTTATTTAATTAATTAATTATAATTTAATTATAATGTAATTTATTATTATTATTATTATTTTATGTTATTATTTTTTATATTATTTGTCTTATTATTTTTATTTTTGTTATTTTATTATTGTATTTTTTTCTATTTTTTGTATTATTTGTATTTGTAGTATTTGTATTTAGTTAGTTTGATTCCACATACTGAAATGCTATGGCTTTTTAACGTAGTCCTAGCATATAAGTGTTTAAAATGTACTTCTTCCCTGAGATCATATTTGAAGTATTGGAACTATATCAGCAAGTTTAAGTGTTTGTTATTTTAGAAAAAAAATTAACAAAAAAAAAACAATTATTTTAATTAAAGCCGCAAGCAGCATTGAATGGTGTTCATATTCAGGAAGCGACTGATGCATCGTTTCAGGATGTCATCTTCATCATACGGATCGATAACCGCATGATCAACTTGACCTCTTGGGTGGGGGAGTTATTTTATCGTTTTTCCAGATAGCATCACATTTTTGTCGCTAATCAAAGTACGTCACCATCCCCTTCCCACATCCTAAAAAGCTGTGGGGAACTTGCCATCATCCACCGATTGTATCGCGGTGGTGACCTTAAAATGTGAAGTTTTCCACTTACAAACATTGCAGAGTCTCCATCATCCATGTTAAGGCCCCCCCCAAAAATGTGAGAAATGCAATGACTGCATTGTAAATAATGAAAGTACATTAAGAATTGCATGTCAATGTAAATGTCAGATGTTTCCTGTTATTTGGGTGTAATTTGATTTCAGTAAGACGAAACCGAAGACGAACGCTTATCAGACGCGAGCAAACTCCAGAGTGAGGCAGCCATGAATGTTCCTCTTTCACTGGCCGTTTGATAATGGTGTTTTTGGCCGGCGACCAGCGGCGCTGCACCTACAGTATGCATAAGTCAAATATTTTTCTTGTTCAAAAATACACGGCTATATCGAGAAGGGGAGCAAAGATGATTTAATAGACACGCCACAGAGCGTTGCTGGAGGTGCCAAAAGTCCTGCGAGTCCGGTGGTCTTCTTGCCAGGGATCAGACAGCAGCAGATGCCGCGGTTCGAGTACGCGTTAGCCAATTAGCGCATATCAAAAAAGCACATTTTCTTTTCAGGATGGACTTGTAGTTTTTCCTGGATGAGAATGACGCAGCATGATCAACAGAGAGGAAAATAAACTCTTCTGAAGGATATTATTTGTACGTTGATGAAGTTCATCAAAAGCTACATTTACAAATCCAACTTTAGAGTCGGTCCAACACACATATTTGCTGTACAGGCGGCATTACCAAGTAGCATTTAAGCACTTTGGAAAGTTTTTTTTTTTTTTTTTAGAATACAGGATTCTAACGTTACCACTTGTTGCTTTCATTCTGTGAAGCAGAATAGACCAGCATATTTTCATATTTTCCAAAGGACACTTTCATTGAAAATAGTCTGCAGGATTATTTCATCTTTAAAATCAGTTTCCTATGAGAGCCTTTTTATAAAAACGTACACATCACACTCCATTTATCAACGTTAACGTCAACGGTCACCGAGCTAAAAATAATATTTGTCTTGGTTTATTTTCCAGTGTGTCAAGACATTTGATGAAATGTTATATATAAAAAAAAAAGTACAGTTTTTGTGTTGTTCCTTTGGATGGTCAGCAACAGGAATAGATGTTTCCAGAAGGCTCCACTAAAGTTACGCCAGGAGGCAAATGAATCACGGCGAGAAGGCTTGATGGCTTTTCACTCCCATTTAAATTCTTAAAATAATCTCAGGGCACACATTGAATGTTTTACACGCAAATAAAATACATAGAAATTCAGCACGATGTTATGCATGGACTTCAATAATGAAGGTGCCTTACAGCAGTATTGTAAAACCCGGGTTTGGAAGGGGGGGGGGGGGGACCAGGGGGCACAGAAGGAAATTGAAAGGACATTTTGTAAAGCATCACATTAATATGCTAAGACGTTTTATATACACTATATATTAAAAAAAACTGCATCTCAGCTTTGTGATATAGATGGAAAATGTTATTATTATATTATATCTGTTTATAATCATTCATTCATTTTCTACTGCTTATCCTCACGAGGGTCGTTGGGGGTGCTGGAGCCTATCCCAGCTGTCTTCAGGTACACCCTGGACTGGTGGCCAGCCAATCACAGGGCACATATAGACAAACAACCATTCACACTCACATTCATACCTATGGACAATTTGGAGTGGCTAATTAACCTAGCATGTTTCTGGAATGTGGGAGGAAACCGGAGTACCCGGAGAAAACCCACGCATGCACGGGGAGAACATGCAAACTCCACACAGAGATGACCGAGGGTGGAATTGAACTCGGGTCTCTACACTGTGTGGCCTGCGTGCTAACCACTCGTCCACTGTGCAGTCTAATCGTGTAAAAATAAGTTAACCACTGTTTTTGCATCAGGATTTCTTCTGAAGGAGAGGTATTCATTCATTTTCTACCGCTTATCCTCACAAGGGTCGCGGTAAGTGCTGGAGCCTATCCCAGCTGTCCTCGGGTCCACTCTGGACTGGTGGCCAGCCAATCACAGGGCACATATAGACAAACAACCATTCACACTCACATTCATACTATGGACAATTTGGAGTGGCCAATTAACCTAGCATGTTTTTGGAATGTGGGAGGAAACCGGAGTACCCGGAGAAAAAATATGCAAACTCCACAAAGAGGGTGGAATTGAACTCGGGTCTCCTAGCTGTGAGGCCTGTGTGCGAACCACTTAAGTACCGTGTAGTGCAACCTTCCACCTCGGTTCTCGTTCTTGTCAATGTTGTGTGAGTTTGTGTATATTTTAGACAGTCATCCATCATTTTTGGAAAGATCCTGAGCCGGATCCTGGGCCGGAGAATCCTATGGCTGTCCGTCAAGACACAGGGCGGTCCTGGACCCAAATTATAACACCTGTATTCGGGACATCATCGGCAGCATCGAGCATCTTATGTTTGACATCTAAGAAGCGTTTGTATTTACAGCAGGGGTCTCAAACTGGGACCCCTGCAAGGCTGGGCCGCATCATGTTTTCCAAAAAAAACGCATTTATTAAAAACAGAAAAATATACAAACTTTTTCAGTGCTTTGGTTCCGACTTTCTACAATAAAAGCTCTGATAAAACATTCCACTGTTCTCAAATATCTTCATTTTTATTTTTCTGCACAAAATAAGATGAAAAATAAATAAACAAATCAAGAATAAAGAAAATCAATCAATCAGTAACAAATAAATAAATATAATAATAATAATAATAAAACGGCAAATAATAAAAACTTAAGAAACCACATATAGTTGGTGGGTAGACAAATTATTTTTTTCAGATTAAAATGAACAAAGCATTATTAGAGCCCTGTAGACATGACAAAACACGACTATAGTCACATTTATACTCTTTTTATTTACAACGTATTGCGCAACTGCAGGGTCTTGAGACACATGCTAACTCGCAAACTAGAGAGCTAGCGACCTAAACGGTAGCCTTCAAGTTATTTCCTTTAAACTTAAATAGCCAAAAACTTACCACTTCCACATGGACAGGGAGGATAACTATTAACAGTTATTTAACCTTTAACATGAACATTAATCAAACGTAATATTTTTTTCTGGGTACATGATACCATACAGCATCCATATCAAACTTGCGCGGGTCGCACTAACATTAAACTTTCATATCAAGGCGGGGGCCTCAAACTAGTGTCCTGCGGGCCACATTTGGCCCACAGGCCGCGTGTTTGAGACCCCTGATTTGCATTATGTAGGCGTGGCCCCCCCAGGTTGTTATTTTAATGGGTAGGATCACATGAATGATGATGACATTTATGTCGAATCTCCATCCGCACCTCTTCAGATGGAATGACGGATGGAAAGGTGCAAGTGCAACAAAGCGCCAAAAAAGGTCTACTTGGGTGACTTTTTAACAAATCCTCAAAAATGGATCTATGATTCCAGAACCCGATCCGACTCCTGGCTTCCAGCGAGATATCAAAAAGTTGACACTAATTACAGCCAGACTCCGACAGCTTTGACGTGAGCGACTCTGCAGCGTTGTGTTAACAGCAACAATTTGACAAAAAGGGCTTCATTACATGGCCTCATCTCCAGGCCAGCAGCTTCTGGGGGGAATTCGCTGGAGTTTCCTGTGGGCTGAGAGACGGATCATCACGGATCATCACAGATGCCGAGCGTTCAAAGTGACTCATCTCGCTCCTGCCAAACGCCCTTTTTATTTACAAGTGGCTTTAGCATCAACAACAGCTGCCACATAAACTATCGCTAATCCCGATACGGGCACCAACGACTCCCCACCTCCTGACGCTGCCAAGGGAGGGGGACGCTATTCCACCCCAGCAGCCATGACTCTGCTCGCTGCTGATGAAGGAAACGAGAGACCCATTACAACGAACAACTCATCGGTTCATTTGAGTAATCCGGAACGTCCACCACCACAGTCCAGTTTTCCCGGGTCCATTTTGGATCAGGATTCCACCAAATACTGTGACGCCCAATGAAAGGTCACCGAGGTAGCATTTCCAAACCTGACATCTCGACTTCCCATCTCATCCTGGGAATGTCCAGCTTTCAACTGCTTATCTAATAACCATGAAATATTATTCATTCATTCATTTTCTACTGCTTTTCCTCACGAGGGTCGCGGGGATGCTGGAGCCTATCCCAGCTGTCTTTGGGCGAGAGGCGGGGTACACCCTGGACTGGTGGCCAGCCAATCACAGGGCACATATAGACAAACAACCATTCACACTCACATTCATACCTATGGACAATTTGGAGTCGCCAATTAACCTAGCATGTTTTTGGAATGTGGGAGGAAACCGGAGTACCCGGAGAAAAAACATGCAAACTCCACAAAGAGATGACTGAGGGTGGAATTGAACTAGCTGTCTCCTAGCTGTGAGGGCTGCGCGCTAACCACCTGACACCCGTGCAACCTGTCCATTTGCATGTTGAAGCAAATTTTTTATATGCGATTTTTTGCCTGAGATGGCCGTCTCGCGATTAGCGACACGTCGTGTTAGTTAGCTAGTATCAATGCGCAGAGGAAACGCCCTAAAGACTACAAACCTTCGTATCACCAGATTGTTCGCCTTCATGGATACCGGATGCATACCGAGAATTTAGTACACAAGTACTGCAAATTTAAAATGGTCCTTGGCGGCGGTAATGATAAATAATAAAACAAAGCTTGTTCTTCAAAACCGGATGCATACCGAGAATTTAGTACCCAAGTACTGCAAATTTAAAATGGTCCTTGGCGGCGGTAATGATAAATAATAAAACAAAGCTTGTTCTTCAAAGATTTGCGTTGTGTTGTAGCCTGTCAGAACGCTTGTATCCGTCGGGTGAATCATCTGCTGCCGATCAAACCATCCACAGTTTCATGTGACAATGGGCGGAACGCGGACATCAATGCTTTCCAGATCTCGCAACTCGATAGTCTGTTTTTTTTTTCTGCCTGTAAACACATCATCCATTCAAAGCCTTTTGACATAAGACCAACCAGTCCGAGTGCAGCGACTGGTTCCACAATGTGTTAAAAAGCATGCCGCCCACCCCAAGACGGGGTCACAAGTCACTGCAGAGGGGGCGTGATGGATGCCCTACGTGGGTCGCACTCTAATCACAAGTGGAGTGTCTGTGATTGGCTGGATGACAACCCTGAGCTGGGCTGGTGTGCAGTTTCAGCCTGCCAAAAACGACAGCGTCACCAAAGCCAAGTTCACAAGCTGTAATTGTGCCTTTTTTCAAAAGTGCAACATTAGTCAATCACCAAACACCTCGGCGTGCTGGATGCGCATCGGTTCGTGGAGAGTGGCGGGCCTTGTCAAGCGCCGCAGTCATTTCCGCTGAGTAATGTTCTGTCTTTGGCTACAATGAACATGAAAGTCACCCAGAAATCTGGATGCGATTTCAGGACGTCACCCAACAGGCGATGTGTTTCCACAGGAGGGGGCGCCCCCCCCCCCCCCCCCCGACTCCCTGCCTGCTGCAAGCCGGAGAAAACGACACCGAGGAACAGCACAGGCTATCAAAGTGGCAACACGCTGCCAGCACAGAAGCCTTCAGTCCTTTCCAGGGTCCGCAAAGACAATGAACCTAAACACCAAAGCCCCAAATGACTTCCAGAGCCGAAGGTCCTCTGTTGAGACCAAAATCAGCCAAGTGATGGCTTCATGCTTGGATCAAAGATCACAATTGGCCTATACTGTCCGTCCTCCTTAATGAGAAAATCAACTGGCGGATGGCAACCATATGTCCCATGGTGATCCCCATCCAGGAGACCAGGAAGATGAACACAAACAGGAGTAGTGATATCGTAGCCATTTTGGCTGCTTATCGTCCAAAGGCTGGAGAAACTTCCCACTTCTGAAACACGTCTCAAACTTTTTACGAGCCTCAGTGGATTCTCTCCACCGCACATTTGGAATTTTATTAACACTGATACGAGTAAGTCGTGAAACATGTAATGTATCAATCTGTGAATTGTAAAGAGGGGTCAGGGGGGAGGGGAGGGGTTATCGGAGACATTTTATGTGAAGTACAACGGAAATCTGCATTGTGTAATATTTCATGGAGGCTGCACTGTGGACTAGTGGTTAGCTCGCAGGTCACACAGCTAGGAAACCCAAGTTCGATCCCACCCTCGGCCATCTCTGTGTGAGAGGCGGGGTACACCCTGGACTGGTGGCCAGCCAATCACAGGGCACATATAGACAAACAACCATTCACACTCACATTCATACCTATGGACAATTTGGAGTGGCCAATTAACCTAGCATGTTTTTGGAATGTGGGAGGAAACCGGAGTACCCGGAGAAAACCCATGCATGCACGGGGAGAACATGCAAACTCCACACAGAGATGACCGAAGGTGGGATTGAAATAGAGTCTCCTAGCTGTCGGGTCTGCTTGCTAACCACCCGACACCCGTGCAACTTGGCCATTTGCATGTTGAAGCAAATTTTTATATCCGATTTTTTTGCCTGAATGAAGCATTTTAGAGCATATAAATGGCTAGATAATCATCATGGGGGGTACATGAATAAAAATGAACAACAATGACCGCCGTGCAGCCCATGTGTGTTCATGTTTTAAATAATAAACCCCATTATTGTGGATTATGGGCATTCTAAACAAAAAGTGCAGTTCCCCTTTAAGTACCAGTTCACTACTACTATTGTACAATATGTAAACAACCCCCGGCGCTACACACGTTAAATTGGTGGAGGACAACAATGTCATTCAACCATTCATTTCATTGTCGTCTCGTTACAAACGGGACATTCCTGATTTTACGGGAGAATATCTACACCAGGGGTCTCAAACACGCGGCCCGCGGGCCAAATGTGGCCCGCAGGACACTAGTTTGAGGCCGCTGTCTTGATATGAAAGTTTAATGTTAGTGCGGCCCGCGCAAGTTTGATATGGATGCTGTATGGTATCATGTACCCAGAAAAAAATATTACGTTTGATTAATGTTCATGTTAAAGGTTAAATAACTGTTAATAGTTATCCTCCCTATCCGTGTGGAAGTGGTAAGTTTTTGGCTATTTAAGTTTAAAGGAAAATAAATTGAAGGCTACCGTTTAGGTCGCTAGCTCTCTAGTTTGCGAGTTAGCGTGTGTCTCAGGACCCTGCAGTTGCGCAATATGTTGTAAATAAAAAGAGACTATAGTCGTGTTTTGTCATGTCTACAGGGCTCTAATAATGCTTTGTTCATTTTAATCTGAAAAACATAATTTGTCTACCCACCAACTATATGTGGTTTCTTAAGTTTTTATTATTTGCCGTTTTATTATTATTATTATATTTATTTATTACTGATTGATTGATTTTCTTTATTCTTGATTTGTTTATTTATTTTTCATCTTATTTTGTACAGAAAAATAAAAATTAAGATATTTTTTATTAAATATCTTTGATATTTTTTTGGAAAACCTGATGCGGCCCAGCCTTGCCCAGACCCTAGCTCCAGTGGCCCCCAGGTAAATTGAGTTTGAGGCCCCTGATCTACACGTATCTAAAAGTGCACAGCAAAGTTTCCCAGGAAATGGGCGTCTGTTTCTTTGTGACTATTTGTTGACCCCCCCCTCCCCCTCCCAATCAAACAGAAGTAAGGTTTTATTTTTAAAGGGTGTTTGTGCACATTGCCTGAATGAGAACAGCAGACCATATCCTGTTTTTGAAGGCCCGGGTGTCTTTATTGCCTGCACATCAGGCGGCGTGTTTCGTCATACGCTAAGGGACACTTAAACGCTACCTGATGTTAGCACCAGCTCAAGCGGACGTAAGCGGGATTTTTTTTATTTTTTTTTTAAGGCGTGCCTCAGAGTATGCACAATAATTTTGCCATTTAGTGCGGTCTTGTGATGCTGCGCTGCTGCTGTTATATCGGTGAGGAATGTACCATTCTATTTTGGAGTGGACCACTCGGTGGGTTGCGGGCTGCTTTGGTCACCGGCCCAGCCACGACTTTTGGCTCTAAAGCGGCCGATGGCGTTGCCTCTTTGACGTAGGACATTTTTGAGGTCAATGTGTCAACATTTCTACACTGCAGCATCCTTAACAAAGAATTATGACCAACGCTGAACTTAAGTTGGACTTATTTTATTCTACCTTCTTCTACCTTGCAGCGACTGTTCAAAGAGTCCTTGTTCTGTCTGTGCTATTCATCCGCGTGAATGCAGCTTGTAATTACAGAGCAGCAAGCTTTCTTTTGAATCGCGCTACAAACTGTCAAGCGCGCCACTCTGAGAGCGAAACAAAATAAGCAACATTTCTGCGGGCCCGTTAGCGGGCACGGGACGAAGACTGCAGTTTATTTTCCCAGACAGGGTTCATTGGTGGAATTTCACAATTAACTGACAGACTTGAAAATATTTATGGAAAGCGGCAAAGTGAACAATCAAAAAGCCTCTTTCGTCAGAGTTTGTTAGTATTTTGGCCGCGTTTCAGACGGACGCCGAAGTTAAATAAAGTTGGAACAAACGACACTTTCAGTCTTGAAAGACAAACTTATGTCGATAATCACGTCGATGCATCCATCCATCTTCTATGCTGCTTATCCGAACTAGGGTTGCCGCAGTGTGCTGGAGCCTATCCCAGCTGACTTTGGTCGGGAAGCGGGGTACACCCTGATTCATACCTATGGACAATTTGGAGTGGCCAATTAACCTAGCATGTTTTTGGAATGTGGGAGGAAACCGGAGTACCCGGAGAAAACCCACACACGCACGGGGAGAACATGCAAACATGGCCGAGGGTGGGATTGAACTCGGGTCTCCTAGCTGTGAGGCCTGTGCGCTAACCACTCTTCCGCCATGCAGCCCAATGAAGAACAATAAAAAATATATGACAATAATAATATAATTTTTACTATACACAGCTAGGAGACTAGGGTTCAATTCCACCCTCGGCCATCTCTGTGTGGAGTTTACATGTTCTCCCCGTGCATGCGTGGGTTTTCTCCGGGTACTCCGGTTTCCTCCCACATTCCAAAAACATGCTAGGTTAATTGGCCACTCCAAACTGTCCATAGGTGTGAGTGTGAATGGTTGTTTGTCTATATGTGCCCTGTGATTGGCTGTTTGGCTGATTGGCCTCTCGCCCAAAGACAGCTGGGATAGGCAACCCCCGCGACCCTCGTGAGGAAAAGCGGTAGAAAATGAATGAATAAATCATTAAACTCTTCTGCACTTTGTGTGTATGCTAGAGGCCCCGCCTGCACCCACCGAGACAAAGAGGCTCTATAACTGAGAAAAGGGCTCACTCCCAGCTGACTTCGGGTGAGACACCCTGGATTGGTGGCCAGCCAATCACACGGCACATATAGACAAACAACCATTCACACTCACATTCATACCTATGGACAATTTGGAGTCACTAATTAACCTAGCATGTTTTTGGAATGGGGGAGGAAACTGGAGTACCCGGAAAATCCCGAACGAGTGAAGCCACTGTGAGGACCGGCCCTTTTACAGGGTGATAGTCCAGCCCGGTGTTTTTATTCTAACAGCTGCCTAGTAGTCTCAAGGACAGTTTACAATTTAATTCAAACAGGAGTAGAGACAACGATTATATCCCAATGAAAGTTTAGTAAAGTCCAATTCATCTCTGAAGAGGAATTATCAAGTCTATTATCATTATTATGATTATCATGCGCTATGTTCATGTTGACATTTACAGAGGGAAAATATTCCATTCCTAACACCACAAAAGGCACAGTAAGAAATGGCAAAAGACAGCAGTACTGGTTTTTTTCCCCATCCCAGATCACCGCCGTCTCATTTCAGTTACTGTGAAGAGTTAATATAATTCCCTAGTTTTGGATTTGTGGAGGAATACCGCTCCATCATGCAGCGTCAGTTGGTAACCGTGGCCGCAGTACACTGGTGGTGTCGTTTACCTTCAAAAAACATTTCATATGTGCGCTGGCTTTGATTTAGAGCGGAGCAAATAATGGGAGGCAGACAAGCTGTAGCAAGGGCCTCCCCTCGGGGGTCGAACTGCCTGGTGGGTTCCTCCGAGTCCCGGGCCTGAGGTTGAGACCGAGGCTAACAGGCTGGGGTTTCACTGGAGATAAGCGCAACATGGCATTTAGTCATGAAAGGCCTGGAAGGATGAGGACAATCAGTTTAACCAGAAGCGTGGAGATCCTTGTCGGTTGATTCCTGCACATTCCGGGTCCATGCCTTGGTTTTTGTTCCCAAGTTCAGACGGGCAGCATATCCTGCACTGTCTCAACTAGTACAACTATTGACGGACCTTTGAGGCACCACAAACTGACTTTGAGATTTGGATCAGGACTGGATATCAACAAGCTGAGATGCGTTTTTGTTTTTTGAAATATCAAAAAAAAAACTATAAATGTGACTTTCCAAAGTGGTCCTGGCATTCTTTCATTCGTCAATATTTGATCCTTAGTGCAAGTATTTCATTTGTTCCATTTGTATGCATTGTAACCCCGCACCGAATTCCAGCACAACGTGCATTAAAAAAGCGGTCACGAGAGGCTTGCGTCTGGAACGCGCCTCCACAAGCCCAGCATGTGTGCACCACTTTGGAGGCCTGCAGCCAGCCTCCGACTGATGCCACACTGTGCCACAAAAAAACAGCATGGACACACACTCATTTGTTAACACTCCCTTGGACATACAGTAAAGTGTCGTTATATCGATATTCTCGGGAGTCGGAAAAAATACCGATATAACCGGACTATCCATATATCCGATCCTGCGCCAAACTGCATTAAAAGTGGGCAATAATGCAGAACAATGTCGAGCAGCTTAAATCAATCTTTGCTTAAGGATTTCAATACCAAAAAAGAACACGGCGAACGACTGCTTCCAGTCGTCCACTATTTTCATTTCCCGGCAAATTTCTAGTCTTTTATGATATAATTAGTTCTGTTAGTACGATACCCGGTTATTATGATAATCCGGTTACTACGATGCCCTTTTCATCTCCCGCCAGCCAATTTGGTCTGCTTATATCGATACAAAAGCAGCTTAAATCAATCTTTGCTTAAGGATTTCAATACCAAAAAAGAACACGGCGAACGGCTGCTTCCAGTCAACTTTATTTTTGCCTGTATAGAATCTATACACACGAGAGAAACCACAAACGCAGTTGGTTCTTCTGTTGCAGGCATGTGTTTGGCCAGCTATGTGGGGCGGGTTGAGCATGACCTGTGAACCAGGAAGTGCGGGAATCGGTGTGTGTGCTGCGCTCTGGTGGTGGAAGTGTGAAAAATAAAGTTGACTGGAAGCAGCCGTTCGCCGTGTTCTTTTTTGGTATTGAAATCCTTAAGCAAAGATTGATTTAAGCTGCTTTTGTATCGATATAAGCAGACCAAATTGGCTGGCGGGAGATGAAAAGGACATCGTAGTAACCGGATTATCATAATAACCGGGTATCGTACTAACAGAACTAATTATATCATAAAAGACTAGAAATTTGCCGGGAAATGAAAATAGTATCATAATAAGTAGTAATTCGTTATAACCGATATCGATATAACGAGACTTGATGTCCAAAGAGCAGCCCGTGGGCCATTTGGGCACTGTATTTTTTTTTATGGGCCCATCATATAAAATAAAACTGGAAAAATAATACCTATATATTTTACGTTTTATAATGTGTTGAAAAAGGTATCAGAGGAATATTTATATTCATATTTATATTCATTACAACACCCATTTTGTTGGAAATGTTGGCCTGCAGCCAGCCTCCGACTCATAGTGCCACAATAACACAGCGTGGACACACACTCATTTGTTAACACTCCTTTGGACATATGTAAACCAGGGGTGTCCAAAGAGTGACCCGTGGGCCATTTGGGGACTGAATTTTTTTTAATGGGCCCATCATAGCTATATAATACCTATATATTTTACGCTTTATAATGTGTTGAAAAAGGTATCGGAGGAATATTAATATTTATATTCATTACAACACCCATTTTGTTGGAAATGTTGATCCAAAATCAACATCAAGCTAGTAGAAGGGTTCGTAGGGGGGCAAGTAATTCGTGTGTCACAAAAACACAGCATGGACACACACTCATTTGTTAACACTCCCTTGGACATATGTAAACTAGGGATGTACAAAGAGACTGTATTTTTTTATGGGCCCATCATAGAAAATAAAACAGGAAAATGAAAACACAAAAGCATAAACAAGTACCTATATATTTTACGCTTTATAATGTGTTGAAAAAGGTATATGAGGAATATTTAGGGATTACACCAGGATTGTGTTGTCAGTAAACAATGACAAGCGAAATGAGAAGGGTTCCGGAGCTGAATCTAATTTAATCATTACAACACCTTTGAGGCACCACAATGAGACGACTGATGAATTATGACATAACGAGGTCTTTAGAATCAACATGTGAAGAGCCGATACGGTTGGAATCAAGCTGTAATGTCAACGATGTGTGATTTATTCCAAGTGGAAGGCTTTAATATGCGACACATGGCTTCAATAGATAGCGAACGTCTTGTCAGGACTTGCTAGAGATGTAAAAGTGACGATACGGGAGTCTTGTCAAAGAAATGATGGAAGACAGACACAGTTGGGTGGTGCCGAGTCCACCAGAGAGACGACAATGTTCGCCACACACCCAATACCAAATCTGGAGAAACTTGGAAACTTTACATAATTTCAGACCTTCATTCATTCATTCATTTTCTACCGCTTTTTCCTCACAAGGGTCGCGGGGGTGCTGGAGCCTATCCCAGTTGTCATCGGGCGAGAGGCGGGGTACACGCTGGACTGGTCACCAGCCAATCACAGGGCACATATAGACAAACAACCATTCACACTCACATTCATACCTATGGACAATTTGGAGTGGCCAATTAACCTAGCATGTTTTTGGAATGTGGGAGGAAACCGGAGTACCCGGAGAAAACCCACGCATGCACGGGGAGAACATGCAAACTCCACACAGAGATGGCCGAGGGTGGAATTGAACCCTGGTCTCCTAGCTATGAGGTCTGCGCTAACCACTCGACCGCCGTGCCGCCCCCATTTTGGACCTTTTAGAACAAATTCATAACAATTGACTTTTAGCTTCCCTGTCTTGTCCAGTCTCAATGATAATGGTTTCATTCTGCATATTCATTTTACAGCAGGGGTCTCAAACTCGCGGCCCACGGGCCAAATGCGCGGGACGCTAGTTTGAGGCCCCCGCCTAGTTTGATATGGATGCCATATGGTATCATGAACCCAGAAATGGCAGCTTAAAGTTGTGTGCACATGGCACACAATTGACGCGATTTTGCCATGCCCATAAGCAAGCGAACGAGCCCGCCTGTTTTGCTTTTTCTCTCATCATCCATGACTGAGATCAAAACACTGAAAAAGTGTTTTTTTTTTTTTGAAAACCTGATGCGGCCCAGCCTCACCCAGACCCTAGCTCCAGTGGCCCCCCAAGTAAATTGACTTTGAGATCCCTGTTTTACAGCAAATTGAAGGGTAAAGTTTACCAATCATGATTGGCGTCTATGGATGTCTGTTATAAGGAGAATATTGCGTAATATCGTCTTCCTGTTATGAGGAACAAGTGGTTGATTTCCAAGTGTCCGCGAATGCAGCGGCGACTAATGCCCCAAGGAGTTACACAATGCACCTGAATGCACCATTCTTCGAAAAAGCCACCGCAGCACTGAGTTTGCTAGTTTTGATCCAGATTGTTCAGTGTGAAGTGTCCATTATTGTTATTGTTCATTTTTATTCATGTACCCCCGATTATGATTATCTAGCCATTTATATGCTCTAAAATGCTTCATTCAGGCAAAAAAATTGGATATAAAAATTAGCTTCAACATGCAAATGGACAGGTTGCACGGGTGACAAGTGGCTAGCACGCAGGCCTCACAGCTAGGAAACCCGAGTTCGATCCCACCCTCGGCTATCTCTGTGTGGAGTTTGCATGTTTTTTTTCTCCGGGTACTCTGGTTTCCTCCCACTTTCCAAAAAAAACATGCTAGGTTAATTAGCGACTCCAAATTGTCCATAGGTATGAATGTGAGTGTGAATGGTTGTTTGTCTAAATGTGCCCTGTGATTGGCTGGCCACCAGTCCAGGGTGTACCCCGCCTCTCGCCTGAAGACAGCTGGGATAGGCTCCAGCACCCCCGCGACCCCCGTGAGGAAAAAAAGCGGTAGAAAATAAATGAATGTATAAAAATTAGCTTCAACATGCCAATGGACAGGTTGCACGGGTGTCGAGTGGTTAGCACACAGGCCTCACAGCTAGGAAACCCGAGCTCGATTCCACCCTGGGCCATCTTTGTGTGGAGTTTGCATGTTCTCCCCGTGCATGCGTGGGTTTTCTCCGGGTACTCCGGTTTCCTCCCACATTCCAAAAACATGCTAGGTTAATTGGCCACTCCAAATTGTCCATAGGTATGAATGTGAGTGTGAATGGTTGTTTGTCTATATGTGCCCTGTGATTAGCTGGCCACCAGTCCAAAATAATGGTTTCTTAAGTCGGTAGCCTCGTCTGGACACGCTTGCTTTAGTGCTGACGCTTTACGAGCGTCCATCGCACCATTCAAATGGACGGCTTTGAAGCTGTCCTTTTACTGCCATGTCTTTTCTCGCACATTACAAGAGAGAATCAATGGGAAGGTTAAGGAGGCCTGACATTGGTTTCCCTTTGCGGAGCGGAGAAGCAGGCCGTGTGTTCACGTTTTTTCCCCGACAAGGTCCGACTGATCGGTGGCCAGTTTGCTTCCTACAGAAAACCCACCAAAGCCCTTTGTGACTAAAAGGGAATGAATGACCCAACTGGAGCAAATGACACATTTTCCCCCCTGGAATTGACTGTTTTTTTACTATATTACAAATACTTTATGTTAGGAACACAACTTCAATAGGGAAGTAGTAAAAGCACACTGCCAGGATTCTCAAACAGAGAGGAATATATTTGGGATAATTTGTCCCAGCGGTTATTCCGACGACTTGTGTCACAGATGGCGGTGTGAAACCAGCCCGGGTCTTGGAGCTGGTCTCTTACATCTGCTCTACATATTCATTCCAGGGCCTCTTAATTTCTTGGCCGACACCCGCACACACTCTTACACTCTTACACACATCTAGCGACGTACTGGATGGGGCGCTCATGCAGACCAAACATGGACAAGGTGAAATGTTGGTGTAGTTTAGCTAAACATGAAATCATCGGAGAAACATGACAGTAGGAAGGACTAGAATTTTTCAACTGACCTTGAGATTTTGATCGGGACTGGATATAAACAAGCTGAGATGCGTTTTTAATTCTTGAAATATAGAAAACCGTTATTTTCCAAAGTGGTCCTGGCATTCTTTCATTCGTCAATATTTGATCCTCAGTGTGAGTATTTCATTTGTTTCATTTGTATGCATTGCAACCCCGCTCCGAGTTCCAGCACAACGTGCATTAAAAAAGCGGTCACGAGAGGCTTGCGTCTGGAACGCGCCTCCACAAGCCCAGCATGTGTGCACCACTTTGGAGGCCTGCAGCCAGCCTCCGACTGATAGTGCCACAAAAACACAGCGTGGACACACACTCATTTGTTAACACTCCCTTGGAGATATGTAAACCAGGGATGTCCAAAGAGTGGCCCGTGGGCCATTTGGGGACTGATTTTTTTAATGGGCCCATCATAGCTATATAATACTTATATATTTTACGCTTTATAATGTGTTGAAAGAGGTATCGGAGGAATATTTATATTCATATTCATTACAACACCCATTTTGTTGGAAATGTTGATCCAAAATCAACATCAAGCTAGTAGAAGGGTTCGTAGGGGGGTGAGTAATCCGTGTGTCAATAAGTGTTTTTGAGTCAATGCCACAAAAACACAGCATGGTCACACACATTTGTTAACACTCCTTTGGACATATGTAAACCAGGGGTGTCCAAAGAGTGGCCCGTGGGCCATTTGGGGACAGTTTTTTTTTTAATGGGCCCATCATAGAAAATAAAACTGGAACAATAAAACACAAAAGCATAAACAAGTACCTATATATTTTACGCTTTATAATGTATTGAAAAAGGTATATGAGGAATATTTTTAGCGTTTACACCAGGATTGTGTTGCCAGTCAACAATAGCAAGCGAAATGAGAAGGGTAGGGTTTCGGAGCTGAATCTAATTCAATCATTACAACACCCATTTTGTTGGAAATGTCGATCCAAAATCAACATCAAGCTAGTAGGAGGGTTCGGAGCGGGGCGAGTACTCTGTGAGTCAATAAGACATTTTTTTGGTGTCTGAATTACACCCATAAAAAACAGTTTTTATTCCAAATTCACCACAGCGCTTGGTGGAAAAGGGGCATTCCGGGTTGGACCTGAGGTCCTCGAAGGGGCAGCGATCAACTTAGAAGTTTCAACTTTCAGGAAAGCTTGTGGGTGAACGTGTTGCACATTCAGCGCCGTTTTTTACGTCCTCTAATTGGCTTCTTGGGCAGGTCATGTGGTCTCCCAGTCTAACGCTCGAGTCTGCTTCAGGTACAGAAAAGGAGTCACGGAAATGATCATCTTTTTGAGCGGGAGACCTCTGCGTTATTGCACATTTCAACGCTTATTTCCTGTCCTTTCGCCACCTGTTCTGTGGTCTGTCGGCCTTCATCGTGCGGTCTACCCCCTGACCAGATCAGCGCACCGTCTGGGACACTTTTGACGGCCTACTTTACGGCTGACAAGTTCAGCGAATTAAAGAATCTCCAAGAAGGTCTTTCACCTCACGCTATTTCATGGCAGACGACAACTAAATCTTGCTGACACCACAAACTGCCAAAGCAAATATTTTTGATTTATCCTTTGTGACGCCGGATTCATTGTGCAGCGGCGCCAAGTGCAGAAACGCACACATCGCAGACAATTAACTCTACAGGCCACAGACAACCGAGCGCTTTCACAAAAGGAGGCATAAAATAAAGGACGCGGGAGGCTGTGTGTCGGAAGTGGAACCAGTGAAACCAGTGAAACCCCATTGTGTTCTTTGGACTTTCATGCCTTTACGTTCCAGCTTGGTGCCACAGTAAAAATAGTAAGAAGACAGAAAAAAAAACACAAACACACAGAATAAAAACAAGCCTCCACACACACACACACACACACACACGTTTACTGGAAGAGTGACAGAGCATTGTGATGGCAGAAGAAGAAGAAAGAAAACAAGTGGTAAAAACCACTTGGGGAAAAACAGCCTCCATTATCAGGGGTGGAGATCTGCCACAAGCACATTCTTCATCCAATAGTCACGTTACACAAACCCCTTTATTTACATTTGGATCAGTAATAAAGAACCTGGCTCCACCCACAAATCTTCCTTAGCTTACCATAAGAGATGTTCACTATAGCTGGGAATTCTCTAAATCGAGGGCGTCAAAATCGTTTCCACTTTGGGCCACATGGTAGTTATGGTTACCCTCCATGGCCGCCTTAACTGTGAAACCATTCATTCATTCATTTTCACCAGGGTAGCCTATCCCAGCTGTCTTCAGGTACACCCTGGACTGGTGGCCAGCCAATCACAGGGCACATATAGACAAACAACCATTCACACTCACATTCATACCTATGGACAATTTGGAGTCGCTAATTAACCTAGCATGTTTTTGGAATGTGGGAGGAAACCGGAGTACCCGGAGAAAAAACATGCAAACTCCACACAGAGATGGCCGATGGTGGAATCGAACTCGGGTCTCCTAGCTGTGAGGCCTGCGCGCTAACCACTCGCCAGTTTATGTGTTAAAGGAAGCCAATATGAGGTGTAAGAAAAAGGGGGAAAATCCAAACCCAACATCTAAATACAGAACGGTAGATGGTGCGTTCAAGGACCGTCAAACAAAGTAGGACAAATCGCCGCTCGCATTAAATATTAAAGACTGGGATTGCAATATTTACTAATAGTTTCTGAGTGTTCCTAAATAGGCTTTTCTACTCATGAACATTTACAATGTAAAACCAGTATCATAAATGTACAACCTTATTTTCAGCTGACAATAATCGATCAATCACGTTTAATGTTCATCACATGTTTAACACGACCCTGAACATCCGAAAATGGACCCATTATGCTCATTGTTCGGCCTTTTGTATTGAATTGTTGACTCCTGTAGAGCAGCTACACACAATAACCAGCACAGGAAGCTTTCTAGTACTTCCAGAATCTGCACCTACTCAGCTGTATTTCTTTAGATTTCGTGGTTCCTGTGAAAACGGTCTGTGTCAATCTATTCCACCCACGGCCCGTTACTTACTGCTTGCCGTTCTGACTCTTCCACATGACCGAGTCACGTTGGAAAGGTGTAGGGCTTCAGTGAGTTTAGTCTAGAGTGGGCTAGTCCAACTACCTAGTGGAGATTAAAAAGTGATTAAAAGTGATTAAAATGCATTTCTTTTGCTGGTAGGCCACAGAGTTTATATGTAAGGTCCCTCTGTGACATCACAAAGGAACGGTTTTACCACGCCTTTTCAAAACAGAGTGTTTTGAGCCACCCCAAACGTCTTTCAGGGTTCACTTCCAAATGCGCAAACCTGATTATATGAAACTTTGGCATGGTTTAACACGAGAATACAACATTCTAACCACAATTATAGGACAGAAAAGTGGTCCACTTTAAGGTCCTGTTTAACTTAAACAATACAAGAGGAAACCCATCCATTCCATAATCCTGAATAGATGAACATTCATTCATTCATTCATTTTCTACCGCTTTTTCCTCACGAGGTGCTGGAGTCTATCCCAGCTGTCTTCGGGCGTGAGGCGGGGTACACCACACAGCCAATCACAGGGCACATATAGACAAACAACCATTCACACTCACATTCATACCTATGGACAATTTGGAGTGGCCAATTAACCTAGCATGTTTTTGGAATGTGGGAGGAAACCGGAGTACCCGGAGAAAACCCACGCATGCACAGGGAGAACATGCAAACTCCACACAGAGATGGCCGAGGGTGGAATTGAACCCTGGTCTCCTAGCTGTGAGGTCTGCGCGCTAACCACTAGACCGCCGTGCCGCCCGATGAACATACAATTTCTTCTTAATAGGAGACATAAAGTCTAAGCATGTCTGCTTGACAAAAAAAAGACATGTTTGAATCCTGCCGGACTTAAACGTATCCATTCATCCTAAGCTCCAGTTTAGTCCAGTTGTAGAACGCCTGCTTTGGAAAATTAAATACATTTTTTGACAACAGGCAAACCTCAAAACGTGGAGTGAAATACTAATGAAACGTTGACAGACAGCAGTCTAGAACATTATTATGGTTTTAGAAGAGCATTGGAAGGAGGAACTGAGTGTGTGAAAAGCGCACTGAAAGATGCCGAGGGGAGGTGTTGAAGGTCACGACCCCGACACGTGTAGCTACTTGAACCTTGAACTCAGCCGCCAGGTCACGGCCGGGAGGCTCGGAGGGGAAGCGCTTTATTGTTGCGGCTTACGAGCTCTTTCGCCGGAGCTGTTGGGAGCTCCTAAATCATTCCGTCTCGGGGGCTGCCGAGTCCCAGCCGACTGGCTGGAGAACACTTCTGGACTTTTAAAAAAATATTTGATTTATATATTTATTTAGATAGATTAGATACCCACAATTTTCAAAATAATAGTCAGTTTTTATGTAATTTTCAATGCTATGTCATTTGAATTTTTCTGCCAGTGAAATTACAGTTAATGGTTCAAATAAAAACATTTTAGTGCTGTCAATCGATTAAAAAATTAATCAAGTGTCTATTCTGATTAATCACGAGTCACCTGTATCTAATCACACATTTACCTTGGGGGTTCATTCATTAGTACAAGAACTACAATGAAGTACCATAAACGCACCATAAACATGGAAGCTCGTGGACGGCTGGTGAAGTAGCGTCACCTACGCGTCGGTAAAATCGATTGATTTATCGGTCAAGAAAACGAACCTAATCAGCTGTGATGTGGTCATTGATGGGATAATTCTGTGTCTGGCAACTTGTCCTTGTTTAATCACCTCCATGACTTTAATTCATTGAATATTTTATTTACATATATATTTTTTTCATGATTAAGATTAATAGCTTAGTTTTCTAGTGTAATTTTTTGTGCTGTAATTCAAATTTTCTGAGGTAACCTGCTAATATTTTAGCTACATACGTATGTACGGACTTTAGTCTTAAAGCACTTTAAAATAGAGAGAAACTATAAAATATAGTTGGAAAAACAGAAGAAAACGGAGGTAAACATAATAAAACAAATAAAATCGATGTCTAATACAGTGTCAACCAACAAATCACTTTAAATAATTGAATATTATATATACGTATATATATATATATATATATATAGATATTTTCATCATGATTAAGATTAATAGCTTAGTTTTTTAATGTCATTTTCTGTGCTGTAATTCAAATTTTCTGAGGTAACCTGCTACTATTTTAGCTACATACGTACGGACTTTAGTCTTAAAGCACTTTAAAATAGAGAGAAACTATAAAATATAGCTAGAAAAACAGAAGAAAATTCAGGTAAACATAATAAAACAAATAAAATCGGTGTCTAATACTGTGTCCATCAACACAAAACTTTAAATAATTGAATATTATATATATATATATATATATATATATATATATATATATTTTTTTTTTTTTTTTCCATCATGATTAAGATTAATAGCTTAGTTTTCATGTCACTTTCTGCGCTGTAATTCAAATTTTCTGAGGTAACCTGCTAATATTTTAGCTACATACGTATGGACTTTATGGAAACTATAAAATATAGTTGGAAAAACAGAGGAAAACGCAGGTAAACATAATAAAACAAATAAAATCGATGTCTAATACTGTGTCAATCAACACAAAACTTTAAATAATTGCGTATTTTATTTACATATATATTTTCATCATGATTAAGATTAATAGCTTAGTTTTCTAATGTCATTTTCTGTGCTGTAATTCAAATTTTCTGAGGTAACCTGCTAATATTTTAGCTACATACGTACAAACTTTAGTCTTAAAGCACTTTAAAATAGAAACTATAAAATATAGTGAGAAAAACAGAAGAGTTAAACATAATCAAACAAATAAAATTGATGTCTAATACTGTGTCAATCAACACAAAACTTTAAATATGAATATTGAATATTTTATTTACATATATATTTTCATCATGATTAAGATTCATGTCATTTTCTGTGCTGTAATTCAAATTTTCCAAGGTAACCTGCTAAAACAGAAGAAATGTAGGTAAACATAATAAAACAAATAAAATCGATGTCTAATACTGTGTCAAAGACGTCTATTGTATTTTTTTTGTACTGAAAAAATAAATGATAAGTGAAAAAAAATCCCATCCAGTTTGAGTACTTTATGGCCTGCAAGTTGATCCTTTGAAACCCAGACCGTGTGTAACGTCCCCATCATGACCAGTAGGCGTTCCCCATTGATGAATAGTAAACGCCGGTAAGAGTGGGCTGTGATGATGATAACCTTAAATGAATCCTGGCCTCTCCTCCACGGTTTATTAGTTCAGGCCAGAGGCCACTTGTAGCCTTGCAGAGTGGACGGTAATTGTGTGCGCGCTCCTTAAGCGCCGACCACAGCAATAATAGACTGAATTATGCAATAAATTCCCTCCAGATGTGCGGAGCACTCCGCTCACGCCCACCCGCTCCAACTTGACAGTTCGCACACCCACAATCCACACACACACACACACACACACACACACTGTGGCCTAGGTGAAGTGTTTGCATTGTCAGATTGTTTCCATACTGGTGTTAGCATGCTGCGTTTCTTCAGCTCGGCTGTAATTACAAGCAGTATTAGCTGATAGTGTTTAGTTAACCTCCTAATAGATGTCCTCCTCGCTCACAGAGAGTCCATTCAATAATAAGCAAGCGTGCTAATACCTAGCGCAACTCCGCACGCTCGCGTCGACGCTTTCAAGTCGTCTCCGAAGGCACAAAGAAAGACAAAAACTAAGATGATGCGGAGCTCTACTGTTTTTCCAGAAGAGTCTTTTAGTGCTCTGAACTTGACCCTCAACAAAAGGCTAAGAGTGGGAATCTAACCGTCTATTTGTGTCCTCCCCGTGGAGGACCAGGAAGCGTGAAGAGGAAAAAGAGTGGTCAGGCTTAGTTATTATGGAGTCGGATTTCTAAAATTTCCAAAATGTTCTCATCTTCCTGTGCCGTGTACTTCCGTTAACCGTGCTTGCTTATTGGCTAAGCTAGCCTTGGCCCGTGGACAAAACCACCAGCTTGGCAGCCATCTTTGTCCCCCACTGACGTAGCTGCTGCACAGCGTCATCTAGTGGCTGAGCGACATAAGACGCAAAAATCACTTATCAATATTCCGTCAATATTTTGGCAACATTAACAACAATATCGTGGCGGCACGGCGGTCTAGTGGTTAACGCGCAGACCTCACAGCTAGGAGACCAGGGTTCAATTCCACCCTCGGGCATCTCTGTGTGGAGTTTGTCAAGTGGTAGACCCCCCAAAAAATGACACCCGTACTGAGCCGGAGGATCCGATTGGCCGACTGACAAATTCAAAGACCTGCTCTCCTTCAACGCCATAAAACTGCCCGTTCATCAAATACGGACAACGTAACCGTGACGGTCCTGATGGCATGACAAGGTTTTCTACCCGGCAAAGTGGTCATCAATATCTGGGGTGCTGAACAGGAACTTCAAATGGTGCAGGGCCGTCAAACGGTTTGGAGAGTTTTTGGAGCAATGGTCTGAAACTTTGGATCAGCTGATAGACGATTTCACTTTGAAAAAGTCATTTATTGAAAACAACAAAGCGCTTTTTGTCATACCGCATTGCTTTAACAAAATATATGGGGGGGGGGGCAGACTATGTATATATTTTACACGTAACAGTCCACCTGGAAGTAATGTATCTGTAAAAGTTTGTGTGTGTTGCGTCCCTTTTTTGAGCATTTGTTTTTTTTTTTTAGCACTTTGTAAACAGCAGACCACATTAAAATAAGGAAATTGATAAAACAGCTACTTAAACCATCAAAAGGTTGGATCAAGCCATGATGTCAGGTTTAAGTATATCATCTTCGGCACGTGACAAAAATAAATAAATAAATAAAAATTAAATAAAAATAATGATAATAATAATGAAATTAAAAAATATATATTTCATTTATTTTTTTATTTTTTATTAATAAAATAAATGACGATTTTATTTAAAAAAATAAAAATAACGTTAAAAAAAACCCAAATTATATTAGGAAAGCAGGAAGTGAACAAATGTACCAGTTACTGATTGTAAAAGTACCAGATGGAGGGGTAGGATTTAATAAGCTTTGCTTCTTCCTACTCTTTTTGCACATGTGGAACTGTGAACTGATTATGGGATGCATTCAATTGTAATCTGATGCATGTTCAAATGAAATAAAACCATTACCTTTACCAAGTTTAAATTGGAAAGAACGGGCGGGCCGTATACACACACTTGGCGGGCAGGGTGTGGCCCCCGGGCTGTAGTTTGCCCATCCCTTATGTAAAGCCTCATTAAGATCCAAATCTGCAAAAGGGAAATTGTAGCTATTTTTATACTTGTCTTAAGATTTTATTTAAATATCATTTTGGATTATTTTCTTTAACATAGAAATCTAATGTGGTACATAGTGTATTTATAATATACGTATAAAATACTGTTTAAAAATATCTCATCACATACATACAGTCGATCAATTCCTGATTCGGTACCGTAAGACATCATCATGTGATAATTTGACTAAAGTTGATGTAAAAAGTGTTTTTTTGGCGTTTATAACGTTTTCATCACCAATAAAAGGAAGCGATATCGGCGACAGTACCAATAGTTCAACTAGGCCACGAGGTTTCACATAACATAACCCATGCCCCCCCTCTCCCCCCCCCCCGCTGTGGTTCTGTCACACGGCTGTATTGAGTTTGCCAGGTGAGAGGCCGGCCGGACTAATCAGCAAAGGCAGACTAATTTGCCCAGAGACATGTTCCAGAGCTCCCAGTCTCCCCAGCGGCTTCTCAACCTGCTGGTCCAGGTGGCTCAGACGCTTCAATGCCCCCCTTTACCTGCTCGGAACCAAGGAGGGGGGGGGGGGGGGGGCTGGAAAAAAAAAAACAGAAAACAGGAAGCGGAAAGTGGACTGTGCAGTGAGTCCAGGTGCATATGTTTGGCTTAAGGAAGGGGGCCGGGGGGGCGGCTTCTGGTAGCCGGGGCCTTTTCATCGTCTTTATCAAACCCCTGGGTCTTGTTTGTTCAGTTCCTCCTGGCAGAGTGGGGGGGTTGCCGTTATAAATTAGGGGGAGCGGCGGTTGATGTGGAGGGCTTCCTGTCGTGTTCCCGGGGTCAAGTCCAGTCTCAGCGCTACTTTTCATTTGTCTTAATTACAAGAAGCCAGCGGTTCAACAGAGTCCGCCGCACGGCTCGAATCCCTGACAGAGTTCTAATCAGCATGCCGAGGTCTGATTCCGTCCCAGCGACTCGGAAACGTAACGTTCCCGGGCCGAAAGAATGACTTCTGTTCTTTTATTATGGCTTTCATTGAGACTAGTCGCCATGGCAACATATCCACTATTAATTACACGCATCCCCGGTAATGGTAATGGGGCCGTGTTTTTGTTTATTCAGTGTGAGGGGGGCTAAATCAAGAGCCCCCGCCGGCTCCTGGGTGGTCGTGGCAAGTGCCAACGATGCCCCCGCGGTGTTTAATTACCGACATTTATTTGTTTGCGTTGCGAAGGTGCAGGCTGGGATCGGTTCCAGCGTGTCCTCATCACAGGAGGGCCGTTCATCCCAGCGAGACTGCGGTTGCGTCCCCCGCAAGCCCGACGTCCAGACACCTTTGGGCCCGTTCACGTGTCTCACGACTCGGCAACAGCGCCAGACGGTTAAAAGCCACAGTGACATCACATCAGCAAACGGCGTCGTCGGGTGTTAGCTCGGGTTTATATCAACACGTCGAAAAAAAAAAACTTTTTGCAAAGTGGCGTCTCCGAAACAGTTCCTGTGTTTGTTCGCACATGTGAGCTCCGCCATGGCGGCATCCACGAGGCCTCGGAGAGCCGGCCTCGCCTCATCTGGCAGCCATTACCTGCACACATGCTCTCGTCTGAGGGTCGATCCGCGGGGTTAAACAAATCCAGGCGACAAAGCGCAGCCCCGCCAGGAATGGGCTCCATATATCAGCTGCGGAACGGACAACATGACGGGGGCTACCGGGTCTGGCGTTCGGTGCCAGAGACATCGGAAAACGCCAAAGCGGGTTTACTTCAGGTGCTGGATGCACTGATGGAATAAACAGAGATGTGCCGGCCGGGAGGAGCGGGATGTCTCCCTGGAAATAAACGACACGGATCATTCCTGGTTCCAAGCTAAACAGTACCAGGCACGTTGTCCCGAGACGGAACGGGGGGAATCTGGTAATTACGTGCAGCGATACGCTTTAAGCGGCATTCCTGGCCGAGGCGAGGCATGAAGGCATCTCAGCGGGGATGGCACGGAACTGACAAAGCGTCCAACGTTCTCAAGAGTCGGGTTCAATTCCGATCCCAATCAAATGAGATTGAAACGCAGATTCCGCTTATGTTTCTTCCATTTCCTATTTCTCACTTCATCATGTCCCAATTGATCCTGACAGGCTAATTATCATTTCATCCTAAATTGATCCTTATCCATACGGGCCGGCTCCCAACACAGAAGGGGGGGGGGGGGTGGGTTTGGGAGCATTTGGCGATGGTTCAGTCATCTGTAAGATGTATCGCTTGAAGGGCGGAGAGAAGCTCGGAGAAAAGGAAGGGGAGACGTTTGGAGATTGCGTTGCGGGTGTTCCCTTGATGTCCCTGACAGGAACCAGATTGGGAGCTGCGTGGCGTCGGCGCTTTGCCGTTTTTTTTTTTTTTTTTTTTTATTCGTCTGGCTCTGACGGGTTTTTCCTGGCTTGCGCGGTCCCCAGTTCTGAGACGCTCGCGGAGCCAGCCTCCCGTTTGGGAAGAAAATAACAAATGCTTGAAAAAATAATAGTCCGAAAAAGAAGAAGAGGAGTCGTCGCCGTGGTACAATCCTGCTATTGTTCGTGCTAGCGGGGCAGAAAGGAGGGTCGGGCCCACGTTCTTGGAGACGTTTTACTGGCTGCCATAAAGAGAGCCGGCCGACGCCAGACTGACAGATATGCTCGAACAAAAGTGCTGCGCGGTTCCGTATCATCGACTTTTGAGTTGTGTTACTTGGCAACATCCGTGTCATTCATCGTGCTGACGGCGGCGGTCGGAGTTGCTTATGATGGCACCGACGCGCACCGCGCACTCGACCGGGCAATCGCGGCACACAGCGCCGGATGTCCAATTTGGACAAGGAACTCCCACATACGAAGAAAAAGAACTCATCTGGAACCCCGACTGCCATGTTTGAACCTGAATGCGACGCTATATGAGGCGTCTACGCGGGGGAAAAATATTTAGACTTGTCAGGAAGACATAAAGTTGCCAGTTATATTCGGGAGACGGCCTAAATATACGCTGAAAGGTTTTATTTATGATGTGAAACGTGAAGCTTAGCAGTGGGGGGGTTGGGGGGGGGATTGTGCTTTGACAGGGGATCAACTTTTAGCGATTAAAAACGTATTTCAGACGGGAACAAAGATGAGAGTCTGTATGAAGACATTTACAGAACGTGTATGATCACTGGGACAAAGCCGTATTTCACTTCTCAGCATTTTCTTTTTCACACCACACACACACACACACACACACACACACACACACACACACACACACAGCACAGAAACACAGTTGGGTCTGTGCTTAATCAGTTGTGTTTTTAAGTGTTCTCTCGTGAAAGAAAAACGTCTGGTCGTGGGTGGCGTCGCTGGGTCACTGAGCCCACAGAGTGGAGCGGTTCATAAGAAAAAGGCCCCCCACTTAATTCCGCGCCATACATGGCATTAGCTGATTTACATGCGGACAGCTATCATTTTGTGAGGAGGCTGACATTGATAAATGAGGTGTTTTACCTAATAGCTAATAAAAACAAATTACAGGTCTTAAGAGAAAGGATGTTCTTCATTTGGTTCTGTTTTCTGTCTCTGGGAGGGCAAATGCCAGATTGTTTCCATATGATGGCGGCGTTCATTTGTTAAGAGCGCAGACTGAGATTAATCAGGTTAATTTTTTCTGATGTTCCATCCGCACTTCAGGGAGGATTTATTTGGTAATGGTTTAATTTCATTTGAACATGCATCAGATTACAATTGAGTGCATCCCATAATCAGTTCACAGTTCCACATGTCCAAAAGGAGTAGGAAGAAGCAAAGCTTATTAAATCCTACCCCTCCATCTGGTACTTTTACAATCAGTAACTGTTACATTTGTTCACTTCCTGCTTTCCTAATATAGTTTAAGTTATTTTTTATTATTATTATTTTTATTAATTATTATTATTTAATAAAAAAATAAATCATTTCTTTCTTTTTTTTATTTTATTTTTGTCACGTACTGAAGTACAAGGTCATATGACCATACAATGACATAATGGGTACCATAGTCACTGTAAAAAAAAAATATATAATAATTAAAAAATAAATTAAAATAAAATAAATAATAAAAAAAGTTTTTATTAGTAATATAATATAATAATATAAAAAATAACTAAGTTTTTGTTATTATTTATTTATGTATTTTTCAATCATTTTTAAATATTTTTTTAATTTTATTTTTGTCACGTACCGAAGTACAAGGTGATATGACCATACATCCCCATGACATAATGGATACCATAGTAACTGTAAACAATTTTTTTTAAAAAATAAATTAAAATAAAATAAATAATAAAAAAACATTTTTTTATTAGTAATATAATATGATATAAAAAATTAAACTAAGTATTTTTTATTATTATTTATGTTATTTATTTTTTAATCATTTTTATATATTTTTTTAATTTTATTTTTGTCACATACCAAAGTAGGAGGTGATATGAGCATCCAATGACATAATGGGTACCATAGTAAGTGTCAATATAGTGATATATATAGCACATCATGACTGGTTCAAGACTCTTCATCCTTGTATTTAGCAAACATCAACTGCTTGTATTGTTTCTTGAATTGGCTCATCGTTGTGCATTGTTTGATTTCCTTACTCAATCCATTCCATAGTTTGATTCCACATACTGAAATGCTATGGCTAGCATAACGTAGTCCTAGCATATAAGTGTTTCAAATGTACTTCTTCCCCGAGATCAGCTTTCTCCTCTCTTGTATTCGCAATTAAAATAGGAACGGCCAATCGAGGGCAACCTACTTCCTGAATCGTGAATGATAAATCGTGACATGTGATTCTACGTTTTCTTGACGGCGGAATAGCCATCGTCACAAGAACGTAGGAGATGTTTGTGAAGAGAAAGAGCTCCGATCCTGCTGGTGTTTTGACTATTAGCCTGTTAATCACGGCGTGTCAAGGCGCCTCAATGCGGCGATTATGCGGCTGCCGCTCCCACTGCTGATCCGTGAAAAGCCCCAAATGAAATTAGCGAAAGTATAAACAATCTACTTATGCTCATTGGGGATTCGCAGGTTGACACGGCGGCCACGTACGATGACAAATGGCAGAGCGGAGAGCTTTTTCTTTCATAAAAAGAGAAGCTATGTAGCGAACGGTACTTAGTATGTGAGGGTGGTGTTATTCTTACGTTTTTTGGAATCAACCCTGGACTGGAGTCGTCCCACAGAGGTCATATACGAGCTTGCTGGGATTCCTTCAGCAAGGCGTGAAACTGCTTCCCCGTGTGGCGCAACGCTAGCCTGACAGAAGACAAGCCCGCCTCTATTCGACGTCTCGGCAGAAGAACCAGGCGGCCACATCCACCCACACGGTACTCGCTTCCTGCCTGGACACATTAGTGTATCGGGAAAACCGACCATTGGAATTTGAACAAACATTTCAAGAAAAAGGTCTCAGGTCAACCAAGAGCCTTGGTTTTAGTCAATGTATTCCAAAAGGTCAGACATTTGAAACCGATGAAAACCAAGGCAATTTTTTAATCAATTAATCGAGTTGGGAAATCCAGACTTCCCGGTCTCTGGCCACCTCTCCCAGTTCTACTGGGACAACACGGAGGCTTTCCCAGGCTTTTTAACATTCATTCATTTTCTACCGCTTATCCTCACGAGGGTCGCAGGGGGTGCTGGAGCCTATCCCAGCTGTCGAGAGGCGGGGTACACCCTGGACTGGTGGCCAGCCAATCACAGGGCACATATAGACAAACAACCATTCACACTCACATTCATACCTATGGACAATTTGGAGTGGCTAATTAACCTAGCATGTTTTTGGAATGTGGGACCCGGAGAAAAAACATGCAAACTCCACACAGAGATGACTGAGGGTGGAATTGAACTAGGGTCTCCTAGCTGTGAGGGCTGCGCGCTAACCACCTGACACCCATGCAACCTGTCCATTTGCATGTTGAAGCAAATTTTTATATTTGATATTTTGCCGGAGTACCCGGAGAAAACCCACGCATGCACGGGGAGAACATGTAAATTCCACACAGAGATGGCCGAGGGTGGGATCGAACTCTGGTTTCTTAGCTGTGTGACCTGCGAGCTAACCACTAGACCACAGTGCAGCCTCCATGAAATATTCCACAATGCACTCACATTCATACCTATGGACAATTTGGAGTCGCTAATTAACCTAGCATGTTTTTGGAATGTGGGAGGAAACCGGAGTACCCGGAGAAAACCCACGCATGCACGGGGAGAACATGCAAACTCCACACAGAGATGGCAGAGGGTGGAATTGAACTTGGGTCTTCTCACTGTGAGGTCTGCGCACTAACCACAAGACCACCGTGCAGCCCTTCATTTTTTACAATTGGAAATTTTTTTTTGCTTAACTTTGTTGAATTTAGAAAGTTAGATGTGTGCTTGCAGTTTGTCATCGACGGAGGTTTTATTTATTTAACGTATTTTTGCACTTTTAAGGCCTTAAGAATGTTTAAAAAAATGTTAAATGGCCAGAAATGGTGCAAGTTGATGTCAATTTTAATTTTGTCGTTTTGTTCATGTCAGTTAGGACACAGCTGGGGGGGGGGGGGGGGGCAACAGAATTTTTTAATGGGGCCCAGAATTCCTAAATTCGTAGCCGCATCCCTGTTTGAGGGATGATGGGATATTGGAAGACGGTGCGTGCTGAGTGATGGGAGAACGACTACAGCAGTGTTTAGAAACACCAGTTGGCCAGTTTAATGCTTAGGAGCCGGGGTGTCTGCACCGAGCAACCCCCACCGTCCCCCCACACCCCCACCCTTGCCTCCTACCGCTGTAAGTAGGATGGTGCATGCAGCCTCACTGCACCGCACTCCAGCGTGCCGCTAGAATGAGCCCCCCTGGAAACAGATGGAATTCTAAACAGCATCAACTTTTCTTGACTTGATTATATTGAGCCTTTCCAAGCTCTGACATTAAAAAGAAAAAAAAGGGGGGGGGGGGGACCTTAGAAGCTAATTGCCGTGGGTCTGGCGCGCACATTGGGCATTGTGTTGATTTGAGACGCTGCAGTAATGTCAGAGCCTTTTCTCAGGGCCTTAAAGGGGCTTTTTTTAGGGTGGGGGGGGGGGTACTGTCACATCTTCCGTGCTTTTGCGGTGGGTTTGCAGCTCCACACAGGCTGCATGTGAAGCCGCTAATTAAAAGCAAGCCATCCGTAACTGTCTGGCTCACCAGGCCGTACTCATCCATGTGGCCCCCATAGGTTGTACCGGGCCCCCTCCCACACGCGCCCCCCCCGACTGCTGGCGTCTACATGGGAGTCATTTCAGGAGAAAAAATATAATTCCTTAAGGCTACACTGGCAGAATTACAGTACGTTTACTTGATTCAATAAGAGACATATTTGGACATTTTTATGTTCTGGTCTGAATTTTCCAGGCTTTTAGTTTTGTTTTGTTTCAGAACAATTTCTATACAATTTATTTATATTGCGTCAATGTCTGAGGATTTATAAAAAAAAAAAAGTCGGTAGAGGAAAAGTCACTTTGATTAGTAAGAGTGTTTCCAAAAAAAAAAAAAACGACAGCCAAAGTCTGACTGCCCCCCCCCCCCCCACACACTTAGATGAGGGAAATGTGGAAAATCCCACTGGTATCAAAGGCGGCGTCAACGTTTGTGTTCACTTATATGCAGATTTTTAAACTGACTTGGAAAAAAAATAACATTGTTTGGGAAGCAGTCCAGAACCCCCCTTCCCCCCGATCCCCCCGTCTGCATTCCACTGTGCCCTCCAAGCAGTTTGATGGGTGTGCCACAAAAAAAGCAAGGTACAGTCAAATCAAATCGTAGTTTTTGTACACCCCCAGTTTTCATGATTCAATTTTCGTCAAATGTTTTTGCCAAAATTGTGCATAGTCAAAAAGATGTTTATTTAAGCTAATTTTACATATAAATCTTCAAGCATAAAGATATAGGTCATTCAGAGGATGGATTCAAAGACACTGTGATATGTGATAACTATATTAGGTAATATGTAGGTGATATAGGGGTGTTACTTCATGTCTAGAGGGCTCTAAAAGTGGTATTTACAAGTGCTCTGACTACAAAAAAGGAATACTACTTCGCAGGAATTCATTTAACACGTTCGGATGTGGAACCAATTAACAGTGATGAATGAGGGATTCATGTAGATCGTTTGTACAGTACTGTACTATACTATACTATACTATACCAAAGCACCCTAACCTCGAACTCATACCAGGCGCAAAAGGTCACGTGGGCATAGCAACGCGTTGTACGCTTTCAAATCACATTGTGTTTTGTTTGATGCTTTTACATGTAAATTCAACAGCATATTTATGGACAATTCATTCATTTTCTACCGCTTATCCTCACAAGGGTCACAGAGGATGCTGGAGCCTATCCCAGTTGTTTTCGAGCGAGAGGCGGGGTACACCCTGGACTGGTGGCCAGCCAATCACAGGGCACATATAGACAAACAACCATTCACACTCACATTCATACCTATGGACAATTTGGAGTGGCCAATTAACCTAGCATGTTTTTGGAATGTGGGAGGAAACCGGAGTACCCGGAGAAAAAAGATGCAAACGACACACAGAGATGGCCGAGTGTAGGATCGAATTTGTGTTTCCTAGCTGTGAGGCCGGCGGCACGGCGGTCTAGTGGTTAGCGCACAGACCTCACAGCTAGGAGACCAGGGTTCAATTCCACCCTCGGCCATCTCTGTGTGGAATTTGCATGTTCTCTCCGTGCATGCGTGGGTTTTCTCCGGGTACTCCGGTTTCCTCCCACATTCCAAAAACATGCTAGGTTAATTGGCCAAATTGTCCATAGGTATGAATGTGAGTGTGAATGGTTGTTTGTCTATATGTGCCCTGTGATTGGCTGGCCACCAGTCCAGGGTGTACCCCACCTCTCACCTGAAGACAGCTGGGATAGGCTCCAGCACCCCCACGACCCTCGTGAGAAAAAAGCTCATGAATGAATGAGCTGTGAGGCATGCACAGGGAGAACATGCAAACTCCACACAGAGATAGCCGAGGGTGGAATTGAACTCCACCCTCTCCTAGCTGTGAGGTCTGCACGCTAACCACTCGACTGCCGTGCTGCCCATGGACAATTCAAAACACCCTAAAAAAAACACCTATATTTACAGTGAGTGCTTTGTAAAGCAGTGTGAGAAATTTCAAGTCAAGTTTAATAACAGCGCCACCATGTGGTGTCTGAAATAAAACAGCACAGGCTACACAGTAGATGCATGTTTTCCCAAAGCTTCCCAGAGCGTTACAGCATTGGGGTGTCATTTTTTCACATGGCTGACTTTCTATACGGGATGTGCCAGACGGCTTGAAAAAAGAAAGAAAAAAAAAAATCCAAGAGCACATCATGATTCCATTCCATTTGAGCTTTCTTCTCTAGTTCCAGGCTGCAGTCAGCGTACGCCAAGGCCAAAAAGGTCGGGTAATTTTGTTGCATTCCTGTGGATTTTCCGAGACCCCTCATCAAACCTCCAAACAAATATTCTCATGATGTAATGAGCTGGAGACGTGGACAACAACACCAGCGCTCAAACGCAGCACGAGGCCATTGCCAAGGGTTTACAGGCCGGGCAAACTCTTTAAATATTTACAGACTTTAGCAAAACAGTCAGCGATTATCCCGTTTTGTCACAGACTCTCATATTTTCCATATTTTCTTCAAACTTCAAGCCCGGCTTTCAGAGAAGGATCAGTTTCAAATCTCTTTGTACATAAACTAGCCTTTGACTCAGCGTCTTCCTGTCGGAAGGAGCAATTAGCGCCGCGAGACAAAGATCTCAGACATGTTAAATGGCTGAGAATAAATAAATGTGCCTTTTGCTGTTGGACTCATCCTGGTCCTGGTCCTGGTCCAATGGAAGCTGAGGCAGTGGTCCGTGTCCGACGGAGCCGCTGCGACAGCTCCGCTTCTGCCAGGACTTTTTAATTGCTGCAAATATACTTCATTCATCCCGGCCTCCCACTAAGCCTCACTGCGGAGGCTCGGGGTGATTTGTGTCCCAAAGTGATTGTCCAGACCAGGGGTCTCAAACTCAATTTACCTGGGGGCCACTGGAGCTAGGGTCTGGGCAAGGCTGGGCCGCATCAGGTTTTCACCCCCCCCAAAAAAACGCATTTATTAAAAACAGAAAAATATACAAACTTTTTCAGTGCTTTGGTTCCGATTTTCTACAATAAAAGCTCTGATAAAACATTCCACTGTTCTCAAATATCTTAATTTTAATTTTTCTGCACAAAATAAGATGAAAAATAAATAAACAAATCAAGAATAAAGAAAATCAATCAATCAGATATAAATAAATATAATAATAATAATAAAATGGCAAATAATAAAAACTTAAGAAACCACATATAGTTGGTGGGTAGACAAATTATTTTTTTCAGATTAAAATGAACAAAGCATTATTAGAGCCCTGTAGACATGACAAAACACGACTATAGTCACATTTATACTCTTTTTATTTACAACATATTGCGCAACTGCAGGGTCTTGAGACACATGCTAACTCGCAAACTAGAGCGCTAGCGACCTAAACGGTAGCCTTCAAGTTATTTCCTTTAAACTTAAATAGCCAAAAACTTACCACATCCACACGGATAGGGAGGATAACTATTAACAGTTATTTAACCTTTAACATGAACATTAATCAAACGCAATCATTTTTTCTGGGTACATGATACTATACAGCATCCATATCAAACTAACATTAAACTTTCATATCAAGGCGGGGGCCTCAAACTAGTGTCCTGCAAGCCACATTTGGCCCGCAGGCCGCGTGTTCGAGACCCCCTGGGTCAGACAATCCATTCATTCTTCCCATCATGAATGGAGATTTGATCTTTTTTTGTAATTCACAAGATTGATTTACAGGACAGAAACACAATTGAGACAGTCTAGAACTTGGGTGGGCAAAACCTTTGACTAGCGGGCCAAATTAGTGGAGGGGCTGGAGCCTATCCCAGCTGTCTTCAAGACGGGCGAGAGGCGGGGTACACCCTGGACTGGTGGCCAGCCAATCACAGGGCACATATAGACAAACAACCATTCACACTCACATTCATACCTATGGACAATTTGGAGTCGCTAATTAACCTAGCATGTTTTTGGAATGTGGGAGGAAACCGGAGTACCCGGAGAAAACCCACGCATGCACGGGGAGAACATGCAAACTCCACACAGAGATGGCCGGGGGTGAGATTGAACTCGGGTCTCCTAACTGTGAGGCCTGCGCGCTAACCGCTCATCCACCATGCAGCCCAAAGAAGAACAATAACAAATATATGACAATAAATTCTGCACTCTGTGTGTATGCTAGTGGCCCTGCCTCCCCCCACCGAGACAAAGAGGCTCTATAACTGAGAAAAGGACTCACTCCCAGCTGATTTCGGGTGAGACACCCTGGACTGGTGGCCAGCCAATCACAGGGCACATATAGACAAACAACCATTCACACTCACATTCATACCTATGGACAATTTGGAGTCGCCAATTAACCTAGCATGTTTTTGGAATGTGGGAGGAAACCGGAGTACCCGGAGAAAACCCATGCATGCACAGGGAGAACATGCAAACTCCACACAGAGATAGCCGAGGGTGGAATTGAACTTGGGTCTCCTAGCTGTGAGGTCTTCTATTATCTTCCTTTTGTAGCGTGTTCCTTTGTTGTGTATTTTTATGTTAGAACATGCAAACTCCACACCGGAGTACCACAGAGATGGCCGAGGTTGGGATTGAACTCGGGTCTCCTAGCTGTGAGGCGTGCATGCTACCCATTCGACTGTCGTGCAGCCCATATACATATATATACACATACTATATACATATATATACACATATATACACATATACATATACATATATACATATATATACATATACATATATACATATATACATATATATACATATACATATATACATATATATACATATACATATACACATATACATATACACATATACATATACATATACACACATACATACATATACACATACATATATACATATACACATATATACACATACATACATATACACATACATACACACATATATACACATACATACATATACACATACATACACACATATATACACATACATACACACACATACATATACACATATACATATACATACATATATACACATATATACACACACACATATATATATATGCACACACACATATATATACACATATATACATATACATACATATACACACACATATATATATATATATATATACACATATATACACACACACACATATATATATATATACACATATATATACACATATATACACACACACATATATATATATATATACATGCACTTGATATGTAATTAGACACCAGTCCAGGCTGGACCCTGCCTCTTGCCCAAAGACAGCTGGGATAGGCTCCAGCATCCCCGACACCCTCGTGAGAATAAGCAGCATAGAAAACAGATGGATGGAAGTAATTATTCATCAAGAATTGGAATTATTTGTCATATATTTTCTGATGGGAAAAGCCGGGAAAAGGCACCGGGGCAGACCTAGGACACGCCTTGGTGTCCTCCCGGTGGAGCTGGAGGAGGTGGCCGGGGACCAGGAAGTCTGGGCTTCCCGACTGAGACTGCTGCCCTCGCGACCCAGACCCCGGATAAGCGGAGTAAAATGGATGGATGGAGTTTTGCTGTGAAAGTGTCACTTTAAACATGTGCAGGTTGTTTCTTAAATGCTAAAAATATTAAAATGAATATAATTTTTCATATATTTACTGAACATATGACTCAGAATAGACACGAATAAAGGATGTGGGATGTACAATGTGAGCTATAAAACCATAAAACATCATCTACCAGGAGTACGTATGCATCAAGGGGGAATCTGCTGGCACCAAAATAGATGAGTGAGTCGTTCAAGAATCAGTCAAGAATAATGAGAGGTGCAATTTAGCATGCAAGGAAGCGAATCAGTTCAACTTCAACGGATGGATAAAAACCTGTCATGCTGAAATGAATATAGGAGACCATCTCAACATTTGGTCATGAAAAGCAAAGTACGTTGACACACACACACACACACACAGTCGGCGTTATGAGATAATACCAGGAGTTTATTTTCCAGCATCTCGTCTTCTTCTACTACCTCTTGCTATTTTCTCTCAACACTCATCAGAAGAAGCGAGCGCCTTCGCTCTCCGGCCAGATGGTTTGAGTTTATGCTTCGCCACCCGGCGCTAATATCAGACATGCTTTGAATTGATCCCCCATCTTAAATATCAGATCCACGTGTAGGCGGGTTCTGTAAACTGTACCTCTAGTCTGTTTATTGGTGTATTTATTTGAGTGGATAGTCGGAATGGAGGAAGACATAAGTCGATGAAAGCAAGGTGGGGGGGTTCTAATGTGTTTGACTGTTAAGACTGCGGTCTTCGGAGGTGCCCGATGCTCCTCCGTGGGATAATAAACCCCATTACGGGCTGATCCTACATCGTCTTCGTGCTACTTTGCAATCACGGGTCACAGCGCCGGAGCTCTAAAACGTCCACCACCGCCACCCTGAGGAACATCTGCACGGCTTGTCTGGACTCCAAAGGGCGCCTCTGCCCCCCCCCCCCCCCCACTCCTACCCCCACTACAGTGGCCCATGCATGCTCTTAGAGAAACAACAACTCTTTCTGTCGACCTCAAGTGGTTTGCTTACGCTTCATCAGTTGGCAGGGCGACTGAGCCTCGGCCCCGCCAACACCCTTCGTCAGGGTCCGAGAATAGAGCGCAGGGCTGAGTCAGCCTTGGCGTGACCGCCCGTGGGGACAGGAAGAGAGGGAGAAATGTGTACTTGCCAGGCGAGGCCAGATGCAAAGCAAAGGAGGCGGAAAGAGGGAGGAGGGAAAACAAGTCCTGGTTCCCGTTAGGTGGGGATTGTAAAAAGATTCCCGCTGTGACTCGTTGGCCGGTCGCCGTTTGACTCCATGACTCCGCTTTTGACCTTGTAGCCCAGAAACACGAGAGGCGACTTAATCACCCTGTTTACTGGAAATACCGCTGGCAGGGGACAGATGATGCATTCAGGGCTCTTGCCAACCGTTGTGGACAACACGGAACAATGGCTACCATCTCGAAGGGCGCATCTGTGCATCATTTCTGTGTATCCCTTCAACTATTTTTGTGTACCAACTTTACTACCTCAACCAAGGAGGTTATGGCATTTTTACAATTTCCACACAAGGCTTCTGTTTTTCAATATTTTTCCCAGCTGTCACCATATTTACATTTTAAAACATTTCATTTATTTCAAGTATTTTACACAAATCTGCCAAAATCTGTTAGTGAGCACATCTCCTTTGTCAATAAGCCTTCCACTTAATAGTTATGGCATAGAGACACTTATTGTGATACTGAGTGGCATTTGTGGCACTTCTTAACCTGGACACAATAAAAGGCCACTCTGTATTGGTTGGGTTTTTGATGTTGCCTTTTTATTGTAGTCATTCTAAAAGGCACACCATAACAGCACCGGTAATTAAGCTGTGGCACTATCGCTCCTTTACCTGGACACAATAAAAGGCCACTCTGTGTTGGTTGGGTTTTTGTTGTTGCCTTTTTATTGTAGCCATTCTAAAGGCACACATAACAGCACCGGTAATTAAGCTGTGGCACTATTGCACCTTTACCTGGACACAATAAAAGGCCACTCTGTGTTGGTTGGGTTTTTGCTGTTGCCTTTTCATTGTAGCCATTCTAAAGGCACACCATAACAGCACCGGTAATTAAGCTGTGGCACTATCGCTCCTTTACCTGGACACAATAAAAGGCCACTCTGTATTGGTCGGGTTTTTGATGTTGCCTTTTTATTGTGGCCATTCTAAAGGCACACCATAACAGCACCGGTAATTAAGCTGTGGCACTATCGCTCCTTTACCTGGTCATAATAAAAGGCCGCTCCAAAATGTGCATTTTTACTGTCTTGGTTGGATTTTTGTTGTTGCCTTTTTATCGTCGGCATTCTAAAAGGCACACCAAAACAGCACCATTAATTAAGCTGTGGCACTATCGCTCCTGTACCTGGTCATAATAAAAGGCTGATCCAAAATGTGCATTTTTACTGTATTGGTTGGATTTTTGCTGTTGCCTTTTTATTGTAGCCATTCTAAAGGCACACCATAACAGCACCAGTAATTAAGCTGTGGCACTATCGCTCCTTTACCTGGTCATCATAAAGGGCCGCTCCAAAATGTGCATTTTTACTGTATTGGTTGGATTTTTGTTGTTGCCTTTTTATTGTCGCCATTCTAAAAGGCACACCATAACAGCACCAGTAATTAAGCTGTGGCACTATCGCTCCTTTACCTGGTCATAATAAAAGGCTGCTCCAAAATGTGCATTTTTACTGTATTGGTTGGATTTTTGTTGTTGCCTTTTTATTGTCGCCATTCTAAAAGGCACACCATAACAGCACCAGTAATTAAGCTGTGGCACTATCGCTCCTTTACCTGGTCATAATAAAAGGCTGCTCCAAAATGTGCATTTTTACTGTATTGGTTGGGTTTTTGTTGTTGCCTTTTAATTGTCGCCATTCTAAAAGGCACACCATAACAGCACCGGTAATTAAGCTGTGGCACTATCGCTCCTGTACCTGGTCATAATAAAAGGCTGTTCCAAAATGTGCATTTTTACTGTATTGGTTGGATTTTTGTTGTTGCCTTTTATTGTAGCCATTTGTTGTGGACTACACGGAACAATGACTACCATCTCTGAAGGTGCATCTGCAATTAGCCAATTTATTTGACTCTAAGTTCAATTTACCAAAGTGCTTACAGTTTCTTATTGTTTCCCTGCTTATGGGGCATGGGGGGCATCTGGGCATGCCCGGACTCAAGGGGGTGAGGGTGCCGTGGGTTGTGATTTTGGGTGAATGAAGCTACCAATAGCAGTAATACAGTAATACAGTTGGCTATGCTGTGCTTGTGTTTGTGTCATTTGGCCCCCCCCATGTGATTCTGAGAATTTAATCTCGAATTTACTTTTAATCTTGTGTTCCCCAAAAATGTAAGAAGATGTAGCAAGAAGGTAATCAACCCCCGCCCTTCCCCAAGTGCAAACATGTTTGATAGTTGCCGTTTACAGCAGCTGGAAGCGTCACCAAACACGGCTGACGGCTTTTCGAGCGTGCATGTACGCACGCACGTCGGACTCCATTTGGAAGTGATCTCCCGGTGCGGTGTGGAAGCTCAAAGCTCTCGGCCACATCAAGAGAAGCCATCCGTCCTTAGGAGACGCAACAACCCCCCCTCCCCCCCTTTCTCGGGCGTAATAACAGAGCCATCAAATAGCCATATTTATAATCTCCGAGCGGGCCAATTTTAAAGTGGTCAGCTCCAGAGGTAAAGGAATTGTTGAGAGCAATTTGTGGTTTTCATTCTTAAAGCGGCACCATCCCAGTGGCAAACCAAATAAAGTCTGTTTCCCTTTTTTTTTTTCCATTTGTCAATAGCAAAGCTGGCTTGAGTTACGTCTTTGGCGCTCCGCTGATAGCACTCTGGGATGATTTATTTCAATTGGGCTCGGCAAAAATGACATTATTATAATTCAGCTCCGTGTTTGTGCGGCAGCAAAATTAGAGCATTTATCAATTTCCAAAGCGCCGTCATTCAATAGCGGCCGGGACAATGATGCTATTGGCGGTTAGCCATTTAAGAAGGAAGATCACATGTCGTCGACTTTAAGGCAAACTATCACAAAATTTTTGAGGACGCATACAGGAGTTGACTGGAAGCAAAGGAACTTTTTTTTTGTACAAGGTTCCACTGCACTAGAGAGAGGAAGTACTTTTCCGTAAGTTGGATTCGGTGATTGGCACACAGCGAGGGAACACGGCGTCCCGGCCTGTCACTCGCCGATCACCTGACGCCGACGGAAAAGGTGACTGTTATCAGCACATCATAATAGCACCAGTAATTATGCTGTGGAACTTGTGGCATATTGCTCCTTTACCTGGTCATAATAAAAGGCAGCTCCAAATTTTGAATTTTTACGTATTGGTTGGATTTTCGTTGTTGCCTTTTATTGTAGCCATTCCAAGGCACACTATAATAGCACCAGTAATCATGCAGTGGCACGTCTCTCCTTTACCTGGTCACAATAAAAGGCACGATTTTTCTGTATTGGTTGGATTTTTGTTGTTGCCTTTTGTTGTAGCCATTCTAAGGCACACTGTAATAGCACCAGTAATTATGCGCCGTAGCACTTCTCTCCTTTACCTGGTCACAATAAAAGGCCAGTCTAAAAAGGTGCAGGTTTTTTGTATTGGTTGGATTTTTGTTGTTGCCTTTTATTGCAGCCATTCTAAGGCATACCATAATAGCACCAGTAATTATATAGTGGCATGTCTCTCCTTTATCCGGTAACAATAAAAGGCCACTCTGCATTGGTTGGATTTTGTTGTAGCCATTCTAAAAGGCACACCATAATAGCACCAGTAATTATGATGTGGCACTTGTGGTACTTCTCTCCTTTACCTGGTCACAATAAAAGGCCAGTCTAAAAGGTGCAGGTTTTTTGTATTGGTTGGATTTTTGTTGTTGCCTTTTATTGCTGCCATTCTAAGGTATACCATAATAGCACAAGTAATTATATAGTGGCACGTCTCTCCTTTATCCGGTAACAATAAAAGGCCACTCTGCATTGGTTGGATTTTGTTGTCGCCATTCTAAAAAGGCACACCATAATTGCACCAGTAATTATGATGTGGCATTTGTGGTACTTCTCTCCTTTACCTGGTCACAATAAAAGGCCAGTCTAATAGGTGCAGGTTTTTTGTATTGGTTGGATTTTTTGTTGCCTTTTATTGCAGCCATTCTAAGGCATACCATAATAGCACAAGTAATTATATAGTGGCACGTCTCTCCTTTATCCGGTAACAATAAAAGGCCACTCTGCATTGGTTGGATTTTGTTGTAGCCATTCTAAAAGGCACACCATAATAGCACCAGTAATTATGATGTGGCACTCGTGGCACATCTTAATAAAATAACAGAATAAAAGGACACTCTAAAAAGTGCAGTTTTACTGTAGTATTGGTTGGATTTTTGTGACTCCTTTTATTGTAGCCATTGTAAAGCATGCCATGATAGTATCAGCAATTATGCTGTGGCACATCTCTCCTTTACCTGGTCAGAATAAAAGGCCAATCAAAATGTGCAGTTTTACTGTATTGGTTGGATTTTTGTTGACTCCTCAAAATGATTTTTGAGGACGCATACAGGAGTTGACTGGAAGCAAAGGAACTTTAGTGGAAGATATTTTTTTTTGTACGAGGTTCCACTGTACTAGAGAGAGGAAGTACTTTTCCGTAAGTTGGATTCGGTGATTGGCACACAGCGAGGGAACACGGCGTCCCGGCCTGTCACTCACCGATCACCTGACGCCGACGGAAAAGGCAACGGTTATCAGCACACTCTGCTTTCGCTATACGTTGAGATCATGTGACTCTCAAGGGTGGATGAAGTATGATGAATGTAGTAAGGCGGGATCGGCCGGGAAGGATGATGAAGGACTTGCTATAGGATTCAAACGTGTGCACCATTTGTTACATCACGTCGCTTTGAGAGGAACGTTGTGTGATGAGAGCATCCATTTACTGGCAGATGTTGTCGTGGGCGGCGGCTCTCTCAACAGGGATCAGATTATTCCCAATCACTAATTATCATTATCATTAAAATGATGATTCCCAATCCGACACTTAAGTCTTATTATGTGTGCTCTATCAAATTCATTTCTGTGTATCCCTTCAACTATTTTTGTGTACCAACTTTAAAACCTCAACCAAGGAAGTTATGTCATTTTTACAATGAGCACAATTATGCAAAGTGGGCTAAACCAATTTCCATATAAGGCTTCTGTTTTTCAATATTTTTCCCAGCTGTCATCATATTTAAAACATTTCATTTATTTCAAGTATTTTATACAAATCTGTTAGTGAGCATATCTCTGTTGTCAATATAAACCACCCACCTCATAGTTATGGCATACAGACACTTATTGTGTGACTGGGTGGCATTTGTGCCACTTCTTTTCGTGGACACAATAAAAGGCCACTCTGTATTGGTTGGGTTTTTGTCATTGCCTTTTATTGTAGCCATTCTAATCATAATAGCACCAGTAATTATGCTGTGGAACTTGTGGCATGTTGCTCCTTTACCTGGTCATAATAAAAGGCCGCTCCAAAATTTAAATTTTTACGTATTGGTTGGATTTTTGTTGTTGCCTTTTATTGTAGCCATTCCAAGGCACACTATAATATCAGTAATCATGCAGTGGCACGTCTCTCCTTTACCTGGTCACAATAAAAGGCAACATTTTCCTGTACTGGTTGGATTTTTTATTGTTGCCTTTTGTTGTAACCATTCTAAGGCACACTGTAATGGCACAGTAATTATGTGCTGTGGCACTTGTGGTACTTCTCTCCTTTGCCTGGTCACAATAAAAGGCCAGTCTAAAAGGTGCAGGGTTTTTGTATCGGTTGGATTTTTGTTGTTGCCTTTTATTGCAGCCATTCTAAGGCATACCATAATAGCACCAGTAATTATGTAGTGGCATGTCTCTCCTTTATCCGGTAACAATAAACTGCCACTCTGCATTGGTTGGATTTTGTTGTAGCCATTCTAAAGGCACACCATAACAGCACCAGTAATTATGATGTAGCACTTGCGGCACTTCGCTCCTTTACCTGGTCAGAATAAAAGGCCACTCTAAAAGGTGCAGTTTTTCTGTATTGGTTGGATTTTTGTTGACTCTTTTATTGTAGCCATTCTAAGGCATAACATAATAGCACCAGCAATTATGCCGTGGCATGTCACTCCTTTTACCTGGTCACAATAAAGAGGCATTCTAAAAGGTGCAGTTTTACTGTATTGGTTGGATTTTTGTGACTCCTTTTATTGTAGCCATTCTAAGGCATGTCATATAGTATCAGCAATTATGCTGTGGCATGTTTCTCCTTTACCTGGTCAGAATAAAAAGCCAATCAAAAATGTGCAGTTTTACTGTATTGGTTGGATTTTTGTTGACTCCTTTTATTGTAGCCATTCTAAGGCATAACATAATAGTATCAGCAATTATGCTGTGGCACGTCTCTCCTTTGCCTGGTCACAATAAAACGCCAATCAAAAATTTGCAGTTTTACTGTATTGGTTGGATTTTTGTTGACTTCTTTTATCGCAGCCATTCTAAGGCATACCATAATAGCACCAACAATTAATTATACTGTGGCACTCGTGGCACTTCTGTCCTTTACCAACAGAGTTGAATCTTCAGGAGAGAGCGATGTCTATGAGGCTTCTAACGTAGACTTAAAATATTCAGACATCTGGTCGTATCCCGACTCCACCAAAACTCAAACCAGATGCATTTGACCTGAAGGCCAATCATCCAAGTATATAATTTGATCTTCTCTCTATCTGTAAATGGAAAAACGGCGGAATATTTCAATATCAATGTCGCTGTTTATTGATGCCGACCGCTTTGTTATTAACCTGTGGCCCCCTTTCATCTCGCTGTCCTTTCTTTTGGCTCCGTGTGCCCCCGAGGGGTTGTGCTCACGCATGCCGCCCTCCTAATCAGCCACTGTGATATGCAAATGAGCATTGTTCACACACATGCGGTGGTTGGACAGAATACATCAGGGGGCAGCTGTTGGATTTCAGGCATGGAAGCCCAGCTCGAGTACGGCGTAGGACTTGTGTCCTAACAGGGGGCGCTCTCGAGACGTAGAAACTTGGCCCGATTCCACCAAGGAAAACTCCAACAACTTCCTGTCAAACATCTGTGAATTACAAAAGGATCACCGGCGTTCCGTGTTGCCTCAACACTGGCTGTGTGTTTGTGCGACCTCTTGCAGGAAGCTGACCACGTCTGCGTGCGTATATCACCGAGAGGAGGATGTTATCAACACGACGGCGATGATAGACGAACGGCGTCCCACAGGGACGGACTGAGCCCCTGTACACCGGGCTCTTTAAAATGTATATAAAACTCCTGGATCAGTTTTCAACCTCTGGCTCGGTCCATAAATCAGCCAGAGAGCGAGGCCTGGACATGGACAAGTATCCGACGGGCTCCCGGCGACTCGGCCTGTCCGTCATCCTGCCACTCCTTAGGCAGGCGTCTTAATTAATGTAACCATTGAATGCTGCATTTCGTAACAAACACAGAGCAGCTCTTTCTTGGATTTCCTGGTCTTGTTATTTTTGGTAGCCCAGAAGGATACGGCCAGTAGAAGTTGCAATATTAATAAGTGAAGCCCTATTAAAATGCAAAAAAAACCAAATACGCATACAAGCAAGCTCAAACGGGCTCGGAATGTTTGGAATAGGGATTTCGGGCTTGATGTGTTTTCCCAGCGTTGACATCAAATTATTAATAATAATAATAATAATAATAATAATAATAATAATTATTATTATTATTATTATTATTATTGTATTATTGTATTATTATTATTTTATTATTATTGTTATATTATTATTAATAATAATATTATTATTTTATTATTATTAAAATAATAGTATTTGGCCTTGTATTATTATTAATAATAAAAGGACAATTATTAAATATTATTATTTATTATATATTATTATAATAATATATATAATATAATAATATAAATAAATATAAAATAAGGGATTTCGGGCTTGATGTGTTTTCCCAGCGTTGACATCAAATTATTATTATTATTGTATTATTTCATTATTATCGTATTATTAATTAATAATATTATTTTATTATTAGTGTTATATTGTTATTAATAATATTATTATTTTATTATTAAAATAATAGTAATTTCCTTTTATTATTAATAATAATAAAAGGCCAATTATTAAATTTTATTATTATTTATATATTATAATATTATATATTATATAACATAATAATATAAATAAATAGAAAATAATATAATTATTATTAATATATAATATAATAGTTATATTATATATATTAAAATAATATATAATATAATATAATCATAAATAAATATAAAATATAATAATAACAATATAATATATATTATTATAATATATTATTATTATTCCGTCACCTCGTTTCATCATGGCCGACAAGCGTTTAGCATATGTGCTGTAAAGATGTGTCATTTTCCCAAAGATCCCCTCCCGCTGGCGTGCAGAGCCGCCTTTAAAGAGTTAAGATCATTTTCAAGGAGGAGAAGTGAAGCGCTGACTTTCTCCGAGCGAGTGATGACATGGATGTCTTTTTCTTTTTCCACCACCGACTGCTCAACCTCAGAGGGGAGTTTTTCCCCCGCGAGAGGGGAGCTTCATCAGTCTGACAGGCGCAGGTACAAGTTAATGTCTCTCCATTAGCAAGTCTCTGCCGTGCTCAATGCCATCTCCTTAGACGCCATAAATCTCATTCATTGGAGATCCCGGCCAAGCTGATTTATGCTTACAACGTCTTGCAGACTTTTCATCCTTTATCCTCCTTTATTGCCTCCACCTTTCCATGTACTTTTTCACTCCGCTCCCCGGGTGTCTGGACTCTGACTTAGCGCTGAAGCGAGCCAAGAAACACACACAATGGCAGGGCTTATAAGATCACCTCGGAGGGGGGTCTAATTGGACGTAGCATCCTTTACGGCACAGCGAGAGCAACAAGGATTCTGAAGGGATTGGGTAAAGGTTTTGAAAACATATCGAAAAGTTAACAAACAAGAAGACGTCAGTGAAGCCTGCAGAGATATCACACTCACTCCATCAAGTATTTTGACCAGATCAACCCGGACCCTGTCTGAGGAAGTGAGCGTGCAGATTTACGGGGCCGGATCATTCCCCTGAATGTTCCAGTGCTTTTGATGGCGTTGTAACTGCAAGTACTTGATGCACTTTCCAGATCATTTGAGAGGAAAGCGTGGAGCGGAGGAAACGCACCACAACCTGGTGAGGATTGGGAGGTTCGAATCTCCAAATGAGAGTTAGCTGCTGAAAGCATAACCCTCTCCCAACACCAATTAAGACAACGTACCGCCATAGTTTTTCATACAGTTCAAAACCCTAAAGATGCTTCTGAGGTGTTTGTCACTAAGAATTAGTCTTTTGGTTTTGCGTTCAAAATAGTGGACAATTTGTTTGAGATCCATTACATTTTTGGAAAATTGCGGACAGGAGACAGGAGCTAAGGGACAATGACTTTTGGTTACATTTTTTTCCATAAGGGACAGGGATGTTTTGTGATAAAAATAGGTTACAAACACATTGACACAGCATAAAGCGCCATATTGTAGGATAACCAAGACATGTACGCAAACCAAGGCAAAATACGCTAAACAAGGTTTTCAGGTCTGTTCGTGTCCTTATTCATCAGGCGATGGAGACAGCGGCTACACTGCGGCCTTTGTGGTACCAAGTTGCCAATCTGACTTTGCTATGGTTGGGTATCCGTTTACATCAGGTGTCTCAAACACGCGGCCCATGGGCCAAATGTGGCCCGCAGGACACTAGTTTGAGGCCCCCGCCTTGATATGAAAGTTTAATGTTAGTGCGGCCCACGCAAGTTTGATATGGATGCTGTATGGTATCATGTACCCAGAAAAAAATATTACGTTTGATTAATGTTCATGTTAAAGGTTAAATAACTTAATAGTTATCCTCCCTATCCATGTGGAAGTGGTAAGTTTTTGGCTATTTAAGTTTAAAGGAAATAACTTGAAGGCTACCGTTTAGGTCGCTAGCTCTCTAGTTTGCGAGTTAGCATGTGTCTCAAGACCCTGCAGTTGCGCAATATGTTGTAAATAAAAAGAGTATAAATGTGACTATAGTCGTGTTTTGTCATGTCTACAGGGCTCTAATAATGCTTTGTTCATTTTAATCTGAAAAAAATAATTTGTCTACCCACCAACTATATGTGGTTTCTTAAGTTTTTATTATTTGCCGTTTTATTATTATTATTATATTTATTTTGGTGACTGGAGAAGCACTAGGAATATTCTAGAACACTCGGAGTGTTCACACTTGTGCGCTGTTCTCTGATTGGTTGTTTCACGGGCACGATACCAGAGCAGCGTGCTCTGAGTGGACAGCTACGGGGGCTGATACTGGACATGGTTAAACGCTATATTTTATCAGTATCACTGCCCTGGGCTTTGACACAGTATCATTTGGGCCTTTTCCCGTATCATTCATGGGCGCTTTCTAGGGTACAGGGCCAATTAATACTGTAGTATGTGATAATATAGATTATCAGTAGTATTTAAAAGAACGTCAAAGGTAACAGGCAAGTTTTGATTTCTATTCCTACAAAACGACATCCCTTAAGATGCATCAATTTTGGAGCGTTGAAAAGCCGTGACACATTTCTCAGTGGTAAGCGACACAGTCTCCTGTTAATGATCGATGCTCCTTACGGTGTGTCCAACGATAATCTACACCATTTGTATCTTGGCCCACTCAAGGTAGTAGTCGTAGTAGTATAAAAGTGATTTACATCGCCTAATACAAGCCCAAGTTGTGTCTATTTTTGATACCTGTTGATCTATTTGCGGGACCCGGCGGGGAAACACGATCACACGCGATGTAAATCATCGTCACGGCTTCTTGACTGAATATGCATATGTAAAATATATTAAAAGGAGCATTGGAGAGCAAGAAGCTAAATGATACTTATAGTTGGACACAATATGGCCGACACTGATATATTGTGCATGTGTTGGCTAATATTATTGCTAGATTCTGGCCTGCTGGAGGGGATGGAGAACATAAAATACAGACACCAAACAAAGCTCGGAGTGCTTGAGACATGATGTTATCGTATCCTCTGACTCCACTGTTGACACGCTCAGCACCGTCTGCGCTGTGGCGTCACAGCCGTTAAAATGGAGACATGGCAAAAGTTAATAAACAATGACTTTCTCCTTTTCATGACTGCATCACGTCTCTCTTTGGCAGCCGCCACTCTACTGGTGCTTATCATATCACGCTGCTGTCCAACATTGGCTTCATTTCCATCAAAAGACGTGCCGTATCGGCCCTGATATCAGGACATCGGAGAATATTTCCCCTCCAAAATCAGTTCACATCTCCAAATTCTCACAACGGTCAGGTTTTAACTTTCAGTCACCCACTGAGAGTCAAATGGAACGAGTCGTTCAACAAGTGCATCGATGTCCACACTCCCTGGTGTAAAAAAAAAACAAACGTTTTTTCTCCGACTTTAATTCCACGCTAGCTTTGGATTGAAAGCTCAGTGGTGAAGATTTACCACAGTGTGCACAATTTAGACCAGGGGTCTAAAACTCAATTTACCTGGGGGCCACTGGAGCTAGGGTCTGGGCAAGGCTGGGCCGCATCAGGTTTTCCAAAAAAACCCCCCCAAAAAACGCATTTATTAAAAACAAAAAAATAAAAAAAAAAACTTTGCTTTGGTTCCAATTTTCTACAATAAAAGCTCTGATAAAACATTCCACTGTTCTCAAATATCTTAAGTTTTATTTTTCTGCACAAAATAAGATGAAAAATAAATAAACAAATCAAGAATAAAGAAAATCAATCAATCAGTAATAAATAAATATAATAATAATAAAACAGTAAATAATAAAAACTTAAGAAACCACATATAGTTGGTGGGTAGACAAATTTTTTTCAGATTAGCCCTGTAAACATGACAAAACACGACTATAATCACATTTATACTCTCTTTATTTACAACATATTGCGCAACTGCAGGGTCTTGAGACACATGCTAACTCGCAAACTAGAGAGCTAGCGACCTAAACGGTAGCCTTCAAGTTATTTCCTTTAAACTTAAATATCCAAAAACTTACCACTTCCACACGGACAGGGAGGATAACTATTAACAGTTATTTAACCTTTAACATGAACATTAATCAAACGTAATAATTTTTTCTGGGTACATGATACCATACAGCATCCATATCAAACTTGCGCGGGCCGCACTAACATTAAACTTACATATCAAGGCAGGGGCCTCAAACTAGTGTCCTGTGGGCCACATTTGGCCCGCGGGCCGTGTGTTTGAGACCCCTGATTTAGACGATCTTAGCAAACCTCATTATGAGACAAGGGAATGTCTTTATGACTAACAGCCTGGCTGGTCTGTAATGCCTAAAACAGCAGCGGTACCCACTCTGGTGAGTGGAACAGATGTGTACAATGTGCGGCTGGTGTATTAGCGTCTGTCCCACTGACGATGAAGGCCTACTGAAGCTGCGGGACATCATATGTTGACCCATGGGACATGGCTTCACACCACCGAGCCACAAAGAAAACACACTGTGGTATCTCCTCATCGTTCTGACTACCATCAACAGTCGCACGGCTACGAATCCCCGCGGACCGTAGCAGCGTCGCCGCATACTCTCACCCTACTAGCATACTCAGAGGAGAAGGTGTAGAGGCGGTTACATATCACGTAGTTTATCATATACAAAATTCCAGAGTAGGCCTGTCGCCCTTGGAGACCAGGGCACGGCTGAGACCTGAAGGTCTTTAAAGATGTTTACATCTACGCTAACGCCAACGAGGCGATGGAGACAGCGGCTACACTGCGGCCTTTGTGGTACCAAGTTGCCAACTTTGCTATGGTTGGGTATCGTTTACATATTAGTCCATACTGTTGCTATATAAATAGGAAACATACATTTTATCCAAAAACTATTTTAATACTTTCATTCATTCATTCATTTTCACCGCTTTTCCTCACGAGGGTCGCGGGGGTTGCTGGAGCCTATCCCAGCTGTCTTTGGGCGAGAGGCGGGGTACACCCTGGACTGGTGGCCAGCCAATCACAGGGCACATATAGACAAACAACCATTCACACTCACATTCATACCTATGGACAATTTGGAGTCACCAATTAACCTAGCATGTTTTTGGAATGTGGGAGGAAACCGGAGTAAGTCATAAATTCACCAATAAATTGATATTTGATTCATCATTCTGGCGACGTGCTGTGTTGTATTGTTGGTGCTCGGAATTCTGGGCTTTGTGAATGCACCTTGCTCTCTGTTGGTGGATAATTAGTGTTGGAATTGAGCGCCGCCGTGTGTTAACGTTGGCAATAAAGTCAGATTCTGTGGGAACGTTGCATTACTTATAACACGGTACTTGCTCAATAGCACAGTCAAATACTTTATTGCTAGATTTATTGCGTCGGCATTCATTTAGCACCCGAATGAAGCACCGATAGCTACTTTTTTCCCCAGTCTGGTTAACAGTTTAGGTTCGGCACTGCTACCATGATGTACCAGTTTTGGTACACAACTTCATGGCAGTGCTTCTGGTGGGGCGAGTCCCCCCCGGGGGGCACTGAGGTGTTGGGGTGGGGGGCAGGACGGTGAGCCGACTACACTCAAGGTGTGTTTTAATTCATGCAACTCATACAGCGGTTTACTTACTAAATCATAAACCTTATGTTAGTTACCTTGAAATATCAAACATAATATGTTGGTTCATTCATGTTATAACGGTGTACCCCACCTCTCGCGCAAAGACAGCTGGGATAGGCTCCAGCATACCTGCTATCCTAGTGAGGAAAGCGGCATAGAAAATGCATTTTATATTCTGGGTCAAAAATTTGCATTTTGCATAACATTAGGATAAAATGTGACATGAGCAGCAATAAATAGATAAATTATCATCCTACGTATCTTTTATTCCAATCTGATGTTGGCATCCTTTTCTTTGAATCCATTTCATTTGAAAAAAAATATTTTTTTTGTCCAGTCAGGATGGCTGTGGTTTGATTCTGCATATTCATATCATAAAAATATGATTTTAAACATGACAAGGCTTTATTTTACCGTCTAAGGTTTCATATGAATTTTATCGCACCAACAGGACAAGTTTATTCAGACCTTATTTGGACACAAAAAAAAACGCTTTGAATCCTTAGAATGACTACTCGGAGTGTTGCTGTTGTTCTGGGCTGGTGTTTGGGAAAAGAAAGCGCTGTGTCATCATGGGTAAGGTAATACAGCGATGGCGGCTGGGGGCTATAAAGTAGGAACATGGCGAGTTCCCAGGCTGGAGGCCTCAACGTGTCTTTTCTTGGACACGTGTCCCGCCGTGTAAGAAGTGGGGAAGATAGCGAGCACAAGGAAAAGTCAGACTTCCCCTGCATCACCCCCTCCGAAGACCCGCTGCCAGCCCCACATAAACACAGGGAACCTGTGGAAAGTTTCACGGCTCCCCTGGGTGGGGTCTGCCTTATTGCTGCACTCATTTTATTTAAGTCTTTGCTCTCGTCTTGTTTTAAGAAAATTCAAATGTTCGAGTGAAGTCTACATGTGACTGTCGCTTGTTTTTTAACAAGTTTTTTAAAAATGGCCACCTCCAAATTTTTTGTGACATAATATTTGATATCAGGCCAACAGAAAATGGAAGATTGATGCTGTCATTTGCATAAGCTTGTTAAAAGTCACCCATTGGCAAGGAGGCCTCACATGGTCCGGTTCTAGACCATCAGAGCAAGACCGCCATCTGCAGGAAAGCATTGGTACAACAACACTTTCTTCTTCAGGAGGAAGTCATCACACGTCACATGTCACGCTCCTCAGGTGAGTGCCGCCCTGTATTATCCCGTGACTGTGGGAGAGGTTGCGCGGGTGTCGTGTTTGTTTAGTCAGCAGCGGGGACACCCGCCCAGGGCCACCCACCTACAGGTGCCAAAGCTCCAGTTGTTAGCGAGCCGCAGTCATCCACCCTCCCCCTCTCCGGAGCAGTTTCACTTCACCCTGCATGACTGGCTGATCTCACAGTAAGCGTGGAAGTGGTCACGTTACCCAGCAGAAAATTGGAGATTTACCAAAAAAAGTTGCGGGTTCCTTGAAGTTGATCAGTGAGCCACTCCTGATTTGTCTTTTTATTATCACTCCTCTGTCTGGGTAAAGGTTGGCCTTTTGGATTCTGTCACAGAACCTGACCCTGATTACCTTGCAAAGGTGGATTAATCACAATATTTACCCATCATGTGAGGGAGCCACCCCCAGCAACTTCAAGTTGGGATTTAGTTTCTCCAGAGATTTACCCTCCAGAGGGTTTTTGGTTGAACTATGAATCATGCAAAGCTCCGTTCCAGAAATGGTAATGGTTTTATTTCATTTGAACATGCATCAGATTACAATTGAATGCATCCCATAATCAGTTCACAGTTCCACATGTCCAAAAGGAGTAGGAAGAAGCAAAGCTTATTAAATCCTACCCCTCCATCTGGTACTTTTACAATCGGTAACTGTTACATTTGTTCACTTCCTGCTTTCGGAATATAGTTCAAGTTATTTTTCATTTTATTTTACTTTTTTTATTTTAATTGAAAAAATTTTAACATTTTAAATTAATTTAAAATTCAGTAAAGAGTAACTTACATTTGTTCACTTCCTGCTTTCCTAATATAATTTGTTATTTTTCATTTTATTTTACTTTTGTAAATTTAAATTTAATTGAAAAAGTTTAAATTAATTTAAAATTCTGTAATCAGTAACTGTTACATTTGTTCACTTCCTGCTTTCCTAATAAAATTTATTTTACTTTTTTAAATTGAATTTAAATGTTTTTAATTAATTTAAAATTCAGTAATCAGTAACTGTTACATTTGTTCACTTCCTGCTTTCCTAATTTAAGTTATTTTTCCATTTTATTTTACTTTTTTAAATTTAAAAGTTTTAAATTAATTTAAAATTCAGTAATCAGTAACCGTTACATTTGTTCACTTCCTGCTTTCCTAATGTAGTTTAGAAAAGAATAAAAGCGAATGCAATGAGCATAATAATGGCCGACTATGTTTGTCCACAAAAAATGGCGCTGGAGTCGTGTTTGTATTATTTAGCAGGATCTTGACGCGCCAAACAAAACAAAAACAAAAAAAGTCCTGAAAAGCACCCAAGACACACACTGGTGCCTTGCCCAATCCTGAACTCGCAGAGTGCGCAGTCCAACATTTCACGGCAATAACGCCGCAATTACACGGCAAGGGGAGAATGTTATAAAACGTGCTCGGCCCGTGCCCCAGGAAGTGGCCTAAGCTCCTCTAACCACTAGAAAGAAACACGCTTGGCTGCTGGAATACCATTAAGAGCTGGCTGCTGGAACGGCAAAGCCTCATTTGCTAGCCTTGCTTATCTAAATAGCATCTGAAAACTGCGGCTCGTGCTGATTACGCAGCGTTCAACCAGAGCAACGGTTGTGTGCCGTTTATTAACCATGCTAATATGTTATCCAAGTTTAGCGACTATTATCCATTGTATACAGGTGGTCTTGGGTGTACGGCGGTCCGGGTTTTAGAGTTTCTGAGTTACGTACAAGATCCTATCCATCCAGCCATCTTTTTTCACTTATCCAAGGTCGGGTCGCAGGCTAAGACGAGAAGCCCGAGCTTCCGTCTGCTTGGCTGCTTTATCCAGCTCCTCTCCAATGAATCCAAACCAGCTGACAGAGTCTTTCCAAACGGTTCTGGGTCTTCCCTTAAGGCAGGGGTCTCAAACTCGTGGCCCGTGGGCCGCAATGCGCCATATTCTAGGATAACCAAGACATGTACGCAAACCAAGGCAAAACACGCTAAACAAGGTTTTCAGGTCTGTTCTTGTCCTTATTCATCAGGCGATGGGGACAGCGGCTACACTGCGGCCTTTGTGGTACCAAGTGGCCAATCTGACTTTGCTATGGTTGGGTATCGTTTACATTAGGGGTCTCAAACACGCCCACCTTGATACCAAAGTTGAATGTTGAAATGACAGCTTAAAGCTGTGTGCACACCGGACACAATTAACATGATTATGCCCCGCCCATACCGTTACCCCGCCCTGTTTTGCTTTGGATTAGCAATGAAGCTAAAGGCTTATGACGCTGGGTACAAATAAATGCAGGAAATGATTTGGAATAAAAGGGAAAATACACGTCAAGATAAAGCATCTCATCAAACATGTTGTTAAAGTTACCACGCTGCTCCCAGGTGGAACTGAGTACGATGCTAACTTGCTAATTGGGTCAAATTATTAAGTTTCATTAATGTTCATGTTAAAGGTTAAATAACTTAATACTGTACATTTGAATCTGAAAAAAATAATTTTTCTACCAACTGTATGTGGTTTCTTACGTTTTTCTTATTTGCTGTTATTTTACTTATTCATTACTGATTGATTTATTGTCTTTATTCTTACTTTGTTTATTCATTTATTTTTTATCTTATTTTGTGTATAGAAAAATAAAAATTAAGATATTTGAGAACAGTGGAATGTTTTATCAGATATTTTGGTGTGGAAAACCGGAACCAAAGTACTGAAAAAGTGTAGGGTATGGCAGAAGCAAAAGCATTGAAGATAGTTTTTTTATTGATTTTTTTTCCAGTTTTTAATAATTTAAAAAAAAAATTTTTTTTTTTTTTGAAAACCTGAAGCGGCCCGGTTTCACCCAGAACCTAGCTCCGGTGGCCCCCAGGTAAATTGAGTTTGAGACCCCTGCCTTAAGGTCTTGTACCAGTCGGATGTGCCCTGAGCACCTCCCCAGGGCGGCATCCTAACCGCCACCTCATCTGTCTCTATTCTAAATTCACTGATAACTTCTCCGAAAGCAAAGCAGTCCAAAGACCCGGGAAGTGGGGCGAAGAAATAGAAAAGTAAACCTTTACAGTTTAAACAAACCCAACAACAAAAAGTCAAAGTCGAAACGTTGCAGCTTATCTGCTTTAGTCATCAGGTGGGAACACAAGAGTCAAATTTGACAGTGTTGTCAAAAAGGGTTTCAAACATGTAAGAGGATACAGGATCTTACAGAGAGCAGCAGACTGATGCTGCTGGCCAGGGTTCTGCTAGATCAGCTCTCCGTTCCGCATAAAGCATCGGATAAAGCACCTTGGCCTCTTGACAGGTCCATGTTCTCCGTTCTGGTGCTCTGTTGTGACGCGTTTACAACAGCGTTAGCTGACCTCTAGTTCTGGGCCCACCAGAAGAGGAGAACTCCAGAAGAACGGGGTGCATGATGGCACGAGGCCAGGCCAAACATTTTAACTTTCATAGACAAAAACAAAACTCTTGCCTTTCCTCTCCTTCGTTTCGCACAGTTGCTAAATATTTTTTTCTCCCCAAAACAAGCGTCAAGACGACGGCCGACTCTTTGGCTCTTACGATTTTTTTGTGCTGGTCTTGCAAAAAGGCCCCCCCTCCGTTTTTCTGCCCCCGGTGCTGATTATTTTGCTTTGTGCCTTGTCTTTCCTCCTAAATGTGTTATTCATCCTGTCCTGCAAGTCTCCAGACACGCTTTGGAGCTGAAGATCAAATAAACAGCCGTGTTTTGGCCCCATGTCGCTGTAGGCCTTGACTGCATCTACCTGCAACAATAAACCTACGCTGGTTTATACTCATCCCGAGACGTCACAGGAACACGAACACAACACAAACTGGACGCCGTGTGTGCGTGGATGGGGCACGGCGGCGGCGTTGGTGAACGCAAGCAGACCGTGGTGGAGCGGAGGCTGCTGGCAGGTAGCGTGGACTCCGTCTGGCACGGTCAACGTTTACCTTGGAGTCGCACCAACCATCTGCATGCTATAAGGACTAAATTGCCAGCTCCGTGTTTGAGACAAAGCGGTCCACATAGACCAGCGTCGTGTTTGTGGGACTGCATGCATGAGGCTGCGCGAGATCGATGTAAACACAAACTGAAACATAAAAGCAGGACTGACAGCTCAGGCATTTCTCGGTTTCCGACTATGGAGAATTAGGCGGATCCGAGAACCCGTTACATCTGTCAAACAAGTGTAGACTAAAACGGTTTAGTTCTAATCTAACCTGGGACCGCCCGTGATCGGGATTTAGTCTATGAAGATTTTAATGCTGCGTAGTTGGGAGAATTTGGTCTTTGATGGAAAATCCACTTCATAGCGGCCCACGTGAGGTGACATGGAACCAAAGCTGTAGATCAGGACTATAACTGGGGGCCCGTGGCCCATGAATGACTTCAAATTGGTTCTGCAAGAACAGTTCTCAACTTTGAGACTTAAACATTTTTGTACTTGGTTCTTTAAAAATTAGCGCATGGAAACGTGATGCTTGTTTTAATGTCTGACTATTCATTTATCGATTTCAATAACTTACTCATCGGATGGCCTTTAATGCTAACTGATCAAAGAGTCTAAGAGATAATACTAAATAAAAAGGCCAGTCAAAGTTGGGTTTTTGAATGTCCCAGTTTCGTACAGTTTGGTTTTGCACAAAAAACTGAATTTTTTCTCAGTAAGCACCAAATAGAAGACCTCGGTCCGGATCCCTTTACAGACCTGTGATCAATAAAAGTGATTGGGACGTATGTTAACATAATCGTGCTCGCAGATCGACTGCTACAGGAGTTTACTGTAGTCAAAATGAGCCAATGAAATAGTTCACTTGCCGAGTGGTTGAGAACCATGGCTTGCTCAAATGTAAGAAAAGTCAATAGAGAAAAGCGAAGGGATGGACCGATATATGTTCATTCTTCCAGAATCCGGTGCCAAACCACCGTGTCTCATAGGCTCTGAAACTGGAGCTCTGCTCAAAAGTACAAATGTGATGCGACAACCTGACAAAACACACACATTGGAGGGGAAGTATCCACCCAAGAGTCGTGGCATATTCATTTATAGCACAGCAACGAGTGGATCGCCAAGGAGTGGCTGGATGTCGGAGCAAAACAAAACATTTCGCACTGACGGGAGACATGCGAAGGAAGGGTTGCTTCTTACTCAAAAGGTAAACAAAAAATTAATTGTGTGACAAATCGAGGTAAAGAAATGTTAAACTTTAAAGAGGAACCGCCCATCATTCCCTTTTCTGTGTGATTTCGCTTCAAAGACTGCGTGCTGGAAGACACAGCCATCCCGACGAGAGCAAAGATCGTTAAGTGTTGTCGCCACTGTTGTTGACTAGCATAACTGTATCAACGCGCCTCAAAAAGACGTTTCAATAGTGTTGTAAATCATCCAAATACAGCAAGATACTCTAAGTATTACGTGTTATCGTCAGTGTACGTGTTAATGCAGGACCACAGCATGGATACCAAACCATTGATACTAGCTAACACGACACCTCGCTAATCGCTAGTCTCAGCGTCATTCACAGACGGAAGAGTGAGCACCTAGCTCTCCATTTCGCTACAAAGACTGCGTGCTGGAAGACACAGCCATCCCGACGAGAGCAAAGATCGTTAAGTGTTGTCGCCATTGTTGTTGACTAGCATAACTGTATCAACGCGCCTCAAAAAGACGTTTCAATAGTGTTGTAAATCATCCAAATACAGCAAGATACTGTAAGTATTACGTGTTATCGTCAATGTACGTGTTAATGCATGACCACAGCATGGATACCAAACCATTGATACTAGCCAACACGACACCTCGCTAATCGCTAGTCTCAGTGTCATTCACAGACAAAAGAGTGGACACCTAGCTCTCGATTTCGCTACAAAGACTCAAGATGCTCGTCTTGTGCTGGAAGACACAGCCATCCCGACGACAGCAAAGATCGTTAAGTGTTGTCGCCACTGTTGTTGACTAGCATAACTTTATCAATGCGCCTCAAAAAGACGTTTTGTGTTATAAATCATCCAAATACAGCAAGATACTGTAAGTATTACGAGTTATCGTCAGTGTACGTGTTAATGCAGGACCACAGCATGGATACCAAACCATTGATACTAGCCAACACGACACCTCGCTAATCGCTAGTCTCAGCGTCATTCACAGACAGAAGAGTGGACATCTCGCTATCGATTTCGCTACAAAGACTCAAGATGCTCGTCTTGTGCTGGAAGACACAGCCATCCAGACGAGAGCAAAGATCGTTAAGTGTTGTTGACTAGCATAACTGTATCAATGAGCCTCGAAAAGAGGTTTCAATAGTGTTGTAAATCCTTGAAATACAACAAGATACTGTAAGTATTACGTGTTATCGTCAGTGTACGTGTTAATCCAGGACCACAGCATGGATACCAAACCATGCAACGTTGTTAGAGGTTTTGAACCTGATCTTTCTGGCAAAGTGACTCCTCATCCCCAAAGATAAAAATAAAGATAAACGGTTCTTTCGCATTTCATAGCTGCACTTTGTACAAGTTCGTTCCTGGAGTTCTAGCATCTGACGGAACGGAGGGGGCCTTTTGACCTTTTAAGATCAAACCCATTTTGTGTTGTGTAGTACTTCTCTTCCTTTGTACTTAAACCACATCTTTTCCTTCGCTTTGGCATCCCTTTCAACGTCTTTTTTATCCTTTTGCAGCGCGTGTGTGTTGGCGTACTTTGTACTTTATAATTAAGGTTAAAATGGAAGGACTCACGCACACTTTCATGTTACATAGGCAACGTGAATCACTAGACACTAAGCGATCCCACAGATAAAAGCTTGTTATGGATGAAATTAAGAATAAGAATAGATTCTTGCTGGGTTGCATGCTCACTGAACGTGTCATTGATTAAAAGTGTACACCGAGAAAGGACAAGGCGGCATTGTGACACAACATCATCCAGTCCAAAAGTGCAATCCAGGCGCTTTCACATTGACTGAATTAGGTTTCGATGGGCTCAAGGGTCGGGCCCACACACAAATACGGTGGTTTAGGCAGCTTTTAAATGTTCATGAATAATAATATTCCCAGCGTCTGGAGGCGCGCAACGCTAGTAATTCAGCTGACAAGAAAATGAAAAGCTTTCATTGCCCCCAGACGTCATATAGGGGAAGCAAAGTTTAACAACTGGGACAATCGCAGCTTGAATGTCATTTGGCCAAGTCTAACTCCCCCCCGTCCCGCATCAGCTTCAGACCCTCGATTGCTTTTCCAGAAGGATGTGGGACTGGCTAGTGAGGCAGCTGTTTTAAATAAAGCGACAATTTTTAATGGGGTTTCAAACCTCAGCGTCATTGCACCGTGCCAACTTCTCGGCGATGACATGTGTCCGATCTCCACGTCTTAAATCGAACAGGACACGGAGGAAACATCTTGGGCTCTTGGCTGGGCCGAGCGAGAGGAAGTGCTTTGTATGCTAGCGCTACATCCCGGCTATTATTGTGCACCATTTAGGACTTCAAGCGTGTTGCCGCATGGCGTCTTCTCCGTCCATTTTAACCCGCTCTTTTATTGGTGCCGACAGCTCAAGTGACAAGAAGCCAGAAGGCGAGATTAACAGGAATCACAATTACTGTCTTCTTTGCTGAAATTCTCAGGAGAAGCCAATTTTGTAGCAATTTTAGCTAGCCAATGGCGACTAAGTAATCGTAATGAGCACCTTTATGTTTTCACACCCAGCCTAGTGCCCCTCTGTGGTTTCATACCCTGACAGTTTGATCGCCCTAATCATTTCAGGAGAACCCTGGAAGACTATTTGTGGACGTTTCCATACACGACGACCATGTTGCCAAGAGGGGTGCCGCTAATTTGATTTGTCTGTTAAAGGCGGTAAAGGCGCCCGATTCTACATTCCAAACTTACCTCTCCATGGCTGCTTGGTCCAGATACTCCCAGAGAACCCCGAGGTGGTCTGCGGAAAAACACAATTCCTCAATATTTCAATGGTCATGTGCTGCTTCATTAAATAGCATTCATTAATGAACGTATTACAATTACAATAATCACCACAGTTTAGTTTTAATTAGGTTTCCTGCTCATTAATCTTAAGCAGGTGTGTTCAACAGCATTTTGACCCAAGGCATATTTTTATATGCTTTAACAGCTCTGTAATAATATAAGCAACATTAATCAACATTAGCAGTACATTTGAGCCAATTGGGGAACGTGGAAATAAACATAAGAGAAGCAGCACTGCCCTCTTGTGGTGATATCCGGAAAGGACTAATGTACTGTGGTCCCCAACCTTTTTGGACCCACACGAACATATAGTGATGTAATATTCTAACATTTGTAAATCAAAAAAAGCATAATTGATCCCCTTTAAACACATTATTGCTTTTGATATGGTGTACTTACCTTTGTATGCCGTATTTTTTCATTGCATTCATGAAAAAAAGGTCTCAAAATAATGTTGACAATATCATTGATGTTTTGTTTATTTGTAGGTCAATTAGTGACTGTGACACGCCCTACCTGCTTGCCTTGTCTGTTTGTTGTTTTTTTAAATCAACAATGTCACAAATCTCTGCGTCAATAATCACAGCGTTGAGTTCAACTGGCATTTACAAAATAAAACTCAAGGCTGCGATGATTGACGCCGAGGGCTGCTGCAGTGAAACTCGACGCTCCTCTGGCGCCATCTTGTGGCGAGTGTGGTCATCAACATTCTTTAAGTCGTTTTTTAACTCCAAAGTCTCCAAAATGGATGAGAAAATGTCGCATCAATTTCGAGTTTCACCAGAATGTGGCACTTATACAAGTTTTCTTAGGTGGGAGGGCGGTAATTTAGAAGAAGAACCACAAGAATACCAAATGTTTATCTCCTGGGTGCCGCCGCCTCCTCACCCGGATGTGCTAACTTTGGAAAGCTAGCCGCTAGCTTCTGCCTTTAAGTGTTCCGATGTTCAAGAGGCCAAAGAACTAATTGTTGAGGGCGGTCTAAGATTACAAAGGTTTCATCAAACAATACGGAAATTTCCTCAAAGAGCAGAATCAACACATCCTTTAAAACTGAATCTACAGGTAACATCAGGAGGACATGTACGACATTTACTGCAGTTGAAGAATGTTGATGACCACACTCGCCACAAGGTGGCGCCAAAAGAGCGTAGAATTTCACTGTAGCAGCCCTCGACGTCAATAATCACTGCGTGGAGTTCCACTTGAACACTTTTTATTTTGCAAGCGCCGTGAAACTAAAACATAGCAAAACAATTAATAAAAAATAGTAGCCCTTTATTACAAAAACAACTCGCCACATACCTCTCTTCGCCTACCAAGGGTGCAAGTATGACGCTGTTGACCAATAACCTTGAATGGCCACACTCGGCTTCAAACTTCCTGCAGTCCCTGATGCAAACACGCTCACATAAATATCACATTTGTCAAACAGTCTTCTTGATTTCATTATTAGGAGGTTAACTTACAGATTTCAAGTGGACTGTCAGCACAACGACCTGCTCGATGCTCGCTGACACATGTGGCAAACCGGCGTGTGACGTCACAACTATACCCGGATTTATTTTTTTAAACGGACTCACCAAATGGAAACAAATTGCCTACACCGGCCACTTACAGTGTAATAATTAATAATAATAATAATAATTAAATCTCTTACCAACTCCTGAGAAAGTTGGATTGTTCTCCGACATCTGAGCTTCAAGCAACGCAATCATTGGTCTAGATTCGTGTAGTCCCGCCCACAGACTTTGATGGGTGGTTGTGACAAGATTAATTCATTAAGTTACACACACATCCGTGAAATAGGTTGGTTGAAATTGGTTTGAAATTGGTTTGAACAGCTACTAGGTGTTCTCATCTGTTAGCTTTAGGCTGCCACGCCTCCACCGGCGGCCATTGTGCTAGCTAACCAGGGAAAGGTTAGCTAGCACAAGGAGATCATTTACAAATTACAAATGATATTACATTACTGTCATGTCCAATGTGATATAGTGAAAAAAAGGTTCTCCCATTCAGTGTGGAAGTGGTACGTTTTTGGCTACTTACTTTGTTCTTCTTCCCCACTTTGTTCAAAACAAGTAAGTTTAGAATAAATAAACTGGAAGCTAACAAGCTAGCTACCAAGTTAGCTTGGTAGTTTTGTATGAGTGGCGGCCATCTCTTATGTCCCTTCAGTGATCCCGTGGCCTGCACAGCTAGTGTTGCGCAATGTGCTGTAAACAAAGATTAATATGAGTATAAATGTGACTATAGGGCTGTTATTTCACGTCTATGGGTCTCTAATAATGGTAAAAAGCATAGAAAAGGTAGAATCTGCAGTCATCGAATTCCACCACAGCACACGTTTCGACATCCCACAAACACAACATAACCCTAAATCTCAGACGGCATATTTCACAGAAGAATTCCACTCAAGCTTCTTCTGCTTTGACATGGTCAGTATTTCCTAGAACTCTTCTGTGGGTTCCTATCATTCCATTATATGACATCTCATTCCGACTGTGCGCCCCCCGCAGAGAGGAGCACCACCATGAACTCCTTCATCGGTCACAATCACCATTTGGATAATGGACATCAAACACAGATCCGGCCAGTACAAGCACTCTTGTGTACTTTCACAATATGAGCCCACGCCACATGATGATGAAGAGCTTCTTGGGTAGAAGCAGTAAAACATATTTCCAAGCATCGAGGATTCCCTTATATTCAAATATTTGTGCAGCAAAGATTCATGATTCAATGTATATCTTGGCCCGAGATGTTTAAAAACCTTCCATATGTATGATGGTGTCGGAAACCCGTAGGATATGGAGTCATCATAACGGACTCTTTCTCCTAATTGGCCAGAAAGCTGAAACTGACAACTCCATGGTGAGGACCATCTTTCACCTGACAATCGCCTTGGATAATAAAATATTATTTCAAATGACAAAATTACACGACTGCGCGGTGGGCGAGTGGTTAGCACACAGTCCTCACAGCTAGGAGACCCGAGTTCAATGCCACCCTCGGCCATCTCTGTGTGGAGTTTGCATGTTTTCCCCGGCGACTCTGAATTGTCCATAGGTATGAATGTGAGTGTGAATGGTTGTTTGTCTATATGTGCCCTGTGATTGGCTGGCCATCAGTCCAGGGTGTACCCCGCCTCTCGCCCGAAGACAGCTGGGATAGGCTCCAGCACTCCCCGCGACCCTCGTGAGGAAAAAGCGGTAGAAAATGAATGAATGAATGACAAAATAACATGGCTGCGTGGTGAGCAAGTGGTTAGCACACAGACCTCACAGCTAGGAGACCCGAGTTCAATGCCACCCTCGGCCATCTCTGTGTGGAGTTTGCATATTCTTCCCGGAGACTCCGGTTTCCAAAAACATGCTAGGCTAATTAGCGACTGAATTGTCCATAGGTATGAATGTGAGTGTGAATGGTTGTTTGTCTATATGTGCCCTGTGATTAGCTGGCCACCAGTCCACCCCGCCTCTCGCCCAAAGACAGCTGGGATAGGCTCGAGCACCCCCGCGACCCTTGTGAGGAAAAGCGGTAGAAAATGAATGAATACGAAAATAACAGAAATTACAGGGCTGCGCAGTGAAAGTGGTTAGCGAGGAGGCCTCACAGCTAGATGACCCGAGTTCAATTCCACCCGAGTTTTCATGTTTTTTCTCCGGGTATTCCGGTTTCCTCCCACATTCCAAAAACATGCTAGGTTAATTGGCCACTCCGAATTGTCCATACGTAGGTATGAATGTGAGCGTGAATGGTTGTTTGTCTATATGTGCCCTGTGATTGGCTGGCCACCAGTCCACCCCGCCTCTCGCCCAAAGATAGCTGGGATAGGCTCCAGCACCCCCGCAACCCTTGTGAGGATAAGCGGTAGAAAATGAATGAATGAATAACAACAATTACAGGGCTGCGCGGTGGAAAGAAGTGGTTAGCGAGGAGGCCTCACAGCTAGAAGACCCGAGTTCAATTCCACCCTCGGCCATCTCTGTATGGAGTTTGCATGTTCTCCCCGTGCATGCGTGGGTTTTCTCCGGGTACTCCGGTTGTCTCCCACATTCCAAAAACATGCTAGGTTAATTGGCCACTCCAAATTGTCCATAGGTATGAATGTGAGTGTGAATGGTTGTTTGTCTATATGTGCCCTGTGATTGGCTGGCCACCAGTCCAGGGTGTACCCCGCCTCTCGCCCAAAGACAGCTGGGATAGGCTCCAGAACCCCCCATGACCCTCTTATAAGGATAAGTGGAAGAAAATGTACACAGTACGAGAATCAAATGACATCCACGACAACAAGGATGAACAATTTGTCATTCCAACAACTGAACGGAGCAATTCCGGCCAAGCCGGGGCTCCTGCATCATCCAATATTCTCGCCACCTGCCTCCCTTCTTACCGCTGAACCACAGCCAACCCCAAAGTGTAACAACAGTCTCCTGTTCGCTCACTCAACCTGCAACTCCCAATTGGACGAACCTGAAGGGCCCGTGAATCACAAACCACTTAAGTAAAAATATCCCACTAACAAGCAACTGGAATAGAGGCTAGCAAACAGCTGCGGGAATGTTTGCATTTGCGTCCAAGCGCGCTAACACGTCCCATGCAGAACCAAACAGCTCTGTCGCTGAAGCACTCAGAGAAATCTGGAACAGCTTTGCTTCCTCCAGCTCGCATGTCCAGTCATGTGAGCGTTTGGATAACAAGTCAAGGATTTGGACATCAGGTCAGTAAAAACCAGATGGATCATTCAACCATTCATTCATTCATTCATTTTCTACCGCTTTTTCCTCACGAGGGTCGCGGGGGGTGCTGGAGCCTATCCCAGCTGTCTTTGGGCGAGAGGCGGCGGTACACCCTGGACTGGTGGCCAGCCAATCACAGGGCACATATAGACAAACAACCATTCACACTCACATTCATACCTATGGACAATTTGGAGTGGCCAATTAACCTAGCATGTTTTTGGAATGTGGGAGGAAACCAGAGTACCCGGAGAAAACCCACGCATGCACGGGTAGAACATGCAAACTCCACACAGAGACGGCCGAGGGTGGAATTGAACCCTGGTCTCCTTACTGTGAGGTCATTCAACCAATGCTCCACATATTAGCGTTAAGAGATCAATATTATTCACTTGTTCATAGTCGTACGTTGTTGGGGATTGTCCGATTCGAGAGAGTCCAGATTGTCCGACTCCAGTTCCTGCCTGGGACATGTTTGTAAGTGTTTGGTAGCGAGGTGTAGAATAACAAACATGTCCCTCTTTGAAGTAGAGCGGAGACAAAAACAGACTAATTTGAAGGATGGTCTGTGTACAGTACAGTGTGGGCGCTAAAGGCTCGCTTGTCACTGAGTCGACCACGTAAAGTCTTCCAGTCCAGACCAAACACAAAACCAGCGATGCAACCGCTTCTTCAGTTTGCTTGATTATAAAAAATACATGTTTAATACTATTCTCATTTGTATTTACCGCAAATGTGACACCATTTTGGACCAAAACTAAAGCAATCTTCACTCGCTAAATGTACTGCAAAAAAGGTCAGTAAGGATAATTCATAATGACGCCTAAATAGAACATACTAACTCCTTATTTCTAAAATCACAAATACTTCAACTTGCTGATATAGTTCATCTTTAAACAGCTAAAATAAATTTCTGGGGATCACAATAGATGAAAATATGAGCTGGAAACCTCATATTACAACATAAGGTGGCCAGAAATATTTCAATATTTAATAAAGCAAAATTTGTTCTCAATCAGAAATCACTCCACACTCTTTATTGCTCTCTGGTTCTACCATATCTTACTTATTGTGTGGAAATATGGGCTAATAACTATAAAAGCAATCTTCACTCGCTAAATGTACTGCAAAAAAGGTCAGTAAGGATAATTCATAATGACGCCTACAGAGAACATACTAACTCCTTATTTGTAAAATCACAAATACTTCAACTTGCTGATATAGTTCATCTTTAAACAGCTAAAATAATACATAAAATAAAATAAAATAAAATAAAATAAAATAAAATAAAATAAAATAAAATAAAATAATGCACAAGGCTAAAAATAACCAATCTCATCCAATACTTCTCTACAAGAGAGGAGAAATATGATCTCAGGGAAGAAGTACATTTGAAACACTTCTATGCTAGGACTACGTTATGCTAGCCATAGCATTTCAGTATGTGGAATCAAACTATGGAATGGATTGAGTAAGGAAATCAAACAATGCACAACGATGAGCCAATTCAAGAAACAATACAAGCAGTTGATGTTTGCTAAATACAAGGATGAAGAGTCTTAAAAAAACTATATTAGGAAAGCAGGAAGTGAACAAATGTAACAGTTACTGATTGTAAAAGTACCAGATGGAGGGGTAGGATTTAATAAGCTTTGCTTCTTCCTACTCACATTCATACTTATGGACAATTTGGACTCGCCAATTAACCTAGCATGTTTTTGGAATGTGGGAGGAAACCGGAGTACCCGGAGAAAACCCATACATGCACAGGGAAAATATGCAAACACCACACAGAGATGGTCGAGGGTGGAATTGAACCCTGGTCTCCTAGCTGTGAGGTCTGCATGCTAACCACTCGACCACCGCGCCGCCCCAAGACTTAATCATACTTGGAATATCAGCTTGTAGAACCATTTACTGAAGTGAAATTGTCCAGGTACCTGGTGTCTGTTTATTCACAGTTGGGAATTGAACAGTTATAACAATAACAGCATTCAACCCCAGTCCAAACAAGTCTACATGATTTGTATATCATAAATTCATTCAGTTCGAAAATTGCTTGGCATGTTTGCCCACACTTTTACTCCTGACACCCCGCATTCCTGCTGGCCCTCGATTAGCCGCTAAGCTTTTTGCGCTGTTATTATTGCAAGAAGGTCTCGGGTCATAAGACTTTAAACACCAGAAAATTCCTGCCCTCTGGACCGCCCAGTGCTCTTGTCAGGTTGCATCCAGTAATGCTGTGCATTACCCAAAAATCCTAGGTATGATTGGAATGGATTTCCATACGTCCCTGCGCTTTCATTTTTACACATATAGAAAAGTAATCAGTTCATCGACCAATCAGGATGTGGATGAAATCTTTTGTTTGCCTGTGAATTGTAATTGTTCATCTTAAAGATTTTTTGGCACTTTGTATAGAGTTGTGGACTCCTATAGAGCAGCTACACGCAATAACCAGCACAGAACGCTTTCTAGATATTACAGAATCTGCACCTATTCCAGTTGGATTTCTTCGGATTTCTTCATTCCTGCGAAAACGTATTCCACCCATGGCCCGCCTCCAGGCACGTAGAAGGACGTACGATTTGTGCGACTCGCTGCAAACACAACTTGATATTTATCTTTTTAAAATTTATCTTTTTTTTTTTTACATAAAGCCATATGTGTTGGATCCCGAATCTGATCAGGAAGTAGAGACTGGACAGTCCCAAGTTTCTGAAGAAAAGTCGTTACTTCAAGACGTCTCTCAACGGTAAGTAGCTTTAGCATTTTATCAGTAACGTCTAAATCAGGGGCCTCAAATTCAATTTACCTGGGGGCCACTGGAGCTAGGGTCTGGGCAAGGCTGGGCCGCATCAGGTTTTCAAAAAAAAAAAAAACGCATTTATTAAAAACTAAAAAAATATACAAACTTTTTCAGTGCTTTGGTTTCGATTTTCTACAATAAAAGCTCTGATAAAACATTCCACTGTTCTCAAATATCAGAATTTTTATTTTTCTGCACAAAATAAGATGAAAAATAAATAAACAAATCAAGAATAAAGAAAATCAATCAATCAGTAATAAATAAATATAATAATAATAATAATAAAACGGCAAATAATAAAAACTTAAGAAACCACATATAGTTGGTGGGTAGACAAATTATTTTTTTCAGATTAAAATGAACAAAGCATTATTAGAGCCCTGTAGACATGACAAAACATGACTATAGTCACATTTATACTCTTTTTATTTACAACATATTGCGCAACTGCAGGGTCTTGAGACACATGCTAACTCGCAAACTAGAGAGCTAGCGACCTAAACGGTAGCCTTCAAGTTATTTCCTTTAAACTTAAATAGCCAAAAACTTACCACTTCCACACGGATAGGGAGGATAACTATTAACAGTTATTTAACCTTTAACATGAACATTAATCAAACGTAATCATTTTTTCTGGGTACATGATACCATACAGCATCCATATCAAACTTGCGCGGGCCGCACAAACATTAAACTTTCATATCAAGGCGGGGGCCTCAAACTAGTGTCCTGCGAGCCACATTTGGCCCACGGGCCGCGTGTTTGAGACCCCTGGTATAAATTGTTTGGTTAAACTATCAATGGTTGTGGCACTGATTGTGGTGAAAAACGGCTACTAGCTTCGCTGTATGGAAGCAGGAATTGTGCAAATTAAGTGATTTTTATTGAAGAAACAATACAAATATGATTGAATGATTGAGGAGACTGGCGGCCGGTCATTGTCAAAGCTCCATCCTTGAACATACGGTATGTAAAACACGTGCACAACAAATTCAGAAGAATCATCCCGGTAATATCTTGCAAGCTGGTAGTTCTGCCACTGATCCCCCAAAACAAAAGCGCTATGGGCTCAGACCGAGTTATCAACGTGTTCATCAGCCTGGTGGGTCTCGGGTTACTCCCATGGGGGGTTATGTCTTGAAAACACAAGAGTTAATCAGTGACATTCAGCGAGCTGGAATATCTGGGAGTCAGCGGATCGCATTTCCCAGGTAAGGCCCAGAGGAATGTGCTATGTACTGTACGTGTTATCAACTCATGACCAGGACCTGATGAAAGGTCCACCTTTTTTTCATGATTAAAAATGATGTAACTGGTGACACGGTGACAGTCTTGGATGACATGTGATGCTGGGTATGTTGATAGGGGAAAGGGTGGATGGATGGAGGAGGGGGGGCAAAATTGGCAGCACAAAGACAAAAGCCAGAATTCCGGAGCCAGAATTCCTCAGGACACACATTTCATTTTTGTGCAGTAATTATGCTACGCCAGTGATTTTCAACCACTGTGCCGCGGCACACTAGTGTACCTTGAGAAACCGTCAGGTGTGCCGTGAGGAATTATCCATTATCACTTTTTATAATTAACATTTATTAATCATCATTTGCAAATATTGTGTCAATAGCCATTATGTCAATAGTATACATGGACCCAAATATTCCAATTACATTTGGTTTATTTGCTCAAACGGAAAGAATTGAACAGGGATGGAATATTCCTTTCCCCAATCCGATTGAGGTATCTTGTACCCGCTCAAACGGAAAGTTGTCAGGGTGCCTTCTTCTTCGTGGTGTTTTTCTTCTTCTGTTGTTTATTGGCGGTTGGCAAGCAGCTTTCGTGTGCATTAGCGCCATCTGTGAAACAGAATCTAAACCCTTCTATACGCCATTCACAAGTCCAGTTTTATTAAAAAAGAAAATATATATCTATATAAAACATGTCCTGAGTTTAATTATAAAATATTAGCAAGATTGAATTTGATCTTTTCCTGTTTAAATTGATGCCGGGTGCGTTCTTTCAGCGCATGCTCAGATATGACGTAACACGCAGATCCAGACGTTCTTCACTTTTAAAAATGGAGGCCAGCAATCGACACTGGACTAAGCAAAGTTTGTTTTTGATTGAAACTAAATTCCAAGACTGGACAGAAAAAAACTGGCAATACGGAGTTATTCCGACAAGTGGAAGAATAACTTGAGGAAGTCAGTACCACGTGATGTTGATGTTTACGTTTTACTGGGCATGCCCTATTGACTATTCTGGTTGATTTTCACGGTGCATGTAGACAAGAGATTGGAATATTCCTTTCCATGGATACCATTGTTTCCCGAAAGGTCATTTGGAAAGAGAAAAAGTGGTGATGTAAAAACGTGGCTACTGTGGAGTGTCTGTGGTGTAAAGACTGGCAGAGCAATGTAATATTGGTCCGTGTGGCAACACCTACCTTGTTCCTCCCATAGACTTATTGATGCACGTGTGAGGTCGTGGTGACATTTTGGAACATTTTTGGTTAGTGGTGTGCCACAAGATTTTTACAATGTAAAAAACGTACCGTGGCTCAAAAAAGGTTGAAAATCACTTTGCTACGCAAACAGTGTGAATCAGGAAGGGGAGTTTGGCTTAACCAATTGCAATGCCAGTGCTGGAGAGCCAGGCCAAGCGGTCCAAGCGGTTCGAGAACTAAAGTCAATCTGAGTTCCTCATCCAGGTCTTCTGTGAAGACCTTACCAATGATCAGGAAACTTTCTACGAACCGTTTCTTGGTGTATTGATTTGGATCTGATTTGGTTTCAACCTTTATCCAGGCAGGAGGCAGAACAATGTTTTCCAACAACTTCAACTTGCTGATATAGTTCATCTTCAACCAGCTAAAATAAAATAAAATAAAATAAAATAAAATAAAATAAAATAAAATAAAATAAAATAAAATAAAATAAAATAAAATAAAATAAAATAAAATAAAATAAAATAAAATAAAATAAAATAAAATAAAATAAAATTAAATTAAATTAAATTAAATTAAATTAAATTCAAGTCAATTCAATTCAATTCAATTCAATTCAATTCAATTCAATTCAATTCAATTCAATTCAATAAAAAAATTAAATAATGAATAAGGCTAAAAATAACCAGTTAGCTAAAAATTTCATCCAATACTTCTCTACAAGAGAGGAGAAATATGATCTCAGGGAAGAAGTACATTTGAAACATTCTATGCCAGGACTACGTTAAAAAGCCATAGCATTTCAGTATGTGGAATCAAACTATGGAATGGATTGAGTAAGGAAATCAAACAATGCACAACGATGAGCCAATTCAAGAAACAATACAAGCAGTTGATGTTTGCTAAATACAAGGATGAAGAGTCTTAAAAAACAAAACAAAAAAAAAAACATATGAGGAAAGCAGGAAGTGAACAAATGTAACAATTACTGATTGTAAAAGTACCAGGTGGAGGGGTAGGATATAATAAGCTTTGCTTCTTCCTACTCCTTTTGGACATGTGGAACTGTGAACTGATTATGGGATGCACTCAATTGTAATCTGATGCATGTTCAAATGAAATAAAACCATTACCATATTCATATATATATATAATAGAAATAATAAATAAAATAATAATAATAATAAAACAAATAATAAAAATAATATAAAAATAATAATGTAATAATAATAATAATAATAAATAACTTAAATTATATTAGGAAAGCAGGAAGTGAACAAATGTAACAGTTACTGATTGTAAAAGTACCAGATGGAGGGGTAGGATTTAATAAGCTTTGCTTCTTCCTACTACTTTTCAGACTTGTGGAACTGTGAACTTATTATGGGATGCACCCAATTGTAATCTGATGCATGTTCAAATGAAATTAAACCATTACCATTACCATTACCATTACCATTACCATTACAGTGGACCCCTAAGCCAAAATCGTATTGAATAAAAAAGTCATGTGAATTCAACTTAAGTTACGTGGTGTCTTTGAACGCAACTCTTCCTAGATAGTATGATACGATGATACGAACGCACTGAAGAGTCTTTGTCCGTGGGCAGAAGTGTGCCATTGGTAAAAATAAAAGCCCTGTCTTCCTTGTAAATAAACGCCTTACTTCAAATAGACACTTGATGAAATAAACACGCCTCAGCCACTATTTCAGGAAGTACGGTATACATCCTTGAGAGATGAAGTAAATAGTGAACAACCCTGTTTATGTAGGAAAACGCCTCAAACGCATAATGTCATCAAACGCTTGCAGTGACCCTTTGATGAGCTGCTTGTGCAACCTTTGCCTACGCAGGTTAAACCCCCCCCCCATGGAAGGTAAACACGAAAAGCTGGCAAAAAATCAAAGTTTGGAGTTGATTCATGCAGAGACAGAGAGGATTAGAAATGCAGACGGGCGACGATGAGAGGACATGTCTGGTGAAAAGGCCTCTTCAGCGGCCTCCTTCATGGGCTCCATATGGGGATCAGTCCATGTTTGGCTGAGAGGGAACATGCTCCCGCAGTCCTAAGTCACACCAACCGCAATGTTGGCACTGGAGAAGCTTGGTATAGAATGTAATACTGTATGAAGGGAAAACGTTGACTTTTTCCCCAACAACATCAATTAGACATGCTGTTCTGTTTGAGGAGACCCAGTTGGCGCACGTTGAATTCTCCATGAGAAAAAGTGAACTCCACCTTTGAAGATTCCGTAGATTTTACTGTACATTGATTTTAAAGCGCTAATGCTCTAATGTCACCATTCATAATAATGTGTCATATTTTAACACCCGCTAAAATGATGAGCAGATGTCAGGTTTAGCATGTACAATAATTAGCTTGTCTTTAACTCCTGACCATGTCTTTGTTTTCATTCATTCATTCATTTTCTACCGCTGCTGGAACCTATCCCAGCTGTCTTTGGGCAAGGACTGGTGGCCAGCCAATCACAGGGCACATATAGACAAACAACCATTCACACTCACATTTGGACAATTTGGAGTGGCCAATTAACCTAGCATGTTTTTGGAATGTGGGAGGAAACCGGAGTACCCGGAGAAAACCCACGCATGCACGGGGAGAACATGCAAACTCCACACAGAGATGACCGAGGGTGGAATTGAACCCTGGTCTCCTAACCAGGTCTGTGAGGTCTGCATGCTAACCACCAGACCGCCGTGCCGCCCATGTCTTTGGTTTGTGAACCTTAAAAGTGAACTCAACTTAAAAAAAAGTATCTTACTGAGAACTCTACTTTTTAGTCAGTTTAGTGTTTATGAAATATATTGGTCCAAATGGGGGGCGGCACGGCGGTCAAGTGGTTAGCGCAGACCTCACAGCTAGGAGACCAGGGTTCAATTCCACCTTCGGGCATCTCTGTGTGGAGTTTGCATGTTTGCATGTTACTTGGCGACTCCAAATTGTCCATAGGTATGAATGTGAGTGTGAATGGTTGTTTGTCTATATGTGCTCTGTGATTGGCTGGCCACCAGTCCTTGCCCGAAGACAGCTGGGATAGGCTCCAGCACCCCCTGCGACCCTCGTGAGGAAAAGCAGTAGAAAATGAATGAATGATTTGGTCATTTACGGCTTTGTACAGTGATGCAGCTCATTTATGGCAGGTAACAAAAGGGCGAGAGACTGACAAAGTGTGTGATGAAAAATTATGCTCAATTACATGTTCAATTGTGAAGAAGAGGATGACTTTAGCTGAGTTTGTTCCCAGAAGAAGGATGAGGATGATGATTGATTTTTCTGGTAGGCTACTGTTTAACTAGCCGGGCAACATGAAATGTTTGTTGCTTTTTAAAAACAACCCAAAATATTTATTAGTAGTATATTCAGTAGTGGTTAGCGCGCAGACCTCACAGCTAGGAGACTCGAGTTCAATTCCACCCTCAGCCATCTCTGTGTGGGGTTTGCATGTTCTCCCCGGAGACTCCGGTTTCCAAAAACATGCTAGGTTAATTGGCGACTCCAAATTGTCCATAGGTATGAATGTGAGTGTGAATGGTTGTTTGTCTATATGTGCCCTGTGATTGGCTGGCCACCAGTCCAGGGTGTACCCTGCCTCTCGTCCCGAAGACAGCTGGGATAGGCTCCAGCACCCCCGCAATGGTAGAAAAGAAGCGGTAGAAAATGAATGAATGAATGAATGAACAAAAATGAATGAAAATTGAAAAAAAAATTATTAATAATAATTAATATGAATTATTTTATGAATTAATCATGAATTATTCATATAAAATAATATGAAGATGTCTTCTAAATAGGTATGGAAGTCATTTTTACTTTCAAGAAATATGAACAATACTCAGAGTCTCATCTCAGAGACTATAATTCATAATTCATATTTCATGTTACCCTACACCCAAACAAAACACATTTTACTTGAGACCTTAGGAAACCTCGACTGCTTCTTCAAAATATCAAATGTGGTTTTGATCATTTTCACTTGTGGCGCAAAATAAGAACAGCATGTGTGTTTATTTTCATCAATTTGATGACACGAGATAAGGAATTAAAACTGTCATTTACGCTTTCTCTTTCCAGCAACTGTTGCACCATGATGAAAAACAACTTGTCTGTCAATCATTCCCGAAAGAAGCAAAAGTTGGCAGGTGGAAAATAGGAGTCATTTGAGGCGGAATATCTTCAAGCTTGGCAGATGCGTGGCGGTTTCTGTTGAAGTCATTTTCTTATTCAGTATTTTGGTTTACATCTTCATCATAACCAGACCACCCGACGCAAACGGATGGTGTTGAAATATTTTCTGGCGGACTACAACGACGTCCATGTGACGAGGTCAATTGTTATTTGTCCCAAATGCAGAATTAACGAATTTTCTAAAGAATTCCATACAACAGGACACCATAAACATCCCATGCGTTCTGTGTTCTTGAAGGCAACACAGAGTAAGGAAAAAAGGATACATGTCACAAGCTAATCAGCGTCCCAATAACCATGTATACTGCAGTTATTTTCCCTCTCAGCTTAATAATTAATAACGTATATATTCTACATATATGTGTATGGACAAACAGTGCTTTTGCATTATGTAGATATGAACTGTGTGTGAATAGAAAGACATATCCCGAGGATGCGTGTACGTGAAGGGACAGACAGCTGTGTGCATTATGTGTGGACCGAAATGCCGAAGTAGCCAAAGTAATTAATGGCTCGCGACGCGAGCTTGATTGCCTACTTCTTTTGGATGAACTCCTCCACGACTCACGTGTTTGAGAGCCTGAGAAGAAATCTTTCCAAAAACAAATTATAATCATCAACAACTACATGTAAAATGTTACTCTCCCAGTCCATTCAAAGGGATCACATAGCCAGCTAAGCGATTCAGCATGCGGGCTTGGATATATAGACAAGGGACGGACAGTCGAGAGTAAACAAGGTGGAAGATGATGAAGTACCTCAAAGAAAGATTCCTTGTCAGTTTATGTTATATATCATTCATGTTATCTTTCATAATGAAGGGATGTTGAGTACCGTAAAGGGGAGACCGGGAGGGGTTCGGTCCACTTTGCGGACCTCATACAATGCTCCCCTCTGTCCGTATCTTCCAGCCAGCTATGATCGGAGCTCTCGCACACACCCAATTACTGTACCACCCACCTTAGCACCAAATATGCTTCAGGACCACAGAAACGCCATTTCAGCTCCCCCATCCCCCCAAGTGTGTCCGATTGCATTGCTTATTCCGTCAATATATTGCAGGAGTGTCCCTATCTGATATCGATAGCAGATATCAGGATGATTTCAGAAAAAAAAATTAAAAAAGCGTATGGGATCATATTAGCCTGCATCTAAAATCTCCGATATTGGTGCTCCGATACCAGCAGTGGATTCCAGACTCCGGATGGAGCCCACAACAACAGAGTGTGCGATCATGTTAAGTATGGAGTTGGAATGATGCCGATAATAAGTCCAAAAAACATTTTGGAGCTGAGTTCCCGCGGTGGCACACAACCGGGGAAGTCATATCACACGGGAAACTCCCACGGTAAAGTCGGGTTTAAATGCTTCATTTGTGCAAGGTAGCATTCAATTTTACTAAATGGAATATTTTTGTAGTTAGAGCATAGAAAAATTGTTTATGACCCTCTAAAAACATTTTTTATACATGATTAAAGCCCTGTAAACATGAAATAACAACCCTATAGTCACCCATATTTCTGCAAGGTAGCGTTCAATATTACTAAATGAAATATTGTTGAGATTAGAGCATAGAACACCTGTTTATGATCTTCTAGAAACGTTTTTCATACATTATTAGAGCCCTGTAAACATGAAATAACAACCCTATAGTCACCCATATTTCTGCAAGGTAGCGTTCAATATTACTAAATGAAATATTGTTGAGATTAGAGCATAGAACACCTGTTTATGATCTTCTAGAAATGTTTTTCATACATTATTAGAGCCCTGTAAACATGAAATAACAACCCTATAGTCGCCCATATTTCTGCAAGGTAGCATTCAATATTACAAAATTGAATATTTTTGTAGTTAGAGCATAGAAAACCTGTTTATGACCTTCGAAAAACGTTTTTTATACATTATTAGAGCCCTGTAAACATGAAATAACACCCCTATAGTCACCCATAGATCTGCAAGGTAGCATTCAATATTACTAAACAGAATATCTTTGTAGTTAGAGCATAGAAAACCTTCCAAAAATGTTTTTTCTATACATTATTAGAGCCCTATAAACATGAATTAACACCCCTATATTTCTGCAAGGTAGCATTTAATATTAGTAAATGGAATATTTTGTAGTTAGAGCATAGAAAACCTTCTAAAAATGTTTTTATACATTACTAGAGCCCTGTAAACATGAAATAACACCCCTATATTTCTGCAAGGTAGCATTTAATACTGGTAAATGGAATATTTTGTAGATAGAGCATGGAAAAACTGTTTATGACCTTCTAAAAAGTTTTTTATACATAATTAGAGCCCTGTAAACATGAAATAACACCCCTACAGTCACCCATATACTACCTAATGTATTCATCCATAAAATGTTTTCTAAGAAGACGTTTTTCTAAGAAGGTTCCGCATTACCCCCCCCCCCCATGTCCAAACAGTACATCATGAACACACAGCTTTGGTTAGCTGATTAGCTGATTCAATGATCATTTTAAGCCAATCAGCCTCCGCCTGAATCAGCGGGTCAGAAATGTGCAGCTAAATGACAGCAGGTTAGCTTGAAATGAGACGGCGAGGAAATCCCAATGTCAGTAAGTTCCAGTGATGACTATCAGTTTGTCCTCCACCGGCAGCCATGCTGGGCTAAAGGACGGTCACAGAGAGCATCTGTTGGCTTCTTATGTAACTTCATGAGGCTGCGCTTTTTATGGTTTGGCTTCACACAGACCAACGCTCTCAGTGCTCGGGGAGACGGGGGAATACTTCCCAATCATATTTTCCTTTGACTTTCTATGGCTCTCTGTGACAGATGTGCACAAATGCATCAAAGTGCACGTGCACGTGTAGAGAAAATATTCTTAACCGTGCACACATACTTACATACATCTGTGAGCTACTTCCACTGTTTTTTTTTTTTTATTACTCTCCGAGTGTTGAAGGATTTGCAGTTTGATAGAAAACAGGAGCCAGTCACGGTCAAGGAGCTAATGGGAAGAGACGGGCTGATAACGCTACGTCTAGACAGCACTGGGCGCAGCGATCCGGGACAAGCGGTCTTCCTGGCGGTATCGGCCACCACGGATAATCCCCGTCTGCATCGACAACTACACAAACTATTTTATGGATGGTAGAAGGAAATGTTCAATGCCAAAATTGTCAAGGGAGCATAAAAATGACCTACGGCTGATCTATCCTGTATTGATCCTTTATGAGCCGTGGTTGTTCTTGTTCGATGCCACCGTTGGTTTGGTTTTTGCATTACGCTGCACTGTTTCGTTATCAGTCAGGCTGAGGAGTAAAAGAAACTGACATGTCGGCTACAACCATGACCAACCAAGCTACCGCTACAAAACAAAGCTCATTTTGGCATGGGGATTGGGATGACCACGCAACTGAGCAGAAGTCAAATCAACCAGTCAAGGTTGACCTCCATTTTTGTATGCCTTGGTTTTCCATGAAAAATCATAATAAGTTAAAATAATACGGCAAAACTAGTCCTTCTGCTAGTCTAACATTTATATTAAAAGAGTTAGTGTTCATATTTTTGGCATTCTGAACAGATGAATTGGCTTTACATTGTTTTGTATGGGAAAAATTGTTTCAGTTTTCATATGAGTTGGTTTTCCAGGAGACCTTTTGGAAGGAATTCATTACCAAAACCGAGTTACTTACTGTATTTTTTGGATTATAAGTCGCTCCAGAGTATAAGTCACATAAGTCGCATTTTTTGCGAGTACCATATTTTCTGGACTATAAGTCGCTCCGGAGTATAAGTCGCACAATGCCAAAAATGCATAATTAGATAGAAAAAACATACATAAATCACATTTTTTGCGGGTACCGTATTTTCTGGACTATAAGTCGCTCCGGAGTATAAGTCGTACAAGGCCAAAAATGCACAATTAAGTTAAAAAAAAATACATAAGTCGCACTGGAGTATAAGTCGCATTTTTTGCAAGTACCGTATTTTCTGGACTATAAGTTGCTCCAGAGTATAAGTCGCACAAGGCCAAAAATGCATAATTAGGTAGAAAAAAACATACATAAGTCGCACTGGAGTATAAGTCGCACAAGGCCAAAAATGCACAATTAAGTTAAAAAAAATACATAAGTCGCACTGGAGTATAAGTCGCATTTTTTGCAAGTACCGTATTTTCTGGACTATAAGTTGCTCCAGAGTATAAGTCGCACAAGGCCAAAAATGCATAATTAAGTTTAAAAAAAAAATACATAAGTCACACTGGATTATAAGTAGCATTTTTTGCAAGTACCATATTTTCTGGATTATAAATTGCTCTGGAGTATAAGTCGCACAAGGCCAAAAATGCATAATGAAGTTTAAAAAAAAAATACATAAGTCACACTGGCGTATAAGTTGCATTTTTTTGCAAGTACCGTATTTTCTGGACTATAAGTCGCTCTGGAGTATAAGTCGCACAAGGCCAAAAATGCATAATTAAGTAAAAAAAAAAACAAACATACATAAGTCACATTTTTTGTGGGTAATTTATTTTCCAAACTACCTGATCAAAACAGACATTACGTCCTCTTGGAAGGCAAGTTCTACCAATAAAAGAATAGAGAACAGGCTGAATAGGTGTAAGATATGCTAACACAATGGTTATTCAGCTACACAAAAAATAAACATGAACAGAAAAGGTGTCCAGTGTTTATGGAACATAAACACTTTTTTCATTTATAAGTCGCTCTGGAGTATAAGTCACAGGAACAGCCAACCTATGACAAAAAAGGGTGACTTATAATCCGGAAAATACGGTAAATAGATTCAAGATTCCTGTTTATGATTTCTAAATACATTATTATTGCCCAAGTAACCGCCCTATAATGACAATTACAATCTTATTATTCTTTTTTTACACCACTGCAGGGATATAAGAGATGGCCACCGCTAACATAGCAAGCTACCAAGCTAAAAATACTGCAAATGAAATGGGGGAAAATTACAAAGTTAGAAGCCAAAAACGTACCACTTCCACACAGAAAGGGAGGATATTTTTTTTTCCAATCTAGAATGATGACTGATATACAGCTATATAAATATTACAGCAGCTTTGGCTCTAGAATTACTAGATAAACTAAGTATTCTTAACAATGTTGATATCATTGTTAATATTAGCGAAGTGTGATGTTCCACTGTAGTCAGTCGAGTTTTTTTTATTTATAAGTCGCAGGAACAGCCAACCTATGAAAAAAAGTGACTTATAGTTTGGAAAATACGGTACATTTCTGGGTGGGGGACCCCACCCCGTGCCCAAATCGGTCTGAAACAGACTCCTTCTCACCAATGTTAGACCATGAATACTTTGTTTATAAGGTAGAAGAAAATCCCCATACTACATAACACAATTAAATTCACTAATGATACAATTAAAATACCTTCCAGGATATTTAACAGTTGGCAAAAGCCAATAAAATGAGGATTTGTACACATCCAGGCCCAAGTTTCTTAGTGTTCCATGAGTGTGCTGACTGCACGAGGACACAAGTGGACTCTGTTTACATTGATGATGAAGAATGGGGGGCACACAAGCTTACACCAGGGTGCGCTAAGCCACAGGACAACGTAGCAATAAGGAGGTGATCCTAAACATACACACTTAGCAAAGACTCACACGTTTGTCTCATGAGTGGGGACAAATATGACGGGTCCCCACAAAGCCTTCTTGCGATGTTTGGCTGGGCTTTGCAAACAACCACAGCTGAATAATAACCACTAATAATAATAATATTATTCTAATAACTAATTTACCCATTAATCTAATCTAATTTACCCATTGTCTGTTAGCTTGACGTTTTAAGGCAGGGGTCTCAAACTCAATTTACTTGGGGGCCACTGGAGCTAGGGTCTGGGTGAGACTGGGCCGCATCAGGTTTTCCAAAAAAAAACAGAAAAATATACAAACTTTTTCAGTGCTTTGGTTCCGATTTTCTACAAGAAAAGCTCTGATAAAACATTCCACTGTTCTCAAATATGTTACTTTTTATTTTTCTCCACAAAATAGATGAAAAATAAATAAACAAATCAAGAATAAAAAAAATCAATCAATCAGTAATAAATACATATAATAATAATAATAAAACGGCAAATAATAAAAACTTAAGAAACCACATATAGTTGGTGGGTAGACAAATGATTTTTTTCAGATTAAAATGAACAAAGCATTATTAGAGCCCTGTAGACATGACAAAACATGACTATAGTCACATTTATACTCTTTTTATTTACAACATATTGCGCAACTGCAGGGTCTTGAGACACATGCTAACTCGCAAACTAGAGAGCTAGCGACCTAAACGGTAGCCTTCAAGTTATTTCCTTTAAACTTAAATAGCCATAAACTTACCACTTCCACACGGATAGGGAGGATAACTATTAACAGTTATTTAACCTTTAACATAAACATTAATCAAACGTAATCATTTTTTCTGGGTACATGATACCATACAGCATCCATATCAAACTAACATTAAACTTTCATATCAAGGTGGGGGCCTCAAACTAGTGTCCTGCGGGCCGAGTGTTTGAGGCCCCTGTTTTAAGGGATCTTTATGGGAGTTTAGTGAGTCCTATCTTCCTATTTTTTGGGGTAGAGCAGGTCTTCCGGAAACCAAAAGGTTAGCGGTTTGATGCTCGTTCCCTCCACCCAGTCACGGTTCCAATGCTCCTACAACCAAAACCAGCTCCAAATTGTTCACAATATACAATTATTCCTCAATACCAGTGGTTCTCAACTGGTATCTCAACACAGACACACAGAAGAAGAAGCTCGCACCATCGGCTAGCATCTCTGCATTGAATGTTCCGAGCTCTTAATAGTCAACACCTCATATTTCAGAGCCTTTATCAGCTCCAGCAACCAGGCTCCTCTTCTAGGCCCGGCACAAAGACGCCATCTTGCTATATTTACTTTCTCCGCGGTGATGCATGCTTCAGTACACGTGTTTTTCCCAGCAAACGTAGAGAATCAACCATAATTCATGTAACAGTGGTGGGGAATGTAAACATTAGTGCAACTAAAAGCTCAGACTTCCACGTTTATCCGCCTTGAATGTATCAAACGAAATGACAGGATTCTATTTTTTTGGTTGATTGTCCGGCCCACGCTGTGGTTGAAACAACATGGCAGACACATCCGCATAGGTTGAAGTCATTTACTTTGTGGGAAACTTTCAGTTGTGTCTTCTCTCATCCGGATTTGTCTCATATGTCAGGAACATTCGATTAGAAATCAGCAGTCATGTCACTGCAAATTCCAAAACCATTCACACCAGTTTAGACCAGTTCAGAGAACCTTAATTTGCAGTAAATTCACTATGCATTGCATAGGGAGATCGCTCTACAGTGTGATGAAGGAGAATATTCCAACATTGTACAAAATATGTGGCGGAGACCAGGGTTCAATTCCACCCTCGGCCATCTCTGTGTGGAGTTTGCATGTTCTCCCCGTGCATGCGTGGGTTTTCTCCGGGTACTCCGGTTTCCTCCCACATTCCAAAAACATGCTAGGTTAATTGGCCACTCCAAATTGTCTATAGGTATGAATGCGAGTGTGAATGGTTGTTTGTCTATATGTGCCCTGTGATTGGCTGGCCACCAGTCCAGGGTGTACCCCGCCTCTCGCCCAAAGACAGCTGGGATAGGCTCCATATTTGAACATTACTAGAGGCCTGTAGACATGAAATAACTCCCCGTATTCACTTTTACTCAATTGGTTTACATCAAATAGAGCAGGCTACGGGACCAATACAGGACATAACAGACGGCCGCTGCTAGCATAGCAAGCTAGCGAGCTAACTAGTTAGCCTCTCCGGTTTACTTATTCTAAACTTTGTGTTTCAAACGGAATGGGAAAGAAGGAGAAAGAAGCCAAAAATGTACCACTTCCACACATAATGAGAGGAGAACCATCTCAGCCAGCAGGCAGTCTCCATGCCGTGTGAAAGGTAATGTAATTTCACGGCATGTCTCATAACATTACTGACATCGAGTGACCAGAATACGATATATCATATATTATATTATATATTCCTCCCACATTCCAAAAACATGCTAGGTTAATTGGCCACTCCAAATTGTCCATAGGTATGAATGTGAGTGTGAATGGTTGTTTGTCTATATGTGCCCTGTGATTGGCTGGCCACCAGTCCAGGGTGTACCCCGCCTCTCGCCCGAAGACAGCTGGGATAGGCTCCAGCACCCCCGCGACCCTCGTGAGGAAAAGAAAATGAATGAATGAATGTACACAATATGTGTCATGGACACCCACTCTATGCTGGAGGCATGTACACCTTGTTATGTACTACTATGTCCCTTTAAAGTATTAAAAAAAACCAGGAAATCCAGCCGTGCAAAGCAAGCAATTACTGTCACGGAGGATTTTCCACATTAATACAAAAATGATGCAGATTAGACCACAAATGTACTTAATATATAACATACGTAACCGTACTTAAACTACAGGAAGTCTCTTTGGATGGCTGCAAAAGGAGAATACGTACATTGAGCAACACCTGGTATTTATAAGCGTAAAAGTCCAATGTAGAAATCTAAGAACGTATATAAGACAGAGCTCAGCTTTCACTTCGTGCCAAGCATCCGGTTTTGCCCAGTTTCCATCAACGGGAGCTTTGTGGGAATGCCACGCTGCAGTATGCGGTGGCCTACATGTTGCAGGTAGGGGTTGCAGGTAGAGGTCAAAAGTGGAATTGCCGGCGTTGGTTTCGGTCAAATCTCAGAGGGCTTTAATGACTTGACTGCTGAAAGAAGCTTGCATTTCGTCGGAGTACGACCACAGACCTGAATTCAACATATGTGGGACATCCCAATAATAAAATAGGAGGGGTGTAGTCACTTTTGGAAGAAACTGCAGTAGTCCTGAAAGTTGCTTTGAAGAAGGCAGCAGATGACGTGTTTACGGCTATGGGTAAGAGGGGGGGAGGGTGATTTACACACAACATACCCCCCCCCCCACCACCACACCTCCATTGTAATAATGTACAGATGACCGGAAGGGGTTTCCACTGTTACGCCAGACATACACTGCAAGTGTTTATTCGTGCTGGATGGAATTGAACCTTCACTTGCATGTTCTTCAGTCTGTTGGACAAGCACAGGATTGTTGTCCTCATCAGCCCTGGAAAACTGTTGACTTGACTTTACCACTTCAGAGCCTCCAGAGAGTCAAACAATGTCAAAAGCTTCATTGGGGTAGACTACAGTACATTATTATTAGTCCAAAAACATTGAAATATAAGTTATAGATATCATATTCTGGTCACTAGATATCAGTAATGTTATGAAACATGTCGTGAGATTACATTACCTTTCACACGGCATGGAGACTGTGCTGCTGGCGGAGATGGTTCTCCTCTCATTATGTGTGGAAGTGGTACATTTTTGGCTTCTTTGTCCTTCTTTCCCATTCCGTTTGAAACACTAAGTTTAGAATAAGTAAAGCTAACTAGTTAGCTTGCTATGCTAGCAGCGGCCGTCTGTTATGTCCTGTATTGGTCCCGTAGCCTGCTCTATTTGATGTAAACCAATTGAGTAAAAGTGAATACGGTGTGTTATTTCATGTCTACAGGCCTCTAGTAATGTTCAAATATGGAGCCTAGCCTAGCTGTCTTCGGGCAAGAGGCGGGGTACACCCTGGACTGATGGCCAGCCAATCACAGGGCACATATAGACAAACAACCATTCACACTCACATTCATACCTATGGACAATTTGGAGTTACTAATTAACCTAGCATGTTTTTGGAATGTGGGAGGAAACCGGAGTACCCGGAGAAAACCCACGCATGCACGGAGAGAACATGCAAACTCCACACAGAGATGGCCGAGGGTGGGATTGAGCTCGGGTTTCCTAGCTGTGAGGCCTTTGTGCTAACCACTCGACACCCGTGCAACCTGTCCATTTGTATGTTGAAGCTAATTTTTGTTCATGCATTCATTTTCTACCGCTTTTTGGTAGGGTGTTTTAATTTTTTAAATTACTTTTTGAGGGGCTGCACAGCGGTCGAGTGGTTAGCGCAGCACAGCTGGGAGACCTGGAGTCGCCAATTAACCTAGCATTTTTTTGGAATGTGGGAGGAAACCGGAGTACCCGGAGTAAACATGCAAACGCCACACAGATGGTCGAGGGTGGAATTGAACCTGGGTCTCCTAGCTGTGAGGTCTGCGCGCTAACCACACGATCACCGTGCAGCCCTCAAATGTATTTATTTTTAACTTTTATTCAACTTATTTCAACCATCTTAAACAATATTGAATTCTACTTTGCTGAAATTCACTTATCACGGTCGGGTCTGGAACCAATGAACCTCAATAAGCGAGGGACGACAATACCTTTGAAAAACTGTCCTAAAAGGACCCCTAATTAGGTAACCCATCCACTACTGTATGGATCCCAGGAACGTTAGTCTTCAATCCAAAATGAAACATAGTAGAAGTTCTTCTGAGAAAATGAGCAAAGGAAGCCATTTGCCAGACTTCGGTTCCCCAAATCATTTCCCCTCATTTCTTCTTTTAACATCTGATTATGTAACATAAAGAGAAACACTAAACTGTGCCGATGCCAAAGCAAATGTGGCCCCAGCAGGTAAAAGCGTGCTGGAATGCTGAACCTCCCTCCTAATTTGACTCAGGAAAACACATCTTCCAATGCGGATTAGCGTGATTAAAGCCCAAGCGAGGGCTTTAGACCAAACATGCACAAGCGCTGATGGTCACGTGGGGAGGGGGGCCCTGGTCCCCTCACTCTGGGTTATGATGGCGTATACCGCAAGTTCAGCACCCAAGAAAAGCAGGACAGTAAACTTTTTTTTCCAGTGGCGTGTAAGCCGATGTGCATTCCTCACACCTAAACCTCCCAATCCCATGCTAAATGCAAGAGATGTCCGTGGATTTGATGGAATATGGCAGTTTATTTTCCTTCTTTGGGAAAACATTCCAAGCGTGTGTGAAGGCGTATAGGAGGCCGAGAATGAGGCCACGGCAAAGCTGAGACGAAGCCTGAGAGACAAAATGCGGGGACGTGTCGGCTAACGCAGAGACGCTCAGGAACACGGCAGGTGAGGCTGACGGTGACGCTTCCAACAGACTGCTGTGTGTTCCTAAAACGTGCCCCCCCGCCCCCTCTCCCCAGGTTCCTCGCTCATGAAAGCTGCCTCATAAAGTCAGTAAACCTAGAAGACCGTCCACTTTAGCCCCACGGCACTTATTTTCTTCTGATACCTGAATGATGAAACGGGCACAGAGCAAATATGACGCAGACAGACCTTCCATTATGAAGCTGATGCACACCTGCAGGAGGTTCATAGAGGAGACGCTGTCCATCAAGGGAGGTCGGTGGAGGAGACCGAGGTCAACACTGCGCCACAGTGGGTCCAATATTCCCCTTACAGGCGCGGCCACTGTATGGGTCCCAGGTGTGGCTCACAAGTTCAAAGGTCAGCGCAATGATTGAATCCCGTCATGAAGATTTGCAATGAGGGGTGCACACAGACACATGGGTCCCCCAGACCTGATGTGGGATGCAATGTGACCTGATGGGAGAGTGGTGGCAGTTCAATTCCGACAATTGGACAGTCAGAACACTCAGTAACGTATCTGGTCTTATTATTTGGATGGACAAGTCGCATGTAATGGTAATGGTAATGGTAATGGTAATGGTAATGGTGATGGTGATGGTGATGGTGATGGTGATGGTGATGGTGATGGTGATGGTGATGGTGATGGTGATGGTGATGGTAATGGTAATGGTAATGGTAATGGTAATGGTAATGGTTTAATTTCATTTGAACGTGCATCAGATTACAATTGAATGCATCCCATAATCAGTTCCCAGTTCCACATTTCCAAAAGGAGTAGGAAGAAGCAAAGCTTATTAAATCCTACCCCTCCATCTGGTACTTTTACAGTCAGTAACTGTTACATTTGTTCACTTCCTGCTTTCCTAATATAGTTTAAGTTTTTTTATTTTTAATTTTTTTAAATGTAAACTTTTTTTACATACAAAAATATATATATATTTTTTTTAATAAAATTTTTGTCACGTACTGAAGTAGGAGGTGATATGAGCATCCAATGCCATAATGGGTACCATAGTAAGTGTCAATATAGTGATATAGTATATAGCACATCATGACTGGTTCAAGACTCTTGTTCCGTGTCCAGTGTGAGTGACTTAAGTATTTCATTCGGGTCTAAGACCCGACTTCCACACAGTAACTGTCATACATAACAAGCCCACCTGTATCAAGATGGGGGTGTCAGCAAACTCGTTGAGGTGAATGAAACCTTCTGTGAGGAAGGAAGCCGGAAGTGTGTGAAACCTCACTTTTCCAAATGGAAATGATAATTTGTCAAGGAAGACCTCCCACCGGCTCACCACGTACTCCGTCTTGAAGGCACCACAGAGAGGTTCTCAACCCATCCTGGAGGGGACCAAGACATTTGATGAAGGTGAGCCTGACTGACTCCAGGCCTACACACTTTCGCTGTTAGATTTTTGGCAGGAGGCGACTGGAACCGCTGCTGTTACACGAGTGCCCAGTCGATGCCGCCCGTGCCAAAGATACGTAAAAACCAGCAGGTTGTTTAGTTTGGAGACGTCGAGAGACACAAGCTGCACACTCGGTGAACTTCGGGCTGGACACAGCAGTGATGTACGATACATAGAGCGAAGGCGTTTGAATGATTTATTAGCTGTGGAGATACCCACTCAAAAGTCAAACAGGATTGTCTGGCTGTGGCAGATGCAATGAAATTCTGAATGAACAGCTCTCTTATTAGGCATTGAACACAGCGTCTCTCTATCGTCCTATCTGCCCTGAACACGACTTCATTGGTGTTGCATGATGCCGTGACAAGGGATTCATTTAGCTTTTATCATCAGTAGCCATGTTTAGGAGTTTTTCTCTTTCCGAATGACCTTTCCCAAAACAAAAAGGAATATTCTAATCTCTTGTCTACTTGCGCCGCTATAATCAAACAGAATAGTCAATGGGGCATGCCCAGTAAAACGCAAACATCAACATCACGTGATACCGACTTCCCCGAGTTTTTCTTTCACTTGTCGGAATAACTCCGTATTGCCAGTTTTTCGTTTATCCAGTCTGGAAATTTTGTTTGGATCAAAAAGCTGATTGCTCGCCTCCATTTTTAAAACCGAAGAACATCTGGAGCATGCGCTGAAAGAACGCACCCAAGATAAATTTAAACAGGAAATGCTAATAATAATAATAAATGCTAATATTTTATCATTAAATTCAGGACATGTTTTATATAGATATATAGTTTCTTTTTTTAATAAAACTGGTTTAGATCCATACCTATGGACAATTTGGAGTCGCCAATTAACCTAGCATGTTTTTGGAATGTGGGAGGAAACCGGAGTACCCGGAGAAAACCCACGCATGCACGGGGAGAACATGCAAACTCCACACAGAGATGGCCGAGGGTGGAATTGAACCCGGGTCTCCTAGCTGTGAGGTCTACACGCTAACCACACGTCCACCATGCAGCCCTCAAATGTATTTATTTGTTTTTATTAAACTTTTATTAAACTTATTTAAACCATCTTAAACAATATTGAATTCTACTTTGCTGAAATTCACTTATCACAGTCGGGTCTTGAACCAATGAACCTCAATAAGCGAGGGACGACTATACCTTGCAAACTCCACACAGAGATGGCCGAGGGTGGAATTGAACTCAGGTCTCCCAGCTGTGCTGTGCTAACCACTTAAACGCCGTGCAGCCCCTCAAAAACTAATTTAAAAAATTAAAACAGAAAAAAAACCCAGTTCAATTCCACCCTCGGCCATCTCTGTGTGGAGTTTGCATGTTCTCCCCGTGCATGCGTGGGTTTTCTCCGGGTACTCCGGTTTCCTCCCACATTCCAAAAACATGCTAGGTTAATTAGCGACTCCAAATTGTCCATAGGTATGAATGTGAGTGTGAATGGTTGTTTGTCTATATGTGCCCTGTGATTGGCTGGCCACCAGTCCAGGGTGTACCCCGCCTCTTGCCGGAAGACAGCTGGGATAGGCTCCAGCACCCCATGCGACCCTCGTGAGGATAAGCGGTAGAAAATGAATGAATAAACAGATTTCATAGGGTTCTATGTTAATTAACATTGAGGGTAATTGTGTTAATAATTTGTCATTGTGAAATTGTCTCATTGTTTTGAAATGAGAAAAAGTGTTCTATTGAGAACTAACTGCTCCCCTTGCAGTCATTTATTCTCACCATCTTTACCCCCAAATGTCAGAGTTCAAACAACTTAAGGCGAGATGATTTCCATGCATGTCTTGTATCCGTGCACCACCTAAATTATGCTCTGCCTCTCCCTTAAAACAATAGGACAAGAAGGGAGCTATGGGGGCTCGTAAAGTTAAGGGTTCACCGGCTTTCTCTCCATCCTTGTCGTTTTTTCCCTCCCGAAGTCTCCCTAATGGGAACCTGGTGTTTGTTCAAAGACGGGGATCGAGAGTCCTGCCTGGGCGGATTCCTAAGGAAAGCCCTGATTTTACTATCAAAAGACAGCAGTCGGGTGGACTGCAACACCGCTGGCCAAGTTTCCACCAAGCTGTACTCTTCACCACAATAAAAGCCCAAATCTGGTTTGGGTTTTCTGTGTGTGGGCAACATAAATAGTAGCTGTCCCGTCTATAATGGCCTGAAGACGCTTCAACCCTCGTCAAAGGTCCCCATTAATGCATAATGGTGCTATAATGGTTATATGGTCATGGTAATGGTTTAATTTCATTTCAACATGCATCAGATTACAATTGAATGCATCCCATAATTAGTTCACAGTTCCACATGTCCAAAAGGAGTAGGAAGAAGCAAAGCTTATTAAATCCTACGCCTCCATCTGGTACTTTTACAATCAGTAACTGTTACATTTGTTCACTTCCTGCTTTCCTAATATGATTAAAGCTTTTTTGTTAGTTTTTAGCACGGCGGTCTAGTGGTTAGCGCGCAGACTTCACAGCTAGGAGACCAGGGTTCAATCCAACCCTCGGCCATCTCTGTGTGGAGTTTGCATGTTCTCCCCGTGCATGCGTGGGTTTTCTCCGGGTACTCCGGTTTCCTCCCACATTCCAAAAACATGCTAGGCTAATTGGCCACTCCAAATTGTCCATAGGTATGAATGTGAGTGTGAATGGTTGTTTGTCTATATGTGCCCTGTGATTGGCTGGCAACCACTCCAGGGTGTACCCCGCCTCTCGCCCAAAGACAGCTGGGATAGGCTCCAGCAACCCCCGCGACCCTCGTGAGGAAAAAGCGGCAGAAAATGAATGAATGTACGTTTGTTTTTAAATTTAAAAATTTTTAAAAAATGTTACAATTTTTTTAAAATTTTATAATTTTTTAATTTTTTAAAATGTTTTAAATTTTAATTTTTTTTTTTTTTAATTCTTTAAATTAATGTTTTTTTTTAATTTTTTGTCACATACCAAAGTACGAGGTGATATGACCATACAATGACATAATGGGTACCATTATGTGATACAACTACACACTGTATATCCTTTAAAAGAAAGAAGGCTTCACTACACATCTTAAAAGGAAGGTTCCAGTCAGCTGTACATTTGACCATCAACGCAACCTCGGGGTCTGACCCAGAGGACTCCATTTAAAAGATCGGGACAGCCTTCCCGCTGCTTTCTTCCATCCCAAATTGGAGCCTCCATTAGAATAAAGAGCCGTGCTTCAGTGACGTAAACACAACCTTGTGTTTGGAAACCAGAAACAAAGGTCTCACAGGTTTACAAAGGAGTCATGTGTTCATCAACATGCTCTCACCTTTAAGATTTGTGCAACTTTGGGAAGTTGCCAAACGAGTGCTTCAAAGTGGAGAGAACATGAATGTCTCTGTGAGGTCACAGAAACTTCATGGAGTACCCATTTAGAGGAAATAATATCTAGTGGATTCGTCCAGTAAGCGTGACGATGGACATTTAAGAAGGATCCATGTCGGCCTGTCCAACGCTCCATCAAGAAGCTGTCCACTATAACAGTAGTTGTCGCTCATACGCCCAGGAAACAATATTTTTCTTTTGTACCACTGTTGCTGGCATCAACTCTAAGTAGGTCAAAGATGCTGCCAGAGGATCGTATAAATATTTGCCTGGTAGTCAGCAGTCCGTGTGACTCACATGTCTGTGCTGGATCCAAACGCACACATTTACTACACTTCACACCCAGCAACATCCATGGTATTACACAGCATAATTAGGATGCTCTAAGGCAGGGGTCTCAAACTCAATTTACCGGGGGCCACTGGAGCTAGGGTCTGGGTGAGACTGGGCCGCATCAGGTTTTCCAAAAAAACAAAACAAAACGCATTTATTAAAAACAGAAAAATGAATAAACTTTGCTTTGGTTCCGATTTTCTACGAGAAAAGCTCTGATAAAACATTCCACTGTTCTCAAATATCTTACTTTTTATTTTTCTACACAAAATAAGATCAAGAATAAAGAAAATCAATCAATCAGGAAAAAATAAATATAATAATAATAAAACGGCAAATAATAAAAACTCAAGAAACCACATATAGTTGGTGGGTGGAAAAATTATTTTTTCAAATTAAAATGAACAAAGCATTATTAGAGCCCTGTAGACATGACAAAACACGACTATAGTCACATTTATACTCTTTTTATTTACAACATATTGCGCAACTGCAGGGTCTTGAGACACATGCTAACTCGCAAACTAGAGAGCTAGCGACCTAAACGGTAGCCTTCAAGTTATTTCTTTTAAACTTAAATAGCCAAGAACTTACCACTTCCACACGGATAGGGAGGATAACTATTAACAGTTATTTAACCTTTAACATGAACATTAATCAAACGTAATAATTTTTTCTGGGTACATGATACCATACAGCATCCATATCAAACATTAAACTTTCATATCAAGGCGGGGGCCTCAAACTAGTGTCCTGCGGGCCACATTTGGCCCGCGGGCCGCGTGTTTGAGACCCCTGCTCTAAGGCAAGGATGTTACTGCTAATAAAAGTCATATTTACCGCACTACAATATGCACCTCCAGCTTGGTACTCTATGCAGGGATGCAAAAACAGGGTCCAATTGATCATGGGACCCAATGCTCGATGGTTGTTTTTTTATATATTTTGAAATTAAACATCATATTGGTATTTATTCTACCTTAGGAGGAACAACATTCATGTAGTCTTCAACTATCACCTTAATGATGGAATATTTTTTGACATGGAACTTGTTTCTCAGGCCAGATATGACGTGTGATCATCCCAAGTTTAATATCTGATGTACCGCTGGAGCAGAAACAGACAATGGATAAAAACCGGTGGGGGGGCGGTCAACGTGCAACCAATATATTTCTCACTTCTGTTAAATATTACATAGGCCTTGTTTTGGGAAAATGAACCCTTTTGACTTCAGTGAGTCACCCATGTGCAAAATAATGGACGAATGCCTGCCCTCGTCATCTATTCAATAAGTCTCCATGCATGCCATTTAAATTCCTGGCTATGTGCAAAAACAAGATGAAAACTCTTCATTAACACAAATAATATGTCACGTCTATGGTAGCCTTGCACTCTGCCAGATATGCCCACAAATACTACAGGAGAAACACAAACCCGAGCAGAGACACAACAGGACTTTTGTTCTCTCTGGCAACAATCCTGGCTGCTGCCTTCCACAATCCACACTTCTCATCTTGTTTTGGAAAGGCAGGAGGAATGTTCATTTTGGGCACACACACACACACACAAGGCACTACACACAAGTCCCAACAAAGATATTATGTCTAAAAGTCACTGTGTTGAAATATTACAGTGGCACCTTGGTTAGTGTTCATTTGTTCCGTCAGGTCTGACTTAAACCAAATCAATTTTCCCATAAGGAATAATGTACATCCAACTCATTGGTTACAGAAAGTGTAGTTTACAAGTGTAGTTTTATATGCAGAAAACCATTTGAAATGAATACATTTACCTTCATTGAAGACGTTATACATGACCTGACAATTCCCAAAGACACAATATGGCAGAGAGATCAACACCTTCCTGTTTTGCCATGAGTTATTATTGGGAACTGTCACTTCTTAAGTTGCATCATATTGTACGTTAACTGGACAATGCACGTAAATAAAGGCCAAATTGTGGCGTACATCAGGGTGGTAGGGGGGAGTAGTAGACATTCAAAAAAAAATCCAAAAAACAAATAAGGAACAAAAACCGGGATATAACTTTCCCTTTTCCTTTTGGGCAGATTTAGTAGAGATACTCAATTGTTTTAGGCCACCATTAAATGTACACAAGTACACACAATCTACACTGCAAAACCACTGCTCAAGCTCTGCAACCATTCTGTCCAGTGGACAGTGATCAATTATTTTATTTTATTTTATTTTATTTTATTTTATTTTATTTTATTTTATTTTATTTTATTTTATTTTATTTTATTTTATTTTATTTTATTTTATTTTATTTTATTTTATTTTATTTTATTTTATTTTATTATATTTTATTTTATTTTAATTAAGTAGCCTATTATTATTTTTACTATCATCATTATTCTTCTTCTGATTATTACTAGTACTACTAGTAGCAGTAGTATTAGCCTGCTTATTGGCTTATTAGCCTGTTTTTGCCCTATTATATAATGTTTGTCAGATATTTTTTTTGTAATAAAAATAAATAAATAAAAATACCAATTTATTTAGGGGGGATAACTAATAAAATAAAAATAAAAATAAAAATAGAAATAGAAATAGAAATAGAAATAGAAATAGAAATACAAATACAAATACAAATACAAATACAAATACAAATACAAATACAAATACAAATAGAAATAGAAATAGAAATAGAAATAGAAATAGAAATAGAAATAGAAATAGAAATAGAAATAGAAATAGAAATAGAAATTGAAATTGAAATTGAAATTGAAATTGAAATTGAAATTAAAATTAAAATTAAAATTAAAATTAAAATTAAAATTAAAATTAAAATTAAAATTAAAATTAAAATTAAAATTAAAATTAAAATTAAAATTAAAATTAAAATTAAAATAGGCCTAATGACGCCACTGGCGTACATTACTAACGTTAACCAAAAAACATGCTAACCAGGGTGGATGCTAACTGAGGTTTCACTGTACTGTTTTTTGGTGTTTCGTTTAGAGAGTCAGTAACATTATGAAATGGTTGCATAAGACTTTAGGAATGTCAGTCACACAAACACTTCTATTTTGTCCACTGTTTCCAACCAAGTGGTACGGCTTATAATTCCTTAACAAGGCATGGAAGACAGGGGCCTTAACACTTGCGTCCCACAGGGCTCTATTATCAGTCCAGTCTTTTTCTCCCGTTTTACTACCACTAGATCTTCCCCACCCACAGCCCCAACAATGTTTTTTACTGTGCAGACAACACATCCACAGTGGGTCTGATAGGAAACCACTCAGGTTTTATACATGGAAAAATAAATGTGGGGGTTGACAGGATCTCATTTAAATTTAACGCTTACAGCTTTCACAGCAGGAAAGCCACAGAAGTGTCACTTATTCTTCCGGCTATAAACTTCTTCATCTCCAAGAGAAATCCACTGCATGAATGCAGCTATGTCCAGATGCTTGTCAGGAAATTTCTCATAGGAAACAATCTCGGGAAAGTGCTGGAAAGCTCACGTCTCATTGCTGCTAACTGCCTGGCACGAGAAGCTGCCGTGAGCTGGGTTGGTTGAGGTTGATTAGCAGTCGGCATTCCGGAATACCTGCCATTTCTTTATTTCTGCACGGAACTCGTACTTTTTTGGGCTGGATTTATACAGTAATGTGGAAGTTGGACCTCTGGGCGGATTGGTGTGGTGCCGTTTAAAAATGAGAAAGGAAGTATACCATTACGTTGAGGGGCTTGAATAAAATATTTCTGGAAGCGGGTACCACCGAAACGGTTTGGGAACAGTTTGGCTTCATCATACTTTATAGTACATGTACTGCATACCCTTATTTAGCCCCTTAAAATATCTAAATAACTCAAATATATACGCAAGGCATTCGGAAGAGATTTGGTCTCCGGAACAACAATTTTAATTGAAGGTATGAATTATCTCACAACAGACACAGTAATCTGTGATATATCCCAAATAAAAAAGGACGGCGAGCTAAAACTCAACACCAACGTCACGTCTTGAGACACATGCTAACTCGCAAACTAGAGAGCTAGCAACCTCAACGGTAGCCTTCAAGTTATTTCCTTTAATCTTAAATGGACAAAAACTTACCACTTCCACACGGATAGGGAGGATAACTATTAACAGTTATTTAACCTTTAACATGAACATTAATCAAACGTAATCATTTTTTCTGCGTACATGATACCATACAGCATCCATATCAAACTTGCGCGGGCCGCACTAACATTAAACCTTCATATCAAGGCGGGGGCCTCAAACTAGTGTCCTGCGGGCCACATGTGGCCCGCGGGCCACGTGTTTGACACCCCTGATTTAGAATCAATCGGTAAGGCGTTATGTAATACTGAAGCAGGGCTACTGCTCCGATACCCAATGAAGTCTTTATGGATGCCTGCTCAAATACCTCACAAGAAGGAATTAGTCTAGTCTAGTCTAGTCTAGTCTAGTCTAGTGGGTGACATCATCTTGGCAGTGAAGGCCACCCCTGAGACCAGCTAGCGATACATTCTTCTGATAGTGTTAGCCATGTGTTTATTGTCGCAGCAGAGCCTCCATTTGTGAATAGCAAGCCTACCTGGCTATCACTTTTAGCTTTGTCAGAATCCACACGGGAACAGTCGTCCAGATGCTGGAAATAAACACCACGCATGTGCTTTGTTCTCACGGACACTTCCTCCATTTCTGGCCAGACATGGAGAGCTCGGCTAAAGGTAGCCAAACTTTGCTTCTGTTTTGCTTCATTGTTGCTTGATTTGATTGATTGATCTGAGAGTGGGTGGGACAATCAAAGCATTGTCATTAATCATAATAAGACAATGCCAGGTAAAGAGCATTTCCTGATGTCCCCCGCCAAAATAAAGTCACACTGGGAGTAAGCGATAAGTAAAATTGGAGTTCGTAGAACTTCTGAATTATTTGGGTTTTTGCTAAATTTAGAGCCGAAATGAAATATTTTACTATTAAGGGAGAAAAAAATCCAAACCGACAACATAACTTTGTGGAGATTCATTGTGCTCCATCAGCGTAGAAAAGGTCATAAAGCCGTTTCTAAAGCTTTGGGACTCCAGCAAACCACAGCGAGAGCCATTACCCACAAATGGCAAAAACACTGAACAGTGGTAAACCTTCCCAGGAGAAGCAGACCAAACAAAATGACCCCAAGGGCGCAACGACAACTCATCCAAGAGGTCACAAAAGACCCCACAACAACATCCAAAGAGCTACAGGCCTCAGTTAAGATCAGTGTCAGCTTTTCAGACAAGAACATCATACTAAAAGTAAAATATGGTGGTGGTAGTGTGACGGTCTGGGGCTATTTTGCTGCTTCAGGACTTGGAAGATGTCCCGAGATGAGAAAAAATTCCCAAGGAGAATGCTGGGCATATGTTGGTGACCTCAAACTGAACAACCTGGGTTTTTCACAGCAGGACTATGATCCAAAACGCACCAGCAGGTCCACCTCTGAACAGCTGAAGTAAACTACGTTTTATGCTCAGTTGTTTTAATTAAATTAAATTTAGGAAATAAATAATAAATAATAAATAATAAATAATAAATAATAAATAATAAATAATAAATAATAAATAATAAATAATAAATAATAAATAATAAATAATAAATAATAAATAATAAATAATAAATAATAAATAATAAATAATAAATAATAAATAATAAATAATAAATATACATAGACTTTCCTTATTGTCATTGCACAATAACACAGCAGTGAAATTGCCAACAAAATGTTGTTTAAATAATCAAATATTTAAATAATAAATAATAAATAATAAATAATAAATAATAAATAATAAATAATAAATAATAAATAATAAATAATAAATAATAAATAATAAATAATAAATAATAAATAATAAATAATAAATAATAAATAATAAATAATAAATAATAAATAATAAATATACATAGACTTTCTTTCTTCTTTGTCATTGCACAATAACACAGCAGCGAAATTGCCAACAAAATGTTGTTTAAATAATTAAATAATTAAATAATTAAATAAATAAATAATTAAATAATTAAATAATTAAATAATTAAATAATTAAATAATTAAATAATTAAATAATTAAATAATTAAATAATTAAATAAACACATTTTTTACACTTTTTCACAATTTTATCGGAAAATTCCAGAATTAATTGGCCTTACAAAAATTTATTTAGAAAAAAAGCTTGACTACTGCTGCTACACTACTTGATCTCGACCTCAGTCATTGGAGCTGATGTACAAATATGTACAATATTTAAGAATTAAAACTGCTTTTTGGCCCCCAAAATTGGTGTGGCTCCAAATTGGATAAGCTTTAACTGTGTTGGCGCCGCTCTGGTGGCAGCCTGCTACAGCAGCTACAAATTTCCCCACTGAGGGACGAATAAAGGCATATCTCTCTTTAACATTGGATGTTGAACTTTACATGAAAGCCGTGATGTAAAAAGAGCAATGAGGTGTCGGGGATTTCACATACTTCAGTTCAGGTTGACATCTTGTCTTCTCCTGGACAAGGGAGTCTTGCACAGCCTTCTCATCCTTCATCAAGATCGAGCCGCCTGCATTTAGCCAGGAAGCCAGGAAAGTCTGCTCTCTCCCTTTCCTCTCCACTTTGATCTTCTGTGGAAAAAAAGCGTTTTAGTAGCAGCAGTCAGGCGCCCGCTTAACACCCCCATGTGTGAAAGTGCTCTTTCCTAAATTCATCATGTGAGGGAGAGGAAATTCCTCGGACAGTAAGTGGAGACATTTTTGGAGCAGATACGCCGGAGACCGTCTTTGTTTCGTCTTGTTTGACAGTCGCTGACAATTTCAAGAGCTCGTTTGCGTGGACCTTTTCCATTTTGGTCGACGAGGGGGCGGCCAGGTGCACGGAGTGGAACCCTCACAAAAACGTTAAGTTAAACTTCAGCGCTGACCTCGTGAGACGTTTTGTGAAAAGTAAACAGTTGTCATACAGTGGAGATGTGCGGTGCCGACGGAGGGACGCAGGGTTGCAGCACGAATCGAGGAAGCCCAAGGACACGCGGAGGGTAATGTTTCGTGTACGGAGCTGTGGCGCAAACATGGCCGACATGTGTTTTGGAGATATGTTTATGCAATCAAAAACATGGACACTGCAAGTGGAAAAATACACGCACGGTTACACGCGAAGGTGAGATAAAACCATTTGGATGTCGGAATGTTTGGCTCACTTTGGGCTCATTTATCCCAATCAAAATCCGTTTTCTTCGAGGAAAGAATAACATTGAATACAGGAAAAATACTACAGGAATTTATCAAATAAATCAAGCAGAAATAAGAAATCTCCTGCTAGCTTCTTCTCTGATTCTGGACATTCATTCATTTTCTACCGCTTATCCTCACAAGGGTCGTGCAGGGTGCTGGAGCCTATCCCAGCTGTCTGAGAGGCGGGGTACACCCTGGACTGGTGGCCAGCCAATCACAGGGCACATATAGACAAACAACCATTCATACTCACGTTCATTCCTATGGACAATTTAGAGTCGCTAATTAACCTAGCATGTTTTTGCTAGGTTAATGCTAGGTTAAAACCCACGCATGCACGGGGAGAACACCCTGGACTGGTGGCCAGCCAATCACAGGGCACATATAGACAAACAACCATTCATACTCACATTCATACCTATGGACAATTTAGAGTCGCTAATTAACCTAGCATGTTTTTGCTAGGCTAATGCTAGGCTAAACCCAACACATGCACGGGGAGAACGTGCAAACTCTACACAGAGATGGCCGAGGGTGGGATTGAACTTGGGTCTCTGCGTGCTAACCACTTGACCGCCGTGCAGCCCCTGATTTTGGATAAACATTTGCAATAAAAGTCACTGTTTTCATTCTTTCATTCATTCATTCATTCATTCATTTTCTACCGCTTTTCTTCACGAGGGTCACGCGGGGTGCTGGAGCCTATCCCAGTTGTCTTCGGGCGAGAGGCGGGGTACACCCTGGACTGGTGGCCAGCCAATCACAGGGCACATATAGACAAACAACCATTCACACTCACATTCATACCTATGGACAATTTAGAGTCGCTAATTAACCTAACATGTTTTTGCTAGGTTAATGCTAGGTTAAAACCAATGCATGCACGGGGAGAACGTGCAAACTCTACACAGAAATGAACTCAGGAACTCGGGTGCTAACCACTCGCCACTGCACTCGCCGTGCAGCCCCTGATTTTGGATAAACATTTGCAATAAAAGTCACTGTTTTCATTATGAGGTTAAATCCCGCTCCAGCAACCTTCCCTTTTCTCTTTAGTTGCCATTGTTCTCTCGCAACACAAGCACTAAATATCTATCTAAATCTACGGTACTTGATTAATCGATGATTCGACCCACCATCGTCCCTCCCCATGTAGCATGATTGCTAATGTTAACAATTCAAGGTGAGTGTTGCCACAACAGTCAAGGTAGTGGTGACGTCGTCTCTTCTAACCCAGACCGTTCAGCAGGAAACAGTTCCTCTCCAGTCCTGTAGATGTCAGTAGACGGTTTGTCTTGCAGACAACCAAACAAAGCACAAAATAATCAAATAAATTCAGCTTAAACGCCATTCCCGTCCATTGCCAACACGTTTCAAAGACTCTCTGTCTATAAAAGTACCTGTCCTGCATACATTAAGACCAAAGGTCTACTTCTCATGGCGGTTTCTAAGCATTCCCTTCACACGGAGCCAACCATCTGAAGCCAGCAAAGTCCACACACAAACCAGGATTCACAACATCGCTCCAGTTGTTTATTTTTCAGCGCCTGCCAAGTCTCGGTCCAAATCAAACAATCAAGACGACTCCCAGACAGAAGCTCATCCAAAGCATCCTTGTCTGGCTCACGAGATGATGAGACGACATTTCACTACAAATTTCTTACCGTAAAAACACCAAAGGATGATTAAACAGAAAAGAAATGAACCGAACTACAAGAGTACTTTTTAAAAGTTTTCTGTGACAAAGTAGAGGAACTGAAGACTTGGAGCTGCCGGTGCAGGACCATTGCTCCCAGTTATTTAGGTTCAAAATGTAAAATCTTATGTAACATTGCACTGCAACAGTTACCAGTCAGTTATTATATTAGTTATTAGTTATTAGAATGCTGCAGCAGGCTAATGACAGGATTATTTCTGCTCAAAAACGCCACAAGTTCCTTGTAATATTACAAAAATTATTCTTGTAAAATTAGGACTTTTTGTTGTTATATCCATCCATCCATCCATCCATTTTCCTCCACTTATCCGGGTCCGGGTCGCGGGGGCAGCAGTCTTAGTAGGGAAGCCCAGACTTCCCGGTCCCCGGCCACTTCCTCCAGCTCCACCGGGAGGACACCAAGGCGTTCCCAGGCCAGCTGTGAGACATAGTCCCTCCAGCGTGTCCTAGGTCTGCCCCGGGGCCTTTTCCCGGCTGGGCATGCCCGGAACACCTCACTAGGGAGGCGTCCGGGAGGCATCCGGACTAGATGCCCGAGCCACCTCAACTGACTCCTCTCGATGTGAAGGAGAAGCGGCTCTACTCTGAGCCCCTCCCGGATGGCTGAGTCCAGCTACCCTACGGAGGAAACTCATTTCAGCCGCCTGTATCCGCCATCTCATTCTTTCGGTCATGACCCAAAGCTCATGACCATAGGTGAGGGTGGGAACATACGTAGATCCACCGGTACAGTGACCGCATTACTGCCGAGGCTGCACTAATCCGTCTGTGGACCTCACGCTCCCACTTTCCCTCACTCGTGAACAAGACCCCGAGATACTTAAACTCCTCCACCTGGGGCAGGACCTCATTCCCAACCCGGAGGGAGCACTCCACCCTTTTCCGACTGAGAACCATGGCCTCTGATTTGGAGGTACTGAGTCTCATCCCAGACGCTTCACACTCAGATGCAAACCGTCCCAGTAAACGCTGAAGGTCGCAGCCCGAAGAAGCCATAAGAACCACATCATCTGCAAATAGCAGAGATGAGATTCTAAGGCCCCCGAACCGGACTCCCTCAACACCTTGGCTGCGCCTAGAAATTCTGTCCATGTTTGTTGTTATATTCCAACTATTATTGTTGACTTTTGTCTTGATAAATTCTATTTTTAGAATGTACCAAAGGGCATTAAAAAAAACAGCTGAGGGCTAAATACTTTCCCCTCTTTTCAATATATTTGTATAACACACCCAAATTAAACATGCAAACTGGTGCTCCAGCACATGTGCCGTCACGGATGAATACAGTAGACGTTCGAGGACCACCAGCAAATGGCGAAAATCCACGAGCAATTGAGACGCTGTGTTGATGTTTATTTTTAACACCCGTCCATAAACTGGATGCCTCCTGAGATTGGGCACAGGTAGAGGTGTGTTTTCAAGTTAAAGAACCGCCACGTTGGCTTCTATTTCGTCGGAAAACTTTCACTTTTTGCACAACAATGGTGCGTTCAAGGACCGCTGAACCAAGTGATTAAAAAAACATTGTCATTGAAGCATACAGATACTGTAAAAAATAGGGTTGTTCATCGATTAAAATATTTAACTGTGATTAATTATGAGTGAACTATAGACAAAGTAATTGATCACAGTCTCCCAGCTTTTCACACAGAGAGGACTTGGCAGCAGATGACCAAAATGTATCCCAGCAGGCATCTTTTGGAATTGGTATATACATATGAAAGCATATTTAGTGTGTATTTACAATTTCACCAACATTTATCCCTTAGTCTGAGTAAAATATAAAGTATAGTCGTCTATGTGCATGGGAGAACGTTACATGGTGCGTTGAAGAACCGCCAAGCAATGTGGGACAAATTGCTACTCACATTAAATATTCAAAAACTGTAGGAATTTATAAATACATATATTTTAATTAATTAATTAATTATATTAATACAACAATGTATCCAAACAATTAATTGTTTGCCACAAAACTATTTACATCCCTACTTATAGATAAAAACATATTTCTATCTGCGATTAAATGTGATTAATTATGAGTGAACTATGGACAAAGTAATTAATCACATTTAGTCATAAAAGATTTAATTATGAGTGAACTATGGAAAAAGTAATTAATCACATTTAATCATAAAAAAATTAATTATGAGTGAACTATGGACAAAGTAATTAATCACATTTAAATATTCAAAAACTGTAGGAATTTATAAATACATATATTTTTAATACAACAATGTATCCAAACAACTAATTGTTTGCCATAAAAATATTTACACCCCTACTTATAGATAAAAACATATTTCTATCTACGATTAAAAGTGATTAAGTTCCTTGTAATATTATATAAGATTATTCTTGTAAAATTAGGAATTTTTGTTGTTATATTCCAACTATTATTGTTGATTTTTGTTTTGATAAATTCTATTTTTAGAATGTACCAAAGGGCAATTAAAAAAAAAACAGCTGAGGGCTAAATACTTTCACCTCTTTTGAATGTATTTGTATAACACACCCAAATTAAACAGGCAAACTCATACTTTGCTTTTTAATCTTTGAATTGTAAAACCGTAACTATGCTAAATAGTGCTAAAGGGTGCTATGTGGTGCAAAAATGTCATCAAATTAGCAGCAAATGGAGCAGAAAGTTGGAAAGGAAAAATCCCATTAAATATGTCAAACAGTGGAGCAGTTTAGTAGGGAATTAAAAATGCTCTGATGATGTGAAATTTGGCCAAAAATAATTTTCCGCGTGGGGAAATCATTAAAACTTATGTAACTCATCATGAGCATCATGAAAAAATGAGCATCTAAGCCTTCCGCATATTCAACACTGATGAATCACAAAGTGGGTCAGCAAATCAGCATCTTACTATAATTTGTCTGAAATCACCAAACAGCAACTTAACACTCAAAATGTAGCTAAGAAATATATAATACAAGTATCAGTTTCATTCATTTTCTACCGCTTATCCTCACGAGGGCCCCGGGGGTCAGTCATTCAAAGTGGTGAAGGATGACTGTACTCTGGTTCCTTCTCACAGTCCAAAAACATCAACGTTAGCTTCATCAGAAACTTTAATTTGTCGAAAGGCGTGAATGATGGACAGCTGGCTGTCAAACCCCTTAGTTGTTTTTTATTATTATCATAGAAAATATTAATTATAGGTCCTGCTCTGGAGGTTGTTTTCATTTTGGGTTATTTGAGAATATTTCAGTTTATTTGGTTGTCTCGTGTCAAGTACCCTTGACCTCTTGTTTATAGATAGTATTAAAGCAACAATCACTGCCTGGCTTCCATGGCATGTGGAAGAATCGGAGGTTTTCGGAGGTCAACTGAAAATGTTAATCATGTTATATAATATGGTTGAGAATTTACATAATTATAATGGTAAAAAATCAACATTTAAACCACTGGTCGTTAAAGGTAAACACATCTCATGTAGACAATACAGATGGAAAATTTAGGTGGTGCAGGGTCGTCAAACGGTGGGCGGTTACATGCAGATGTTGCGGCTTCTATGTCATATTTTGTTATCAGAATATAATTTGCAAACAGGAAAGATTTTATGGTGATATATTTTCCATTTTTATGAATTCTGACCGGGCTGCAGACCTCACAGCTAGGAGACACGAGTTCAATTCCACCCTCGGCCATCTCTGTGTGGAGTTTGCATGTTCTCCCCGTGCATGCGTGGGTTTTCTCCGGGTACTCCGGTTTCCTCCCACATTCCAAAAACATGCTAGGTTAATTGGCCACTCCAAATCGTCTATAGGTATGAATGTGAGTGTGAATGGTTGTTTGTCTATATGTGCCCTGTGATTGGCTGGCCACCAGTCCAGGGTGTACCCCGCCTGTCCGAAGACAGCTAGGATAGGCTCCAACGACCCCCGCGACCCTTTTTCTATGGTTGTTATCCAAATTTCAGATAAAAGACGTCAGCGGTAAGATGCATAGTCACACAATAAAAATTCCCTAAACCACATCAGGTGAGTGATTAGCATATTAGCACCTGGCATCAGTCATGTGTTGTGCTGAATGACGTTCAAGCCAACGTCCTCGCCGTGTTTGGGCTGCCTTGTGTCTCCCAGGGAGGATACAGGAATGTCGTTTTAAGTTATTTTGGGTTTTAAAGCAGCGCCAAGGTTTTGTGAGGTCTGACCCTGCATGGGAACCCTGACGTAACAGTCAATATTGGGAGGCCCCACTCCTCGGGTGCCAGACTCATCTGACAATCTCACCCACTCAGTGCGCACAAATAAACAAGCTGGAAAACATCTTTTATGACGAGTCCTGTCTGTTATTCTCATTATGACATTCATGACTATCCAGAGTCTGGATTTCCCTCGTTAATAAGGACCATCTTATTGGGACTATTTGTGCTCACAGGCAGGAAATGATGCTTAGAAGCCCTCATTTAGCGCTTGAGCAGGATAAAATGACGTCAGCCTGGCTGCTTCTTGTGTCTTGTCACTCTTTGGCTCAACATTTGCACAATCAAAAGGTTTTACAGAAAAAAAACACTTTTTGCAAAATGTCCCCTAATGAGCTACCATGACAGTGGAGGGTGTGGACCACCCACTAGTTCATTACGGCGGTCAACTGAAGCTGTCAAGCTGAAGCCGTACATCCGGTTACATACCGTTTGGGTAAATGATCATTTAGGTTCTTGATTACGCAGAAGTAAGTGATTGTTTTACAAGCTGCACATACCCATGTCATAAAATGGTATGGTCCATGAGGACCAGGTAGCCAATCACAAGCTATGAAAAAACTTGTCAACCAATTAACATTCAAAATGTAGCTAAAAAAAATCGTTTTTCAATTTGAAACTTATAATGGTACTGGTAATGTATATTTCCTAGCTACCTTTTGAGCGTTAAGTTGCTGTGTGATGATTTTAGCATTGTAAGATGACACTTTCATTACCTCCTGCCAAAGAGTACTGTGTTTAGCACTGTATATAAACCATCACTAATTAGCCGCACATACCCACATCATAAAATGGTATGGTCCATGAGGACCAGGTAGCCAATCACAAGCTATGAAAAAACTTGTCAACCAATTAACATTCAAAATGTAGCTAAAAAAAATCGTTTTTCAATTTGAAACTTATAATGGTACTGGTAATGTATATTTCCTAGCTACCTTTTGAGCGTTAAGTTGCTGTGTGATGATTTTAGCATTGTAAGATGACACTTTCATTACCTCCTGCCAAAGAGTACTGTGTTTAGCACTGTATATAAACCATCACTAATTAGCCGCACATACCCACATCATAAAATGGTATGGTCCATGAGGACCAGGTAGCCAATCACAAGCTATGAAAAAACTTGTCAACCAATTAACATTCAAAATGTAGCTAAAAAAAATCGTTTTTCAATTTGAAACTTATAATGGTACTGGTAATGTATATTTCCTAGCTACCTTTTGAGCGTTAAGTTGCTGTGTGATGATTTTAGCATTGTAAGATGACACTTTCATTACCTCCTGCCAAAGAGTACTGTGTTTAGCACTGTATATAAACCATCACTAATTAGCCGCACATACCCACATCATAAAATGGTATGGTCCATGAGGACCAGGTAGCCAATCACAAGCTATGAAAAAACTTGTCAACCAATTAACATTCAAAAGGTAGCTAAAAAAAACTTTTTTCAATTTGAAACTTATAATGGTACTGGTACTGTATATTTCCTAGCTAACTTTTGAGCGTTAAGTTGCTGTGTGATGATTTTAGCATTGTAAGATGACACTTTCATTACCTCCTGCCAAAGAGTACTGTGTTTAGTACTGTATATAAACCATCACTAATTAATAAAATATAATAAAATAAATAAATTAGCCAATCACAAGCTATGAAAAAACTTGTCAACCAATTAACATTCAAAAGGTAGCTAAAATCGTTTTTCAATTTGAAACTTATAATGGTACTGGTACTGTATATTTCCTAGCTACCCTTTGAGCGTTAAGTTGCTGTGTGATGATTTTAGCATTGCAAGATGACACTTTCATTACCTCCTGCCAAAGAGTACTGTGTTTAGTACTGTATATAAACCATCACTAATTAATGAAATATAATAAAATAAATAAAATAGCCAATCACAAGCTATGAAAAAACTTGTCAACCAATTAATATTCAAAAAGTAGCTAAAAAATCGTTTTTCAATTTGAAACTTATAATGGTACTGGTACTGTATATTTCCTAGCTACCTTTTGAGCGTTAAGTTGCTGTGTGATGATTTTAGCATTGTAAGATGACACTTTCATTGCCTTTCATTATATAAACCATCACTAATTAGCCGCACCGCTATGTAAGTTTAAGTTTAATTCAAGTTTTTATTGAAGTTTAAGGCAAAAGTAGCCGATTTTCCACCAGAATTTACGGTAATTACTATTTCAAAACAACCCTGTCACCGTTACCAGCAGTGCTATAGCAACCATCTGGATGTCGCTTCAGTCATCGTCGTTCACAACAACTACATAGGCAACTAAAATCTAGTTAGCATGAGTTGTGGTTGCCCACTCTCAGCAAAACACTGTCTACCAGCGTTTTGATGAAGAACTGACTTTTTAATGAGGTGCCAACAGTAGGACCACCGAATGTGATCTATGTACAGAACGAAAGTGAAAGTCCTGGGTTTTCATGACATCATGGACAGGAAAAAGCAGTCAAGAGACCTTCTCCAACGTAAAGATAACAGACTGTCAGGATGACAGGACTCCACGTTCATGGAGCAAACACTACCATTGAATTTGTAAATGTAGGTCAGCGCTCCCGATCTGGTTTAGGCCAGCAGAGAAGGCCTCGCTGGCCCCGACCGCACGCCACAGCGTGATGATGAGACGGAATGTAGGTCAAGCCCAGGACTGAGAGGTCACTCCAAGTTGTGAGAATTCACCGTTTGCTTATGATGTCATTGCATAACAACGCTCCAGACAGAATGAAGTACAAGTAGCTGTACGAGTAGTAGTTAGCTGTAGACACAAAACAGCCTCCCAAATGTCTCATGGCGAAGAGAAGAGGGAGAAGGACAGGGAAGATGGATGGGAAGGTCATGCAAACATTGACAACTGGAGGCAGCCGCCATATTTCTAGCTGGTGTTATTAGTAACTAGGACACATGTGTTATGTCTGTAATGGACATGATAGATTTTGTCCTGTAAATCTAATTTCCACTATCAACATAAATGATCCGAAAAACACAAAAATATTGTAAAAATACATCACAAAGCAACAAGGTTATTTTTCATAACACATTCTTTACACTGTACAAAAAATACAAACTTTATTTTACAACTTTATTGTATGTCTAGAGGGCTCTAGTAATACTAAACACATGTATGTAGAAGGTTGTCAACAGGTTTGGATGGATGAATGGATGGATGGATGGATGATAGATGGATGGATGGATGAATGATGGATGGATGGATGGATGATGGATGGATGGATGGATGGATGATGGATGATGGATGATGGATGATGGATGATGGATGATGGATGATGGATGGATGGATGATGGATGGATGGATGGATGGATGGATGGATGGATGGATGGTTGAATGGATGATGGATGGATGATGGATGGATGATTGATGGATGATGGATGGATGGTTGAATGGATGATGGATGATGGATGGATGATGGATGGATGAATGATGAATGGATGATGGATGGATGGATGGATGGATGGATGGTGGATGGATGGATGATGGATGATGGATGATGGATGATGGATGATGGATGGATGGATGAATGATGGATGGATGATGGATGGATGGATGGTGGATGGTGGATGGATGGATGATGGATGATGGATGATGGATGGATGGATGGTGGATGGATGATGGATGATGGATGATGGATGATGGATGATGGATGATGGATGATGGATGGATGATGGATGGATGATGGATGGATGGATGATGGATGATGGATGATGGATGATGGATGGTGGATGGATGATGGATGATGGATGATGGATGATGGATGATGGATGATGGATGGATGATGGATGGATGATGGATGGATGGATGATGGATGGATGGATGATGGATGATGGATGGATGGATGATGGATGATGGATGATGGATGATGGATGATGGATGGATGGTGGATGGATGGATGATGGATGGATGATGGATGATGGATGATGGATGATGGATGGATGGATGGATGGATGGTGGATGGATGGATGATGGATGGATGGATGATGGATGATGGATGATGGATGATGGATGGATGGTTGAATGGATGATGGATGGATGGATGAATGGATGATGGATGAACGGATGGATGATGGATGGATGGTTGAATGGATGATGGATGATGGACGATGGATGGATGGATGATGGATGGATGGTTGAATGGATGATGGATGAACGGATGGATGATGGATGGATGGATGAATGGATGATGGACGATGGATGGATGGATGATGGATGGATGAATGGATGATTGATGGATGGATGATGGATGATGGATGGAACGTTTCGCCAAGATAATTCATCCACCTCAATGGCATGTCAGCATTACTGCCCACGTCCTATATGTCTCAGACTGGCCACAATAAAAGGCCACGCCAAAACGGGTCATGAGGTTGCGTTTATAATTTCATTGAGTGCAATTGTGAAGTTTTTAAACCACAAAACATCAAGTATAAAATGTAAAGAATGGCGTCTGATCATTAAATGTGCAGCGTTGGGGGCGTGGCTCCTTTTGGGGCCCACTTGGCTCAAACCCTAAAATGGAGGAATAAATGTAAGCATTAAAAAATGAAAAAACGGTTCCATGAGACTGCAAGTACGTGTGGATATAACCTGAGAATGACACCTTAGAGATGTTAATATTTATCCTTCACTAATCCAATTCATCGCTCTGCTAGTATTTCAATCAACACGTCTGCTTTCTACTACTTGATTGAAGTACTTGAAGGTCCACGTCAGCGTGGCTTCTACCGCTAGGGAAGGGATTGTACTTACTGAATGAGTTGTTGGAACATCTCAACCCCGATGCTTTATCAGCCAGAGTTGTGCTGTGGGTGTCTGGGATGTTTTTAGTCATATTTTAAGGAACGACAAACTCCGTACGAGACAGGAAAGACTTCAGACAGGCGACAGATGTGAGCATAGAATATCAAATGCTAAGGAAACAGTCAATGAACAGTGAACAGAAAATGATTGACAGGTTGACTTTGGTCCCTGTCCTCTTCCTATGCATCCGAATGTTGCATACAGGAAGTGGCTTTTTAATGTCAGATCGTTGCCTCTTTCACACGCCACTTGTTGGGCAAAGTGTGTAAACGTCACGAGGAACAACGAGGGTGTTTGTAAATCAGCGTGTGCCTCAGTGCGTCAACACGTGTGCCGTCACGGATGAATACAGTAGACGTTCAAGGACCACCAGCGAATGGCGAAAATCCACGAGCAATTGAGATGCTGTGTTGATTTTTTTTAACACTCGGCCATAAACTGGATGCCTCCTGAGATTGGGCACAGGTAGAGGTGTGTTTTCAAGTTAAAGAACCGCCACGTTGGCCTCTATTTAGTCGGAAAACTTTCACTTTTTGCACAACAATGGTGCGTTCAAGGACCGCTGAACCAAGTGATGAAAAAAACATTGTCATTGAAGCATACAGATACTGTAAAAAATAGGGTTGTTCATCGATTAAAATATTTAACTGGGATTAATTATGAGTGAACTATGGACAAAGTAATTGATCACAGTCCCCCAGCTTTTCACACAGAGAGGACTTGGCAGCAGATGACCAAAATGTATCCCAGCAGGCATCTTTTGGAATTGGTATATACATATGAAAGTATATTTAGTGTGTATTTACAATTTCACCAACATTTATCCCTTAGTCTGAGTAAAGTATAAAGTATAGTCGTCTATGTGCATGGGAGAACGTTACATGGTGCGTTGAAGAACCGCCAAGCAATGTGGGACAAATTGCTACTCACATTAAATATTCAAAAACTGTAGGAATTTATAAATACATATATTTTAATTAATTAATTAATTATATTAATACAACAATGTATCCAAACAATTAATTGTTTGCCACAAAACTATTTACATCCCTACTTATAGATAAAAACATATTTCTATCTGCGATTAAATGTGATTAATTATGAGTGAACTATGGGCAAAATAATTAATCACATTTAATCATAAAAGATTTAATTATGAGTGAACTATGGACAAAGTAATTAATCACTTTTAATCATAAAAGATTTATTTATGAGTGAACTATGGACAAAGTAATTAATCACATTTAATCATAAAAGATTTAATTATGAGTGCACTATGGACAAAATAATTAATCACATTTAATCAAAAAAGATTTAATTATGAGTGAACCATGGACAAAGTAATTAATCACATTTAATCATAAAATATTTAATTATGAGTGAACTATCTTCTTTCTTCTATCGTTTATAATTAAATGTGATTAATTACTTTGTCCATAGTTCACTTAAAATTAGTCACATTTAATCGCAGATAGAAATACGTTTTTATCTATAAGTAGGGATGTAAATATTTTTGTGGCAAAGAATTAGTTGTTTGGATACATTGTTGTATTAAAAATATTTGTATTTAGTTTTTTAATATTTAATGTGAGTAGCAATTTGTCCCACATTGCTTGACAGTTCTTCAACGCACCATGTAACGTTCTCTTATGCACACAGACGACTATACTTTATACTTTACTTAGACTAAGGAATAAAAGTTGGTGAAATTGTAAATACACACTAAATATGCTTTCATATGTATATACAAATTCCAGAAGATGCCTGCTGGGATACGTTTTGGTCATCTGCAGCCAAGTCCTCTCTGTGTGAAGAGCTGGGAGATGATCTGTCATCTTTCCCTCGGCTGGTCCAGTACCCGATGTTCCCTCTAGCATCTGCTCCTCATCCCCCAGAGCCCCCAAGCTTAGAGCATCTCAATGGGAGGGAAAGCCACATTTAATAGCAGTCTGCCCTAAAGCTTTAAAAGATATCACATTTAAAAAAAAGAAGGAATGCAGAGATTCCTAGATTTAGGTGCATCATTGATGTTGGGCCTCCTGCGGATTGAAACAAAGGACGTTCTGCCTGGAGGGTAAAGATTAGAAGTATTCCATGCTGGAAGTGTATTTGTAAAAAAGGAAGTGGTAGTACTGCGGGAGCTGAGCAACTTATCGTGTCCAGTTTTTCATTTGCTGCGGTTAGAGTTCATCCAAAAGGTGGCCGCAGGTTTTGCCGTGCTTCCGAGCGGATACGGTCAAGAATGTGGAAGAGATACGGGGACACCATAAGAGGTAAAAAGGGCCGCCAAAGGGCAATCATCAAGGGGTAAGATGGCTATCTGCATGGGGAGTCATACTGGCATATGGAGGCCATACGCACCACTGAGCCACATTATGACAAGCTTGGGGAAATGTATTATTTATTCATTTTCATTAGATTAGAGTAAGACTCTAAATCTAGTCGTCTAGTGATTTCTCTTCATCGTTATGTCATTCTGTCATCTTATTGTGAGAAAATAAACAAATAAAATAAACAAATCAGCAGTACTGAGTTGTAGTGTGGCACACAACTATGGTGCGTTCAAAGACTGCCGAACAAAGTGTCAACAAAATGTATGTTTGATGAATAAATAATAAATAATAAATAATAAATAATAAATAATAAATAATAAATAATAAATAATAAATAATAAATAATAAATAATAAATAATAAATAATAAATAATAAATAATAAATAATAAATAATAAATAATAAATAATAAATAATAAATAATAAATAATAAATAATAATACATTATCAGTGAAGCATGAAGATATAAACATGGCAAATGCAATAAATAATGTAATAAAAAATAAAAAATAAAAAATAAAAAATTAAAAATTAAAAATTAAAAATTAAAAATTAAAAATTAAAAATTAAAAATTAAAAATTAAAAATTAAAAATGTAAAATCAAAAACGAAAAATTAAAAATTAAAAATTAAAAATTAAAAATTAAAAATTAAAAATTAAAAATTAAAAATTAAAAATTAAAAATTAAAAATTAAAAATATCAATAAACTGACAAAAACCTTATCAGTGAAGCATGAATATATAAAAATGGCAGGAATGTAATAAATAAATAAATAAATAGATAAATACATAAATAAATAAATACATAGATAAATAAATAAATAAATAAATAAATAAATAAATAAATAAATAAATAAATAAATAAATACATAAACACATAAATACATAAACTGAAAAACCATCATCAGTGAAGCATGGAGATATAAACATGGCAGAAATGTAATAAATAAACATATAAATAAATAAATAAATACACTGACAAAAACATGATCAGTGAAGCATGAAGATATAAACATGTGAGAAATGTGGCCTTAGTAACAGTACTTGGTGTATTTTGAACATTTTACTTGTATTAGTACTGATTTTTCCAATGATTCCAACTTGATGAGATGAAAAATTTGCAGAGCTATGAATCCTGAATGGTGGATAACCAACTCATCCATCCATCATCTTCATCTAAGCAGGGAAGCCCAGACTCCAGGCCGATAGATAATGATCATCACGCTTTAAAATCCAATATTAGCGACAGCTTTGTTATGATTGTGTCCAACACGGGGATACGCCATTTCTAATCGGGACACATTTCTTTTGAGTTCTTTGAAGAATCTCTTTGGTGCTCGGCAGCGATCCAAACGGCACCAGCACACCAACAAAATCCCCGTGGACGGGACATGTGGGACCTCCTTGGAGCTGAATGAATCCAGTGTGTTCCTCCATCTGGTTCATCTCAAAGGTGTGTCCTCCAAACCTTGGCCCTCTCCTCGTTATGTAATGTCCACGCAGTATAGATTACGTAACAATTACCTCCTTACCTTGCATGACTGGCCCGTTAAACACAACACTGATTGTACGTACACGTGTGTACGGTTTATGCGTGTGCACGTAGAACCTGACGGTGGATCGTTCCAGCTCCCGAGACAAATCCATCTTTTACAAAGACATGGTTTCCTTCACGTTTTGAACGAAGGAGATCGTTCCCAAATATGAGAACGGTGGCCAGACGCAGCGTTGTAAAAGTTCTACAAGGACCCACCTGACACATCCAGAAGTTACATAAGTCCCAGAAGAAACAACATCTTAAAGAGAACGCTATAATATAATACAAATACGGTTACGCAAGTCGTTTATTAAAAAGCTCAACTGGTTTTTTATCTGTTATCATAATCACATCGATTCAAAGTTATGCTTGGGATTCTTTCCTCTGGGCCACGTGTGAGAGAGTCAAGGACATTTGCAGAAAGAGAAATCCAAATCAGGCACAAACTCGTGTTTATATAACGACGGTGCTTTTCTCAGTGTTCCGTGTATCGGCATCTTAACTTGTATACCTTTTCTTCCGCATCGACGTTAATCCAGGATAAGCTGTAGAATTCCTGCAGGCAGGCAGAACTTTCGACTGGAAGTGGATCGCTCAGCACTTTAACATGAGAATGGAAGCGGAGTACTGAGAGAAAAACACATTTGTACATATATGAGCAGTACCAGGCTATAAGCGGCATCCACGTCATAAAATGGCGTATTGAATCAGGCAGCCCTTTATTGACAGGAGCCAATCACGAGCTACAAGTCCCAAGGAGCTTATCAACCCATCGCAGGACGTCATTACTCAATATAAGAGTGTCATCTTAGATAGAATGTCTAAATTCATCGCACAGCTGCTTAACACTCAAAAGACAGCTAAGAAATGTACAAGAAAGTACCAATACCGGTTTAAAATACAACTTCTACCCAAAATGCAATGAATGGTTGTTTGTCTATATGTGCCCTGTGATTGGCTGGCCACCAGTCCAGGGTGTACCCCGCCTCTCGCCGGAAGACAGCTGGGATAGGCTCCAGCAACCCTTGTGAGGATAAGTGGTAGAAAACGAACAAATTGATACTTGTATTGTATATTTCCTAGCTACCTTTTGAGTGTTATGTTGCTGTTTGGTGATTTTAGCCTTTTATTTGATGACACACGGAGTCTGACATATTACCGCTTCCACACATAATGGGAGGAAAACTTTTTTCACTTAATTATGTCGAACATACCATGGCTGACTTTGTGTTAAGGTAGTGTAAGGTAAGGTAAGGTAATAATGTTTTGTGACATTACTGCTGCCTAGCAACCAGAACACTACATATCACTTGCATTTCAATATGTTTCGACTAATAGTAGGCCATAGTTTGCCACAAAACAAATATGAATTATTTAATTTCTAAAAATTGCAATATAAAGAGGGAGCAATAATCGAACCACGATATTGCGAGGTACAACTGGATAGAATCATTTTCAACTTGAAGTCTTATTTTATTCATGCAATTGAACTAATAAAGGGTCCATTGTTCAACTCCCTGGAGTTTATGATGAAATGTCTGAGCAGCTGCCAGCATCTCATCGTCTTCATGTCTATTTTATAAAGCTTCTTTTTAGCAGCTTGTTGTACTCTGACCCAAATTAACCTTCCTCGGATTTCTCCTAATTATCCTGCTAACTCCAAGGTGGGGCAAAGCGAGAGAGAGTCCTGCTCGGTAACACGACGGAAGGCCGGAATCTGTTTTGGTTTAGATGGAATCACACTGGGAGTGCTGAAAAGCACACATTCCATCACACTTTGCTTTGTGCGGCCTAAGCGGAGGCTGCTGTGATTTGTTCTTTGTCTACTTTTATTAGCCTTATCTGGCCCACTCCTGACACTGAAATATGTGTCCAGAGCTCATAGGCAGATGTGATCTAAGCTCAGCACGCTGCACAACGCTGCAACATCAATGGGGCAGGTGAGGCTATTGGCATTTATATTATATTACATAACAGTAAGATCATTGCTTTCATTTGTCTGCAGAAGCAACAATCGGTGATTGGATATATATCTACGAGGGGTGATCCCATTAATCCATATACGCCAATATTTGCTTTAAAACGTCGATCCCCTCCAACGATTAGCATGTCAGCAATGGAGCCAAGCTGATTGACGGACGAGCGCCGGCATTGTGTCTCCTCTCCGCCTGCATCTGCGGTTCAGAAGGCAGCGGATGCGGCTGAAGGGGCCCGGCAGAGGGGGGCAAACCTGCGTTTTAATTCAGGTTTTCAGTTAATAATTCATTCATTCATTTTCTACCACTTATCCCAGCTGTCTTCCGGCGAGAGGCAGGGTACACCCTGGACTGGTGGCCGGCCAATCACAGGGCACATATAGACAAACAACCATTCACACTCACATTCATACCTATGGACAATTTGGAGTGGCCAATTAACCTAGCATGTTTTTGGAATGTGGGAGGAAACCGGAGTACCCGGAGAAAACCCACGCATGCACGGGGAGAACATGCAAACTCCACACAGAGATGCCCGAGGGTGGAATTGAACTCTGGTCTCCTAGCTGTGAGGTCTGCGCGCTAACCACTCATCCACCGTGCCGCCACAGTACTGCATAAAATGCAATAAATATGATACTACACACAACAATGGTCCTTTCTGAATGAAAGCAATAACTATTGACTTTGGAGTGTAGGTATGTAACACCGCCGCATCTTCATCAATCAGTCACGGTCAGCTGAATGAATCCCGACGTGAAGACTGACAGCATCAAGCTATCGTTCCTGGTGAGAACCTGGAGCAAAAGTAAAAATGTAACACTAACTTGCTTGGCAGATGAAGACAAATAGCCTATTGAGCGTGTACCACGTTTGGCGAACAATGTACGTGTTATTGCGGCCGTCATCCATCTTCATCTCGGGTCTCCTGTCCACTCCCAATGTCTGCCAGCACTTGACCTCGACCACGGTTGCGGGTTTGTCCACTATAGTTTCAGATATATTCATCATTCCTCGCATTAACAGTAGCTAGTAGATTTCTGGTCTTGAGTGTAGAAATTGGCCGATGAGATGATGGAAGTAAGTAATCTCGTACTGTCAATCACAAAAAGAAAGGGCTGGGAAGTACTTTTTTTTTGCTACTTATGAATGGAGGGATCCCAGTGAGCCTTGGAGCTCTACATGGTCTGTAGTGTACCGGCTGAGGGGATTTATGGTTATATCAGTGGGTACTTTGGCATTCCTGTGTGTGTGTTCTATACTGCAGAAGCATTTTGATGCAAAACTCCTGTTCGATTGCATAACCTCGTATTACAGAAGCTCCAAGTACAGAAGGACGCCAACAGTTTCATCAAAACTGGAATTGCTGACAGACCGGGAGGAACCTGACTGGATGATTGATGTCTTAAGGGGATGCCATGACTTCATAGACCTGGTGGGTCCAGAGTGCTCCAGCGGTGTCACAGTAAATGTGTTCCAGAGGGACGAGTCAGTTAGGGACGCCAATGTGGAATACTACATTCACCATTACAGTACTTCATCTGCCTTGTATTTGTATTTTTATACAGTTAGTTAGGTCATTTTAATACTTGAAAATCCTAATATTCATTCATTCATTCATTCATTTTCTACCGCTTTTTCCTCACGAGGGTCGCAGGGGTGCAGGAGCCTATCCCAGCCGTCCCCAGGGGTACACCCTGGACTGGTCGCCAGCCAATCACAGGGCACATATAGACAAACAATTTGGAGTGGCCAATTAACCTAGAATGTTTTTGGAATGTGGGAGGAAACCGGAGTACCCGGAGAAAACCCACGCATGCACGGGGAGAACATAAACTCCACACAGAGATGGCCCGAGGGTGGAATTGAACCCTGGTCTCCCATCTGTGAGGTCTGCGCGCTAACCACTCGACCGCCGTGCCGCCTAAAATCCTAATAATGAATTTAAAAAACAATAAGCGAGGGAGTGATAAGTGAACCACGTTATTGGGAGGGATGACTGCGTATTATCCACAGATTTTTGGCATACCTACGTCTCCAGTCAAAGGTCACGGTCCATTTCACAGCTGACCTCCTCTACCAAACACCTCCTCCATCCCGTCACAACAAGCCTTCTCCGACCCCCACCACCCCCGACGGGACCCCTCAATGGGGCGCTATGGGCCTTTTCATGACACAAACCAGCTTTTCTCTGCCACATCTAAGTTTCAGGAAGAGTCAATCCGATTTTGGGGGGGATGTTGACGTTCCCACTGAAGTTAGACCTGCTTTGAGCAACATGAGCTGCTGTTTTCTGTTCAATAATCCACAGTTTGGCTTAAACATATGAAAGATATGAAAAAGTGGTCGTCCCCTTTCCTGATTTTTCATGTTTTTTTTACCATTTAAATGTAAATATGAGTTAAGTTCAAACCTCATCTAAAAGATGACCCCCCCCCCCCCCCACACACACACACGTGCCGTAAAGCTGAGGCAGACACAACCTGAGTATGCCTTCATTAAAGCATCCATTCCACACATACCTGGCTTCGGTGAGTGGCCAGTTTAGTGCCGTGTCTTATGTAAGGTAGCACCTGGGATCCTGGAGGCACGCAAGAAATGTGCCACATGACCAGGTGCTTTGGGGGGGGGGGGGGGGGGGATTTGCCTTAGACAAGCCCTTGTATTAAGTGTGTGCTTTAAAGCGGAGGGAAGGGATAAGAAAGAAGAATGGCCTGTAGTCGGAGTACAAGCTGTACACTGACTACTCTACAGTAAAGCATTAAGACCTTATCTGCAGGCTAACTCATTCATTCATTTTCTACCGCTTATCCTCACGAGGGTTGCGATGGTGCTGGAGCCTATCCCAGCTGTCAGCAGTGGAGCCAAGCTGATTGACAGACGAGTGCCGGCATTGTGTCTCCTCTCCGGGTACAGAAGAGGGAGTGGCCTGCATCTGCGGTTCAGAAGGCAGCGGATGCAGCTGAAGGGGCCCAACAGAGGAGGTCAAACCTGCGTTTTAATTCAGGTTTTCAGTTAATAATTCATTCATTTTCTACCGCTTATCCCAGCTGTCTTGGGGCGAGAGGCGGGGTCCACCCTGGACTGGTGGCCAGCCAATCACAGGACACATATAGACAAACAACCATTCACACTCACATTCATACCTATGGACAATTTGGAGTCGCTAATTAACCTAGCATGTTTTTGGAATGTGGGCGGAAACCGGAGTACCCGGAGAAAACCCACATATGCGTGGGGAGAACAAACTCCACACAGAGATGGCCGTGGGTGGGATTGAACTCGAGTGAGGTCTGCGCGCTAACCACTCGACCACCGTGCAGCCTGACTTCATTTCATAGTATTAAATCTAGTAGTAGTAAATTTACGACTCGACTCTAAGTCCCTCGTTTATCACGGGCAATTGCTCCCAGACCTGACCACGATAAGCCAATTTCTGCAAAGTAGGATTCAAAGTAAGAAGCCAAAAACCACCACTTCCACACAAAATAGGAGGAATTTTTTTTCCACTATGTCATGGGGGCTGAACTAAGGTCTCAATGAACATTACCAATACCAGGTGGCCAAAATACTACATATAAATTGTCTTTCAATATTTGTTGACAGATAATAGCCCATAATCAACCATCATAAACCGGGATAGAATGTTAACCACTTAACCACCAATTAACCACTCATCCACTGTGCAGCCCAGTACCAGAACTGACTTGACAAAATTGTAGTATTGACAAAATTAAATGATATGAAGTCTTCTATTATCTATTAGGGCCTTCAGAATCAGTAGCGCTGGCCCCCGCCACATATGCACTGCTAGCAATGGGCTATTTGTGTGTGTTATTGTAAAGCTGGGATTTGATGCAACATGTAGGCCAGGGGTCTCAAACTCAATTTACTTGGGGGCCACTGGAGCTAGAGTCTGGGTGAGACTGGGCCGCATCAGGTACCCCCCCCCGCCCCCCAAAAAAACGCATTTATTAAAAACAGAAAATTATACAAACTTTTTCAGTGCTTTGGTTGCGATTTTCTACAATAAAAGCTCTGATAAAACATTCCACTGTTCTCAAATATCTTCATTTTTATTTTTCTACACAAAATAAGATGAAAAATAAATAAACAAATCAAGAATAAAAACAATCAATCAATCAGTAATAAATAAATATAATAATAATAATAAAATGGCAAATAATAAAAACTTAAGAAACCACATATAGTTGGTGGGTAGACAAATTATTTTTTTCAGATTAAAATGAACAAAGCATTATTAGAACCCTGTAGATGTGACAAAACACGACTATAGTCACATTTATACTCTTTTTATTTACAACATATTGCGCAACTGCAGGGTCTTGAGACACATGCTAACTCGCAAACTAGAGAGCTAGCGACCTAAACGGTAGCCTCCAAGTTATTTCCTTTAAACTTAAATAGCCAAAAACTTACCACTTCCACACGGATAGGGAGGATAACTATTAACAGTTATTTAACCTTTAACATGAACATTAATCAAACGTAATCCTTTTTTCTGGGTACATGATACCATACATTAACATAACATTAAACTTTCATATCAAGGCGGGGGCCTCAAACTAGTGTCCTGCGGGCCACATTTGGCCCGCGGGCCGCGTGTTTGAGACCCCTGATGTAGGCAGTCGTACGTCGCAATGCAACAAGATTTAGTTTGTATTATTTCAGTCATCTGTTAACAATTTGTTAGCTTCCGATTATGGATCATTTATCAAGATCTCAGATTACAGCAAACAGTCTGACCACCTTGGATGCTGGCTGCAACACTGATAAGAAATGACCAGACCCGAGCAATTATCAGGTCAAATAATAGCGCGTCTGGGGATGCCAGGTAAATACGTAAATACGCTAAAATCTTTGCTTTTCTCTCCTTGCTCGTGATTTAATCTGGAAGCTGGATTACAGAGGAACAATGACCCTCTTTGGAACATTTAAACGGACACAGGCGTGTTCTTTGCCTAACTGGAAGGACATCAACCATAAAAGCTGCTCTCCTATTCTGTAATCTTCCTATCAAAGTCCCTGAACAACAGAGGAACCCGAGAGGAACTTGTACAGAGATCGGGAACGAGCTTAGGTGGGTATCGGTGTGGCTTTGTTAATTGATAACACGACCCCCCACATCGACTCTCATTCCGGCTTCTTGCACATTTCGTGACAGTTCGCTGGCTGCATTCCTGCTGAACCCGATCATCTGTGCCAATGGGGGTTAGCTCGTGCTTGGAAATACCACAGATGAATATTCACAGTCCTTCAGGTCTTTGTATTCTCAGGGCTTTCAAACGATCGCAACTGGACTGTTCGGACACACAGCAGTCTAGACTAGATTGGACGGTAGTGGTCTAGAACTAGAAGTCTAGAAGGAGTCATGTTTGGACCTGGTTTGGCTCTTTAATGACGATTTGCGTTGTATCACCGTCGTTAGCATCCCATTCAGATGTAATGATGGTCATGGACCCATCTGAAACCGGCTATTATATCTGGGAGACCCCCCCCCCCCACTTCAGAGATGGCTTCCCTCAGTCCTCTTTCAAACCATCAATCTTCTCCATGCAGAACGTTATCTTTCTCTATGAACTGAAGGTAGACCACAAGGACACAACCTGAAGAGTTAGCTCAGATCTATACTGGCTCTTGGACCAAGTTCTCTGGTCCTATCTAATCTGGTGTGTGTCCCATCTAGTATTTGGTCCCTCCTCTGCATCCTCACTGATGGGCCCCCAGAGACCACAGTAGTCATTGTAGTTGATATTTTCCCAAATGATAACCGTCTCTGGCTCCTTCCTCTTCAACGACCCTGGCATCGCTCCCAATGACTGTGATTAGCATAGCTGGCATGTCAACATGGAGGTCATCGCTATTCCCGTTCTAATCCCATTCATTTTTCTGTCGTGCCACAATAACTCACATTACGTGCACGGACGTGGAGCATTTCAAAGGGAAGCAGTGTCACCTTTTGAGACGTGTGAATGTGTTTAATCCGGAATTACAACCCCCCCACCCCCCTCCCTCCTGATGAAGATATTAAAGTTGAATCAAAGGTAAACTGTATTCTTTCATTAAAAAAACAGACTGGGATCAAAAGCTGGCCACCATGGGAGCAGAACCAATGACCAGAGCTGGGACGGCCTTCCGGGACCTCTGTCACTGGGAATGAAACGGTGTCGTTAAGTACATGGGAAGCTGGAAAATTGAACTTTTTCCATTGCAGCTCAACTACTATTGACACTTAGCGTTGGCAAAAGCAAGTACTGATATGATAGGATAGGCTTTTTAATGTAATACAATGTAACCAAAAGCTGTATAACTAATGATAATACTTTGTTTTAGCCTTATATATGTATATATTTTGTATATAAATAAAAATATATACAATTACTGAAGCCTCTTGAAGTCTTTTCACTTTTCTAGTTGATGGGGGTGGGGGGGTGGGGTGAGATATAAAAACTTGGCAGGTCTGTAATTGGCGTAGGTGTATTTGGGTGTTTTATCTTATCTTATCATCTTTAACCAAGGTTCAAGTACAAGCATCTCACCCCCCCTCCCCCTCCACCCAAGCTGAAGAGGCAGTGATTACCTTGTCAGCTCCCCCCCCCCCCCCCCCACCCTAATGGAGCAGACGCACGAGTGCACGCTTGGGACTATCTCCTCTTGGTCCGAGCCGCTCTCAACACGCAGTAGCAGGAAGTGTTTCGATTCCGATGCGTATGCCAACTAGGGATGATATTGATCACCCACTCATCAATATCCGGTAATTTCCATGAAAACCACATGATCGGCATATGCTGATGAATGCCTTTCACGATGTCATGGATGATAGGAATGGGCGGCATTCAACCCTGATGGGAGCATCCCTAATGGCAACACAAGATGCCCATTCCAAGGCTACAAAACATTCCAAATGACCGGCTTATCCTGGCATTATGTAATCAGTCTATGAAGGAGAGGGGAGGGGTCACACTGGACTTAAACAGTGGATCATCTCTGTGTGGAGTTTGCATGTTTTCCCAGTGCATGCGTGGGTTTTCTCCGGGTACTCCAGACTATAAGCGGCATCCACGTCATAAAATGGCGTATTGAATCAGACAGTCCTTTATTGACAGGAGCCAATCATGAGCTATAAGAAAAGTCACAAGGAGCTTATCAACCCATGGCAGGACGTCATTACTCAATATAAGAGTGTCATCGTATATAGAATGTCTAAATTCATCGCACAGCTGCTTAACACTCAAAAGACAGCTAAGAAATATACAAGAAAGTACCAATACCAGTTTAAAATAAAACTTCTACCCAAAATGCATTATTGCCAGGTAAAAACAGTTAATTGGCCAATTAAGTAATTCTTTTGATTTTAAACTGGTACTTGGCTGCACGGTGGTAGAGTGGTTGGCGTGGAGGCCTCACAGCTAGGAGACCCAAGTTCAAGTCCACCCTCGGCCATTTCTGTGTGGAGTTTGCATGTTCTTCTCGTGCATGCGTGGCTTTTCTCCGGGCACTCCAGACTATAAGCGGCACATCCACGTCATAAAATGGCATATTAAACCAGACAGTCCTTGATTGACAGGAGCCAATCATGAGCTATGAGAAAAGTCCCAAGGAGCTTATCAACCCATCGCAGGACGTCATTACTCAATACAAGAGTGTCATCTTACATAGAATGTCTAAATTCATCACACAGCTGCTTAACACTCAAAAGACAGCTAAGAAATATACCATTTTAAAATACAACTTCTACCCAAAACGCATTATTGACAGGTAAAAACAGTTAAACTGGTACTTGGCTGCACGGTGGTTGCGTGGTTAGCGTGGAGGCCTCACAGCTAGGAGACCTGACTTCAATTCCACCCTCTGCCATCTCTGTGTGGAGTTTGCATGTTTTTTCTCCGGGTACTCCGGTTTCCTCCCACATTCCAAAAACATGCTAGGTTAATTGGCGACTCCAAATTGTCCATAGGTATGAATGTGAGTGTGAATGGTTGTTTGTCTATATGTGCCCTGTGATTGGCTGGCCACCAGTCCAGGATGTACCCCGCCTCTCAACTGAAGAGAGCTGGGATAGGCTCCATCTGTCTGTAGTCAAGGTGTAGGCCTCCATCTCCATCATTCATAGTTTTGGTTGCTAGGTAGGAAATCCAATCCATAAGCAACTGAATTCATGTTTACGTTTGTCATTTCAACTTTTGATGGACTTATTAAGACCTACTATTTCTGGGTTTGGGTTGAACCATTGAACCCACATCAGGGGGTTTATATTTCTTCATCCTCCCCTGCAGCCTTCCTAAACAGCTCGCCAGCGTACATCTCGGATATGGAGCGGTATTAGATTTTATTAAAGGTGGGTTCTGTGCTGTGGAAGCCCCCTTCTGATATAAGATCAAAATGTCACATTCCGCCCTTTGATGTCGGCGCTAGTTTACCCCCAAGAACATTATATGGAAAGGAGGAGGAAGGGAAAACAAGCGTGGCGTAATTACGGGAGAAGTCATTTCTCCTGACTTCCTGTTATTGAGAACACGCCGCAAACAGGCTGATGGCACGGTATCAGGCACATTAACCACGTTTCCTCTTCCACTTTGATGTGCGGAGAAACAGCCGCACACAAACACAATGGAAGTGGAACAGGAATAAATGATGGCGGGAGGAACCGCTCGGGAAATGAGGAGACATTCGGGACATTCCGAGTGAAAAACAAGGGGACGGATGGTGAAACTAAAACTTGAATGGGTGTCTTCTTCTTGAACTGTTCCTGCTAAATTGACCACAAAATTCAAGCATGGGGGGGTTCCTATGTTTGGATCTGCTTCAGATGTTTTTGGGATACGGCTGCAAGGAAAAGAAGCCGGTTCAAGTCTGGTTCATGGAAAACAGCAGGCTTGGAATAACCCTCCAAAGTATGCAACTAAAAATGACATTTCTGTAGCTGGTAATCTCCGACTGACCACCTAAATAGAAAATTATACATCACACACAAAGCGTAAGTGAAAAATAAAAAGAAATATTATATTTAACCCAGAAATGGATATGTTTGCATATAACATTTCCCTCGGAGTTGCGGTTCTCCTCTGCTCCCTGGATGCTGTAGCGGCACGCAAGCTGTAATTTGAAGGCAAACACGCTATAAAAGTGGGATGTTCCACTATTATTAGTGGTGACAATGTGAAAGCTCTGCATGACGACCGTATTAAAAGGAATTGATCACAAACTTTGCTTTCTTGAGAACAAATAATCCCCAACTATTTCCAAAACAGTCCACCGAAATAATGACAACATGGCCGTCAGTCTGTTCGGTTCCCTTCGTTTCCTTTCATGTTTGAAACATACACGGCTCAAAAGAAGGCAACACGGGACACCTTCCCGTGGAATGAGGCAATCTTTGGGGGACAGGTGTTAGGACATGGATGGGCTGCGGTTCATTCTGACATTCTGTGATGGACATCGAACGTTTCCTTATGCATGAGACCTTGACTCATGGTGTCATCTTAAATAGAAAACTAAAATCATCACACGGCAACTTAACATTCAAAAGGTAAATACGAAATGTACAGAACAGGTACTAATACCATTCATTCATTCATTCATTCATATTCTACCGCTTATCCTCACGAGGGTCGTTGGGGTGCTGGAGCCTATCCCAGCTGTCTTCGGGCGAGAGGCGGAGTACACCCTGGACTGGTCACCAGCCAATCACAGGGCACATATAGACAAACAACCATTCACACTCACATTCATACCTATGGACAATTTGGAGTCGCCAATTAACCTAGCATGTTTTTGGAATGTGGGAGGAAACCGGAGTACCCGGAGAAAACCCACGCATGCACAGGGAGAACATACAAACTCTACACAGAGATGGCCGAGGGTGGGATTGAACTCGGGTCTCCTAGCTGTGAGGTCTGCGTGCTAGCCACTCGACCACCGTGCAGCCTGACTTCATTTCATAGTATTAAATCTAGTAGTAGTAAATCTACCACTCTACTCTAAGTCCCTCATTTATCACGGGCAATTTCTCCCAGACCTGACCACGAATTTCCGCAAAGTAGGATTCAAAGTAAGAAGCCAAATACGACCACTTCCACACAAAATGGGAGGAGAATTTTTTTTCCCACTATGTCATGGTGGCTGACTCTATGCAGTATTAAGGTCTCAATGAACATTACCGATACCTGGTGACCAGAAAAGTACATATAAATTGTCTTATTTATATCTGTCAATTTATTTGTTGACAGATAATAGCCCATAATCAACCATCATCAAAAATCATTTATGAATCAACAATTGGTAAACCGGGATAGAATGACGGATGAGATGATGGCTTTTGAGAGTTGATATTATATTTACTTAACATAGGTGCATAAACAAAACTATGCATCATCATTGTTGGTAAAATTGGATAAAACTCTCGTCGAAAATAGTAATTCAGATGTAACTAATTTTGGGTTAGCATCCCTATGATTTAAATATTATACCAGTATTACCATCAAGACTGCAAAGCCAGATGCGCCATTTCAACGGAATAGGTGCTAAACTGTTTTTCATTCAACGTTCCGCTAAATTAACTGTGCAAAATATGCTTCCCCACGAAACAAAATGCTCAGTCACAGGGCCAGAAACGTGAGTGCGGTGCTTGTGTGGGCAGCGTGCATGGAACAGGAAAAGAAACAGGGAGGAAAAAAAATCCAACTAGTCAAAACAAGTTAAACGACACCTTATGATGCAGATTTATATGCCTGCTTTCATTCAAATGAGACAACTTACTCAAGACTTTTTGCCATAAAGTTGGATTAAATCCCTCAATAAAATTAAACATATGGGATGTATGTAATAGGTAGTCCCTATCAATGGGTGATCATTTAAGATGATCGACGAACTGGTGTAGCCAATCACGGCACACAGCCTGACCCTTCCAGACAATTATGTCACATTGTTGGATAAAAATGTAATGGTAATGGTTTAATTTCATTTGAACATGCATCAGATTACAATTGAGTGCATCCCATAATCAGTTCACAGTTCCACATGTCCAAAAGGAGTAGGAAGAAGCAAAGCTTATTAAATCCTACCCCTCCATCTGGTACTTTTACAATCAGTAACTGTTACATTTGTTCACTTCCTGCTTTCTTAATATAATTTATTATTTTTTTATTTTATATATTTTTTTTATTATTTTGTATTTTTATTTATTTTTTGTCACATACCATTATATTTTTTTCATTTTGTATTTTTATTTATTTGTTGTCACATATCATTATATTTTTTTATTTTTATTTTGTATTTTTATTGATTTTTTGTCACATACAGTTATATTTTTTATTATTTAGAATTTTTATTTATTTTTTATATATTTTTTATAATTTTTATATATATTTGTTTTATTTTTAATTTTTATTTTTATTTTATTACATTTGTTCACTTCCTGCTTTCCTAATATAATTTATTATTTTTTTATTTTATATATTTTTTATCATTTTGTATTTTTATTTATTTTTTGTCACATACAGTTATATTTTTTATTATTTTGAATTTTTATTTATTTTTTGTCACATACTGTTATAATTTTTTTATTACTTAGTATTTTTATTTATTTTTTGTCACAAACCATTATAATTTGTTTCTATTATTTTGTATTTTTATTTATTTTTTGTCACATACCGTTATAATTGTTTGATTTTATTTTGTATTTTTATTTATTTTTTTGTCACATACCGAAGTAGGAGGTGATATGAGCATAATGCCATAATGGGTACCATAGTAAGTGTCAATATAGTGATATATATAGCACATCATGACTGGTTCAAGACTCTTCATCCTTGTATTTAGCAAACATCAACTGCTTGTATTGTTTCTTGAATTGGCTCATGGTTGTGCATGTAATACAAATAAAAAAAGCTAATCATAGAAAATAAAAGGATGGATCATTAGAAACCCTACAAATGGCGGTCCTTTAACCGTCCAGTCCAATGCTAACGTTATAAATATCGTCTGAGACGTGCGTCTAATCTGACATTCTTTGGATTCCTGCTCCCATCCAGAAAACACCAGTGGGGCGTTTTGAAGTGGCATTTGATTTCCTGTCTGATAGCATCTGATGAGTCTTCCGTCTATTGTCGTTCTGCTCTTAGAGCTTCTTTCAAGTGTGGTGGCGTTAGAAAGAAAACACACGGCCTTTATTAAATATTATATTAGATATTATTACAGTAGAGACTTCTAAATATGTTTTTTTTTTTTGTTGCTGTGGTGTCATCCACCAGAAGAGGAGACCACCCTGGCCAAGGATGAAAGACTAAACACGGTCCAGTCTGCGGCAGGACCTCCCTTCACCACTAGAGGCTGCGATGAGTCACACAGCAAGATGCTGCTTTTCCGGTTGCCATGCCAACATAGTGTAGTCTCTTAATAACAAGAGGCTTTCTGCTTCCGTCTTACTGCTGCAAGGAGCTAAAGAAGCTTGCTAAAGCGTCCTGCTAGGACTGCATGTGAAACCGCTTTAGGGATAATTCCTTCCTTTTAGGGCAGGGGTCTCAAACTCGCAGCCCGTGGGCCGCATTTGGCCGCTAGTTTGAGGCCTCCACCTTGATACCAAAGTTTAATGTTGAAATGACAGCTTAAAGCTGTGTGCACACCGGACACAATTAACATGATTTTGCCCCGCCCATACTGTTACCCTACCCTGTTACCCCGCCCTGTTTTGCTTTGGATTAGCAATGAAGCTAAAGGCTTATGATGCTAGGTACAAATAAATGCAGGAAATGATTTGGAATAAAAACAGAAAATACACGCCAAGATAAAGCATCTCATCAAACATGTTGTTAAAGTTACCACGCTGCTCCCAGATGGAACTGAGTACGATGCTAACTTGCTAATTGGGTCAAATTATTAAGTTTCATTAATGTTCTTGTTAAAGGTTAAATAACTGTTAATACTGTACATTTGAATCTGAAAAAAATAATTTCTCTACCAACTGTATGTGGTTTCTTACGTTTTTCTTATTTGCTGTTTTATTATTATTACTTATTTATTACTGATTGATTGATTTATTGTCTTTATTCTTAATTTGTTTATTTATTTTTTTTATCTTATTTTGTGTATAGAAAAATAAAAATTAAGATATTTGAGAACAGTGGAATGTTTTATCAGATATTTTGGTGTGGAAAACTGGAACCAAAGTACTGAAAAAGTGTAGGGTATAGCAGAAGCAAAAGCATTGAAGATAGTTTTTTTTATTGATTTTTTTTTTCCAGTTTTTAATAAATGCGTTTTTTTTTTTTTTTTTTAAACCTGATGCGACCCGGCTTCACCCAGAACCTAGCTCCGGTGGCCCCAAGGTAAATTGAGTTTGAGACCCCTGCTTTAGGGATATCGAACACACTCAAGGACGGTCAGTCAGTCGGTCAGTCGGTCAGTCGGTCAGTCGATGTTGGCTCATAATAAAATAAAAGGATAAAGGATCATCCTGACCTTTTCCAATGAGGAGGGTGTTTTGGTAGCATGGCTCTTCCCGTTTATTCCAAGAATGCCTACGACCTCCTCCGAGGGATCCCGATGGGAACTGCGTCGCAATAACCTGGATGACGCAAAGGCGTGGACCATCTTCTCTGGTTATGAAATGTTGGGTAACTTTATGTAAGAGCAAGGATGTACGTTACTAAGCATTCCGGGGGGCAAACAGGACTCCAGACCCAATCAAACGATCATGTTAGCTGATGGAGGAAACCTCTCGGTTGCTAAATCTGCATCAAATCCATTCAGTCCAGTGATACCAATGATTGTTTACATTTGGTAGAGATGCTTCACCGTGTCACCTCAAGGACGGACCTTGTCCAATTCCGTGGCTTCTCCTCGTTGCACTTTGTTTGTTTTGACATCTCTAAGGAGAAACATCTAAACCATGCAGATTAGAGGAGCGCCAATAGAGCACCATTTCAGGCGAACACGTCACGCTGTTCTAATGTCAGGGACACCGGCTGCTCTTCACATATTTACCCCAGGAGCCTTTTTAGTCCGCGTTTTGGATTCCATCTTACTTCCGCTCTCCCTTAAGCACCTTAAACGCATGGAAAGAAGCGGAGAAGCTAAACAGGATTGGTTGGTTACTTTGCTGAAGGGAAATACTGAGAAAAAATGGTCCAAATGAAAATGGGATTTAATCGCTTTGGTTCTTTATCGACATTCCTTATCTGTGTTTTCCACTTTTCCTGGAAGGTTCAAAACATTCATTGATATCATGGCAAAAAGATGAATATTTATACTGTTTTTATGTCACAATGCAGGAGCAAATGTTATTCATCGTCAGAAATATGTGAAATAGAATAAATAAATAATATAAAATAAATACAATTACATTAATATATTACATCATAATTGACTTTAATGCAGCATTGAAATGTTTTTTAATCCAATTTTTATTATTTTTATACATATTTCTAATTTTTGCAATTGTTGCAAATGAAGCTCATCAAGTGGCCAAAAATACAATAAAATATATGTTGAATTGAAATTTTTAATATGCAATTTTGTTGATGAACAATTATAACACATAATAAATAATCCAGGCGGCACGGCGGTCTAGTGGTTAGCACGCAGACCTCACAGCTAGGAGACCAGGGTTCAATTCCGTGCATGCGTGGGTTTTCTCCAGGTACTCCGGTTTCCTCCCACATTCCAAAAACATGCTAGGTTAATTGGTGACTCCAAATTGTCCATAGGTATGAGTGTGAATGGTTGTTTGTCTATACCAGGGGTCGGGAACCTTTTTGGCGAAGAGAGCCATGAAGGCCAGATATTTTAAAATGTGTATCTGTGAGAGCCATATACATTTTTTTAAACATTGAATGCAATAAAATGTGTGCATTTTTATGTAAGACCAACAGTTTTAGATATAATGGGCTCTAATTGTGTAGACCAGGCACACTACTCCACACCAATGGGGTGTGGCCAGCACACTTGCGTGAGCAGGGCAGTGTCTAATAATAAATCAAATACTTGTTGCCATTAATACAACTTCTGCTGCTGCATAGTTTTGCACCGTACTCCGTAGACGTATTTCATTCTTTTGTCCATCTTTGTCAGAAGGCTTGGTTCTGCAGCTTTAGCTATTTGACTAAAGGAGGAAAGTTTACATTTACATGTTTTTTTGACATCTCAATGACCGAGGTAGACTACAGCATTACACAGTAATAATCAAGTTTTGGTGTTTGACCTGGAAAATATCAGGAAAGATGGATATGGTTGGCCGTATTTCAGCAGAATATAGATGGATGAATTAAAATGCATAAGAAAGTTGTTGATTTTGAATATTATTTTTAACAGTCATTTCTGTGATGGTTTACTTTAAAATGTTAGCAAAAATACATTTTTATTGTGGTAAGAAATGCTTGAGAGCCAGATACAGTCATCAAAAGAGCCCTACCTGGCTCCCGAGCCATAGGTTCCCTACCTCTGGTCTATACGTATGTGCCCTGTGATTGGCTGGCCACCAGTCCAGGGTGTACCCCGCCTCTCGCCCGAAGACAGCTGGGATAGGCTCCAGCACCCCCGCGACCCTCGTGAGGATAAGCGGTAGAAAATGAATGAATGAATATTGGGTAATAAAAGTGTTAATTTGACTATAGGGGTGTTATGTAATGGCTACAGGGCTCTAATAATTATGAATGTGAGTGTGAATGGTTGTTTGTCTATATGTGCCCTGTGATTGGCTGGCCACCAGTCCAGGGTGTACCCCGCCTTGCGCCCGAAGACAGCTGGGATAGGCTCCAGCACCCCCGCGACCCTCGTGAGGAAAAAGCGGTAGAAAATGAATGAATGAATGAATAAATCATCCAATGGAGAAAAGAAACAATTATTGCCACAAACAAGTTCATATATATTGTATGTTCATTATTTAAAAAATATTATGAAATGGTATTTACATTGAATTGAAACTGTATTTTGAAATATTGCAATAATCAGGTTAATCCCACCAACAGCATCCCACGGGGGGCAAAATCCCCACCCTTGGTGCTAAATGATGTGCTCTTTTTGTGTCTCTTTGGTACAAAAACGGCTTGACAAAAAGCGGCGGGGGGGGGGGGGGGGTCTGACCGAACAAATCCAACCTGCACCCCGTGTCTCACGTTGTGGATCAAAGCGGAGGACGTGACGGCTTTTGTGTCGTAAATCCTGTTGATATCGACACAAACGTGACCCCTCTGACTCCCGCTGCTGTAAAACGCCCGGCACACAATCCGTTCACAAATGGTCTGACGCCGTGAGGACGGGGGGCTGCCAAGAGATGCTTTGGAGAGCTCCTAGAAATAAGATGGAGCGGATTGGCCCCTGGAGGGTTTTGGGGCGTCCCATCCAAATGTTTATGGGGTAGATATGCGATGTAGGAGCAAAAACACAACCAAGACAGGCGGGCTTGTTTGTGTTTCACACGCCAAGAAGAAGTGTGGTATTTATGCAGCACATAAACGGATCCAACACAGCTTTGGTGTCCTCCAAACACTCAATCAAAGAAGGGGGGGGGGGGGTTAGGCCCGCCTCACACTTGAAACATGCATTTCTGTCCCATATCAGCATGACACGCTTAAGTGAATACTTGTGAAATCACACAACTATTTTGACGTCGCAACATCACCCGAGGGGCTTGGGGGGTAGGGGTGGCGTGGGGGGATGGAGGGGGGGCTGCTTTCACGGGATGAAGGGTGAAAGGTCAATTTGCCTGACATGCTCTCAGTGACCCACATATGCTTTAGCAGCTTAGCATGCGCTGATTGACACTAGCATTAGCGCCTTAAACATCATACTGCAGGTGTGTCCAAACTGCGGCCCGAGATTACATTTTTTGTTGGCCCTTGGCACATTCATTATTAATGACATATTATATTATTCATTTCATTCATTCTTTTTCCTCACGAGGGTCGCAGGGGGTGCTGGAGCCTATCCCAGCTGTCTTGGGGCAAGAGGCGGGGTACACCCTGGACTGGTGGCCAGCCAATCACAGGGCACATATAGACAAACAACCATTCACACTCACATTCATACCTATGGACAATTTGGAGTCGCCAATTAACCTAGCATGTTTTTGGAATGTGGGAGGAAACCGGAGTACCCGGAGAAAACCCACGCATGCACGGGGAGAACATGCAAACTCCATCCTAAGATGGCCAAGGGTGGGGAAAGACAAAATAAGAAGCCAAAAATTTACCACTTCCACACAAAATAGGAGGAGAACTCATTCATTCATTCATTTTCTACCACTTATCCTCACGAGGGTCGCATACTCACATTCATATCTTTACCCGGAGAAAACCCATGCATGCACGGGGAGATCATGCAAACTCCACACAGAGATGGTGGAATTGAACCCTGGTCTCCTCGCTGTGAGGTCTACGCGCTAACCACTCGACCGCCGTGCCGCCCCATATTATGTCATGCCAAGAAATATTTATTATTGTATGTATTTTGTATTTTAGATACTATTAAGACGGGTAATGGCTAGTAGTTATTTTAGAGTTAGGACACCATGGAAAGATCCCAGTCAGATCACGGACAATTCATACTCAACAAGCAGAAAAATTCAACCTAGCATTTTTCTAAAATGGTGCATTCAGGTGCATCAAAGTTGCCGCTGCATTCAGGGACACTTGTAAATCACAGACACGGGTGATATTTACAAAGCGAGCTGCTTATACAACAATAAGACCATGTTGGAAAATGTTCTACCTCTAACAGACATCAATATTAAACAAAACCTTTGGACCGATACTACTACTACTAATACTACTACTACTACTACTACTACTTTTTCATGATTGGTCAACCTTCCCCTTCAATTTGTTAGGAAATGAATCCTGAGTGGACATAAAAGTGAAGCTTAAATCTGGAATAAAATATACGTAGGAAGACAACTTATCTATTTATCAGCGCTCATGTCAAACTTCATCATAAATACACATTTCACCCAAAATGACTATAATATGAATGAATTATGGTCAATATTTCATAGTTTGGTGGAGTTCATATGAGTGTGACGTTCACGTGACTGTCGGTTCATTATTCCTAATTTCCATTCTCCTTTCTATAGGCGTCCGATCGACGGACACGGCGTCACGGTTAAGGCTAGAACGCCATCAATGTCGACGGAAACCTTTTGTGGAACAGTAGACGTCCGCCATGGCGATGACAGAGACGCTATTCTCCTTATTACAAGGCAGCGTAGCATCAAATTGATTGTGAAGCTGTTTTGCAACGTTTATGCTAGGTTTTTGTAATCCTTGACACCAGACAATGGCGGTCTGTGTGTATATCAACATGGAAGACCTTCTCTTTTGCCTGGGGTCCTTAGTCTGTGGTCATAACCCTGAAACAGCGCCCTGCGTTACCCTCAAGTGCTCGGCATCGCACCGTCGCTCAGCTACTTCATCAAGACGGCTGCTGGCGCTACGTTGCTTTTTATCATCGCTATGTTGGATCTACTTCTTTAGGATTAATCCACTTCTCTTAGAGGGGGGGTAATGGCAGATACAAATGAGATTTATTGACGATTATTTATCAAAATAACGCTAAGATTTCTCCTCAGGCCACACAGAGCCGGACTTGGGCCTCAGGAGCTAATCGGGTTTAAAAAATGTTTAGCATTTGCTCATGATGGCAACTTCCAGCTTAAACTCCAAACTTCCATTGTTGGCCGTAATACGCCTTTAAAGTCAGTAAATACGCTTTGGCAGACCCCCCCAAGGTTTGTTATGAGGACCTCAGACCTTTTTTTTCTAATCTCTTTATCTTAAGCCCATCAATGTGATGTTGACATTCAGTGCCAATTGAAAGTCACAGAGGAAAGGGAATGACCCGCCTTCCTGTGCTAGTATTGGACGGTTTCCATGCCAGTCATGATAGTGGGACTTCTGACTGTTCCTGTTATGGAATACAGGTTATTTCTATGATTTGGGTCTGGGTTTTAGACTTTATAACACCATGGCACGGCACGGCGGTCGAGTGGTTAGCGCGCAGACCTCACAGCTAGGAGACCAGGGTTCAATTCCACCCTCGGCCATCTCTGTGTGGAGTTTGCATGTTCTCCCCGTGCATGCGTGGGTTTTCTCCGGGTACTCCGGTTTCCTCCCACATTCCAAAAACATGCTAGGTTAATTGGCCACTCCAAATTGTCCATAGGTATGAATGTGAGTGTGAATGGTTGTTTGTCTATATGTGCCCTGTGATTGGCTGGCCACCAGTCCAGGGTGTACCCCGCCTCTCGCCCGAAGACAGCTGGGATAGGCTCCAGCACCCCCGCGACCCTCGTGAGGAAAAAGCGGTAGAAAATGAATGAATGAATGAAGACCATGGCAAGGCTACTGGGATGGATGCTAGTGCCCCCCCCCCCCACCCCCCATTCCCCCGCCCCCATCTAAGGAGGCATCAGTCGTTCGCTCATGCACTAAATTGTTCCTGAAAGCTCTTCTCACTCCGATCCTCCTAACCTGGTGGCCATGACGAGGTCAGCGGAGACCTTCAGGCGTGTTGTTAGCATGACCAAACAAATTATCCATTCATTCATTCATTTTCTAACGCTTTTTCCTCACGAGGATCACGGGGGTGCTGGAGCCTATCCCAGCTGTCTTTTGGGCGAGAGGCGGGGTACACCCTGGACTGGTGGCCAGCCAATCACAGGGCACATATAGACAAACAACCATTCACACTCACATTCATACCTATGGACAATTTGGAGTCGCTAATTAACCTAGCATGTTTTTGAAATGTGGGAGGAAACCAACGCATGCACAGGGAGAACATGCAAACTCCACACAGAAATGGCCGAGGGTGGAATTGAACCCTGGTCTTCTAGCTGTGAGGTCTACGCGCTAACCACTAGACCACCGTGCTGCCCCATATTATGTTTATCAAGAAATATTTATTATTGTATGTATTTTGTATTTTAGATACTATTAAGACGAGTAATGGCTAGTAGTTATTTTAGAGTTAGGACACCATGGAAAGATCCCAGTCAGATCACGGACAATTCATACTCAACAAGCAGAAAAATTCAAACTCGCTTGCAAACATGCAAACTCCAGAGATGGCCCCGGGTGGAATTGAACCCTGGTCACCTAGCTGTGAGGTCTGCGCGCTACGAAAAAAAAAATGATTTTTTTCATTTAGCTATGTGAACATTTTATGTGGAAAATATTACGGATGTCTGATAATAATCTGTTGATAGTGGTATCAGATTTTTTCCCCCCGATCACAAAAAGCAACTACATTAATTATATGTACGGAACTTTAGGAACTTTTTACAAACAAGTGCCTCAAGGTATGCTGGGAAGCCCCAAAACGTTCAAGTCCAAAAGAACAACTACATGCTCTGAGCTATTTTTAATAAGATTGGCTCAGTCGTCATGAACGCCTCTTGCTGTGTAATACTTGATGCGACCCCGCCCCACCCAGACTCTAAGTGGAGCTAGAGACCCCTAGCTCATGCCGATGTTAAAGGTTTCAACAAAGGCGTTTGGTTAAATGCTAGCCCCGCAGGTCTGGGCGTACCTTCAACGTGGTCTTCAACTCTGAGAATGAGCCCCAAGGTCCTTGCGTGGTTCTTACGGGGTCTTATATACGGTCTCTGGTGGAAGGACCCAAGACGCCCGAGGAGGGATTTCAGACAGACCAACCAGGAAGAATCCAGAAGCCTCCCAGGATATTTATGTACACAGCGGAGGTATGCTAGGAATGTGTACGTGTCAGGTGACCTCTCTATATCTCCAAATAAGGTCAGCTGACAACTGTTTATTGCCGCTTTTTCCCAGGTCACCACAGTTTGTGTTTGGTATTCCGAGGAATGTGTGCAGGGCCGTAAAAAACGATGGCCGCTGTTGGAAATTCGCTATAAATTATACGCTCATGGCGAACATAAAACGTCCGTAAGAACCTTTGGGGTTCGAACGTTGCTGCCTCGCTCTTTCACATTTTTGGATGAATGAGTGATTGCTTTTTCATGGTTGATGATGGCCTATTATTAGTCCAAAATATTGAAAGACAAGACATAGCTAGTATTCTGGTCACTAGCCATCAGTAATGATAAATTGATGACGTAGCAGAAAAAGCTCCTCTCCCGTCTTGTGTGGAAGTGGTACATTTTTAGCTTCAATCTTTGTCCTTCACAAATTTGTTCCAAACCGTTTACAATAATGAAATCGGATGCTAACTAGCTATGATTCAAGCTGTAGCTGTTTTTTACGTCCCTGCAGAGATCCCGGAGCCTGTGAGTTGTGTAATGTTGTGTAATGTTGTGTAAACAAAACCAGCAGTAGTGCATAATGTAAGTTAGGTCTTATTAGTGCTTATTATGTCCATTATGTTAGGTAATATGAGTGTAAAGGTGACGATAGGGGTGTTATTTCAAGTCTATAGGTCTCTAATAAGGTTTTCTATGCTCCAACTATAAAAATATATAAAGCATTTGTTCAAATCATGGGCAGAAACTCGTGAAGCTGAGCCAAGGGAAGTTGCCACGGCGATAAGAAGTACGCCAAGAAATGTACTCTAGGGATTGTAGATGTACTTCATCGTACAGTAGTTCTACGATGGATATTATCACTTATACTACATACTACAGCATGACTGTATGCCTTGAAGAGGACCTGGTCCAATCTTATCAAATCAGCAGTCCCACCAGATGATTCATAACAATACCATGTCTATGACCCGCCTCTTCCCACTGTGCTCTGGAATGCCGATGACACAGAAGCCCACAAAAAGAAGCTAGCACACCGTGACCTGACAAAAAAACTGAAGATAAAACCGGATAGGAGAACATTCCAAAACACTATGAGATACTTGAACAGTAAATCGGCACACATTTTGCCGTATTTGCAATGCGGTCCCAGGAAGAAGGAACAAGTTTATTTATAAATAATATTATAATAATATCTATTTATAAAGTTTATTTACATAGTCCTTAATCACAAGAGACAATATATATATATATATATATATATATATATATATAACTCATATATATTATATATAATATATATATAATATGTAATAATATATAAATATATATATATTTATTATATATTATTAATAATATTATATTATATGTTATTGTATATATATTATATATATATAATATATCATATATATTATTCTAGTATTCGTGTACAGTGGAACATATAAAAACCGCTCAACCTCAAGTTACTTTTTTCCCATAAGAAAGAATGTCCACAATTTATATGAACGGTATTGGCAATATTATTTTGGGGTACAGCACGGCTTCACTCTATCATGGTTTTTCAAAAAGATATTCATAAATATTAGTCAAAAATTGGGTATTTAAGTGAATTGTATATATTTTTCATAAAGCAGAAAAATCGCTACATGACCTAAAATGTAATAAGAAATACAGTAAACCTCGGATATATTGGACTCGGATATATCGGAAATTCGCTCACAACAGACAGATAAAAAAGAACCGATTTTTTTGTAATGCATTTCCAATAAAAATTCATTGCATGTATCGGATTTTTTATAACGGATTTCGCCTATTTCGGACAAAATCTCCAGTCCCGTTCCAATTTCCCTCGCATATATCGGATGGCCGCATGGTGTCTTTCTCCTGGCTCAAATATAAAAGTGAGTGACGTCAATAATACTAGCACAGCCGTGAATGAGATCTTAACCACACTATTTGGAAATAACGTAGGCCTGACGGGCGTAACAGGGCCTAGCTTAATTAACAATTTGTTATGCTCAGAGTCCAATAAAGTTAAATTCTCATTACCTTACGTCTCTTTTCATTTCCCAGTCCAGGTACATTGGAAACATAGTCAAGGAAGTGCCTTTTTATAACGGATAAAATCCGAATTACGCATATACCGGATATAAATCCGATATATGCGTAAAACGGACATTTTCCGGTATACGCATATAACGGATTTCGCTTATATCGGACAAAACCAGTGGGAACAATTGAATCCGATATATCCGAGGTTTACTGTACAAGGCATTCAGATGATGCATTCAAAGACATTGTGATGATCCGTCGTATTCTACACTGGCCACTAGGTGTCATTCATGTTATTGTAATGTTCGGTGAGACACACAAGCACCAGACTTGATTGCCGGAGCAAAGTAGTATCTCACAACAGCATAATCCCTGATACAGGAAGTTGTTGCAGTGCTAAATCTCAACTCTGAACTTCCTGTCTGCACCCCACTCCGTCTAATTGATGTCTTAAATGGCTTCTTTTCCGTTATTATGCCTACTATATATATATTGGGCAATACAAGTGTAAAGGTGACTGTAGGGGTGTTATTTAATGTCTTGAGTGCTCTAATATTAGAAATCATATTCAGAAGATCCTAAACAGGTTTTCTATGCCATTTTATGCTACAAAAATACAAATAAAATACAATAAAATAAATAATCTATAGCAATTTACCCTCTGGTCCTTTTTTGGAATAACACTCAACAAAATATACACTCTATAAAAATATAATATAAACTTTTTCCATGTACACAAAAGGCCTAATTATCGCAAATATAGTTCACAAACCAGTAAAAACGTGTTTGTGATAATCCATCCACCTCACAGATGTGGCATAACAGGTGGGCCTGAGGCTGGCCACAATAAAAGGCCACCTCAAAATGCTCAGCTTTCCTGTCGGATGTTCTTCCAGACCAGAAACTGTCGGCTGCCGTGAGCAACACCTTGCCACAACTCTCACCAAAGCAAACACTCACGGATCAGAACTTTAATAAGCACTTATTTTTCCACTTTAAACCAATGGAATTTCCCCAAGGGAATTGTTATACTAAGTGTTGCTATAGTCGTCCAATCACGTGTCTGGTCAAGTTAGCTTGACTTAAGCGCTAAAGAGGCCTTGACCTTGTGTCCTGGCAGGCGACAACAGGCCCTACACCTCCAAGTGTCCATCAGACACGAGACTGACAGGCACCACGAGAGTCGCCTCGGCCCTGACCTCAGTCAGGACCCCTCGGGGCGGGGGGGGGGGGGTACCCCAACCTGGAGACATTTTACCTTTCCTTTCACTCCACTTCTTACATGCATTACATGCAACAATAGCATCTTTGGACACTTGGATTGTTGGAGATAATCTCAAGTGACCTACTGTCGACTCCTAGTGGTAGGATTCGGAACAGCAGCCAAAAATGCTCTCATGTCTGTGCTTCTGTAATTAAACTTCAATAAATTGCATTTTAATTCTTATGGGGTTGAATCAGACATTATTTTGCATGAATTAATAACTTGGACGTCTTTATGTGTATTTATGTAAACACTAACTGGTGTTTATATTATTTTGGAGCATTGCTGATAAGAATAAGACATCACTGACAGGTGCAATGATGGAATAAATAAGCATCATGGACTAATAATCATATTTCCTTGTAGTAATCTGCAATGAAGCAACAGCCCGCCGAGTATGAAGGAAATCCCCCTCCCTCCTCCTTCTTTCTCTCTCTTTCTCTCTCTCTCTCTCTCTCTCTCTCTCTCTCTCTCCTCACCCTGATTGGCGGAGGCCACTTGTTGGGAATGGCATCAAACTATTTAAATAGCACTTTGTGCCCCTTCTAAGGCTTATAAGGGACTTTTTATTGGACTGACCCCATCCAGGACACATTTTCAATTTAGAAAATATCTACAGATGCTGCTGATGAGCGGAAGTTTGATCTTTTCAGATATTTCCTGAGGATTATTGCTGGACTTTTGAAATATTTTTTGTGTATTTTAATACAGATTTAATTCAGGTGAGTTCAAAATGGCCACAGTAGTTTTATTCCTTTTTATGATTTATTTACTTAGCATGAGTGTGAAATAAAAGTATTTTTGGTTGCAGTGTCATCATGAAGTTGACAGGGATATTTTTGTTATTGATGCTGTGGAGCTGTGAGGGTGCAAGAATCGCAGGTGATCCAATATGAATTTGCATATTTGTACGATATACTAATTTTAAAAATATATTTTGTATATACGTATATTGAAAGTAGCTTCTTATTACGCCTTCAGAGAGCGGAGAGGACAACAGCGTGTACGACTTGTTCGAGCTGATCCAAGTCCCGAAAAAGAACCACGGAGTGAACCAGGTGAAAGGAGACGACCCGTACAGCCCCGCCTACAAGATCCTCAACCCGGACCTGATCCCCCCGGTCCCCGAGAGCGCCCTCCGGGACCTGATCGACTCCATCCACGAAGAAAGAGGCTTCCTCCTCCTGCTCAACTTCAAGCAATCCAAACGCACCCGAGGCAGCCTCCTGACCGTGGAGAAGAAGGACGGATCCGGCCCCGTGTTTGAGATCGTCTCCAACGGAAAGGCGAACACTTTGGACATCGTTTTCTCCACCGAGAAGAAGCAGCATTTGGTCTCCATCGAGGATGCGGATCTGGCTACGGGACAGTGGAAGAACATCACGCTGTTCGTGCAGGAGGACCGGGCTCAGCTGTACGCCGGATGCGAGGACGTCAACACGGCCGAGCTGGACGCGTCCATCCAGAGCATCCTCACTGCGGAGACGCCCAACAGTGCGCGGCTCCGGATCGGGAAAGGAGCGGTGAAGGACAGGTTCATGGTGAGCATGTCGCATTGGCTAAATAATGCACGTTTGCGGCACTCAGCGTGCGTAAATGTGCTGCTGATGCGTAATTACGCATTTGAACGAAGTCCAAACGAAAGGAATTTGTCTGCTTGTGACGATATATATACCATATGGAGTTAATTTGAGCAATAATGAGACACCGGAAATAACACATTTCAGCGTGCGTAAATATGCTGATTATGCGTAATTACGCATTTGAACGAAGTGCAAACGAAATGAATTTGTCTGCTTGTGACGATACACGCACATAGAGTTAATTTGAGCAATAACATGACACCGGAAATAACATATTTCAGCGTGCGTAAATGTGCTGCTAATGCGTAATTACGCATTTGAATGACGTGCAAACAAAATGAATGTGTCTGCTTGTGACTATACACGCACATAGAGTTAATTTGAGCTATAATGAGACACCGGAAATGACACATTTTTGTTAGATGTGTTATCTATTTGGCCTAAATCTATCATGACCTTTGCAGGGAGTCCTTCAAAACGTGCGCTTTGTTTTTGGAACAACCCTGGAGGCAATCCTTCGCAACAAGGGGTGTCAGAGCTGTGAGTAATCCGAACCGTATATTTTAGCATCATGGAAATATGTCAGCACATCATCACATTCCAGCACCACTCAAGTCGTTTCACGTGCCGTCATCTGCAGCGACAGATGCCGCCATCATGGAGAATCTCAACGGTTCCTCAGCCATCAGGACAGAGTACACCGGACATAAAACTAAAGGTGACACATGACAATAGAAAACAAAAGGAGGAGGAAATGTGGAAATCAAATGTTGTTTTTCTGAATTGGTGAAGATCTGCAGATGGTCTGCGGCTTCTCCTGCGATGACCTGGTCAGCATGTTCAAGGAGCTGAAGGGTCTGGGCGTGGTGGTCAAAGAGCTGTCCCTTGAGCTCCGCAAGTTGGTGAGCATGAACGGCATCAAACTGTCCGCCTGTTGCTGTGTGTGCTTGTGTGAATGACTCTGTATCGCGACGCGGTTCCACAGACTGCTAAGAATCTCAGGGCATATCTTGGACTTGATCTTGTGGGGCTGAAAACCCGGGAACTTCATCTTCCATTATGAGGAATTTTTGACATTATTTTCCGGCGACTTCTTCTTCTTCTTCATTTATTTCAGACGTGCAAACTATGTTACATTAATGTATCTCACATATACACTTACAATATCTCGATATATACACACATACAAATAAACACACACACACAAGGAGTAGGAAGAAGCAAAGCTTATTAAATCCTACCCCTCCATCTGGTACTTTTACAATCAGTAACTGTTACATTTGTTCACTTGCTTTCCTAATATAATTTAAGTTATTTTTTATTTTATTTTTATTTCATAATTTTTATTTCATAATTTTTATTTCATAATTTTTATTTTTATTTCATAATTGTTATTTTTATTTAATAATTTTGTTTAATAACTTTTTGTTTAATAACTTTTTATTTAATAATTTTTATTTTTATTTTTATTTTTATTTTTATTTTTATTTTTATTTTTATTTTTATTTTTATTTTTATTTTTATTTTTATTTTTATTTTTATTTTTATTTTTATTTTTATTTTTATTTTTATTTTTATTTTTATTTTTATTTTTATTTTTATTTTTATTTTTATAATGCATGAATAAATGCAGCCAATGCCCAGTGGGATACATTGTGGTCGCCTAGGTTGACAATTTGCGTGTTTATACTTGAGATTTCAACATCGACCATCAACATCTGCCTTTATTTTTAACGAATTTAAGTCATTTTTCATTTCCTGTGCGTCACAAGCCGCACTCTAAAAACGACAACACTAGCAACATGATGTAACTTCCTTGTTTGTTTCCCCTCCGCCACGCCCAGACCAACGAAAACAAGCTGATTAAGAACCGCATCGGCATCCACAGTGGCGTCTGCATTCATAACGACATTGTGCACAAGAACAGGGAAGAGTGGACCGTGGACGACTGCACCGAGTGCACTTGTCAGGTGAGATCCGATGACATTGGTGTGGTTTTTGTGAGACCGAAGATCGAAGAATACACTAACGAGGACCCCCCCCCACACACACTTATACCAGCACTCAGCTGATTTAGTCAGTAATGACAGGATAGGGTGAAGTCTTGATAAGAGGTCTGTCATCAGGGGGTCATCATAAGTCCTTAACAGTTCGTAATTAAGATTAGCATCAAGTGGAATGGAAGTGCTAGCTAGTAAAGCTAAGTGCTAAGCTAGGAAGATCTTTTTCATTCACATAGCACTCATACAGTCATAGTCACACAGCCTGTCTGGCTTCGCATGTCTACAGCACCCCGTCTGAACCCAACTTCCTTTTGGCCGCATTCCCACCCATCCACTGACCCAGTGGGCAGACGGGTGCCCGCAGGGGTCTCCATTCTCAGACAGAGTCCTGCTTTCTCTTTGGTCCAATCAGTCAAAGCTCACATGGCGCACAGACAAATTCTTGCACCAAGTTGGATCAAAATCACGCTACAACACGAAGGAGTTACGCAACGAAGCACTCGACAGGATGTAGTCCATTTCCATCTTGACTCTTTCACCTACATTTAAAAAGAACCCTCTAACCAAAAACCAAAAACTCTTATTTTATTGCAGAACTCTGCCATAGTCTGTCGTAAGATCTCCTGCCCTCTGATTCCCTGCGCTAACGCTACCGTACCCGACGGGGAGTGTTGTCCACGCTGCGGAACACGTAAGCGCTTCTCTACACTTTCATTTGTTCAAAGTACGGTGGAACCTCGAGAAACCAACCAACCTGATTTTAGCGTTACTCCTCTAGTCACACAAAACCTCTCATTTCAAAACCACCTTAGCATCCGACATTGGTATGTACAAGCTCTTAGGATATACCAGGGATTCCACACGGGAAAATGTGTTGTATAATGGTAATGGTTTAATTTCATTTGAACATGCATCAGATTACAATTGAATGCATCCCATAATCAGTTCCCAGTTCCACATGTCCAAAAGGAGTAGGAAGAAGCAAAGCTTATTAAATCCTACCCCTCCCATCCATTACAATCAGTAACTGTTACATTTGGTTCACTTCCTGCCTTTATTTTATTTTATTTTATTTTATTTTATTTTATTTTATTTTATTTTATTTTATTTTATTTTATTTTATTTTATTTTATTTTATTTTATTTTATTTTATTTTATTTTATTTGTTTAGTTTGGTTTACTGGAGTAGAACGAAGCAAAGCTTATTAAATCCTACCCCTCCATCTGGTACTTTTACAATCAGTAACTGTTACATTTGTACACTTCCTGCTTTTCTAATATAATTTAAGTTATTTTTTTATTTTTATTTTTATTTTAACATTTTTATTTCATTATTTTTATTTGTATTTTTATTAATTTCAATAAAAATAAAATAATTTTAATTTTATTAATTTTATTAATATAATTTGTTTGTTTTTGTAATGTATTTTAATAAATAATTTATTAATCAATTTTATTTATTTATTTATTCTTATTTTTTTCTCACATACCAAAGTAGGAGGTGCTATGAGCATCCAATGACATAATGGGTACCATAGTAAGTGTCAATATCGTGATATATATAGCACATCATGACTGGTTCAAGACTCTTCATCCTTGTATTTAGCAAACATCAACTGCTTTGATTCCACATACTGAATCTACACAATTGGATCCAAACCAGACTAAAAGCAACCTTGGATGCTCCCCTGTGAACTGGAATTAAAGCCATACAAACAACCTACAGTCCATGCAGGCCTGGAAACGCTTTCTCAGCTAAAATAGTGGATGGAGCATTCATCAAACACTAAACTAGTCATTCCCTAAAGAGACCCTGTGTCATTTTTCCAGAATAAAAGCCACAAATATTCCCCGACATGTCAAGGATCTTGTTCAGGTATGCGAACATTGAACTGCAGTCATGCCGAGCCAAATAAAAGGGGTGCTTATGAGTTGGAAACGTCGATGTTTAGCGCTCGTAAACATGTTTCAATCCCTAAAGCTGAGAAGAAGTAATTTGCTGAAGTCAAAGTGGTTTAAGAAAATAGTTGGACTGTTTAGTGAAGACGTTGTCCACATGAAGGCCGACTGACACGGTTGGGTCATACCTGAGCAGGCTTGGCCGCAACGTGTCACTCAAACCAAAATAAACAGCAGTAGCCACGTTCATGTGGAGCTCGGCCATTTGTTGAAGTCACTCCACACCGACAGCCATGTTTTTAGAAACGTTTCCTCGTTAGGAAAACATACGTCAGTGGGGCATCCCGATGTATCTGTAAGACAGGGGCCTTTCTGTTCTACGCCTCTCTCAGTGCCCGTCTGAAATAGAAGGCCCTCGTTCCGTCTAGATCAGGGGTCTCAAACACGCGGCCCGCGGGCCAATTATGGCCCGCAGGACACTAGTTTGAGGTCCCCGCATTGATATGAAAGTTTAATGTTAGCGCAGCCCGCGCAAGTTTGATATGGATGCTGTATGGTATCATGTACCCAGAAAAAATTATTACGTTTGATTAATGTTCATGTTAAAGGTTAAATAACTGTTAATAGTTATCCTCCCTATCCGTGTGGAAGTGGTAAGTTTTTGGCTATTTAAGTTTAAAGGAAATAACTTGAAGGCTACCGTTTAGGTCGCTAGCTCTCTAGTTTGCGAGTTAGCATGTGTCTCAAGACCCTGCAGCTGCGCAATATGTTGTAAATAAAAAGAGTATAAATGTGACTATAGTCGTGTTTTGTCATGTCTACAGGGCTCTAATAATGCTTTGTTCATTTTAATCTGAAAAAAATAATTTGTCTACCCACCAACTATATGTGGTTTCTTAAGTTTTTATTATTATTATTATATTTATTTATTACTGATTGATTGATTTTCTTTATTATTGATTTGTTTATTTATTTTTCATCTTATTTTGTGCAGAAAAATAAAAATTAAGATATTTGAGAACAGTGGAATGTTTTATCAGAGCTTTTATTGTAGAAAATCGGAACCAAAGCACTGAAAAAGTTTGTATATTTTTCTGTTTTTAATAAATGCTGGTTTTTTTTGGAAAACCTGATGTGGCCCAGTCCCACCCAGACCCTAGCTCCAGTGGCCCCCAAGTAAATTGAGTTTGAGACTCCTGGTCTAGATCCACGCTATTCGCTCTCCGCATCTAAGCTGGGGGGTGTTTGCAAGTGTGGGTGGGGTGGGAGGGTGCTGCCTTTCTGCAATAGCTCTTTCATTGTGTTTCTCCCATATTCTCAACACCTCCCTCCCCAGCGAGCGACTATGCAGAGGATGGCTGGTCGCCGTGGTCTGAATGGACCCATTGTTCCGTGTCATGTGGGCGGGGCATCCAGCAGCGCGGGCGCTCTTGCGACCGTCTCAATAACAACTGCGAGGGCACCTCTGTGCAGACCCGAGACTGCTACCTCCAGGAGTGTGACAAGCGCTGTAAGTGCCCCCCCACCCCCACCCCCTCTTGTGTATTGCTTCAGAAATTCAAGTTTGTTTTTGGTTGCACCAGTCAAGCAGGATGGCAGCTGGAGCCACTGGTCACCATGGTCCTCATGCTCGGTTACCTGCGGCGCTGGTGTCATCACCCGCATCCGTCTGTGCAATTCTCCAACCCCCCAGTTCGGAGGCAAGGACTGCGTGGGAGAGGGTCGGCAAACGGAAAAGTGTCAAAAGTCTCCATGCCCCAGTAAGTTTCGGGTCTGCCTGATTGCCCGTGTGCCTTTTTGTGTCATTTATAGGACAACAATAGCATCATGTGATTATCATGCAACCTGTCGTCTCCCTTGTGTTCCTCAGTCAATGGCAACTGGGGACCCTGGTCGCCATGGGATACGTGCTCCGTTACTTGTGGAGGTGGCACGCAGACTCGTAAGCGGCTGTGCAATAACCCTGAACCCAAATACGGCGGGAAGGAGTGCGTCGGTGACACCAAAGAAATGCAGACGTGCAACAAGAAGAACTGTCCAGTTGGTGAGTTCCACCCTTTCATACCATGAAATACACACAAAACTATTATATTGACACTTACTATGGTACCCATTATGTCATTGTATGGCATATCACCTCGTACTTCAGTACGTGATTCAAATAAAGAAATAAATAATTTGATAAATAAATTAAGTAAATAAATAAATAAATATAAATAAATAAAAAACAATGGGGCTGGTAATAAAGTAAGAAAGGATACAAATTAAAGCTCCAGAAGCTGAAATAAGTCACATTTTTAAGCATTTCGATGCAATTAAAGGTACCTGCGGAAAAATACGCTTTTAATTAGGGCTGTCAAAAACAACCCATTAATGGTGGTGATTAATTAATTTAGTTAATTATGTGTGAAGATAAGCGGTAGAAAATGAATGAATGAATGAATGAATAAATGTGAAATGTTTTTGTGGAATGAACACACGTACGGGGCTGCATGGTGTTCAAGTGGATAGCACGCAGACCTAGGAGACCAGGGTTCAATTCCACCCTCGGTCATCTCTGTGTGGAGTTTGCATGTTTCTCCCCGTGCACGCGTGGGTTTTCTCCAGGTACTCCGGTTTCCTCCCACATTCCAAAAACATGCTAGGTTAATTGGCCACTCCAAATTGTCCATAGGTATGAATGTGAGTGTGAATGGTTGTTTGTCTATATGTGCCCTGTGATTGGCTGGCCACCAGTCCAGGGTGAAAATGAATGAATGAATGAATGAACTTGAACTGTATTAGGAAAGCAGGAAGTGAACAAATGTAACAGTTACTGATTGTAAAAGTACCAGATGGAGGGGTAGGATTTAATAAGCTTTGCTTCTTCCTACTCCTTTTGGACATGTGGAACTGTGAACTGATTATGGGATGTATTCAATTGTAATCTGATGCATGTTCAAGTGAAATTAAACCATTTCCATTAATTACCATAGTAAGCATGGATGCTTGTTTTCAGATGGATGCCTTTCAAACCCTTGTTTCGCTGGGGCCAAGTGCACCAGTTTCCCTGATGGTTCCTGGAAATGTGGGAAATGCCCTGTGGGCTATAGTGGCAATGGTATCAAATGTAAAGATATTGATGAGGTAAAACTATCAATCAAACTTAATCCACCATTTTATCTTAAACCAGATGCAACACTTAATATTGTTCTTCTTCTTAACTCGAAAACAGTGCAAAGAAGTCCCAGACGCTTGCTTTGAGTTCAACGGTGTACACCGCTGTGAGAACACAGAGCCTGGCTACAACTGTCTTCCCTGCCCCCCTCGTTATTCAGGACCTCAGCCTTTTGGTAAAGGTGTGGAGCATGCGGCGGCAAACAAACAGGTACGCACGATCATCAAATGGCAGAGAATCACAACGGAAAAACTTTCAAATGAGGCTCTCGGGGTCGCTAACGCAAAAGCAATCGGATAACTGTTCATCATCCTTTCTTTCCATTCCCAAGGTGTGCTCACCACGAAATCCCTGCCTGGATGGAAGCCACAACTGCAACAAACACGCCCGCTGTAACTACGTGGGACATTTCTCCGATCCCATGTTCCGATGCGAGTGCAAACCAGGCTACGCCGGAAATGGACATATCTGTGGAGAGGACACCGATCTGGATGGATGGCCCAATGCTGATTTGGTTTGCGTGGAGAACGCCACCTACCACTGCAAAAAGGTAAGCATCCGGTTATGAAGCCGACATATAATAATTATGTGGAAGGTTATGAATTGAGTCTTGATGTCGGGTTTTTTTCAGGACAACTGCCCCAACCTACCCAACTCTGGGCAGGAAGATTACGATAAGGACGGCATTGGAGATGCTTGCGATATCGATGACGACAACGATGGCATTCCTGACGACAGGGTACGTGTGAATGCCCATATATGGTCGTAAGAGTACACAAGGGACTTTTATGTACATCATTTATGTGCAGTAAGACGCTAGGTGGACAGGAGGTGGTGCTCAGAGGAAAAGCAAATGTTTTCCCTGGCCGAAACCTCAAATTCTATCACTGAGGTACAAGTCTGAAGGGACTCCTCTATGCACCACAAATTCCAGCACTAGAAGTGGAATATGACCTAAAAATAAAGCACCTTTTCATTCCATAGAGCTCCTTCCTTCTAAATAGATCCACTCAGTCAGCGCGATGGCAGATGGCAATGACCTGCACCTGAACACATTCCTCCTTTTCCAACGTTTCTCCTCTCCTTTCCCCCAAACAGGACAACTGTCCGTTTATCTTCAACCCCAGACAGTACGACTACGACCGTGATGACGTTGGCGATCGCTGTGACAACTGCCCTTACAATAGCAACCCTGACCAAACAGACACGGACAACAATGGAGAGGGAGATGCCTGCGCTGTAGACATTGATGGAGATGGTAAGCATCAGAAGCTGGGGTCAGTCGGAGAGCAGATATGATCAAATAGAACCCAGTTTACAGCCACTGATGGGTACTGGAAATGTTGAGAAATCTGGCGACTGGTCAATCCGCCAACCCTGATTAACAAGCTGTGAAAAAGCTGATAGTTTAACTTAGCATGACTAAGTATATTACCCGGGGTAGTAGGCCTTTGGTTTGGTTTATTTTGTTGGTTCTCCATGTGTTCTTCTTCTTGTACTTCTTCAAAGTACTCCCTAATTGTCCGATTTCATTACCCAGGCATCCTTAACGAAAAGGACAACTGCCCCTATGTTTACAATGTCGACCAAAGAGACACAGACTTGGACGGGGTGGGAGACATGTGTGACAACTGTCCTCTGGAACATAATCCCGATCAGGTGGGTGCTTGTTTTGTTTTCACCTCAACCACCGACCAGACACATTAATGTCGATGTCTTCCTTTCACTTGCGAGACAGAAAAAGATGCAGTCCTTAGCCCAGAGAAAGCTCGAGTAAATCCAGTGTAAAGCTCAAGGGCGCATGCCATCAAAAAGCATGGTGGGGGCTAGGGGTTGAGTTGGAAGGGGTTATACATGTCGGACCAGTGACATTTCCTGTGTGACGGCAACCCCCCAGTAAGGTTTAGACACTACGATACCAACACTACAATACCAATACCTTCCATTTCAGGTGGATTCTGATGATGACCGCGTGGGAGACAAGTGTGACAGCAACCAGGATATCGACGAGGATGGGCACCAGAACAATCTGGACAACTGCCCATACATCCCGAATGCCAATCAGGCCGATCACGACAAGGACGGAAAAGGAGACGCCTGCGACCACGACGACGACAACGATGGCATTCCAGATGAGAAGGACAACTGTAGACTCGCCTTCAATCCTGACCAGGTTGACTCTGATGGTGAGCGCAATAAAAAATGTTTCATTATATCTGTACTCTTGTGTCGACTGTATGGAGCCACTGGTTGTGTGAGTGACAATAAGAAAAGCTCTGATTGGTTTGATGTATAAAGCTGAATATAAAACTCGTTTCTGTCAGACTTTTTTCTAAGGAAAAATCCTGTTATTTTGTTATCCGAATGGTCACCACCATGCTATATCGTTTCTATTCGCAGGTGATGGCCGTGGAGATGCATGCAAAGACGACTTTGACCAAGACAACGTCCCCGACATCTACGACGTGTGTCCGGAGAACTTTGACATTAGCGAGACAGACTTCCGCAAGTTCCAGATGGTTCCTCTGGATCCAAAAGGCACTTCCCAGATCGATCCTAACTGGGTGGTCCGTCACCAGGGTAAAGAACTTGTCCAAACAGTCAACTGTGACCCCGGAATTGCTGTTGGTAAGTAAAGAAAAATGCTTTGTTAATGTGTTCCCGTGTACTACATCAACCAGAAACTGAAATTAAAATTACCTCAGAAAGTTCAATACTTTGTATAAAGTGAAATATCAAACTTTCTGCAGGGTACCATGAGTTCAATTCGGTAGACTTCAGCGGGACCTTCTTCATCAACACTGAGAGAGACGACGACTATGCCGGCTTTGTGTTTGGGTACCAGTCTAGCTCCAGGTTCTATGTGGTAATGTGGAAGCAGATTACTCAGACCTACTGGTCCAACAAACCCACTAAGGCCCAGGGCTACTCCGGCCTGTCCATCAAAGTGGTCAATTCCACCACTGGCCCAGGAGAACACCTCAGGAATGCCCTTTGGCATACCGGGAATACTCCAGGACAGGTATAACATATTTTTTAGCCATGGAGTGGATGGAGTCCACCTACAAAAAGTAAGGATTTACTTAAAATATTTCTTGGTTTTAGGTCCGCACTCTTTGGCACGACCCTAAGAACGTTGGATGGAAGGATTTCACTGCCTACAGATGGCATCTGATCCACAGACCAAGAACAGGACATATCAGGTGAGGAGGATAATACATTCATGTTTGATGTCCAATGGAATTCATGCTAGCTCTGGCTGACAGTCTTTGTTTCTTATTCTCAGAGTTGTGATGTACGAAGGAAAGAAGATTATGGCCGATTCTGGTAGCATCTACGACAAGACCTATGCAGGAGGAAGACTAGGTCTTTTTGTCTTCTCACAGGAGATGGTTTACTTCTCAGACCTCAAGTATGAGTGCAGAGGTAAGAAGCGATGTAAAACTATACAGTGGAACCTCTAAGGTCAAACAGATCCTTTCCTTAAAACCGGTCAGCACCTGATTTGGAAGCTATTTCTCCAGTTCCATGAATTACCAGCAATTCATACTGTAAATAATACTGGATGTATTGTTTACTTTTTCTACTTAGTTAAACTTTTTTTGTTTGTTTGAGGTGATGTAGGGCTGCATGGTGGTCGAGTGGTTAGCGCGCAGACCTCACAGCTAGGAGATCTGAGTTCAATCCCACCTTCGGCCATCTCTGTGTGGAGTTTGCATGTTTTTTCTCCGGGTACTCCGGTTTCCTCCCACATTCCAAAAACATGCTAGGTTAATTGGCGACTCCAAATTGTCCATAGGTATGAATGTGAGTGTGAATGGTTGTTTGCCAGTCCAGGGTGTACCCCGCCTCATGCCCGAAGACAGCTGGGATAGGCTCCAGCACCCCTGCGACCCTCATGAGGATGAGTGGTAGAATATGAATGAATGAATGGTATTAGTACATTTCTTATTTACCTTCTGAATGTTAAGTTGCCGTGTGATGATTTTAGTTTTCTATTTAAGATGACACAATGAGTCAGACTGTAATACTGTCTAATGACCTCTGTGCTTTTATGTATAAATTAAAACTTTGGTCAAATACCGAATTGGTCAACTTGAAGGGTGTTTGACTTTAGAGGCTCCACTGTGAACGCAAAATTATGTCAGAAAAACTCAATATCTCACATAATGCATCTTTCTTTTCACAGACGCATAAATGCAAAGCGCTGGATGCTCTGAGGAATGCACCTTTTCGTAGTCATGAACTCTTTTTCGTTTTCTTGTAAAGTCCAGGGACCGATTTTTTTTTTTAATCTCCGCAACGCTTTCTTATGCAGTGTAGAGGGTGAAAGGAGATGTGATGCGCTCTCAGAGTGGCGAGAAGCCGCTTTGGGCCGAGCACCAAATGGCCTGAGTGCCGTTTGAGGATCAAGAGAGTCCCTTCTCCTCCACCCTTCCGCAAGAGCGGGGAGAAAAAGGAAAATATTCCCTCCCGCTCTGCCTTTGCCAGTAAGACACCAGCACCTTTCTGTCCCAGCTCTCCTTGTTTTCTTGCGCTCTGAAAGACCTCATTCATGTCTGTGCGGGAAAGGCTTCCCCATAGACAACTATGCACTTCCAAACGTTGACATCCTCTCCCTGCCTTCCTCATCTTAGCCCTCTCTGGATGGACATCCCAAAGAAAAGACTGAGTACATATTCCATTTGCTTTACCGGCTCGTACATTCGGAATGATGGACTCACACAAAAATGGCAGCAGTAACATTTTAAGGAATCTTTCTGATGACTGAAGAAAAATGTAGTCGAAGAAATAAGGGGAACGTGATCTCATTGATGTTTGTGTGTGGATGGAAAATGAAAGTACTTCATGTACCGAAGAAAAGCCAACAAAAGGACAACATACGCAGTATGGAGCTTAGTCACTTAGCCTTGTGTTTGTCCTGGATTGCTAAACATCTCTCAGGAAACATCAAGAGCCACCAATCAGCGTTGCCTCCAAACCTGCTCAACAAGAAAATAACCCTCATCATTTGAGGTGTGAATTAGCTATTATGTAAATACATAGAATTTATTGACTCATGCCTACAATGTAGGCAGTAAAAACAATTGGAATACTAAAAAAAAAAAATACAGACTCAATTGGATGAAAAATGAACTCAATCATGAAACTGCATGTGTTGCTCTTGCAAGATGGCAACTTCCGTTTATTATTTGAAAGGATTTTAGTACTTGTAAATAAAACGGCATTTCATTCCAACACAAGCTACCCCAGTGAGAGTGACAGCAGAATGGGAGAGTTCCTTTTTTATGGATAACTTTATGGTAAATATGTCCAGACACAGTAAATTATTTTTCTGTTTTGTCTTAGCTGTATGTGAGAGGTCATTTTGTGTGTGTGTGTGTGTGTGTGTGTGTGTAGATAAATGCTATTTAAATAATTTATCTGGATGTGTTGCCGTACAAAAGGGCACGTGTCCGTCTGTATAAACGGTTTGCACACTGACGTGAGGATGTTGTATTCTTTATCATTTTGTGTATCGATATTACGGTTATTTTTGTACAATTAGTTTTGCTTGTCTGTAAACATGTTCTTAGTTGTACAAAGCTAAAAAATGCTGTTTTTATTCATAGTGATTATTTTGTTACACATTTCAAGATAATAAATAGTTCAAAGATTCATGATTGTGTGTGAGCGTTTCAGACTAAGAAATAAAAAATAAAAATACACCTCCATGCATCATCCGAAGGAGCGCATACAGACACAACACATTATGAGTTGTCACAATGTGAGAATAGTGATCATCTTATCAGGAGCATGCCTTAACGTTGTAGGGCTGAGCTCTGGGCCTCGTTAAATAATAATGATAGTAATAAAGGATTCATTTGTACAGTATATAGCACTTTTCAAGGCACTCAAAGCGCTCCACAATGAAAATCAACCTGGTATTCATTCATTCCTCCGTGGTACACTGGAGGTGGGAAACTACGTCTGTAGCTACAGCTGCCCTGGGGAAGTCAATTCACGCCTACGGCCTCCCTGACCACCACCCAACATTTTGTTTCTGGACAACCTGCTCTTCCTCCTGAACCACTGCCCCCCCATGAAGTATTCAATCCCAAATCCCAAGTCCAATCACATCCATTTTTCCCATAAGAATAAAAATAATACATTAAAAGGGGAACTGCACTTTGGGGGAATTTTGCCAACGTTAACGAAAAAACACACTACCCGACAGAGACGCTAACCTGAGGTTCTACGGTACAGGCACAACCAAAAGGGATGAGGGTCATATCACATCGTACTTCGGTACGTGACAAAAAAAAACAAACTTAAACTATATTAGGAAAGCAGGAAGTGAACAAATGTAACAGTTACTGATTGTAAAAGTACCAGATGGAGGGGTAGGATTTAATAAGCTTTGCTTCTTCCTACTCCTTTTGGACATGTGGAACTGTGAACTGATTATGGGATGCACTCAATTGTAATCTGATGCATGTTCAAATGAAATTAAACCATTACCATTAAGTTGCTCTGGAGTATAAGTCGCAGGAACAGCCAACCTATGACAAAAAAAGGGTGACTTATAATCCGGAAAATACGGTAAATAGATTCAAGATTCCTGTTTATGATTTCTAAATACATTATTATTGCCCAAGTACCCGCCCTATAATGACAATTACAATCCTATTATTCTTTGTTTACACCAGTGCAGGGACAAAAGAGATGGTCACCGCTACCATAGCAAACTACCAAGCTAAAAATATTGCAAATGAAATGGGAGAAAATGACAAAGTTTGAAGCCAAAAACGTACCACTTCCACACCGAAAGGGAGGATCTTTTTTTTACGGTAAATAGATTCAAGATTCCTGTTTAAGATTTCTAAATACATTATTATTTTATTTTGTTTTATTTTTATATTATTTTTTCACTCTAGAATGATGACTGATCTCTAGATACAGATATACAAATATTACAGCCGCTTTGGCTCTAGAGTTACTAGGTAAACTAAGTATTCTTCACAATGTTGACATCATTGTTAATATTAGCCAAGTGTGATGTTCCACTGTCGAGTCAGTGGAGTACAGTATCTTTATTGTTCCCTTAAAGACCTTCTGAACATTGGCAGTCTTCCGGTCTGCACACCTTTAAATAATGACAGACCAAGGCTGCCCCCAATTACTCCCCCGCACCTTTGATAGTGTTTTAAAAGCAGCACCTCTTTCCCAGTAATGGAGTTCGGCCCATCGGCCTTGAAGTGCTGATGAATGGAACAAGAGACGGTCTTATTTAGCTCCTGTAATTCGCTCAAGGAAGCGGATGGACTTTGTCGCCACTAAACGGACCTCAAACCTCAAACTTTGGCAACATGAATTGGCCTCCCTGCTCTCCTTCATCTGTCACCTCACACTTACGCTGCTCGTGTGTGTGGAGTGTTGTGTTAAAAGGAGCCCCCCCCCCACACCAACCAAATACCTACCACCTTGTACATGAAGGGGCGGGAGCCACCTGAACATACAGAATTTGACACTCAAACAATATAGACTTGCTAAAAATAGTCCTGGAATGTTTTCTCCCGATTCGGAGTCGGGCCACAATGATGAGCTCGCACTGGGACGTCTGCAGGTGGAGAATTGCTGAAAAACGTTAAAATTGTGTAACTGTTATTAACCATCTCGGTCTGTCCAAACAGTCCAGGTCTTGATACAATTCTGATTGTATCCGAGATATAGACAGTAGAAAGAAAGGATAGGTCTTTTTTGCAGACGCCATCAAGGTACTTTTCACAAAGAAACTCAAAGCAGATGAAAGACGAGCGAGGGGCTGAAGGAAGGCCTTTAATTTCCTGCTGAGAGGACGTTCTGCTGCTACCCTTCAGCTTCCGTTGACCCGATGGTCTGTAATTCCATCTGCCTTGGATCCAGTTACAAGATGTTCCGTCTCAGCTGTTCTCGGATCGGTACCGCACATAAGACGCACATGTAAGTCATCATAGAAACAGTTCCTGATCTAAGTGTTTTCCTGCATAATACCAATCAGGAAAGGATTCAACATGTATACATTTGGGGTCCGTTTAAACAGCAATGACCGAGGGGAAGTCCTCTGATTGTTATTGACCGCTATCCTGCCCCCCCCCCCACCACCACCACCATCTTACAACTCCACACAGATGTGTCAAATATTAGAAATAGCTGTGGAGGACAGGTTTCCACACTAAGGTCTCCTAAACAGGTACAGCCTTGCGTGAGAGGCTGAGATGTAAACAGTAGAGACGTCTTTGTAGGTGTGTGCTACTGGAAGGTTGATGTCAGATGTATGGGATGGGGTATCAAACGTGTTACGGTCATGCAACGACAGAAGCAAATGATCCAAATTTAAATGTCCTCATTGCACAAAGTCTTATTAAAAAGTCAAAGACAAAAAGCACATTGATTGGCACTTTACCTGGAGCCATCTTGCATGGAAGCAAGGCCATGATGGACTCAAGGTGGCTGATTCAAATGGCTGTATATATGCACAAGGCTGCATCAGCTGGGATAGGCTCCAGCCCCCCCCCCCAGCTAACCTTTTACCAATGAGCCTCAGACAAAAGCTGGCATCAATGACGTCTACGTTGGCGAGACGACAAAGGACAACAGTTTCCCAAAGTGTTCCCCAAGTGGGCAGTTCATGGGCATGTTGAAAAGAAGGGACATTCCTATTGTTGAGTCAATCTGCTTACAATAGGGGTGGGCAAACTATGGCCCGCGGGCCACATGCGGCCCACCAAGCGTTTGAATCTGTCTCGTCAGTTGCTTTCTAAGTATTTCAACTTATAACATACAAACTGGCAACATGACCTTCAAGTCGGATGTCTTATTTAGTAAAAAGTTTTTAAAAAACTGTAAAAAAAAGGGACATGAAAATATACAGCTGATAGTGTAACACTTTTACAGATAAAATTAGACAATTCAAGAAAGATTCATTCATTCATTCATTTTCTGCTGCTTATCCTCACCAGGGTCGCAGGGGTGCTGGAGCCTATCCCAGCTGTCTTCAGGCGAGAGGCGGGGTACACCCTGGACTGGTGGTCAGCCAATCACAGGGCACACATAGACAAACAACCATTCACACTCACATTCATACCTATGGACAATTTGGAGTCAACAATTAACCTAGCATGTTTTTGGAATGTGGGAGGAAACCGGAGTACCCGGAGAAAACCCACGCATGCACGGGGAGAACATGCAAACTCCACACAGAGATGGCCGAGGGTGAGATACCAATACCAGTTTAAAGTAAAAAAAAAACAAAAACATATCATTTAAGTTAATTCATTCATTCATTCATTTTCTACTGCTTTTTCTACCGCATTTTCTACCGGGAGAACATGCAAACTCCACACAGAGATGGCCGAGCGTGGGATTGAACTCGGGTCTCCTAGCTGTGAGGCATGTGCGCTAACCACCTAATTCATTCATTTTCTACCGCTTATCCTCACGAGGGTCGCGGGGGTGCTGGAGCCTATCCCAGCTGTCTTCAAGTGGGGTACACTCTGGACTGGTGGCCAGCCAATCACAGGGCACATATAGACAAACAACCATTCACACTCACATTCATACCTATGGACAATTTGGAGTCGCTAATTAACCTAGCATGTTTTTGGAATGTGGGAGGAAACCGGAGTACCCGGAGAAAACCCACGCATGCACGGGGAGAACATGCAAACTCCACACAGAGATGGCCGAGCATGGGATTGAACTTGGGTCTCCTAGCTGTGAGGCATGTGTGCTAACCACTCGACTGATGTGCAGCCCTCAAGGAAAATTATAAGCATAAAATAGTGTGTGTTAAATTATGTTATGCCCCCCCCCCCGGATGATTTTGTTAACTCAATGTGGCCCAGGAGTCAAAATATATGCCCACCCCTGGCATACAACAATGTCCGGACATCTTTCCCCCAAAGACTGTCTTATTCCACAGAAAGAGTAGTCACTGGGCGAACAACAGGACAGTATTTCACCAGCCACCCCCAGCAAGAACCACAACATCTCCAGTGGACACACCCACCAGGGACAAAAATAGGGGGGAGACCACATTTAAAGTGAGAAGAAGCCTTGAGGATACAACAGCAGACGGTGAAAGTCGTGAAAGTAGTACTTTGTGATGTTGTACTGCTTCTGTGGAGCTAAGTACTGCAGTCTAAAGTGTTTGTATCTCCTGTATCAAATGGCAAGTACTAGATGGCGTTTGTCCAGCAGCTCTGATGGCTATTCAGCTCCAATGTTGGCAGGGCCCAACTGCTGAAAGGTTGGCATCGCAGCTCCCATTACAATACTGGGTCAGGGGTAGCAGGGCCACTGGTACCCCGAGCGGCCCATCAGGTTGAACAGCTTCCTGAAGGTTTATAAATATGATATCGCTGCATTTGATAATGAGTATTAAAATCTTCTAATGTCCTCTGAATGTTCATTCCCGCAACGAGCCTTGACAAGAAACGATGAGGAACGTCAAGTGTTGGATTCCCTCAGACCCATTTGGTGTCCTCCATCAGGTGTGCAAGACAAAAGGAGCCCAGAAACCGGAGCTCCAGAGGAGAAGAATGGACTCCTTTCTCCGTCCAGACTGGCCGGCTGTTGTACGCCTTAGAGAAGCTTTCAACACGGCGGACAAGAGAGATATGTCGATAATGGACACACAGGACCGCTAGTCCCTCTGTAGGCTGCCGGGCTTCACTGAAAAAGCAAGGGAGGCTTTTTTTTCATGCATATGTGAACCACACGCTCGGGAGTCACAACAAACACCTTCATGACCCAAGTTGTCCTTATATTTAAAGGGACTGCTTGCAACATAACATGAGATGCTGTCCAGCAGTTATCTGCAACTGTGTGTTGGACGAGACACCATGTTAAGCTCATATACGTACATATTGTAAAATGAATACCTATTATTATTATTATTATTATCTTTATAAAGGCATCTTGCCAGTGAGTGCGGCCGTACCAGTATGAAGAGAGTCAACAGCTGATGCTATACAGCAGTGATTCCCAAAGTGTGGGCTGCGGCCTTCTGGTGGGCTGTGGTGGTACTGCAGGTGTGCCATCCATAATAATAGTAATAGTAATAGTAATAGTAATAGTAATAGTAATAGTAATAGTAATAGTAATAATAATAATAATAATATATTATTATTATTATTATTATTATAAAAAATAATGAATTAATTAGATTAAAAGTTTGGGCTTCCTTTAACCTCTCGCTTTAATTTCAATCCTGAATATTATTATTAATATGATTATTATGGAAAATAATAATAATAATATAACAATAATAATAATAATTATTATTATTATTATTATTATTATTATTATTATTATTATTATTAATAATAATAATAATAATAATAATAATAATAATAATAATAATAATAATAATAATAATAATTATTATTATTATTATTATTATTACTATTATTATTATTATTATTATTATTATTATTATTATTATTATTATTATTATTATTATTATTATTATTAATCATAACAATCCAGAATCATTATATTATTATTATTATTATTATTATTATTATTATTATTATTTTATTAATCATATTAATTATTATTAATAATAATATTAATATTCAGGATTGAAATTAAAGTGGGGGGGTTAAAGGAAGCCCAAACTTTTAATCTAATTAATTTATTATTTTTATAATAATAATAATAATAATAATAAACAATAATTATTGTTATCATATTATTAATGATTATTACTACTAATAATAATAATCCAGAATCATTATAATATTATTATTATTGTTGTTATTATTTTATTAATAAAATTATTATTGTTGTTATTATTAATAATAATATTAATATTCAGGATTGAAATTAAAGCAGAGGGGATAAAGGAAGCCCAAACTTTTAATCGAATTAAATTAATTTATTATTATTATTTATAACAATAATAATAATAATAATAACAACAACAACAACAATAATAATAATAATTCACATTTCATTTATGTAGTGTTTATAGGACAAAAGTTGGCCACTGACATTTTTTCGATTTTCAAGTGGGCCCTGAGTTGGTAGCGTTTTGTAAGCCCTGGTATACAGTATCACTAAGCTACAAACACTTTGGAATGTGGGGGATGCTTGAACAACATATATGATTTATGTCAACCCTTCTATGCCACGACAGGAAGGAAACTCACCTGTCTTTCTGTTTTACCTCAAAAGCAATGTCTCATTTATAAAAGTCATTCTTTTAAACGTCCCCAACTTCTATTTACAGCTTCCAGCGTGGAAGACGTGCAGACTGAAGACTTTCACACAGTGATAAAGTCTGCTTTCCTGCAGATTTCCTTCAGCTTACGATTACCTAACTAATTACCAACATTCCAAAGATAATTTACAGACTGCGGCTCAGAACGCGTCCGTTTTAAAAGAACAGTGAGCTCCTTATACAGCGCTGCAGCTGCACGCCGGGCGCGAGCGCAGGACGGATACACAGGGGAGGATCGTCTGAAACAAAACATGTGGGTGAGTCGTTTGAGCCGTTTAGGATGGTAACATCGTTCATTCATTCATTCATTCTTAGCTTTGCTGACTTTGGGCGAAGTTGTTTGCACTTTACAACTGTAGGGGGAGCCTGTGAGCAAAAACAACATTTATAGTGTACACTCACTGACTTTGTGTTTTGTATCGAGATTGGAAATAACATTCAACACGATTGGGAGTGACAAACCATAAAAGTTCAGCCAATGTCCAATTTATGCACTAAATGAAGGTATGGAAATAAGTGCTCTTAATGGAACATCCACATCCAAAACAAATGATCAGCAGTTCATTTGGTGTCCGTAATTAGCAACACAAATGCTTAAGCTCGGGAGATATAACAGGTTATGACAGGAAAATGCAATCATTGAAATATTACCCGGCAGCTTTAAAAAAGATCATTCCAGAACGTTCTACGTTCTGCTAAGTTCATTTACAGCGGTGCTGTTGGCCGAGGTTGTAATCCTACTTACTTCCAGTCACCACAATTATATTTGTTTTTTGACATTTTAAGTGTTTTTTTTACCACCGCAGTTGTTTAATATACTGCTGATGGAAATTGGCAGAAATCTGCAATTAAAATATAACAGAAGGAGGGGGGTCCTGTTTCATCCAGGGCCCTAAAAATCCACAAAGTGACAACATGTAAGTGGACATATCATTAAAATATTATAATAATATAATATTATAAGGCAACTGGAGATGTGGGGAAATTGTCTTCTTCAATATAGATATTTGATATTTTTATCCGTTCTTGGCTCCTCTAATTATATCGTTGAACTCTTAAAGGGTTCCGCTAGCTTAGCCACAGTGTATTTATGTTGTTATCTACACTGCATTTTCGGAAGGAAGTGAAGCATTTTGGGATGATGACCACAAGGAGGAAGACGTGCTGCTACTTTTTCCTTTGCCTAAAACCATCCAGGGTGTATCGAACCCAGTCACTCCACAGTCCGTATCAGTGTCCGTCAATATAAGACGGCCTCTGGGTGGCTAAGCCGGTTAGAATGGATATGTGTATACAAATGAATTACTCCAACACCCAGGCTTGAGTCTGATCTTCCACAGTGATCTCACATTGTGATTGTCCGTGTGGGAAGCTGACACTTAAATGGTGAGCTATCGCATTCCTGTTGGAAAGACTGTAGTTTCATTCATTCATTCGTTTTCTACCACTTATCCTCACGAGGGTCGCGGGGCATGCTGAAGCCTATCCCAGCCATCTTTGGGCGAGAGGCGGGTTACACCCTGGACTGGTGGCCAGCCAATCACAGGGCACATATAGACAAACAACCATTCACACTCACATTCATACCTATGGACAATTTGGAGTGGCCAATTAACCTAGCATGTTTTTGGAATGTGAGAGGAAACCGGAGTACCCGGAGAAAACGCACGCATGCACGGGAAAAACGTGCAAACTCCACACAGAGATGGCCGAGAGTGGAATTGAACCCGGGTCTCCTAGCTGTGAGGTCTGCGCAATAACCACTCTGTGTGGTTTCAGTGAAGCACAAATAAGCTTTTGGCGGGTCGCAAGGGCTGAAAAGGGCTAAAGATGGCTAAAAAGAGTTAAAAATTGCTAAAAAAAAAAAAAAAAAAAAAAACAGGTCTAAAAAGGGCTAATAAAAGGGCTAAAATGGCTAAAAGGGCTTAAAAGGGGATAAAAAGGGCAAAAAAGGGCTAAAAAAGGGCTAAAAAGGGCTAAAAAAGAAAGGCGTAAAATGGGTAAAAAAAGGGCTAAAAGGGGCTAAAAAAGGCCTAAAAAGGGCTAAAAAGGGCTAATAAAAGGGCTAAAATGGCCAACAGGGCTTAAAAGGGGATAAAAAGGGCAAAAAAGGGCTAAAAAAGGGCTAAAAAGGGCTAAAAAAGAAAGGCGTAAAATGGGTAAAAAAAGGGCTAAAAGGGGCTAAAAAAGGCCTAAAAAGGGCTAAAAAGGGCTAATAAAAGGGCTAAAATGGCCAACAGGGCTTAAAAGGGGATAAAAAGGGCAAAAAAGGGCTAAAAAAGGGCAAAAAAGGGCTAAAAAAGGGCTAAAAAGGGCTAAAAAAGAAAGGCGTAAAATGGGTAAAAAAAAGGGCTAAAAAGGGCTAAAAAAGAAAAGGGTAAAATGGGTTTAAAAAAGGGCCAAAAAGGCCCAAAAGGGCTAAAAAAGGGTTAAAAATTGTTTTGTTTTTTTTTTAAAAAAGCGCAACAAAAAAAGGTTATAAAAAAAGGGCTAAAAACAGCTGTGGTTTGAAATGTGTGGTCCACACAACACAGACGCTGAAAAGACAAACTCAGCTACTTTGCATTGTTTTTGTTTTAAAATGGTCTCCATCTTGGGATGTCTTTAAATAAAACTATTGTTACGTCCTCCAACAGGATCACTAAAAACACAAAAAAATACAATGAAAAGAGCAAACATAACAATAATAATTTTCCCGGTCACTTGTTGACGTGGCCCTAAATGAAACCCCTCCCCCTACCACATTTGCATGTCCAATTGTTTACTTGTCTTAAACTCCCTAGCAGCCTTCATTTCCAGTCTAAACTGCTGTGCAGTTAAAAGCAGACTCAAGTGAGAGTGCATCTCCATGCCAACCACCTGGGAGCCGAGAAGGGGGGGCTTCTATTTTGGGGTTAATGTAGAATACGCCAAGACGGTGGGTGCACGGTCCAGATGTGGTGTGTTTGGGCTGACCTGGCACAGAGCGGCCTATTAATGGCAGGGAATGCTCAGGAATGCCACAAGCTCAGGTGGTCCGACAGAAAACGCAGACTCGCCAGCTTTCCCTCAAGGTTATGGTTAACCCCGTTCCTTTGACCCCCCCCCCCCTCCCAAAAAAAAATGCATACAAAGCTTACACATACAAAGCTAAACTTGGAATTAAAAACATACTGTGTGAAAGGAGAACTATTTAGAAGCAATAAAAATGGCTGAGTTTATTATGTTTTTATATACGATAATTATACAATATTTTTCCACAAATACTAACTACTGTATTCTTGATTCAGTAAAGAATGAGTACCTGCTGGTCTATAAAATGCTTACGGAGCATGAACATTCTGATCTGCAACAGGAAATAAAGAGTTTTGTCCCTGAAAAATAATCCACTTAAGTAAGATTAAGGGCTTCTTGTTTTAATGTACACAAAACAAAAAAAAGGACGCCAGACTTCTCTTACATATTGACGGATCAGAGCAAGGTGGAAGTGGACCAAAAGAAGGTTACTTCACTTCAGACTCAAGTCGTGAGCACAGTGGGGGGGGGTCCAAAAAAGTCTCCAGTTCCACTGTTGGGAGTCTAATGCAGATTAACGACGGGATCAACACAATTAGCCACCGAAGCGCCAGCACACGACAGAACACACAAACACATTCATCACCCAAACAAAGTAGCAATGTTCCGTCGGTAAACAAGGACCTTATGTCTCCTAATGCCCGAGATTGTCAGAACTGTTACATAAGCCGTGAGCGGATACTTCGACAATGCGTTTACATACGGTGGAAGTATGCAACTCCTTCCGCCCAAATTAGTTGACAAGATGTTTGGCGTTTGACGAAATCTTTTTCTGTGCCGAAGTACATTGGTAAATCTCCCTCCCTGATGCCTTGGCCTGTCACCGTCAATTTTGCTAGTCGATAATAGTGCTACAAATCATCGTCGATATTTGATATTATCAACAACAAAAAAATGTCTGACACAGAAGTTGCCTGTATGTGTGTTTAAAATGTATGTCATATAACCGTATTGAATAGTTGCACTTTCTTTTTCAATGTAGCGAGCGACACCACATGTGAGCACGCACCATTTTGCACTGTTGTGTTGATATTTTCTTATAATTATAATAATATAAAATAAATATAATGTTTTATATAATAAATAAATGTAATAATATAGTAATAAATATAATAACATAATATTCATTTTCTTTTTCAATGTAGAGCGCAACACCGCCTTTGAGCATGCACCATTTTGCAGTGTTTTGTTGATATTTTCTTATAATTATAATAAAATAATATAAAATAAATGTTTTATATAATAAATAAATGTAATAAATATAATAATAAATATAATAATATAATATTCATTTTCTTTTTCAATGTAGCGAGCGACACCGCATGTGAGCACGCACCATTTTGCACTGTTTTGTTGATATTTTCTTATAATTATGAAAATATAATATAAAATAAATATAATGTTTTATATAATAAATAAATGTAATAAATATAGTAATAAATATAATAATATAATATTCATTTTCTTTTTCAATGTAGCGAGCGACACCGCATGTGAGCACGCACCATTTTGCACTGTTTTGTTGATATTTTCTTATAATTATAATAATATAAATATAATGTTTTATATAATAAATAAATGTAATAAATATAATAATATAATATTCATTTTCTTTTTCAATGTAGCGAGCAACACCGCCTTTGAGCACGCATCATTTTGCACTGTTTTGTTGATATTTTCTTATAATTATAATAATATAATATAAAATAAATATGTTTTATATAATAAATAAATGTAATAAATATAATAATATATTTTATATAATAAATACATGTAATAAATATAATAATAAATATAATAATATAATTTTTTTATACATTTTTATATAACAAATAAAAATATAATATTTTGCCCTATTTTCGTCTCGACCATTGTCCGCTCTGCTGCCCGACGCACATCCATCGGAAGTTTTATCTTCCCAGTTGATCCCAGATCTGGGATCCCCACTTCCAGATTGACTGATTGAGAGATTTTCAAGGATTGCAACAACATCCTTTGTGTGTGATGCCTGAAAAGCAAAGCGGTATGTCTTTATGTCTTCATGTCTTTGTCCACGCCAGACCAGCTCCGATGACCAGAATTCCCATACGAGGACGCAAACTCCCAAACGTCAGCGAATGGAGAAATCAGGTCACCAATCGCCTTTTGTCTCACGGCGACATTCCTGATGTTGCGCCGTGGCAACCGGGACTCGGGGAAGCGCAGAGATTTTGTTTGACAGCCATGTCACCCAGCTTAGTGGCCCTTAGGGAGGGAGGGGCCGGGCCGCCCATTGGGGGCTGTGTCTGAGCGAGGGGGCAAAAGGAGACGGGAACTCATATCACACCACAATGTCGTCCAGTCAGCGTTTCTAATGGCTATTCTGCAGCCATCAAAACAAGGAAACACATTTGATTAATGAGCTGGCCTTTTTTTATCAACTCGGAGCTGCTGGTGACGGCTGAAAGAGTGATGGCGTCTGTCAACCTAAATCACGGGAAATCTTGACTCAAACAATGGACTCTTCCAACAATGGACCATTTATAATCCTCAGATTCACATCTGTGTGCTAATACTATATCTCGCAGTCAATATTGCAGATATTGTAAGCATACCTTTAATACCATACGTATATAAGACACACCCACTACATTTAGAGACAAAACAGATTCGTACATATAAGCCGCACCGGACTATAAGTCGGACATGTCCTTGTCATAAAAAGGCCATACTCTGACACGCCCAGGTCTGTGAGAACCGGGCAGCTCTTTATCCACCGGGAGCCAATCATAAGCGATGAGAAAACTCGTTTATCTACCTATCGGAAACCACAGGAGGTCATTAGACAGTATTACAGTCTGACTCATGGTGTCATCTTAATAGAAAACTAAAATCATCATACAGCAACTTAACATTCAAAAGGTAAATAAGAAATGTACATGACAAGTACTAATACAATTCATAACTCACAAGGGTTGCGGGGTGCTGGAGCCTATCCCAGTTGAGAGGCGGGGTACACCCTGGACTGGTGGCCAGTCAATCACAGGGCACATATAGACAAACAACCATTCACACTCACATTCATACCTATGGACAATTTGGAGTCACCAATTAACCTAGCATGTTTTTGGAATGTGGGAGGAAACCGGAGTACCCGGAGAAAACCCACGAATGCACAGGAGAACATGCAAACTCCACACAGAGATGGCCGAGGATGGAATTCAACTCAGATCTCTTAGCTATGAGGCCTGAGCGCTAACCACTCACCCACTGTGCAGCTGTCACTTAATATATTAATTCATTCATTTTCTACCGCTTATCCTCACGAGGGTCGTGGAGGTGCTGAAGCCTATCCCAGCTGTCTTCGGGCAAGAGGCGGGGTACACCCTGGACTGGTGGCCAGCCAATCACAGGGCACATATACGTAGACAAACAACCAATCACACTCACATTCATACCTATGGACAATTTGGAGTGGCCAATTAACCTAGCATGTTTTTGGAATGTGGGAGGAAACCAGACTACCCGGAGAAAACCGGAGAGAACATGCAAACTCCACACAGAGATGGCCGAGGGTGGGGTACCAATACCAGTTTAAAGTAAAAAAAAAAAAAAAAACACCCGGAACACCAAATGACGTTACCAAATACTGTACTAACTCCAAGACTACTGCTAGGTAGAAACATGACTATAGTACAGTACAGTATAATAAAGGTAAACATAGCTACCTGGTGGCACCACCTGTTATTTTTTCTTGCGGTGTACCCAATCCCGTATTCCATGAGTGTATACGCAGCTGTGCTGAAACGCATTCCATCATCGAGTCAGCAAAAACCGAACACGGGCTTTTATGTATTTTTGATTAGAGAGTTGAAAAGGCAAGGAGGCTCCTGGTCCAAAATAGCCCCCAGTCTATTAATGTGCAGCTCCACTGTGACCAGCAGAGGGCTGTTTCATGTTCTACTGCCAAACTTATAAACCAGTCCTCAACCTAAAGACACAGTGGAGAGACCATGATTATAGCCTCACCCTTTGGGAGATATATATACAGTATATATATATATATATATATATGTGTGTGTGTGTATCAGTAATCAATATAACCATATAACCATATGGTTATATGGTTATATTGATTAAAAAAATAAAAAGGGGAAACAAACAAGGAAGTTACATAATATTTCTAGTGTTGTCATTTGCGGCTTGTGTCGCACAGGAAATGAAAAATTACCTAAATTCGGTAAAAATAAAGGCAGATGTTAATGGTCGATGTTGAAATCTCGAGTATAAACACGGAAATAGTCAACCTAGGGACCACAATGTATCCCACTGGGCATTGGCTGCATTTATTCCTGCATTAAAAATAAAAATAAAAATAAAAATAAAAATAAAAATAAAAATAAAAATAAAAATAAAAATAAAAATAAAAATAAAAATAAAAATAAAAATAAAAATAAAAATAAAAATAAAAATAAAAATAAAAATAAAAATAAAAATAAAAATAAGACATAAAAATAAGAAATAAAAATAAACGTAGAACTAAAATAACTAATAACTAACCCGACAGAAATGCTAACCTGAGGTTCTATGGTACAGTCACAGCCAAAAGGGATGAGGGGTCCACCAGGAACGTGACAAACACTTTTGTCATTCAGCTTGAGCTTTTAGGTGACCAGGTTTAACCAGGGTAAGAATAAATACCCTATTTTCTGGACTATAAGTCGCTCCGGAGTATAAGTCACACAAGACCAAAAATGCATCATTAAGTAGAAAAAACCATACATAAGTCGCATGGAGTATAAGTCGCATTTTTTGCGGGTAATTTATTTTACAAATATTTGACCAAAACAGACATTACGTCCTCTTGGAAGGCAAGTTCTACCAATAAAAGAATAGAGAACAGGCTGAATAGGTGTAAGATATGCTAACACAATGGTTATTCAGCTACACAAAAAATAAACATGAACAGAAAAGGTGTCCAGTGTTTATGGAACATAAACACTTTTTTCATTTATAAGTCGCTCTGGAGTATATAATATATACTATATTGACACTATATTGACAGTTACTATGGTACCCATTATGTCATTGTATTGTCATATCACCTCGTAATTCGGTACATGACAAAAAAAAAACTAAACTATATTAGGAAAGCAGGAAGTGAACAAATGTAACAGTTACTGATTGTAAAAGTACCAGATGGAGGGGTAGGATTTTATAAGCCTTGCTTCTTCCTACTCCTTTTGGACATGTGGAACTGTGAACTGATTATGTGATGCACTCAATTGTAATCTGATGCATGTTCAAGTGAAATTAAACCATTACCATTACCATATAACCATGTGCCATAAACATGGCTGACATGCACACTGACCCCTAAGGCGAGCTGCTGTGCCGCTTTAGTCAGACATCCAGACTCCCTCATCGTTCACAGTCAACGTGACCTCCAGCACCCTCGTCTGTGTTTGCACCAGACACTCAAAGTAGTACATTTCAAACTTGCACAGTATATATGCATTGTGAGGTTACATGAATATTATAATTTTCTTTGCGGGGGGGGGGGGGCAATATATCAATGCTGTGTCATTCCACCACACCACAGCGACCACACTTTCAATCTCATTTGGAAAAGGCAAAACCACCATGACATGGCGCGACAGGGGACAAATTATGAGTTTGTTTGCCAAAGCCACAACCATGGTTGCCAGGTCTAAAACCTGAAGATTGGGTTGCCAAGTCTTGGGGTGGTGAGGACAAAGGGAAGCGACGGTGCGGTGAAAATGAATGGCAGAAGACAAGCTTTTCCCCACCCTTTAAAAGTGGATTCTGGCTGTTTTATTGGCTGCCGGCTTCAATGTGAGCGCACGGATTTAGGAGCCAAACAAGCCGCAGGCAGCTAAGCATGTCCACTTGACCGGGAGATCATCACAGGCGAAAAAACGGTCAAGAAAAGGTTATGTTGATCAACAAATATCCCAGCTGGTACACCCTGGACTGGTCGCCAGTCCATGCATATTCTGGGAATGTGGGAGAAAGCTGGAATACGCACGGACTGTGTGGCCAACATGCGGTGGTTAGCATTTTGTGAGTAATGTAAAAATAAATAAATAAATAAATAAATACGCTGTATTTAATGCTCCTGATGATGAGTACAGTCCACAGCCGTTAGCATAAATGCTACAAACACAAAAGGGCATGGACATCTGAGACGTATTTATTTTTTATACTTTTATTGCTTTGCTTCTTGTTTTTAATATTTTACTATTTTATTTCTTATTTGATCTTTGAGTTTTGGATTATATTGAATTTGTTCTTTTATTTATTGTATTTTATTTTTACTTTTTATTTTACTAGTCTGTGCAGCACTTTGGAAACTCTGTTTATAAAATGTGCTATATAAATAAAGTGAATTGGATTGTATTGGATTTCAAATACCATATTTTCCGGACTATGAGTCGCACTTTTTTTCATAGGTTGGCTGTTCCTGCGGCTTATAAATAAAAAACTCGACTGACTCGACAGTGGAACATCACACTTTGCTAATATTAAGAATGATATCAACATTGTTAAGAATACACTTTTATCTAGTAATTCTAGAGCCAAAGCTGCTGCAATATTTATATATCTGTATATAAAGATCAGTCATCATTCTAGAGTGGAAAAAAGTATCCTCCCTTTCTGTGTGGAAGTGGTACGTTTTTGGCTTCTAACTTTGTCATTTTCCCCCATTTCATTTGCAATATTTTTAGCTTTGTAGCTTGCTATGTTAGCGGTGGCCATCTCTTTATGTCCCTGCAGTGGTGTAAACAAAGAATAATAGGATTGTAATTGTCATTATCGGGCGGTTACTTGGGCAATAATAATGTATTTAGAAATCATAAACAGGAATCTTGGATCTATTTACCATATTTACCATGAAAAAAAATGATCCTCCCTTTCTGTGTGGAAGTGGTACGTTTTTGGCTTCTAACTTTGTCATTTTCACCCATTTCATTTGCAATATTTTTAGCTTTGTAGCTTGCTATGTTAGCGGTGGCCATCTCTTATATCCCTGCAGTGGTGTAAACAGAGAATAATAGGATTGTAATTGTCATTATAGGGAGGTTACTTGGGCAATAATAATGTATTTAGAAATCATAAACAGGAATCATGAATCTATTTACCATATTTTCCAGAGGTTGGTTGTTCCTGCGACTTATACTCCTGAGCGACTTATAAATGAAAAAAGTGTTTATGTTCCATAAACACTGGACACCTTTTCTGTTCATGTTTATTTTTTGTGTAGCTGAATAACCATTGTGTTAGCATATCTTACACCTATTCAGCCTGTTCTCTATTCTTTTATTGGTAGAACTTGCCTTCCAAGAGGACGTAATGTCTGTTTTGGTCAAGTAGTTTGGAAAATAAATTACCCGCAAAAAATGCCACTTATACTCCAGTGCGACTTATGTATGTTTTTTTCTACCTAACTATGCATTTTTGGTCTTGTGCGACTTTTACTCCGGAGCGACTTATCTATGTTTTTTTTCTACCTAATTATGCATTTTTGGCCTTGTGCGACTTATACTCCACGGCGACTTATGTATGTTTTTTTCAACCTAATTATGCAGTTTTGGCCCTTTGCGACTTATACTATGGAGCGACTTATGTATGTTTTTTTCTACCTAATTATGCATTTTTGGCCTTGTGCGACTTATACTCCGGAGCGACTTATAATCCAGAAAATACGGTAGTTGAAAAATATATCAAATATGGCTGTCTTGGGTGATGTTTTGATACTTCGAATGACACGTTCTTGCCAAAGGGCTTTACTACTCACGCTAGCCTTTTCAACTGTAAACTGTGTTACGATAAATTCCAAAATGAGTGATTCCCATGTTGCTCATCAAGAGCGTTTGCAGCGTTAACAAGTCTGCTTTGCATCCAGAAGGCCGTAAATCTCCGTACAGTAAAGATGAGGACAAGGTGTAAATCTTTCCTCTTCCTCCTCCTCTGAATGGGGCTCGCTGTTCCAGTCCTACCTGCTCACCTTTCCCAGACGGAGGTGAGAGGAAACATGAGGGGTGGAGCGGGATTGGGGCAATGACCTTGCGTACTCCAAATAAATGATGGCGGGGGCCGTGGCTCTTTACTTTCTAAAGTGCTGCTTGTGGCTCTCAGTGATGTGTGAGGCCACGGTCACGTGCGGAGGCAGGAAACATTCTTGACTGGTGAATTTCCTGAGAGCGAGTGCCGCCACAGTCACTCTGAGGTGGAAGCCGCATGCAGCCTAGCTTAAATAAACACACCCAAAAGCACGACAAGCAGCCAATCGCCCCCCCGCCGCACGCCGTCTCCATGGGATGTCACTTTCATTCTGGCCTTCACGGCTGCTTTTTCATTCTTACAACAACAAACAGTCGCTAACCGTTCTTACCGAATATTTGGTTTGAATTCATTTGTCAAGACGACGGTTTGTGTTTCTCTAAAGCAGGGCTTCCCAAACTTTACCAACTCAGGGCCCACTTGAAAATCTAAATAATGTCTGCAGCCCACCTTTGTCCTATAAACAGTACATAGACTAAATGCTGTGTTCTCAGAGCACTTAATAATAATAATAAGTTATTAGTAGTAGTAGTAGTAGTAGTATTGGTATTATTATGGTTTATTATTAGGGCTCGAGCACTGACCAGTGCGAAAGCCCTATTGTAATCGTAATTAGGGCTCGAGCACTGACCAGTGCGAAAGCCCTATTGTAATCGTAATGTTTATTATTAGGGCTCGAGCACTGACCAGTGCGAAAGCCCTATTGTAATCGTAATGTTTATTATTATTAGGGCTCGAGCACTGACCAGTGCGAAAGCCCTATTGTAATCGTTCCGTTTTTTATTAGGGCTCGAGCACTGACCAGTGCGAAAGCCCTATTGTAATCGTTCCGTTTATTAGGGCTCGAGCACTGACCAGTGCGAAAGCCCTATTGTAATCGTTCCGTTTTTTATTATTATTATTATTTTTTTTTTTATTATTATTCTGACGAAAGGACGGCCATTTTGAGGGCCTTAACATGCCCGAAAACTCACCAAATTTTGCAAGCGCGTCAGGTCTGGCGAAAATTTCGATCTGGTGGGGGTCCCGAAAACAATGTTCCAAAATTGACTCTCTAGCGCCACCTTTAATTTTTGAAAAAATTGGCCCCCGCCACCAGTTTCACCTATCGTCACGAAACTTGGTGGAGACGTCTATCGTGACAGGACGGACCAAAAAGTCTCAAGAACCCATATTGGAAAACGAACAGGAAGTCGGCCATTTTGGATGGCGGCGGCCTTTTTCGTGCCAGAAGTTGGGGTCGTATCTCGACGAACTCCTCCTAGGGGGTTTGACCAAATGAGTCCGTTGTTGCATCAACGGACACTAGACGGATGGCCGACGTTAAATTGCGAAGGATTTTGGGATATTCCATACGATGTGGGCGTGGCACGCCCCCAAATTTTGCCCATTTTCATATGTCCGGGCCTTGCACGCTGAGCGTAACTGTAGACGTGAATAACTTGGCTCCACGTGGTCAGATCTTCATCATACTTGGTACATGTGATCATGGCCCCGCCCCGAAGGTCCCCGTAGGTCACTTCCTGATTTCGTCGCAGCGCCACCTTTTGGCGACAGGCTAAAGGCGTGTCATCTACATGAGGCCTTTTCTGCCAGGAGATTCATCAGATGAACATCAGGGTCACAAGGTCACTGCCTGACAGCCTGGTGAAGCCTGTTGATGGACCATGATGCAGGAAAAGCGCACGTGGTGGGCGTGGCCTGGCGGCGAATGCTCAGGCCTCGCCATTTACATAGAAAAGGTCATCATTCGCCCGCAAAAGGTCGCATGGGCTTGAAAACTCATAGGGGGGGGTCAGAATCCAGGCCTGAGCGGCCTGGTGTGGCCCCCATATGAAACCAAGCCAAATTGACTCACTAGCGCCACCTAGAAGTTTTAAAATAATTATCCCTCGCCTCCCGTTGCACGTATCGGCATGATTTTCGGAGGAGACATCACTCGTGACAGGACGCTCAAAAAAGTCTCAATAACCCATGTTCTAAAACCAACAGGAAGTCGGCCATTTTAGGTGGCGGCGGCCATTTGGGGGCGGATGTATGGGTCGTATCTTGACGAACTCCTCCTAGGGGGTTTGACCGAATTAGTCCGTTGTTGCATCAACGGACACTAGACGGATGGCCCACGTTAAATTGCGAAGGATTTTGGGCCGCTCCATAGGATGTGGGCGTGGCACGCCACCAAACTTTGACCATTTCATATCTGGCCCTGCCTGGTGTCTGGCCTTGCCTTGAAGCAATGTACATCAAAGTCAATACACAGTTTGACTGACAGACTGATGATGTCAGTTGATGGACTATGATGTGTGTAAAGCACATGTGGGGGGCGTGGCCACGGCGAATGGTCAGCCTTCGCCATTGACCATCAAAAGGTCATCATTTGCCTGCAGAAGGTCACAGGCTGCTGAAATCTTAAACGTGAGGCCTTAATCCAGGCCTGAGCGCCCTGGTGGTGCTCCCATGTGACACCAATCTAAATTGACACACTAGCGCCACCTAGAAGTTTCAATTCATTATCCCTCGCCACCCGTTACACGTATCACTATGATTTTCGGTGGAGACGTCTATCATGACAGGACGCACCTAATGCTCCAGAAGCCATGTTCTAAACACAGCGCCACCAACTGGTGGACATGTATATCTGCCGTAACTTCCTGATTCATGGTCAGATTGTCTTGAAATTTTTTTTGGTGTGTTGGGTCAATCTCTGGTCTGTTATACTGTGTGTACATAGACTCTATAGCGCCACCAACTGGTGGAAATGTATATAGCCGTAACTTCCTTCCACATGGTCGGATCAAGCCCAAATTTTTTCTGGTGGTTTGGGGTACCCTCTGGTCTATGACTGTGTGTGTACATAGACTCTATAGCGCCACCAACTGGTGGAAATGTATATAGCCGTAACTTCCTTCCACATGGTCGGATCAAGCCCAAATTTTTTCTGGTGGTTTGGGGTACCCTCTGGTCTATGACTGTGTGTGTACATAGACTCTATAGCGCCACCAACTGGTGGAAATGTATATAGCCGTAACTTCCTTCCACATGGTCGGATCAAGCCCAAATTTTTTCTGGTGGTTTGGGGTACCCTCTGGTCTATGACTGTGTGTGTACATAGACTGTATAGCGCCACCAACTGGTGGAAATGTATATAGTCGTAACTTCCTTCCACATGGTCGGATCAGGCCCAAATTTTTTCTGGTGGTCTGGGGTACCCTCTGGTCTATGACTGTGTGTGTACATAGACTGTATAGCGCCACCAACTGGTGGAAATGTATATAGTCGTAACTTCCTTCCACATGGTCGGATCAGGCCCAAATTTTTTCTGGTGGTCTGGGGTACCCTCTGGTCTATGACTGTGTGTGTACATACACTGTATAGCGCCACCAACTGGTGGAAATGTATATAGCCGTAACTTCCATCCACATGGTCGGATCAAGCCCAAATTTTTTCTGGTGGTTTGGGGTACCTTCTGGTCTATGACTGTGTGTGTACATAGACTCTATAGCGCCACCAACTGGTGGAAATGTATATAGCCGTAACTTCCTTCCACATGGTCGGATCAGGCCCAAATTTTTTCTGGTGGTCTGGGGTACCCTCTGGTCTATGACTGTGTGTGTACATACGCTATAGCGCCACCAACTGGTGGAAATGTATATCTGCCGTAACTTCCTTACGCACGGTCGGATCGGCCCCTAATTTTTTCTGTTGGTTCGGGGTACCCTCCGGTCCGTTACCGTGTGGGCCAACCACTGTATAGCGCCACCCACAGGCGGAAACGTATATCCGCCGCAAGGACCTACCGCGTGGTCCGATCGTCGTGAATTTTTTTATGGCGGTTCGCGGTGTCGGACGGGACGTGACCGCGCACCCGCCTCGCCGCCGCTGTCGCCCCCTCCTGGCGGAAAATTGCAAGTGCCGTGACTCCCTTACCGCTTATCCGCTCGCCGCGGTTTTTCGTACGGCGCGTCCGCGCGCCCGTCCGGTCGCGAGCGCGACCCCGACCCGCGCGTACCCCCGACCCGCGCGTACCCCCGAGCGCGTCGGGGTGCTCGAGCCCGCTCATCACTGCTTGCAGTTTTAATTAGGGCTCGAGCACTGACCAGTGCGAAAGCCCTATTGTTATCGTTCCGTTTATTATTATTATTATTATTATTATTATTCTGCCAACCGTCGGCCTTTTTGAGGGCCTCAACATGCCCGAAAACTCACCAAATTTGGCGAGCGCATCAGGTCTGGCGAAAAATTTTATATTTTATGGGTTTCAAATATCATGTTCCAAAATTGGCTCTCTAGCGCCACCTTGAATTTTAAAAAAAATTAGCCCCCCACACCAGTTTCACCTATCGTCACGAAACTCGGTGGAGACGTCTATCGTGACAGGCCGGACCAAAAAGTCTCAAGAACCCATATTGGAAAACGAACAGGAAGTCGGCCATTTTGGATGGCGGCGGCCGTTTTTGGGCCAGAAGTTGGGGTCGTATCTCGACGAACTCCTCCTAGGGGGTTTGACCGAATGAGTCCGTTGTAGCATCAACGGACACTAGACGGATGGCCGACGTTAAATTGCGAAGGATTTTGGGATATTCCATACGATGTGGGCGTGGCACGCCCCCAAATTTTGCCCATTTTCAAATGTCCGGCCCTTGCACGCTGAGCGTAACTGTAGACGTGAATAACTTGGCTCCACGTGGTCAGATCTTCATCATACTTGGTACATGTGATCATGGCCCCGCCCCGAAGGTCCCCGTAGGTCACTTCCTGATTTCGTCGCAGCGCCACCTATTGGCGACAGGCTAAAGGCGTGTCATCTACATGAGGCCTTTTCTGCCAGGAGATTCATCAGATGAACATCAGGGTCACAAGGTCACTGCCTGACAGCCTGGTGAAGCCTGTTGATGGACCATGATGCAGGAAAAGCGAACGTGGTGGGCGTGGCCTGGCGGCGAATGCTCAGACCTCGCCATTTACATAGAAAAGGTCATCATTCGCCCGCAAAAGGTCGCATGGGCTTGAAAGCTCATAGGGGGGGTCAGAATCCAGGCCTGAGCGGCCTGGTGTGGCCCCCATATGAAACTAAGCCAAATTGACTCACTAGCGCCACCTACAAGTTTTAAAATAATTATCCCTCGCCTCCCGTTGCACGTATCGGCATGATTTTCGGAGGAGACATCACTCGTGACAGGACGCACAAAAAAGTCTCAAGAACCCATGTTCTAAAACCAACAGGAAGTCGGCCATTTTAGGTGGCGGCGGCCATTTGGGGGCGGAAGTATGGGTCGTATCTCGACGAACTCCTCCTAGGGGGTTTGACCCAATGAGTCCGTTGTAGCATCAACGGACACTAGACGGATGGCCGACGTTAAATTGCGAAGGATTTTGGGATATTCCATACAATGTGGGCGTGGCACGCCCCCAAATTTTGCCCATTTTCATATGTCCGGGCCTTGCACGCTGAGCGTAACTGTAGACGTGAATAACTTGGCTCCACGTGGTCAGATCTTCATCATACTTGGTACATGTGATCATGGCCCCGCCCCGAAGGTCCCCGTAGGTCACTTCCTGATTTCGTCGCAGCGCCACCTATTGGCGACAGGCTAAAGGCGTGTCATCTACATGAGGCCTTTTCTGCCAGGAGATTCATCAGATGAACATCAGGGTCACAAGGTCACTGCCTGACAGCCTGGTGAAGCCTGTTGATGGACCATGATGCAGGAAAAGCGAACGTGGTGGGCGTGGCCTGGCGGCGAATGCTCAGACCTCGCCATTTACATAGAAAAGGTCATCATTCGCCCGCAAAAGGTCGCATGGGCTTGAAAGCTAATAGGGGGGGTCAGAATCCAGGCCTGAGCGGCCTGGTGTGGCCCCCATATGAAACTAAGCCAAATTGACTCACTAGCGCCACCTACAAGTTTTAAAATAATTATCCCTCGCCTCCCGTTGCACGTATCGGCATGATTTTCGGAGGAGACATCACTCGTGACAGGACGCACAAAAAAGTCTCAAGAACCCATGTTCTAAAACCAACAGGAAGTCGGCCATTTTAGGTGGCGGCGGCCATTTGGGGGCGGATGTATGGGTCGTATCTCGACGAACTCCTCCTAGGGGGTTTGACCGAATGAGTCCGTTGTTGCATCAACGGACACTAGACGGATGGCCCACGTTAAATTGCGAACCATTTTGGGCCGCTCCATAGGATGTGGGCGTGGCACGCCACCAAACTTTGACCATTTCATATCTGGCCCTGCCTGGTGTCTGGCCTTGCCTTGAAGCAATGTACATCAAAGTCAATACACAGTTTGACTGACAGACTGATGAAGTCAGTTGATGGACTATGATGTGTGTAAAGCACATGTGGGGGGCGTGGCCACGGCGAATGGTCAGCCTTCGCCATTGACCATCAAAAGGTCATCATTTGCCTGCAGAAGGTCACAGGCTGCTGAAATCTTAAACGTGAGGCCTTAATCAAGGCCTGAGCGCCCTGGTGGTGCTCCCATGTGACACCAATCTAAATTGACACACTAGCGCCACCTAGAAGTTTCAATTCATTATCCCTCGCCACCCGTTACACGTATCACTATGATTTTCGGTGGAGACGTCTATCAAGACAGGACGCACTTAACGCTCCAGAAGCCATGTTCAAAACACAGCGCCACCAACTGGTGGAAATGTATATCTGCCGTAACTTCCTGATTCATGGTCAGATTGTCTTGAAATTTTTTTTGGTGTGTTGGGTCAATCTCTGGTCTGTTATACTGTGTGTACATAGACTGTATAGCGCCACCAACTGGTGGAAATGTATATCTGCCGTAACTTCCTGATTCATGGTCAGATTGTCTTGAAATTTTTTTTGGTGTGTTGGGTCAATCTCTGGTCTGTTATACTGTGTGTACATAGACTGTATAGCGCCACCAACTGGTGGAAATGTATATAGCCGTAACTTCCTTCCACATGGTCGGATCAGCCTACAAATTTTTCTGGTGGTCTGGGGTACCCTCTGGTCTATGACTGTGTGTGTACATAGACTGTATAGCGCCACCAACTGGTGGAAATGTATATAGCCGTAACTTCCTTCCACATGGTCGGATCAGGCCCAAATTTTTTCTGGTGGTCTGGGGTACCCTCTGGTCTGTGACTGTGTGTGTACATAGACTGTATAGCGCCACCAACTGGTGGAAATGTATATAGCCGTAACTTCCTTGCACATGGTCGGATCAGGCCCAAATTTTTTCTAATGGTCTGGGGTACCCTCTGGTCTATGACAGTGTGTGTACATAGACTGTATAGCGCCACCAACTGGTGGAAAGGTATATCTGCCGTAACTTCCTCACGCACGGTCGGATCGGCCCCTAATTTTTTCTGTTGGTTCGGGGTACCCTCCGGTCCGTTACCGTGTGGGCGCATACACTCTATAGCGCCACCCACAGGCGGAAATGTATATCCGCCGCAAGGACCTACCGCGCGGTCCGATCGTCGTGAATTTTTTTATGGCGGTTCGCGGCGTCGGACGGGACGTGACCGCGCACCCGCCTCGCCGCCGCTGTCGCCCCCTCCTGGCGGAAAATTGCAAGTGCCGTGACTCCCTTACCGCTTATCCGCTCGCCGCGGTTTTTCGTACGGCGCGTCCGCGCGCCCGTCCGGTCGCGCGCGCGACCCCGACCCGCGCGTACCCCCGACCCGCGCGTACCCCCGAGCGCGTCGGGGTGCTCGAGCCCGCTCATCACTGCTTGCAGTTTTAATTATTATTATTATTATTCTGCCAACCGTCGGCCTTTTTGAGGGCCTCAACATGCCCGAAAACTCACCAAATTTGGCGAGCGCATCAGGTCTGGCGAAAAATTTTATATTTTATGGGTTTCAAATATCATGTTCCAAAATTGGCTCTCTAGCGCCACCTTGAATTTTAAAAAAAATTAGCCCCCGACACCAGTTTCACCTATCGTCACGAAACTCGGTGGAGACGTCTATCGTGACAGGCCGGACCAAAAAGTCTCAAGAACCCATATTGGAAAACGAACAGGAAGTCGGCCATTTTGGATGGCGGCGGCCGTTTTTGGGCCAGAAGTTGGGGTCGTATCTCGACGAACTCCTCCTAGGGGGTTTGACCGAATGAGTCCGTTGTAGCATCAACGGACACTAGACGGATGGCCGACGTTAAATTGCGAAGGATTTTGGGATATTCCATACGATGTGGGCGTGGCACGCCCCCAAATTTTGCCCATTTTCAAATGTCCGGCCCTTGCACGCTGAGCGTAACTGTAGACGTGAATAACTTGGCTCCACGTGGTCAGATCTTCATCATACTTGGTACATGTGATCATGGCCCCGCCCCGAAGGTCCCCGTAGGTCACTTCCTGATTTCGTCGCAGCGCCACCTATTGGCGACAGGCTAAAGGCGTGTCATCTACATGAGGCCTTTTCTGCCAGGAGATTCATCAGATGAACATCAGGGTCACAAGGTCACTGCCTGACAGCCTGGTGAAGCCTGTTGATGGACCATGATGCAGGAAAAGCGAACGTGGTGGGCGTGGCCTGGCGGCGAATGCTCAGACCTCGCCATTTACATAGAAAAGGTCATCATTCGCCCGCAAAAGGTCGCATGGGCTTGAAAGCTCATAGGGGGGGTCAGAATCCAGGCCTGAGCGGCCTGGTGTGGCCCCCATATGAAACTAAGCCAAATTGACTCACTAGCGCCACCTACAAGTTTTTAAATAATTATCCCTCGCCTCCCGTTGCACGTATCGGCATGATTTTCGGAGGAGACATCACTCGTGACAGGACGCACAAAAAAGTCTCAAGAACCCATGTTCTAAAACCAACAGGAAGTCGGCCATTTTAGGTGGCGGCGGCCATTTGGGGGCGGAAGTATGGGTCGTATCTCGACGAACTCCTCCTAGGGGGTTTGACCGAATGAGTCCGTTGTTGCATCAACGGACACTAGACGGATGGCCGACGTTAAATTGCGAAGGATTTTGGGATATTCCATACGATGTGGGCGTGGCACGCCCCCAAATTTTGCCCATTTTCATATGTCCGGGCCTTGCACGCTGAGCGTAACTGTAGACGTGAATAACTTGGCTCCACGTGGTCAGATCTTCATCATACTTGGTACATGTGATCATGGCCCCGCCCCGAAGGTCCCCGTAGGTCACTTCCTGATTTCGTCGCAGCGCCACCTATTGACGACAGGCTAAAGGCGTGTCATCTACATGAGGCCTTTTCTGCCAGGAGATTCATCAGATGAACATCAGGGTCACAAGGTCACTGCCTGACAGCCTGGTGAAGCCTGTTGATGGACCATGATGCAGGAAAAGCGAACGTGGTGGGCGTGGCCTGGCGGCGAATGCTCAGACCTCGCCATTTACATAGAAAAGGTCATCATTCGCCCGCAAAAGGTCGCATGGGCTTGAAAGCTCATAGGGGGGGTCAGAATCCAGGCCTGAGCGGCCTGGTGTGGCCCCCATATGAAACTAAGCCAAATTGACTCACTAGCGCCACCTACAAGTTTTAAAATAATTATCCCTCGCCTCCCGTTGCACGTATCGGCATGATTTTCGGAGGAGACATCACTCGTGACAGGACGCACAAAAAAGTCTCAAGAACCCATGTTCTAAAACAAACAGGAAGTCGGCCATTTTAGGTGGCGGCGGCCATTTGGGGGCGGATGTATGGGTCATATCTCGACGAACTCCTCCTAGGGGGTTTGACCGAATGAGTCCGTTGTTGCATCAACGGACACTAGACGGATGGCCCACGTTAAATTGCGAACCATTTTGGGCCGCTCCATAGGATGTGGGCGTGGCACGCCACCAAACTTTGACCATTTCATATCTGGCCCTGCCTGGTGTCTGGCCTTGCCTTGAAGCAATGTACATCAAAGTCAATACACAGTTTGACTGACAGACTGATGAAGTCAGTTGATGGACTATGATGTGTGTAAAGCACATGTGGGGGGCGTGGCCACGGCGAATGGTCAGCCTTCGCCATTGACCATCAAAAGGTCATCATTTGCCTGCAGAAGGTCACAGGCTGCTGAAATCTTAAACGTGAGGCCTTAATCCAGGCCTGAGCGCCCTGGTGGTGCTCCCATGTGACACCAATCTAAATTGACACACTAGCGCCACCTAGAAGTTTCAATTCATTATCCCTCGCCACCCGTTACACGTATCACTATGATTTTCGGTGGAGACGTCTATCAAGACAGGACGCACTTAACGCTCCAGAAGCCATGTTCAAAACACAGCGCCACCAACTGGTGGAAATGTATATCTGCCGTAACTTCCTGATTCATGGTCAGATTGTCTTGAAATTTTTTTTGGTGTGTTGGGGCAATCTCTGGTCTGTTATACTGTGTGTACATAGACTGTATAGCGCCACCAACTGGTGGAAATGTATATAGCCGTAACTTCCTTCCACATGGTCGGATCAGCCTACAAATTTTTCTGGTGGTCTGGGGTACCCTCTGGTCTATGACTGTGTGTGTACATAGACTGTATAGCGCCACCAACTGGTGGAAATGTATATAGCCGTAACTTCCTTCCACATGGTCGGATCAGGCCCAAATTTTTTCTGGTGGTCTGGGGTACCCTCTGGTCTGTGACTGTGTGTGTACATAGACTGTATAGCGCCACCAACTGGTGGAAATGTATATAGCCGTAACTTCCTTCCACATGGTCGGATCAGGCCCAAATTTTTTCTGGTGGTCTGGGGTACCCTCTGGTCTATGACAGTGTGTGTACATAGACTGTATAGCGCCACCAACTGGTGGAAAGGTATATCTGCCGTAACTTCCTCACGCACGGTCGGATCGGCCCCTAATTTTTTCTGTTGGTTCGGGGTACCCTCCGGTCCGTTACCGTGTGGGCGCATACACTCTATAGCGCCACCCACAGGCGGAAACGTATATCCGCCGCAAGGACCTACCGCGCGGTCCGATCGTCGTGAATTTTTTTATGGCGGTTCGCGGCGTCGGACGGGACGTGACCGCGCACCCGCCTCGCCGCCGCTGTCGCCCCCTCCTGGCGGAAAATTGCAAGTGCCGTGACTCCCTTACCGCTTATCCGCTCGCCGCGGTTTTTCGTACGGCGCGTCCGCGCGCCCGTCCGGTCGCGCGCGCGACCCCGACCCGCGCGTACCCCCGACCCGCGCGTACCCCCGAGCGCGTCGGGGTGCTCGAGCCCGCTCATCACTGCTTGCAGTTTTAATTATTATTATTCTTCTTCTCCCAAAATGAGCGCCATTTTGAGGGCCTTAACATGCCCGAAAACTCACCAAATTTGGCGAGCGCATCAGGTCTGGCGAAAAATTTGATATTTTATGGGTTTCAAATATCATGTTTGAAAATTGGCTCTCTAGCGCCACCTTGAAATTTAAAAAAAATTGGCCCCCGCCACCAGTTTCACCTATCGTCACGAAACTTGGTGGAGACGTCTATCGTGACAGGACGGACCAAAAAGTCTCAAGAACCCATATTGGAAAACGAACAGGAAGTCGGCCATTTTGGATGGCGGCGGCCTTTTTCGTGCCAGAAGTTGGGGTCGTATCTCGACGAACTCCTCCTAGGGGGTTTGACCAAATGAGTCCGTTGTTGCATCAACGGACACTAGACGGATGGCCGACGTTAAATTGCGAAGGATTTTGGGATATTCCATACGATGTGGGCGTGGCACGCCCCCAAATTTTGCCCATTTTCATATGTCCGGGCCTTGCACGCTGAGCGTAACTGTAGACGTGAATAACTTGGCTCCACGTGGTCAGATCTTCATCATACTTGGTACATGTGATCATGGCCCCGCCCCGAAGGTCCCCGTAGGTCACTTCCTGATTTCGTCGCAGCGCCACCTATTGGCGACAGGCTAAAGGCGTGTCATCTACATGAGGCCTTTTCTGCCAGGAGATTCATCAGATGAACATCAGGGTCACAAGGTCACTGCCTGACAGCCTGGTGAAGCCTGTTGATGGACCATGATGCAGGAAAAGCGCACGTGGTGGGCGTGGCCTGGCGGCGAATGCTCAGGCCTCGCCATTTACATAGAAAAGGTCATCATTCGCCCGCAAAAGGTCGCATGGGCTTGAAAACTCATAGGGGGGGTCAGAATCCAGGCCTGAGCGGCCTGGTGTGGCCCCCATATGAAACCAAGCCAAATTGACTCACTAGCGCCACCTAGAAGTTTTAAAATAATTATCCCTCGCCTCCCGTTGCACGTATCGGCATGATTTTTGGAGGAGACATCACTCGTGACAGGACGCACAAAAAAGTCTCAATAACCCATGTTCTAAAACCAACAGGAAGTCGGCCATTTTAGGTGGCGGCGGCCATTTGGGGGAGGATGTAGGGGTCGTATCTCGACGAACTCCTCCTAGGGGGTTTGACCGAATGAGTCCGTTGTAGCATCAACGAACACTAGACGGATGGCCCACGTTAAATTGCGAAGGATTTTGGGCTGCTCCTTAGGATGTGGGCGTGGCACGCCATCAAACTTTTACCTTTTTCATATCTGGCCCTGCCTGGTGTCTGGCCTTGCCTTGAAGCAATGTACATCAAAGTCAATACACAGTTTGACTGACAGACTGATGATGTCAGTCGATGGACTGTGATGTGTGGAAAGCACATGTGGGGGGCGTGGCCACGGCGAATGGTCATCCTTCGCCATTGACCATCGAAGGCTCATATTTTGCCCGCAGAAGGTCACATGCTGCTGAAATCTTACACGTCAGGCCTTAATCCAGGCCTGAGCGCCCTGGTGGTGCTCCCATGTGACACCAATCTAAATTGACACACTAGCGCCACCTAGAAGTTTCAATTCATTATCCCTCGCCACCCGTTACACGTATCACTATGATTTTCGGTGGAGACGTCTATCATGACAGGACGCACCTAACGCTCCAGAAGCCATGTTCAAAACACAGCGCCACCAACTGGTGGAAATGTATATCTGCCGTAACTTCCTGATTCATGGTCAGATTGTCTTGAAATTTTTTTTGGTGTGTTGGGTCAATCTCTGGTCTGTTATACTGTGTGTACATAGACTCTATAGCGCCACCAACTGGTGGAAATGTATATAGCCGCAACTTCCTTCCACATGGTCGGATCGGGCCACAATTTTTTCTGGTGGTCTGGGGTACCCTCTGGTCTATGTCTGTGTGTGTACATAGACAGTATAGCGCCACCAACTGGTGGAAATGTATATAGCCGTAACTTCCTTCCACATGGTCGGATCAGCCCCAATTTTTTTCTGGTGGTTTGGGGTACCCTCTGGTCTATGACTGTGTGTGTACATAGACTGTATAGCGCCACCAACTGGTGGAAATGTATATCTGCCGTAACTTCCTGATTCATGGTCAGATTGTCTTGAAATTTTTTTTGGTGTGTTGGGTCAATCTCTGGTCTGTTATGCTGTGTGTACATAGACTCTATAGCGCCTCCAACTGGTAGAAATGTATATAGCCGTAACTTCCTTCCACATGGTCGGATCGGGCCCAAATTTTTTCTGGTGGTTTGGGGTACCCTCTGGTCTATGACTGTGTGTGTACATAGACTCTATAGCGCCACCAACTGGTGAAAATGTATATAGCCGTAACTTCCTTCCACATGGTCGGATCGGCCCCAACTTTTTTCTGGTGGTCTGGGGTACCCTCTGGTCTATGTCTGTGTGTGTACATAGACAGTATAGCGCCACCAACTGGTGGAAATGTATATAGCCGTAACTTCCTTCCACATGGTCGGATCAAGCCCAAATTTTTTCTGGTGGTTTGGGGTACCCTCTGGTCTATGACTGTGTGTGTACATACACTGTATAGCGCCACCAACTGGTGGAAATGTATATAGCCGTAACTTCCTTCCACATGGTCGGATCAGCCCCAATTTTTTTCTGGTGGTTTGGGGTACCCTCTGGTCTATGACTGTGTGTGTACATAGACTGTATAGCGCCACCAACTGGTGGAAATGTATATCTGCCGTAACTTCCTGATTCATGGTCAGATTGTCTTGAAATTTTTTTTGGTGTGTTGGGTCAATCTCTGGTCTGTTATGCTGTGTGTACATAGACTCTATAGCGCCTCCAACTGGTAGAAATGTATATAGCCGTAACTTCCTTCCACATGGTCGGATCGGGCCCAAATTTTTTCTGGTGGTTTGGGGTACCCTCTGGTCTATGACTGTGTGTGTACATAGACTCTATAGCGCCACCAACTGGTGAAAATGTATATAGCCGTAACTTCCTTCCACATGGTCGGATCGGCCCCAACTTTTTTCTGGTGGTTTGGGTTACCCTCTGGTCTATGACTGTGTGTGTACATAGTCTCTATAGCGCCACCAACTGGTGAAAATGTATATAGCCGTAACTTCCTTCCACATGGTCGGATCGGCCCCAAATTTTTTCTGGTGGTCTGGGGTACCCTCTGGTCTATGACTGTGTGTGTACATAGACTCTATAGCGCCACCAACCGGTGGAAATGTATATCTGCCGTAACTTCCTGATTCATGGTCAGATTGTCTTGAAATTTTTTTTAGTGTGTTGGGTCAATCTCTGGTCTGTTATGCTGTGTGTACATAGACTCTATAGCGCCACCAACTGGTGGAAATGTATATAGACGTAACTTCCTTCCACATGGTCGGATCGGGCCCAAATTTTTTCTGGTGGTTTGGGGTACCCTCTGGTCTATGACTGTGTGTGTACATACACTCTATAGCGCCACCAACTGGTGGAAATGTATATCTGCCGTAACTTCCTCCCACATGGTCGGATCTGCTCGAATTTTTTTCTGGTGGTTCGGGGTACCCTCTGGTCTATGACTGTCTGTGTACATAGACTGTATAGCGCCACCAACTGGTGGAAACGTATATCCACCGCAAGTACCTACCGCGCGGTCTGATCGTCGTGAATTTTTTTACGGTGGTTCGGGGCGTCGGACGGGACGTGACCGCGCACCCGCCTCGCCGCCGGTGTCGCCCCCTTCTGGCGGAAAATTGCAAGTGCCGTGACTCCCTTACCGCTTATCCCATCGCCGCGGTTTTTCGTACGGCGCGTCCGCACGCCCATTCGGTCGCGCGTGCACCCCCGACCCGCGCGTACCCCCGACCCGCGCGTACCCCCGACCCGCGCGTACCCCCGACCCGCGCGTACCCCCGACCGCGTCGGGGTGCTCGAGCCCGCTCATCACTGCTTGCAGTTTTAATTAGGGCTCGAGCACTGACCAGTGCGAAAGCCCTATTGTAATCGTAATGTTTATTATTAGGGCTCGAGCACTGACCAGTGCGAAAGCCCTATTGTTATCGTTCCGTTTATTATTAGGGCTCGAGCACTGACCAGTGCGAAAGCCCTATTGTAATCGTTCCGTTTCTTATTATTATTATTATTCTGCCAACCGTCGGCCTTTTTGAGGGCCTTAACATGCCCGAAAACTCACCAAATTTGGCGAGCGCATCAGGTCTGGCGAAAAATTTTATATTTTATGGGTTTCAAATATAATGTTCCAAAATTGGCTCTCTAGCGCCACCTTGAATTTTAAAAAAAATTAGCCCCCGACACCAGTTTCACCTATCGTCACGAAACTTGGTGGAGACGTCTATCGTGACAGGACGGACCAAAAAGTCTCAAGAACCCATATTGGAAAACGAACAGGAAGTCGGCCATTTTGGATGGCGGCGGCCTTTTTCGTGCCAGAAGTTGGGGTCGTATCTCGACGAACTCCTCCTAGGGGGTTTGACCGAATGAGTCCGTTGTTGCATCAACGGACACTAGACGGATGGCCGACGTTAAATTGCGAAGGATTTTGGGATATTCCATACGATGTGGGCGTGGCACGCCCCCAAATTTTGCCCATTTTCATATGTCCGGGCCTTGCGCGCTGAGCGTAACTGTAGACGTGAATAACTTGGCTCCACGTGGTCAGATCTTCATCATACTTGGTACATGTGATCATGGCCCCGCCCCGAAGGTCCCCGTAGGTCACTTCCTGATTTCGTCGCAGCGCCACCTATTGGCGACAGGCTAAAGGCGTGTCATCTACATGAGGCCTTTTCTGCCAGGAGATTCATCAGATGAACATCAGGGTCACAAGGTCACTGCCTGACAGCCTGGTGAAGCCTGTTGATGGACCATGATGCAGGAAAAGCGCACGTGGTGGGCGTGGCCTGGCGGCGAATGCTCAGGCCTCGCCATTTACATAGAAAAGCTCATCATTCGCCCGCAAAAGGTCGCATGGGCTTGAAAACTCATAGGGGGGGGCAGAATCCAGGCCTGAGCGGCCTGGTGTGGCCCCCATATGAAACCAAGCCAAATTGACTCACTAGCGCCACCTAGAAGTTTTAAAATAATTATCCCTCGCCTCCCGTTGCACGTATCGGCATGATTTTCGGAGGAGACATCACTCGTGACAGGACGCACAAAAAAGTCTCAATAACCCATGTTCTAAAACCAACAGGAAGTCGGCCATTTTAGGTGGCGGCGGCCATTTGGGGGCGGATGTATGGGTCGTATCTCGACGAACTCCTCCTAGGGGGTTTGACCGAATGAGTCCGTTGTAGCATCAACGGACACTAGACGGATGGCCCACGTTAAATTGCGAAGGATTTTGGCCTGCTCCATAGGATGTGGGCGTGGCACGCCACCAAACTTTGACCATTTCATATCTGGCCCTGCCTGGTGTCTGGCCTTGCCTTGAAGCAATGTACATCAAAGTCAATACACAGTTTGACTGACAGACTGATGATGTCAGTCGATGGACTGTGATGTGTGTAAAGCACATGTGGGGGGCGTGGCCACGGCGAATGGTCAGCCTTCGCCATTGACCATCAAAAGGTCATCATTTGCCTGCAGAAGGTCACAGGCTGCTGAAATCTTAAACGTGAGGCCTTAATCCAGGCCTGAGCGCCCTGGTGGGGCTCCCATGTGACACCAATCTAAATTGACACACTAGCGCCACCTAGAAGTTTCAATTCATTATCCCTCGCCACCCGTTACACGTATCACTATGATTTTCGGTGGAGACGTCTATCAAGACAGGACGCACTTAACGCTCCAGAAGCCATGTTCAAAACACAGCGCCACCAACTGGTGGAAATGTATATCTGCCGTAACTTCCTGATTCATGGTCAGATTGTCTTGAAATTTTTTTTGGTGTGTTGGGTCAATCTCTGGTTTGTTATACTGTGTGTACATAGACTCTATAGCGCCACCAACTGGTGGAAATGTATATAGCCGTAACTTCCTTCCACATGGTCGGATCGGGCCACAAATTTTTCTGGTGGTCTGGGGTACCCTCTGGTCTATGTCTGTGTGTGTTCATAGACAGTATAGCGCCACCAACTGGTGGAAATGTATATAGCCGTAACTTCCTTCCACATGGTCGGATCAAGCCCAAATTTTTTCTGGTGGTTTGGGGTACCCTCTGGTCTATGACTGTGTGTGTACATAGACTGTATAGCGCCACCAACTGGTGGAAATGTATATAGCCGTAACTTCCTTCCACATGGTCGGATCAGGCCACAATTTTTTCTGGTGGTCTGGGGTACCCTCTGGTCTATGACTGTGTGTGTACATACACTGTATAGCGCCACCAACTGGTGGAAATGTATATAGCCGTAACTTCCTTCCACATGGTCGGATCAGGCCACAAATTTTTCTTGTGGTCTGGGGTGCCCTCTGGTCTATGTCTGTGTGTGTACATAGACAGTATAGCGCCACCAACTGGTGGAAATGTATATAGCCGTAACTTCCTTCCACATGGTCGGATCAAGCCCAAATTTTTTCTGGTGGTTTGGGGTACCCTCTGGTCTATGACTGTGTGTGTACATAGACTGTATAGCGCCACCAACTGGTGGAAATGTATATAGCCGTAACTTCCTTCCACATGGTCGGATCGGGCCACAAATTTTTCTGGTGGTTTGGGGTACCCTCTGGTCTATGTCTGTGTGTGTACATAGACAGTATAGCGCCACCAACTGGTGGAAATGTATATAGCCGTAACTTCCTTCCACATGGTCGGATCAAGCCCAAATTTTTTCTGGTGGTTTGGGGTACCCTCTGATCTATGACTGTGTGTGTACATCGACTGTATAGCGCCACCAACTGGTGGAAATGTATATAGCCGTAACTTCCTTCCACATGGTCGGATCAGGCCCAAATTTTTTCTGGTGGTCTGGGGTACCCTCTGGTCTATGACAGTGTGTGTACATAGACTGTATAGCGCCACCAACTGGTGGAAATGTATATAGCCGTAACTTCCTTCCACATGGTCGGATCAGGCCCAAATTTTTTCTGGTGGTCTGGGGTACCCTCTGGTCTATGACAGTGTGTGTACATACGCTATAGCGCCACCAACTGGTGGAAATGTATATCTGCCGTAACTTCCTTACGCACGGTCGGATCGGCCGGTAATTTTTTCTGTTGGTTCGGGGTACCCTCCGGTCCGTTACCGTGTGGGCGCATACACTCTATAGCGCCACCCACAGGCGGAAACGTATATCCGCCGCAAGGACCTACCGCGCGGTCCGATCGTCGTGAATTTTTTTATGGCGGTTCGCGGCGTCGGACGGGACGTGACCGCGCACCCGCCTCGCCGCCGCTGTCGCCCCCTCCTGGCGGAAAATTGCAAGTGCCGTGACTCCCTTACCGCTTATCCGCTCGCCGCGGTTTTTCGTACGGCGCGTCCGCGCGCCCGTCCGGTCGCGCACACGACCCCGACCCGCGCGTACCCCCGACCCGCGCGTACCCCCGAGCGCGTCGGGGTGCTCGAGCCCGCTCATCACTGCTTGCAGTTTTAATTATTATTATTATTATTATTCTGCCAACCGTCGGCCTTTTTGAGGGCCTCAACATGCCCGAAAACTCACCAAATTTGCCGAGCGCATCAGGTCTGGCGAAAAATTTTATATTTTATGGGTTTCAAATATCATGTTCCAAAATTGGCTCTCTAGCGCCACCTTGAATTTTAAAAAAAATTAGCCCCCGACACCAGTTTCACCTATCGTCACGAAACTCGGTGGAGACGTCTATCGTGACAGGCCGGACCAAAAAGTCTCAAGAACCCATATTGGAAAATGAACAGGAAGTCGGCCATTTTGGATGGCGGCGGACGTTTTTGGGCCAGAAGTTGGGGTCGTATCTCGACGAACTCCTCCTAGGGGGTTTGACCGAATGAGTCCGTTGTAGCATCAACGGACACTAGACGGATGGCCGACGTTAAATTGCGAAGGATTTTGGGATATTCCATACGATGTGGGCGTGGCACGCCCCCAAATTTTGCCCATTTTCATATGTCCGGCCCTTGCACGCTGAGCGTAACTGTAGACGTGAATAACTTGGCTCCACGTGGTCAGATCTTCATCATACTTGGTACATGTGATCATGGCCCCGCCCCGAAGGTCCCTGTAGGTCACTTCCTGATTTCGTCGCAGCGCCACCTATTGGCGACAGGCTAAAGGTGTGTCATCTACATGAGGCCTTTTCTGCCAGGAGATTCATCAGATGAACATCAGGGTCACAAGGTCACTGCCTGACAGCCTGGTGAAGCCTGTTGATGGACCATGATGCAGGAAAAGCGCACGTGGTGGGCGTGGCCTGGCGGCGAATGCTCAGACCTCGCCATTTACATAGAAAAGGTCATCATTCGCCCGCAAAAGGTCGCATGGGCTTGAAAGCTCATAGGGGGGGTCAGAATCCAGGCCTGAGCGGCCTGGTGTGGCCCCCATATGAAACCAAGCCAAATTGACTCACTAGCGCCACCTACAAGTTTTAAAATAATTATCCCTCGCCTCCCGTTGCACGTATCGGCATGATTTTCGGAGGAGACATCACTCGTGACAGGACGCACAAAAAAGTCTCAAGAACCCATGTTCTAAAACCAACAGGAAGTCGGCCATTTTAGGTGGCGGCGGCCATTTGGGGGCGGAAGTATGGGTCGTATCTCGACGAACTCCTCCTAGGGGGTTTGACCGAATGAGTCCGTTGTTGCATCAACGGACACTAGACGGATGGCCGACGTTAAATTGCGAAGGATTTTGGGATATTCCATACGATGTGGGCGTGGCACGCCCCCAAATTTTGCCCATTTTCATATGTCCGGGCCTTGCACGCTGAGCGTAACTGTAGACGTGAATAACTTGGCTCCACGTGGTCAGATCTTCATCATACTTGGTACATGTGATCATGGCCCCGCCCCGAAGGTCCCCGTAGGTCACTTCCTGATTTCGTCGCAGCGCCACCTATTGGCGACAGGCTAAAGGCGTGTCATCTACATGAGGCCTTTTCTGCCAGGAGATTCATCAGATGAACATCAGGGTCACAAGGTCACTGCCTGACAGCCTGGTGAAGCCTGTTGATGGACCATGATGTGTGTAAAGCACATGTGGGGGGCGTGGCCACGGCGAATGGTCAGCGTTCGCCATTGACCATCAAAAGGTCATCATTTGCCTGCAGAAGGTCACAGGCTGCTGAAATCTTAAACGTGAGGCCTTAATCCAGGCCTGAGCGCCCTGGTGGTGCTCCCATGTGACACCAATCTAAATTGACACACTAGCGCCACCTAGAAGTTTCAATTCATTATCCCTCGCCACCCGTTACACGTATCACTATGATTTTCGGTGGAGACGTCTATCAAGACAGGACGCACTTAACGCTCCAGAAGCCATGTTCAAAACACAGCGCCACCAACTGGTGGACATGTATATCTGCCGTAACTTCCTGATTCATGGTCAGATTGTCTTGAAATTTTTTTTGGTGTGTTGGGTCAATCTCTGGTCTGTTATACTGTGTGTACATAGACTGTATAGCGCCACCAACTGGTGGAAATGTATATAGCCGTAACTTCCTTCCACATGGTCGGATCAGGCCCAAATTTTTTCTGGTGGTCTGGGGTACCCTCTGGTCTATGACTGTGTGTGTACATAGACTGTATAGCGCCACCAACTGGTGGAAATGTATATAGCCGTAACTTCCTTCCACATGGTCGGATCAGGCCCAAATTTTTTCTGGTGGTCTGGGGTACCCTCTGGTCTGTGACTGTGTGTGTACATAGACTGTATAGCGCCACCAACTGGTGGAAATGTATATAGCCGTAACTTCCTTCCACATGGTCGGATCAGGCCCAAATTTTTTCTGGTGGTCTGGGGTACCCTCTGGTCTATGACAGTGTGTGTACATACGCTATAGCGCCACCAACTGGTGGAAATGTATATCTGCCGTAACTTCCTTACGCACGGTCGGATCGGCCCGTAATTTTTTCTGTTGGTTCGGGGTACCCTCCGGTCCGTTACCGTGTGGGCGCATACACTCTATAGCGCCACCCACAGGCGGAAACGTATATCCGCCGCAAGGACCTACCGCGCGGTCCGATCGTCGTGAATTTTTTTATGGCGGTTCGCGGCGTCGGACGGGACGTGACCGCGCACCCGCCTCGCCGCCGCTGTCGCCCCCTCCTGGCGGAAAATTGCAAGTGCCGTGACTCCCTTACCGCTTATCCGCTCGCCGCGGTTTTTCGTACGGCGCGTCCGCGCGCCCGTCCGGTCGCGCACACGACCCCGACCCGCGCGTACCCCCGACCCGCGCGTACCCCCGAGCGCGTCGGGGTGCTCGAGCCCGCTCATCACTGCTTGCAGTTTTAATTATTATTATTATTATTATTATTCCGACGAAAGGACGGCCATTTTGAGGGCCTCAACATGCCCGAAAACTCACCAAATTTTGCAAGCGCGTCAGGTCTGGCGAAAATTTCGATCTGGTGGGGGTCCCGAAAACAATGTTCCAAAATTGACTCTCTAGCGCCACCTTGGATTTGAAAAAAAATTAGCCCCCGACACCAGTTTCACCTATCGTCACGAAACTCGGTGGAGACGTCTATCGTGACAGGACGGACCAAAAAGTCTCAAAAACCCATATTGGAAAACGAACAGGAAGTCAGCCATTTTGGATGGCGGCGGCCGTTTTTGGGCCAGAAGTTGGGGTCGTATCTCGACGAACTCCTCCTAGGGGGTTTGACCAAATGAGTCCGTTGTTGCATCAACGGACACTAGACGGATGGCCGACGTTAAATTGCGAAGGATTTTGGGATATTCCATACGATGTGGGCGTGGCACGCCCCCAAATTTTCCCCTTGTTCATCTGCCCCGGCCTTGCACGCTGAGCGTAACTGTAGACGTGAATAACTTGGCTCCACGTGGTCAGATCTTCATCATACTTGGTACATGTGATCATGGCCCCGCCCCCGAAGGTCCCCGTAGGTCACTTCCTGATTTCGTCGCAGCGCCACCTATTGGCGACAGGCTAAAGGCGTGTCATCTACATGAGGCCTTTTCTGCCAGGAGATTCATCAGATGAACATCAGGGTCACAAGGTCACTGCCTGACAGCCTGGTGAAGCCTGTTGATGGACCATGATGCAGGAAAAGCGCACGTGGTGGGCGTGGCCTGGCGGCGAATGCTCAGGCCTCGCCATTTACATAGAAAAGCTCATCATTCGCCCGCAAAAGGTCGCATGGGCTTGAAAACTCATAGGGGGGGTCAGAATCCAGGCCTGAGCGGCCTGGTGTGGCCCCCATATGAAACTAAGCCAAATTGACTCACTAGCGCCACCTAGAAGTTTTAAAATAATTATCCCTCGCCTCCCGTTGCACGTATCGGCATGATTTTCGGAGGAGACATCACTCGTGACAGGACGCACAAAAAAGTCTCAATAACCCATGTTCTAAAACCAACAGGAAGTCGGCCATTTTAGGTGGCGGCGGCCATTTGGGGGAGGATGTAGGGGTCGTATCTCGACGAACTCCTCCTAGGGGGTTTGACCGAATGAGTCCGTTGTTGCATCAACGAACACTAGACGGATGGCCCACGTTAAATTGCGAAGGATTTTGGGCTGCTCCTTAGGATGTGGGCGTGGCACGCCATCAAACTTTTACCTTTTTCATATCTGGCCCTGCCTGGTGTCTGGCCTTGCCTTGAAGCAATGTACATCAAAGTCAATACACAGTTTGACTGACAGACTGATGAAGTCAGTCGATGGACTGTGATGTGTGGAAAGCACATGTGGGGGCGTGGCCACGGCGAATGGTCATCCTTCGCCATTGACCATCGAAGGCTCATATTTTGCCCGCAGAAGGTCACATGCTGCTGAAATCTTACACGTCAGGCCTTAATCCAGGCCTGAGCGCCCTGGTGGTGCTCCCATGTGACACCAATCTAAATTGACACACTAGCGCCACCTAGAAGTTTCAATTCATTATCCCTCGCCACCCGTTACACGTATCACTATGATTTTCGGTGGAGACGTCTATCATGACAGGACGCACCTAACGCTCCAGAAGCCATGTTCAAAACACAGCGCCACCAACTGGTGGAAATGTATATCTGCCGTAACTTCCTGATTCATGGTCAGATTGTCTTGAAATTTTTTTTTGGTGTGTTGGGTCAATCTCTGGTCTGTTATGCTGTGTGTACATAGACTGTATAGCGCCACCAACTGGTGGAAATGTATATAGCCGTAACTTCCTTCCACATGGTCGGATCAAGCCCAATTTTTTTCTGGTGGTTTGGGGTACCCTCTGGTCTATGACTGTGTGTGTACATACACTGTATAGCGCCACCAACTGGTGGAAATGTATATAGCCGTAACTTCCTTCCACATGGTCGGATCAGGCCACAAATTTTTCTGGTGGTCTGGGGTACCCTCTGGTCTATGACTGTGTGTGTACATAGACTCTATAGCGCCACCAACTGGTGGAAATGTATATAGCCGTAACTTCCTTCCACATGGTCGGATCAAGCCCAAATTTTTTCTAGTGGTTTGGGGTACCCTCTGGTCTATGACTGTGTGTGTACATAGACTGTATAGCGCCACCAACTGGTGGAAATGTATATAGCCGTAACTTCCTTCCACATGGTCGGATCAGGCCCAAATTTTTTCGGGTGGTCTGGGGTACCCTCTGGTCTATGACTGTGTGTGTACATCGACTGTATAGCGCCACCAACTGGTGGAAATGTATATAGCCGTAACTTCCTTCCACATGGTCGGATCAGGCCCAAATTTTTTCTGGTGGTCTGGGGTACCCTCTGGTCTATGACAGTGTGTGTACATACGCTATAGCGCCACCAACTGGTGGAAAGGTATATCTGCCGTAACTTCCTTACGCACGGTCGGATCGGCCCCTTATTTTTTCTGTTGGTTCGGGGTACCCTCCGGTCCGTTACCGTGTGGGCCAACCACTCTATAGCGCCACCCACAGGCGGAAACGTATATCCGCCGCAAGGACCTACCGCGCGGTCCGATCGTCGTGAATTTCTTTATGGCGGTTCGCGGCGTCGGACGGGACGTGACCGCGCACCCGCCTCGCCGCCGCTGTCGCCCCCTCCTGGCGGAAAATTGCAAGTGCCGTGACTCCCTTACCGCTTATCCGCTCGCCGCGGTTTTTCGTGCGGCGCGTCCGCGCGCCCGTCCGGTCGCGCGCGCGACCCCGACCCGCGCGTACCCCCGACCCCCGCGTACCCCCGAGCGCGTCGGGGTGCTCGAGCCCGCTCATCACTGCTTGCAGTTTTAATTATTATTTTTAGGGCTCGAGCACTGACAGTGCGAAAGCCCTATTGTAATCGTTCCGTTTCTTATTATTATTATTATTCTGCCAACCGTCGGCCTTTTTGAGGGCCTTAACATGCCCGAAAACTCACCAAATTTGGCGAGCGCATCAGGTCTGGCGAAAAATTTTATATTTTATGGGTTTCAAATATAATGTTCCAAAATTGGCTCTCTAGCGCCACCTTGAATTTTAAAAAAAATTAGCCCCCGACACCAGTTTCACCTATCGTCACGAAACTTGGTGGAGACGTCTATCGTGACAGGACGGACCAAAAAGTCTCAAGAACCCATATTGGAAAACGAACAGGAAGTCGGCCATTTTGGATGGCGGCGGCCTTTTTCGTGCCAGAAGTTGGGGTCGTATCTCGACGAACTCCTCCTAGGGGGTTTGACCAAATGAGTCCGTTGTTGCATCAACGGACACTAGACGGATGGCCGACGTTAAATTGCGAAGGATTTTGGGATATTCCATACGATGTGGGCGTGGCACGCCCCCAAATTTTGCCCATTTTCATATGTCCGGGCCTTGCACGCTGAGCGTAACTGTAGACGTGAATAACTTGGCTCCACGTGGTCAGATCTTCATCATACTTGGTACATGTGATCATGGCCCCGCCCCGAAGGTCCCCGTAGGTCACTTCCTGATTTCGTCGCAGCGCCACCTATTGGCGACAGGCTAAAGGCGTGTCATCTACATGAGGCCTTTTCTGCCAGGAGATTCATCAGATGAACATCAGGGTCACAAGGTCACTGCCTGACAGCCTGGTGAAGCCTGTTGATGGACCATGATGCAGGAAAAGCGCACGTGGTGGGCGTGGCCTGGCGGCGAATGCTCAGGCCTCGCCATTTACATAGAAAAGGTCATCATTCGCCCGCAAAAGGTCGCATGGGCTTGAAAGCTCATAGGGGGGGTCAGAATCCAGGCCTGAGCGGCCTGGTGTGGCCCCCATATGAAACCAAGCCAAATTGACTCACTAGCGCCACCTAGAAGTTTTAAAATAATTATCCCTCGCCTCCCGTTGCACGTATCGGCATGATTTTCGGAGGAGACATCACTCGTGACAGGACGCACAAAAAAGTCTCAAGAACCCATGTTCAAAAACCAACAGGAAGTCGGCCATTTTAGGTGGCGGCGGCCATTTGGGGGAGGATGTAGGGGTCGTATCTCGACGAACTCCTCCTAGGGGGTTTGACCGAATGAGTCCGTTGTAGCATCAACGAACACTAGACGGATGGCCCACGTTAAATTGCGAAGGATTTTGGGCTGCTCCTTAGGATGTGGGCGTGGCACGCCATCAAACTTTTACCTTTTTCATATCTGGCCCTGCCTGGTGTCTGGCCTTGCCTTGAAGCAATGTACATCAAAGTCAATACACAGTTTGACTGACAGACTGATGATGTCAGTTGATGGACTGTGATGTGTGGAAAGCACATGTGGGGGCGTGGCCACGGCGAATGGTCATCCTTCGCCATTGACCATCGAAGGCTCATATTTTGCCCGCAGAAGGTCACATGCTGCTGAAATCTTAAACGTGAGGCCTTAATCCAGGCCTGAGCGCCCTGGTGGTGCTCCCATGTGACACCAATCTAAATTGACACACTAGCGCCACCTAGAAGTTTCAATTCATTGTCCCTCGCCACCCGTTACACGTATCACTATGATTTTCGGTGGAGACGTCTATCATGACAGGACGCACCTAACGCTCCAGAAGCCATGTTCAAAACACAGCGCCACCAACTGGTGGAAATGTATATCTGCCGTAACTTCCTGATTCATGGTCAGATTGTCTTGAAATTTTTTTTGGTGTGTTGGGTCAATCTCTGGTCTGTTATACTGTGTGTACATAGACTCTATAGCGCCACCAACTGGTGGAAATGTATATAGCCGTAACTTCCTTCCACATGGTCGGATCAGGCCACAAATTTTTCTGGTGGTCTGGGGTACCCTCTGGTCTATCTCTGTGTGTGTACATAGACTGTATAGCGCCACCAACTGGTGGAAATGTATATAGCCGTAACTTCCTTCCACATGGTCGGATCAAGCCCAAATTTTTTCTGGTGGTTTGGGGTACCCTCTGGTTTATGACTGTGTGTGTACATACACTGTATAGCGCCACCAACTGGTGGAAATGTATATAGCCGTAACTTCCTTCCACATGGTCGGATCAAGCCCAAATTTTTTCTGGTGGTTTGGGGTACCCTCTGGTCTATGACTGTGTGTGTACATACACTGTATAGCGCCACCAACTGGTGGAAATGTATATAGCCGTAACTTCCTTCCACATGGTCGGATCAGGCCACAAATTTTTCTTGTGGTCTGGGGTGCCCTCTGGTCTATGTCTGTGTGTGTACATAGACAGTATAGCGCCACCAACTGGTGGAAATGTATATAGCCGTAACTTCCTTCCACATGGTCGGATCAAGCCCAAATTTTTTCTGGTGGTTTGGGGTACCCTCTGGTCTATGACTGTGTGTGTACATAGACTCTATAGCGCCACCAACTGGTGAAAATGTATATAGCCGTAACTTCCTTCCACATGGTCGGATCGGCCCCAACTTTTTTCTGGTGGTTTGGGGTACCCTCTGGTCTATGACTGTGTGTGTACATAGTCTCTATAGCGCCACCAACTGGTGAAAATGTATATAGCCGTAACTTCCTTCCACATGGTCGGATCGGCCCCAAATTTTTTCTGGTGGTCTGGGGTACCCTCTGGTCTATGACTGTGTGTGTACATACGCTATAGCGCCACCAACTGGTGGAAATGTATATCTGCCGTAACTTCCTGATTCATGGTCAGATTGTCTTGAAATTTTTTTTAGTGTGTTGGGTCAATCTCTGGTCTGTTATGCTGTGTGTACATAGACTCTATAGCGCCACCAACTGGTGGAAATGTATATAGCCGTAACTTCCTTCCACATGGTCGGATCGGGCCCAAATTTTTTCTGGTGGTTTGGGGTACCCTCTGGTCTATGACTGTGTGTGTACATACACTCTATAGCGCCACCAACTGGTGGAAATGTATATCTGCCGTAACTTCCTCCCACATGGTCGGATCTGCTCGAATTTTTTTCTGGTGGTTCGGGGTACCCTCTGGTCTATGACTGTCTGTGTACATAGACTGTATAGCGCCACCAACTGGTGGAAACGTATATCCACCGCAAGTACCTACCGCGCGGTCTGATCGTCGTGAATTTTTTTACGGCGGTTCGGGGCGTCGGACGGGACGTGACCGCGCACCCGCCTCGCCGCCGGTGTCGCCCCCTCCTGGCGGAAAATTGCAAGTGCCGTGACTCCCTTATCGCTTATCCCATCGCCGCGATTTTTTGTACGGCGCGTCCGCGCGCCCATCCGGTCGCGCGCGCACCCCCGACCCGTGCGTACCCCCGACCCGCGCATACCCCCGACCCGCGCGTACCCCCGACCGCGTCGGGGTGCTCGAGCCCGCTCATCACTGCTTGCAGTTTTAATTAGGGCTCGAGCACTGACCAGTGCGAAAGCCCTATTGTAATCGTTCCGTTTCTTATTATTATTATTATTCTGCCAACCGTCGGCCTTTTTGAGGGCCTTAACATGCCCGAAAACTCACCAAATTTGGCGAGCGCATCAGGTCTGGCGAAAAATTTTATATTTTATGGGTTTCAAATATAATGTTCCAAAATTGGCTCTCTAGCGCCACCTTGAATTTTAAAAAAAATTAGCCCCCGACACCAGTTTCACCTATCGTCACGAAACTTGGTGGAGACGTCTATCGTGACAGGACGGACCAAAAAGTCTCAAGAACCCATATTGGAAAACGAACAGGAAGTCGGCCATTTTGGATGGCGACGGCCGTTTTCGGGCCAGAAGTAGGGGTCGTATCTCGACGAACTCCTCCTAGGGGGTTTGACCGAATGAGTCCGTTGTAGCATCAACAGACACTAGACGGATGGCCCACGTTAAATTGCGAAGGATTTTGGGATATTCCATACGATGTGGGCGTGGCATGCCACCAAATTTTGCCCTTTTTCATCTGCCATGGCCTTGCACGCTGAGCGTAACTGTAGACGTGAATAACTTGGCTCCACGTGGTCAGATCTTCATCATACTTGGTACATGTGATCATGGCCCCGCCCCGAAGGTCCCCGTAGGTCACTTCCTGATTTCGTCGCAGCGCCACCTATTGGCGACAGGCTAAAGGCGTGTCATCTACATGAGGCCTTTTCTGCCAGGAGATTCATCAGATGAACATCAGGGTCACAAGGTCACTGCCTGACAGCCTGGTGAAGCCTGTTGATGGACCATGATGCAGGAAAAGCGAACGTAGTGGGCGTGGCCTGGCGGCGAATGCTCAGACCTCGCCATTTACATAGAAAAGGTCATCATTCGCCCGCAAAAGGTCGCATGGGCTTGAAAGCTCATAGGGGGGGTCAGAATCCAGGCCTGAGCGGCCTGGTGTGGCCCCCATATGAAACTAAGCCAAATTGACTCACTAGCGCCACCTACAAGTTTTAAAATAATTATCCCTCGCCTCCCGTTGCACGTATCGGCATGATTTTCGGAGGAGACATCACTCGTGACAGGACGCACAAAAAAGTCTCAAGAACCCATGTTCTAAAACCAACAGGAAGTCGGCCATTTTAGGTGGCGGCGGCCATTTGGGGGCGGAAGTATGGGTCGTATCTCGACGAACTCCTCCTAGGGGGTTTGACCGAATGAGTCCGTTGTTGCATCAACGGACACTAGACGGATGGCCGACGTTAAATTGCGAAGGATTTTGGGATATTCCATACGATGTGGGCGTGGCACGCCCCCAAATTTTGCCCATTTTCATATGTCCGGGCCTTGCACGCTGAGCGTAACTGTAGACGTGAATAACTTGGCTCCACGTGGTCAGATCTTCATCATACTTGGTACATGTGATCATGGCCCCGCCCCGAAGGTCCCCGTAGGTCACTTCCTGATTTCGTCGCAGCGCCACTTATTGGCGACAGGCTAAAGGCGTGTCATCTACATGAGGCCTTTTCTGCCAGGAGATTCATCAGATGAACATCAGGGTCACAAGGTCACTGCCTGACAGCCTGGTGAAGCCTGTTGATGGACCATGATGCAGGAAAAGCGAACGTGGTGGGCGTGGCCTGGCGGCGAATGCTCAGACCTCGCCATTTACATAGAAAAGGTCATCATTCGCCCGCAAAAGGTCGCATGGGCTTGAAAGCTCATAGGGGGGGTCAGAATCCAGGCCTGAGCGGCCTGGTGTGGCCCCCATATGAAACTAAGCCAAATTGACTCACTAGCACCACCTACAAGTTTTAAAATAATTATCCCTCGCCTCCCGTTGCACGTATCGGCATGATTTTCGGAGGAGACATCACTCGTGACAGGACGCACAAAAAAAGTCTCAAGAACCCATGTTCTAAAACCAACAGGAAGTCGGCCATTTTAGGTGGCGGCGGCCATTTGGGGGCGGATGTATGGGTCGTATCTCGACGAACTCCTCCTAGGGGGTTTGACCGAATGAGTCCGTTGTTGCATCAACGGACACTAGACGGATGGCCCACGTTAAATTGCGAAGGATTTTGGGCCGCTCCATAGGATGTGGGCGTGGCACGCCACCAAACTTTGACCATTTCATATCTGGCCCTGCCTGGTGTCTGGCCTTGCCTTGAAGCAATGTACATCAAAGTCAATACACAGTTTGACTGACAGACTGATGAAGTCAGTTGATGGACTATGATGTGTGTAAAGCCCATGTGGGGGGCGTGGCCACGGCGAATGGTCAGCCTTCGCCATTGACCATCAAAAGATCATCATTTGCCTGCAGAAGGTCACAGGCTGCTGAAATCTTAAACGTGAGTCCTTAATCCAGGCCTGAGCGCCCTGGTGGTGCTCCCATGTGACACCAATCTAAATTGACACACTAGCGCCACCTAGAAGTTTCAATTCATTATCCCTCGCCACCCGTTACACGTATCACTATGATTTTCGGTGGAGACGTCTATCAAGACAGGACGCACTTAACGCTCCAGAAGCCATGTTCAAAACACAGCGCCACCAACTGGTGGACATGTATATCTGCCGTAACTTCCTGATTCATGGTCAGATTGTCTTGAAATTTTTTTTGGTGTGTTGGGTCAATCTCTGGTTTGTTATACTGGGTGTACATAGACTCTATAGCGCCACCAACTGGTGGAAATGTATATAGCCATAACTTCCTTCCACATGGTCGGATCAAGCCCAAATTTTTTCTGGTGGTTTGGGGTACCCTCTGGTCTATGACTGTGTGTGTACATAGACTCTATAGCGCCACCAACTGGCGGAAATGTATATAGCCGTAACTTCCTTCCACATGGTCGGATCAAGCCCAAATTTTTTCTGGTGGTTTGGGGTACCCTCTGGTCTATGACTGTGTGTGTACATAGACTGTATAGCGCCACCAACTGGTGGAAATGTATATAGCCGTAACTTCCTTCCACATGGTCGGATCAAGCCCAAATTTTTTCTGGTGGTCTGGGGTACCCTCTGGTCTATGACTGTGTGTGTACATAGACTGTATAGCGCCACCAACTGGTGGAAGTGTATATAGCCGTAACTTCCTTCCACATGGTCGGATCAGCCCACAAAATTTTCTGGTGGTCTGGGGTACCCTCTGGTCTATGTCTGTGTGTGTACATAGACAGTATAGCGCCACCAACTGGTGGAAATGTATATAGCCGTAACTTCCTTCCACATGGTCGGATCAAGCCCAAATTTTTTCTGGTGGTTTGGGGTACCCTCTGGTCTATGACTGTGTGTGTACATAGACTCTATAGCGCCACCAACTGGTGGAAATGTATATAGCCGTAACTTCCTTCCACATGGTCGGATCAAGCCCAAATTTTTTCTGGTGGTTTGGGGTACCCTCTGGTCTATGACTGTGTGTGTACATAGACTCTATAGCGCCACCAACTGGTGGAAATGTATATAGCCGTAACTTCCTTCCACATGGTCGGATCAGGCCCAAATTTTTTCTGGTGGTCTGGGGTACCCTCTGGTCTATGACTGTGTGTGTACATACACTGTATAGCGCCACCAACTGGTGGAAATGTATATAGCCGTAACTTCCATCCACATAGTCGGATCAAGCCCAAATTTTTTCTGGTGGTTTGGGGTACCCTCTGGTCTATGACTGTGTGTGTACATAGACTGTATAGCGCCACCAACTGGTGGAAATGTATATAGCCGTAACTTCCTTCCACATGGTCGGATCAGGCCCAAATTTTTTCTGGTGGTCTGGGGTACCCTCTGGTCTATGACTGTGTGTGTACATAGACTGTATAGCGCCACCAACTGGTGGAAATGTATATAGCCGTAACTTCCTTCCACATGGTCGGATCAAGCCCAAATTTTTTCTGGTGGTTTGGGGTACCCTCTGGTCTATGACTGTGTGTGTACATAGACTGTATAGCGCCACCAACTGGTGGAAATGTATATAGCCGTAACTTCCTTCCACATGGTCGGATCAGGCCCAAATTTTTTCTGGTGGTCTGGGGTACCCTCTGGTCTATGACTGTGTGTGTACATACGCTATAGCGCCACCAACTGGTGGAAATGTATATCTGCCGTAACTTCCTTACGCACGGTCGGATCGGCCCCTAATTTTTTCTGTTGGTTCGGGGTACCCTCCGGTCCGTTACCGTGTGGGCGCATACACTCTATAGCGCCACCCACAGGCGGAAACGTATATCCGCCGCAAGGACCTACCGCGCGGTCCGATCGTCGTGAATTTTTTTATGGCGGTTCGCGGCGTCGGACGGGACGTGACCGCGCACCCGCCTCGCCGCCGCTGTCGCCCCCTCCTGGCGGAAAATTGCAAGTGCCGTGACTCCCTTACCGCTTATCCGCTCGCCGCGGTTTTTCGTACGGCGCGTCCGCGCGCCCGTCCGGTCGCGCGCGCGACCCCGACCCGCGCGTACCCCCGACCCGCGCGTACCCCCGAGCGCGTCGGGGTGCTCGAGCCCGCTCATCACTGCTTGCAGTTTTAATTTTTTTTATTATTATTCTGACGAAAGGACGGCCATTTTGAGGGCCTTAACATGCCCGAAAACTCACCAAATTTTGCAAGCGCGTCAGGTCTGGCGAAAATTTCGATCTGGTGGGGGTCCCGAAAACAATGTTCCAAAATTGACTCTCTAGCGCCACCTTTAATTTTTGAAAAAATTGGCCCCCGCCACCAGTTTCACCTATCGTCACGAAACTTGGTGGAGACGTCTATCGTGACAGGACGGACCAAAAAGTCTCAAGAACCCATATTGGAAAACGAACAGGAAGTCGGCCATTTTGGATGGCGGCGGCCTTTTTCGTGCCAGAAGTTGGGGTCGTATCTCGACGAACTCCTCCTAGGGGGTTTGACCAAATGAGTCCGTTGTTGCATCAACGGACACTAGACGGATGGCCGACGTTAAATTGCGAAGGATTTTGGGATATTCCATACGATGTGGGCGTGGCACGCCCCCAAATTTTGCCCATTTTCATATGTCCGGGCCTTGCACGCTGAGCGTAACTGTAGACGTGAATAACTTGGCTCCACGTGGTCAGATCTTCATCATACTTGGTACATGTGATCATGGCCCCGCCCCGAAGGTCCCCGTAGGTCACTTCCTGATTTCGTCGCAGCGCCACCTATTGGCGACAGGCTAAAGGCGTGTCATCTACATGAGGCCTTTTCTGCCAGGAGATTCATCAGATGAACATCGGGGTCACAAGGTCACTGCCTGACAGCCTGGTGAAGCCTGTTGATGGACCATGATGCAGGAAAAGCGCACGTGGTGGGCGTGGCCTGGCGGCGAATGCTCAGGCCTCGCCATTTACATAGAAAAGGTCATCATTCGCCCGCAAAAGGTCGCATGGGCTTGAAAACTCCTAGGGGGGGTCAGAATCCAGGCCTGAGCGGCCTGGTGTGGCCCCCATATGAAACCAAGCCAAATTGACTCACTAGCGCCACCTAGAAGTTTTAAAATAATTATCCCTCGCCTCCCGTTGCACGTATCGGCATGATTTTCGGAGGAGACATCACTCGTGACAGGACGCACAAAAAAGTCTCAATAACCCATGTTCAAAAACCAACAGGAAGTCGGCCATTTTAGGTGGCGGCGGCCATTTGGGGGCGGATGTATGGGTCGTATCTTGACGAACTCCTCCTAGGGGGTTTGACCGAATGAGTCCGTTGTTGCATCAACGGACACTAGACGGATGGCCCACGTTAAATTGCGAAGGATTTTGGGCCGCTCCATAGGATGTGGGCGTGGCACGCCACCAAACTTTGACCATTTCATATCTGGCCCTGCCTGGTGTCTGGCCTTACCTTGAAGCAATGTACATCAAAGTCAATACACAGTTTGACTGACAGACTGATGAAGTCAGTTGATGGACTATGATGTGTGTAAAGCACATGTGGGGGGCGTGGCCACGGCGAATGGTCAGCCTTCGCCATTGACCATCAAAAGGTCATCATTTGCCTGCAGAAGGTCACAGGCTGCTGAAATCTTAAACGTGAGGCCTTAATCCAGGCCTGAGCGCCCTGGTGGTGCTCCCATGTGACACCAATCTAAATTGACACACTAGCGCCACCTAGAAGTTTCAATTCATTATCCCTCGCCACCCGTTACACGTATCACTATGATTTTCGGTGGAGACGTCTATCATGACAGGACGCACCTAATGCTCCAGAAGCCATGTTCTAAACACAGCGCCACCAACTGGTGGAAATGTATATCTGCCGTAACTTCCTGATTCATGGTCAGATTGTCTTGAAATTTTTTTTGGTGTGTTGGGTCAATCTCTGGTTTGTTATACTGTGTGTACATAGACTCTATAGCGCCACCAACTGGTGGAAATGTATATAGCCGTAACTTCCTTCCACATGGTCGGATCAAGCCCAAATTTTTTCTGGTGGTTTGGGGTACCCTCTGGTCTATGACTGTGTGTGTACATAGACTGTATAGCGCCACCAACTGGTGGAAATGTATATAGCCGTAACTTCCTTCCACATGGTCGGATCAGGCCCAAATTTTTTCTGGTGGTCTGGGGTACCCTCTGGTCTATGACTGTGTGTGTACATAGTCTCTATAGCGCCACCAACTGGTGAAAATGTATATAGCCGTAACTTCCTTACACATGGTCGGATCGGCCCCAAATTTTTTCTGGTGGTCTGGGGTACCCTCTGGTCTATGACCGTGTGTGTACATAGACTCTATAGCGCCACCAACCGGTGGAAATGTATATCTGCCGTAACTTCCTGATTCATGGTCAGATTGTTTTGAAATTTTTTTTAGTGTGTTGGGTCAATCTCTGGTCTGTTATGCTGTGTGTACATAGACTCTATAGCGCCACCAACTGGTGGAAATGTATATAGCCGTAACTTCCTTCCACATGGTCGGATCGGGCCCAAATTTTTTCTGGTGGTTTGGGGTACCCTCTGGTCTATGACTGTGTGTGTACATACACTCTATAGCGCCACCAACTGGTGGAAATGTATATCTGCCGTAACTTCCTCCCACATGGTCGGATCTGCTCGAATTTTTTTCTGGTGGTTCGGGGTACCCTCTGGTCTATGACTGTCTGTGTACATAGACTGTATAGCGCCACCAACTGGTGGAAACGTATATCCACCGCAAGTACCTACCGCGCGGTCCGATCGTCGTGAATTTTTTTACGGCGGTTCGGGGCGTCGGACGGGACGTGACCGCGCACCCGCCTCGCCGCCGGTGTCGCCCCCTCCTGGCGGAAAATTGCAAGTGCCGTGACTCCCTTACCGCTTATCCCATCGCCGCGTTTTTTTGTACGGCGCGTCCGCGCGCCCATCCGGTCGCGCGCGCACCCCCGACCCGTGCGTACCCCCGACCCGCGCGTACCCCCGACCCGCGTGTACCCCCGACCGCGTCGGGGTGCTCGAGCCCGCTCATCACTGCTTGCAGTTTTAATTAGGGCTCGAGCACTGACCAGTGCGAAAGCCCTATTGTAATCGTTCCGTTTATTATTATTATTCTTCTTCTCCCAAAATGAGCGCCATTTTGAGGGCCTTAACATGCCCGAAAACTCACCAAATTTGGCGAGCGCATCAGGTCTGGCGAAAAATTTGATATTTTATGGGTTTCAAATATCATGTTTGAAAATTGGCTCTCTAGCGCCACCTTGAAATTTAAAAAAAATTGGCCCCCGCCACCAGTTTCACCTATCGTCACGAAACTTGGTGGAGACGTCTATCGTGACAGGACGGACCAAAAAGTCTCAAGAACCCATATTGGAAAACGAACAGGAAGTCGGCCATTTTGGATGGCGGCGGCCTTTTTCGTGCCAGAAGTTGGGGTCGTATCTCGACGAACTCCTCCTAGGGGGTTTGACCAAATGAGTCCGTTGTTGCATCAACGGACACTAGACGGATGGCCGACGTTAAATTGCGAAGGATTTTGGGATATTCCATACGATGTGGGCGTGGCACGCCCCCAAATTTTGCCCATTTTCATATGTCCGGGCCTTGCACGCTGAGCGTAACTGTAGACGTGAATAACTTGGCTCCACGTGGTCAGATCTTCATCATACTTGGTACATGTGATCATGGCCCCGCCCCGAAGGTCCCCGTAGGTCACTTCCTGATTTCGTCGCAGCGCCACCTATTGGCGACAGGCTAAAGGCGTGTCATCTACATGAGGCCTTTTCTGCCAGGAGATTCATCAGATGAACATCAGGGTCACAAGGTCACTGCCTGACAGCCTGGTGAAGCCTGTTGATGGACCATGATGCAGGAAAAGCGCACGTGGTGGGCGTGGCCTGGCGGCGAATGCTCAGGCCTCGCCATTTACATAGAAAAGGTCATCATTCGCCCGCAAAAGGTCGCATGGGCTTGAAAACTCATAGGGGGGGTCAGAATCCAGGCCTGAGCGGCCTGGTGTGGCCCCCATATGAAACCAAGCCAAATTGACTCACTAGCGCCACCTAGAAGTTTTAAAATAATTATCCCTCGCCTCCCGTTGCACGTATCGGCATGATTTTCGGAGGAGACATCACTCGTGACAGGACGCACAAAAAAGTCTCAAGAACCCATGTTCAAAAACCAACAGGAAGTCGGCCATTTTAGGTGGCGGCGGCCATTTGGGGGAGGATGTAGGGGTCGTATCTCGACGAACTCCTCCTAGGGGGTTTGACTGAATGAGTCCGTTGTTGCATCAACGGACACTAGACGGATGGCCCACGTTAAATTGCGAAGGATTTTGGGCCGCTCCATAGGATGTGGGCGTGGCACGCCACCAAACTTTGACCATTTCATATCTGGCCCTGCCTGGTGTCTGGCCTTGCCTTGAAGCAATGTACATCAAAGTCAATACACAGTTTGACTGACAGACTGCTGAAGTCAGTTGATGGACTATGATGTGTGTAAAGCACATGTGGGGGGCGTGGCCACGGCGAATGGTCAGCCTTCGCCATTGACCATCAAAAGGTCATCATTTGCCTGCAGAAGGTCACAGGCTGCTGAAATCTTAAACGTGAGGCCTTAATCCAGGCCTGAGCGCCCTGGTGGTGCTCCCATGTGACACCAATCTAAATTGACACACTAGCGCCACCTAGAAGTTTCAATTCATTATCCCTCGCCACCCGTTACACGTATCACTATGATTTTCGGTGGAGACGTCTATCATGACAGGACGCACTTAACGCTCCAGAAGCCATGTTCAAAACACAGCGCCACCAACTGGCGGAAATGTATATAGCCGTAACTTCCTTCCACATGGTCGGATCAAGCCCAAATTTTTTCTGGTGGTTTGGGGTACCCTCTGGTCTATGACTGTGTGTGTACATAGACTGTATAGCGCCACCAACTGGTGGAAATGTATATAGCCGTAACTTCCTTCCACATGGTCGGATCAAGCCCAAATTTTTTCTGGTGGTCTGGGGTACCCTCTGGTCTATGACTGTGTGTGTACATAGACTCTATAGCGCCACCAACTGGTGGAAGTGTATATAGCCGTAACTTCCTTCCACATGGTCGGATCAGCCCACAAAATTTTCTGGTGGTCTGGGGTACCCTCTGGTCTATGTCTGTGTGTGTACATAGACAGTATAGCGCCACCAACTGGTGGAAATGTATATAGCCGTAACTTCCTTCCACATGGTCGGATCAAGCCCAAATTTTTTCTGGTGGTTTGGGGTACCCTCTGGTCTATGACTGTGTGTGTACATAGACTCTATAGCGCCACCAACTGGTGGAAATGTATATAGCCGTAACTTCCTTCCACATGGTCGGATCAAGCCCAAATTTTTTCTGGTGGTTTGGGGTACCCTCTGGTCTATGACTGTGTGTGTACATAGACTGTATAGCGCCACCAACTGGTGGAAATGTATATAGCCGTAACTTCCTTCCACATGGTCGGATCAGGCCCAAATTTTTTCTGGTGGTCTGGGGTACCCTCTGGTCTATGACTGTGTGTGTACATACACTGTATAGCGCCACCAACTGGTGGAAATGTATATAGCCGTAACTTCCATCCACATGGTCGGATCAAGCCCAAATTTTTTCTGGTGGTTTGGGGTACCCTCTGGTCTATGACTGTGTGTGTACATCGACTGTATAGCGCCACCAACTGGTGGAAATGTATATAGCCGTAACTTCCTTCCACATGGTCGGATCAGGCCCAAATTTTTTCTGGTGGTCTGGGGTACCCTCTGGTCTATGACTGTGTGTGTACATACGCTATAGCGCCACCAACTGGTGGAAATGTATATCTGCCGTAACTTCCTTACGCACGGTCGGATCGGCCCCTAATTTTTTCTGTTGGTTCGGGGTACCCTCCGGTCCGTTACCGTGTGGGCCAACCACTCTATAGCGCCACCCACAGGCGGAAACGTATATCCGCCGCAAGGACCTACCGCGTGGTCCGATCGTCGTGAATTTTTTTATGGCGGTTCGCGGTGTCGGACGGGACGTGACCGCGCACCCGCCTCGCCGCCGCTGTCGCCCCCTCCTGGCGGAAAATTGCAAGTGCCGTGACTCCCTTACCGCTTATCCGCTCGCCGCGGTTTTTCGTACGGCGCGTCCGCGCGCCCGTCCGGTCGCGCGCGCGACCCCGACCCGCGCGTACCCCCGACCCGCGCGTACCCCCGAGCGCGTCGGGGTGCTCGAGCCCGCTCATCACTGCTTGCAGTTTTAATTAGGGCTCGAGCACTGACCAGTGCGAAAGCCCTATTGTTATCGTTCCGTTTATTATTATTATTAGGGCTCGAGCACTGACCAGTGCGAAAGCCCTATTGTTATCGTTCCGTTTATTATTATTATTATTATTATTATTATTATTATTCTGCCAACCGTCGGCCTTTTTGAGGGCCTCAACATGCCCGAAAACTCACCAAATTTGGCGAGCGCATCAGGTCTGGCGAAAAATTTTATATTTTATGGGTTTCAAATATCATGTTCCAAAATTGCCTCTCTAGCGCCACCTTGAATTTTAAAAAAAATTAGCCCCCGACACCAGTTTCACCTATCGTCACGAAACTCGGTGGAGACGTCTATCGTGACAGGACGGACCAAAAAGTCTCAAGAACCCATATTGGAAAATGAACAGGAAGTCAGCCATTTTGGATGGCGCCGCCCGTTTTTGTGCCAGAAGTTGGGGTCGTATCTCGACGAACTCCTCCTAGGGGGTTTGACCAAATGAGTCCGTTGTTGCATCAACGGACACTAGACGGATGGCCGACGTTAAATTGCGAAGGATTTTGGGATATTCCATACGATGTGGGCGTGGCACGCCCCCAAATTTTGCCCATTTTCATATGTCCGGCCCTTGCACGCTGAGCGTAACTGTAGACGTGAATAACTTGGCTCCACGTGGTCAGATCTTCATCATACTTGGTACATGTGATCATGGCCCCGCCCCGAAGGTCCCCGTAGGTCACTTCCTGATTTCGTCGCAGCGCCACCTATTGGCGACAGGCTAAAGGCGTGTCATCTACATGAGGCCTTTTCTGCCAAGAGATTCATCAGATGAACATCAGGGTCACAAGGTCACTGCCTGACAGCCTGGTGAAGCCTGTTGATGGACCATGATGCAGGAAAAGCGAACGTGGTGGGCGTGGCCTGGCGGCGAATGCTCAGACCTCGCCATTTACATAGAAAAGGTCATCATTCGCCCGCAAAAGGTCGCATGGGCTTGAAAGCTCATAGGGGGGGTCAGAATCCAGGCCTGAGCGGCCTGGTGTGGCCCCCATATGAAACTAAGCCAAATTGACTCACTAGCGCCACCTACAAGTTTTAAAATAATTATCCCTCGCCTCCCGTTGCACGTATCGGCATGATTTTCGGAGGAGACATCACTCGTGACAGGACGCACAAAAAAGTCTCAAGAACCCATGTTCTAAAACCAACAGGAAGTCGGCCATTTTAGGTGGCGGCGGCCATTTGGGGGCGGAAGTATGGGTCGTATCTCGACGAACTCCTCCTAGGGGGTTTGACCGAATGAGTCCGTTGTTGCATCAACGGACACTAGACGGATGGCCGACGTTAAATTGCGAAGGATTTTGGGATATTCCATACGATGTGGGCGTGGCACGCCCCCAAATTTTGCCCATTTTCATATGTCCGGGCCTTGCACGCTGAGCGTAACTGTAGACGTGAATAACTTGGCTCCACGTGGTCAGATCTTCATCATACTTGGTACATGTGATCATGGCCCCGCCCCGAAGGTCCCCGTAGGTCACTTCCTGATTTCGTCGCAGCGCCACCTATTGGCGACAGGCTAAAGGCGTGTCATCTACATGAGGCCTTTTCTGCCAGGAGATTCATCAGATGAACATCAGGGTCACAAGGTCACTGCCTGACAGCCTGGTGAAGCCTGTTGATGGACCATGATGCAGGAAAGGCGAACGTGGTGGGCGTGGCCTGGCGGCGAATGCTCAGACCTCGCCATTTACATAGAAAAGGTCATCATTCGCCCGCAAAAGGTCGCATGGGCTTGAAAGCTCATAGGGGGGGTCAGAATCCAGGCCTGAGCGGCCTGGTGTGGCCCCCATATGAAACTAAGCCAAATTGACTCACTAGCGCCACCTACAAGTTTTAAAATAATTATCCCTCGCCTCCCGTTGCACGTATCGGCATGATTTTCGGAGGAGACATCACTCGTGACAGGACGCACAAAAAAGTCTCAAGAACCCATGTTCTAAAACCAACAGGAAGTCGGCCATTTTAGGTGGCGGCGGCCATTTGGGGGCGGATGTATGGGTCGTATCTCGACGAACTCCTCCTAGGGGGTTTGACCGAATGAGTCCGTTGTTGCATCAACGGACACTAGACGGATGGCCCACGTTAAATTGCGAAGGATTTTGGGCCGCTCCATAGGATGTGGGCGTGGCACGCCACCAAACTTTGACCATTTCATATCTGGCCCTGCCTGGTGTCTGGCCTTGCCTTGAAGCAATGTACATCAAAGTCAATACACAGTTTGACTGACAGACTGATGAAGTCAGTTGATGGACTATGATGTGTGCAAAGCACATGTGGGGGGCGTGGCCACGGCGAATGGTCAGCCTTCGCCATTGACCATCAAAAGGTCATCATTTGCCTGCAGAAGGTCACAGGCTGCTGAAATCTTAAACGTGAGGCCTTAATCCAGGCCTGAGCGCCCTGGTGGTGCTCCCATGTGACACCAATCTAAATTGACACACTAGCGCCACCTAGAAGTTTCAATTCATTATCCCTCGCCACCCGTTACACGTATCACTATGATTTTCGGTGGAGACGTCTATCAAGACAGGACGCACTTAACGCTCCAGAAGCCATGTTCAAAACACAGCGCCACCAACTGGTGGACATGTATATCTCCCGTAACTTCCTGATTCATGGTCAGATTGTCTTGATATTTTTTTTGGTGTGTTGGGTCAATCTCTGGTCTGTTATACTGTGTGTACATAGACTGTATAGCGCCACCAACTGGTGGAAATGTATATAGCCGTAACTTCCTTCCACATGGTCGGATCAGCCTACAAATTTTTCTGGTGGTCTGGGGTACCCTCTGGTCTATGACTGTGTGTGTACATAGACTGTATAGCGCCACCAACTGGTGGAAATGTATATAGCCGTAACTTCCTTCCACATGGTCGGATCAGGCCCAAATTTTTTCTGGTGGTCTGGGGTACCCTCTGGTCTGTGACTGTGTGTGTACATAGACTGTATAGCGCCACCAACTGGTGGAAATGTATATAGCCGTAACTTCCTTCCACATGGTCGGATCAGGCCCAAATTTTTTCTGGTGGTCTGGGGTACCCTCTGGTCTATGACAGTGTGTGTACATAGACTGTATAGCGCCACCAACTGGTGGAAAGGTATATCTGCCGTAACTTCCTTACGCACGGTCGGATCGGCCCCTAATTTTTTCTGTTGGTTCGGGGTACCCTCCGGTCCGTTACCGTGTGGGCGCATACACTCTATAGCGCCACCCACAGGCAGAAACGTATATCCGCCGCAAGGACCTACCGCGCGGTCCGATCGTCGTGAATTTTTTTATGGCGGTTGGCGGCGTCGGACGGGACGTGACCGCGCACCCGCCTCGCCGCCGCTGTCGCCCCCTCCTGGCGGAAAATTGCAAGTGCCGTGACTCCCTTACCGCTTATCCGCTCGCCGCGGTTTTTCGTACGGCGCGTCCGCGCGCCCGTCCGGTCGCGCGCGCGACCCCGACCCGCGCGTACCCCCGACCCGCGCGTACCCCCGAGCGCGTCGGGGTGCTCGAGCCCGCTCATCACTGCTTGCAGTTTTAATTAGGGCTCGAGCACTGACAGTGCGAAAGCCCTATTGTAATCGTTCCGTTTTTGATTCTGACGAAAGGACGGCCATTTTGAGGGCCTTAACATGCCCGAAAACTCACCAAATTTTGCAAGCGCGTCAGGTCTGGCGAAAATTTCGATCTGGTGGGGGTCCCGAAAACAATGTTCCAAAATTGACTCTCTAGCGCCACCTTTAATTTTTGAAAAAATTGGCCCCCGCCACCAGTTTCACCTATCGTCACGAAACTTGGTGGAGACGTCTATCGTGACAGGACGGACCAAAAAGTCTCAAGAACCCATATTGGAAAACGAACAGGAAGTCGGCCATTTTGGATGGCGGCGGCCTTTTTCGTGCCAGAAGTTGGGGTCGTATCTCGACGAACTCCTCCTAGGGGGTTTGACCAAATGACGGACACTAGACGGATGGCCGACGTTAAATTGCGAAGGATTTTGGGATATTCCATACGATGTGGGCGTGGCACGCCCCCAAATTTTGCCCATTTTCATATGTCCGGGCCTTGCACGCTGAGCGTAACTGTAGACGTGAGTAACTTGGCTCCACGTGGTCAGATCTTCATCATACTTGGTACATGTGATCATGGCCCCGCCCCGAAGGTCCCCGTAGGTCACTTCCTGATTTCGTCGCAGCGCCACCTTTTGGCGACAGGCTAAAGGCGTGTCATCTACATGAGGCCTTTTCTGCCAGGAGATTCATCAGATGAACATCGGGGTCACAAGGTCACTGCCTGACAGCCTGGTGAAGCCTGTTGATGGACCATGATGCAGGAAAAGCGCACGTGGTGGGCGTGGCCTGGCGGCGAATGCTCAGGCCTCGCCATTTACATAGAAAAGGTCATCATTCGCCCGCAAAAGGTCGCATGGGCTTGAAAACTCATAGGGGGGGTCAGAATCCAGGCCTGAGCGGCCTGGTGTGGCCCCCATATGAAACCAAGCCAAATTGACTCACTAGCGCCACCTAGAAGTTTTAAAATAATTATCCCTCGCCTCCCGTTGCACGTATCGGCATGATTTTCGGAGGAGACATCACTCGTGACAGGACGCACAAAAAAGTCTCAATAACCCATGTTCTAAAACCAACAGGAAGTCGGCCATTTTAGGTGGCGGCGGCCATTTGGGGGCGGATGTATGGGTCGTATCTTGACGAACTCCTCCTAGGGGGTTTGACCGAATGAGTCCGTTGTTGCATCAACGGACACTAGACGGATGGCCCACGTTAAATTGCGAAGGATTTTGGGCCGCTCCATAGGATGTGGGCGTGGCACGCCACCAAACTTTGACCATTTCATATCTGGCCCTGCCTGGTGTCTGGCCTTGCCTTGAAGCAATGTACATCAAAGTCAATACACAGTTTGACTGACAGACTGATGATGTCAGTTGATGGACTATGATGTGTGTAAAGCACATGTGGGGGGCGTGGCCACGGCGAATGGTCAGCCTTCGCCATTGACCATCAAAAGGTCATCATTTGCCTGCAGAAGGTCACAGGCTGCTGAAATCTTAAACGTGAGGCCTTAATCCAGGCCTGAGCGCCCTGGTGGTGCTCCCATGTGACACCAATCTAAATTGACACACTAGCGCCACCTAGAAGTTTCAATTCATTATCCCTCGCCACCCGTTACACGTATCACTATGATTTTCGGTGGAGACGTCTATCATGACAGGACGCACCTAATGCTCCAGAAGCCATGTTCTAAACACAGCGCCACCAACTGGTGGAAATGTATATCTGCCGTAACTTCCTGATTCATGGTCAGATTGTCTTGAAATTTTTTTTGGTGTGTTGGGTCAATCTCTGGTCTGTTATACTGTGTGTACATAGACTGTATAGCGCCACCAACTGGTGGAAATGTATATAGCCGTAACTTCCTTCCACATGGTCGGATCAAGCCCAAATTTTTTCTGGTGGTTTGGGGTACCCTCTGGTCTATGACTGTGTGTGTACATAGACTCTATAGCGCCACCAACTGGTGGAAATGTATATAGCCGTAACTTCCATCCACATGGTCGGATCAAGCCCAAATTTTTTCTGGTGGTTTGGGGTACCCTCTGGTCTATGACTGTGTGTGTACATAGACTGTATAGCGCCACCAACTGGTGGAAATGTATATAGCCGTAACTTCCTTCCACATGGTCGGATCAGGCCCAAATTTTTTCTGGTGGTTTGGGGTACCCTCTGGTCTATGTCTGTGTGTGTACATAGACTGTATAGCGCCACCAACTGGTGGAAATGTATATAGCCGTAACTTCCTTCCACATGGTCGGATCAGGCCCAAATTTTTTCTGGTGGTTTGGGGTACCCTCTGGTCTATGTCTGTGTGTGTACATAGACTGTATAGCGCCACCAACTGGTGGAAATGTATATAGCCGTAACTTCCTTCCACATGGTCGGATCAGGCCCAAATTTTTTCTGGTGGTCTGGGGTACCCTCTGGTCTATGACTGTGTGTGTACATCGACTGTATAGCGCCACCAACTGGTGGAAATGTATATAGCCGTAACTTCCTTCCACATGGTCGGATCAGGCCCAAATTTTTTCTGGTGGTCTGGGGTACCCTCTGGTCTATGACAGTGTGTGTACATAGACTGTATAGCGCCACCAACTGGTGGAAATGTATATCTGCCGTAACTTCCTTACGCACGGTCGGATCGGCCCCTAATTTTTTCTGTTGGTTCGGGGTACCCTCCGGTCCGTTACCGTGTGGGCCAACCACTCTATAGCGCCACCCACAGGCGGAAACGTATATCCGCCGCAAGGACCTACCGCGTGGTCCGATCGTCGTGAATTTTTTTATGGCGGTTCGCGGTGTCGGACGGGACGTGACCGCGCACCCGCCTCGCCGCCGCTGTCGCCCCCTCCTGGCGGAAAATTGCAAGTGCCGTGACTCCCTTACCGCTTATCCGCTCGCCGCGGTTTTTCGTACGGCGCGTCCGCGCGCCCGTCCGGTCGCGCGCGCGACCCCGACCCGCGCGTACCCCCGAGCGCGTCGGGGTGCTCGAGCCCGCTCATCACTGCTTGCAGTTTTAATTATTATTATTTTTATTATTATTAGGGCTCGAGCACTGACCAGTGCGAAAGCCCTATTGTAATCGTAATGTTTATTAGGGCTCGAGCACTGACCAGTGCGAAAGCCCTATTGTAATCGTTCCGTTTTTTATTATTAGGGCTCGAGCACTGACCAGTGCGAAAGCCCTATTGTAATCGTTCCGTTTATTAGGGCTCGAGCACTGACCAGTGCGAAAGCCCTATTGTAATCGTTCCGTTTATTATTAGGGCTCGAGCACTGACCAGTGCGAAAGCCCTATTGTAATCGTAATGTTTATTATTATTATTATTATTATTATTATTCCGACGAAAGGACGGCCATTTTGAGGGCCTCAACATGCCCCAAAACTCACCAAATTTTGCAAGCGCGTCAGGTCTGGCGAAAATTTCGATCTGGTGGGGGTCCCGAAAACAATGTTCCAAAATTGACTCTCTAGCGCCACCTTGGATTTGAAAAAAAATTAGCCCCCGACACCAGTTTCACCTATCGTCACGAAACTCGGTGGAGACGTCTATCGTGACAGGACGGACCAAAAAGTCTCAAGAACCCATATTGGAAAACGAACAGGAAGTCAGCCATTTTGGATGGCGGCGGCCGTTTTTGGGCCAGAAGTTGGGGTCGTATCTCGACGAACTCCTCCTAGGGGGTTTGACCAAATGAGTCCGTTGTTGCATCAACGGACACTAGACGGATGGCCGACGTTAAATTGCGAAGGATTTTGGGATATTCCATACGATGTGGGCGTGGCACGCCCCCAAATTTTCCCCTTGTTCATCTGCCCCGGCCTTGCACGCTGAGCGTAACTGTAGACGTGAAGAACTTGGCTCCACGTGGTCAGATCTTCATCATACTTGGTACATGTGATCATGGCCCCGCCCCGAAGGTCCCCGTAGGTCACTTCCTGATTTCGTCGCAGCGCCACCTATTGGCGACAGGCTAAAGGCGTGTCATCTACATGAGGCCTTTGCTGCCAGGAGATTCATCAGATGAACATCAGGGTCACAAGGTCACTGCCTGACAGCCTGGTGAAGCCTGTTGATGGACCATGATGCAGGAAAAGCGAACGTGGTGGGTGTGGCCTGGCGGCGAATGCTCAGACCTCGCCATTTACATAGAAAAGGTCATCATTCGCCCGCAAAAGGTCGCATGGGCTTGAAAGCTCATAGGGGGGGTCAGAATCCAGGCCTGAGCGGCCTGGTGTGGCCCCCATATGAAACTAAGCCAAATTGACTCACTAGCGCCACCTACAAGTTTTAAAATAATTATCCCTCGCCTCCCGTTGCACGTATCGGCATGATTTTCGGAGGAGACATCACTCGTGACAGGACGCACAAAAAAGTCTCAAGAACCCATGTTCTAAAACCAACAGGAAGTCGGCCATTTTAGGTGGCGGCGGCCATTTGGGGGCGGAAGTATGGGTCGTATCTCGACGAACTCCTCCTAGGGGGTTTGACCGAATGAGTCCGTTGTTGCATCAACGGACACTAGACGGATGGCCGACGTTAAATTGCGAAGGATTTGGGGATATTCCATACGATGTGGGCGTGGCACGCCCCCAAATTTTGCCCATTTTCATATGTCCGGGCCTTGCACGCTGAGCGTAACTGTAGACGTGAATAACTTGGCTCCACGTGGTCACATCTTCATCATACTTGGTACATGTGATCATGGCCCCGCCCCGAAGGTCCCCGTAGGTCACTTCCTGATTTCGTCGCAGCGCCACCTATTGGCGACAAGCTAAAGGCGTGTCATCTACATGAGGCCTTTTCTGCCAGGAGATTCATCAGATGAACATCAGGGTCACAAGGTCACTGCCTGACAGCCTGGTGAAGCCTGTTGATGGACCATGATGCAGGAAAAGCGAACGTGGTGGGCGTGGCCTGGCGGCGAATGCTCAGACCTCGCCATTTACATAGAAAAGGTCATCATTCGCCCGCAAAAGGTCGCATGGGCTTGAAAGCTCATAGGGGGGGTCAGAATCCAGGCCTGAGCGGCCTGGTGTGGCCCCCATATGAAACTAAGCCAAATTGACTCACTAGCGCCACCTACAAGTTTTAAAATAATTATCCCTCGCCTCCCGTTGCACGTATCGGCATGATTTTCGGAGGAGACATCACTCGTGACAGGACGCACAAAAAAAGTCTCAAGAACCCATGTTCTAAAACCAACAGGAAGTCGGCCATTTTAGGTGGCGGCGGCCATTTGGGGGCGGATGTATGGGTCGTATCTCGACGAACTCCTCCTAGGGGGTTTGACCGAATGAGTCCGTTGTTGCATCAACGGACACTAGACGGATGGCCCACGTTAAATTGCGAAGGATTTTGGGCCGCTCCATAGGATGTGGGCGTGGCACGCCACCAAACTTTGACCATTTCATATCTGGCCCTGCCTGGTGTCTGGCCTTGCCTTGAAGCAATGTACATCAAAGTCAATACACAGTTTGACTGACAGACTGATTAAGTCAGTTGATGGACTATGATGTGTGTAAAGCACATGTGGGGGGCGTGGCCACGGCGAATGGTCAGCCTTCGCCATTGACCATCAAAAGGTCATCATTTGCCTGCAGAAGGTCACAGGCTGCTGAAATCTTAAACGTGAGTCCTTAATCCAGGCCTGAGCGCCCTGGTGGGGCTCCCATGTGACACCAATCTAAATTGACACACTAGCGCCACCTAGAAGTTTCAATTCATTATCCCTCGCCACCCGTTACACGTATCACTATGATTTTCGGTGGAGACGTCTATCAAGACAGGACGCACTTAACGCTCCAGAAGCCATGTTCAAAACACAGCGCCACCAACTGGTGGACATGTATATCTGCCGTAACTTCCTGATTCATGGTCAGATTGTCTTGAAATTTTTTTTGGTGTGTTGGGTCAATCTCTGGTCTGTTATACTATGTGTACATAGACTCTATAGCGCCACCAACTGGTGGAAATGTATATAGCCGTAACTTCCTTCCACATGGTCGGATCAGCCTACAAATTTTTCTGGTGGTCTGGGGTACCCTCTGGTCTATGACTGTGTGTGTACATAGACTGTATAGCGCCACCAATTGGTGGAAATGTATATAGCCGTAACTTCCTTCCACATGGTCGGATCAGGCCCAAATTTTTTCTGGTGGTCTGGGGTACCCTCTGGTCTATGACAGTGTGTGTACATAGACTGTATAGCGCCACCAACTGGTGGAAAGGTATATCTGCCGTAACTTCCTTACGCACGGTCGGATCGGCCCCTAATTTTTTCTGTTGGTTCGGGGTACCCTCTGGTCCGTTACCGTGTGGGCGCATACACTCTATAGCGCCACCCACAGGCGGAAACGTATATCCGCCGCAAGGACCTACCGCGCGGCCCGATCGTCGTGAATTTTTTTATGGCGGTTCGCGGCGTCGGACGGGACGTGACCGCGCACCCGCCTCGCCACCGCTGTCGCCCCCTCCTGGCGGAAAATTGCAAGTGCCGTGACTCCCTTACCGCTTATCCGCTCGCCGCGGTTTTTCGTACGGCGCGTCCGCGCGCCCGTCCGGTCGCGCGCGCGACCCCGACCCGCGCGTACCCCCGACCCGCGCGTACCCCCGAGCGCGTCGGGGTGCTCGAGCCCGCTCATCACTGCTTGCAGTTTTAATTATTATTATTATTATTATTATTCTGCCAACCGTCGGCCTTTTTGAGGGCCTCAACATGCCCGAAAACTCACCAAATTTGGCGAGCGCATCAGGTCTGGCGAAAAATTTTATATTTTATGGGTTTCAAATATCATGTTCCAAAATTGCCTCTCTAGCGCCACCTTCAATTTTAAAAAAAATTAGCCCCCGACACCAGTTTCACCTATCGTCACGAAACTCGGTGGAGACGTCTATCGTGACAGGACGGACCAAAAAGTCTCAAGAACCCATATTGGAAAATGAACAGGAAGTCAGCCATTTTGGATGGCGGCGCCCGTTTTTGTGCCAGAAGTTGGGGTCGTATCTCGACGAACTCCTCCTAGGGGGTTTGACCAAATGAGTCCGTTGTTGCATCAACGGACACTAGACGGATGGCCGACGTTAAATTGCGAAGGATTTTGGGATATTCCATACGATGTGGGCGTGGCACGCCCCCAAATTTTGCCCTTTTTCATCTGCCCCGGCCTTGCACGCTGAGCGTAACTGTAGACGTGAATAACTTGGCTCCACGTGGTCAGATCTTCATCATACTTGGTACATGTGATCATGGCCCCGCCCCGAAGGTCCCCGTAGGTCACTTCCTGATTTCGTCGCAGCGCCACCTATTGGCGACAGGCTAAAGGCGTGTCATCTACATGAGGCCTTTTCTGCCAGGAGATTCATCAGATGAACATCAGGGTCACAAGGTCACTGCCTGACAGCCTGGTGAAGCCTGTTGATGGACCATGATGCAGGAAAAGCGCACGTGGTGGGCGTGGCCTGGCGGCGAATGCTCAGACCTCGCCATTTACATAGAAAAGGTCATCATTCGCCCGCAAAAGGTCGCATGGGCTTGAAAGCTCATAGGGGGGGTCAGAATCCAGGCCTGAGCGGCCTGGTGTGGCCCCCATATGAAACTAAGCCAAATTGACTCACTAGCGCCACCTACAAGTTTTAAAATAATTATCCCTCGCCTCCCGTTGCACGTATCGGCATGATTTTCGGAGGAGACATCGCTCGTGACAGGACGCACAAAAAAGTCTCAAGAACCCATGTTCTAAAACCAACAGGAAGTCGGCCATTTTAGGTGGCGGCGGCCATTTGGGGGCGGAAGTATGGGTCGTATCTCGACGAACTCCTCCTAGGGGGTTTGACCGAATGAGTCCGTTGTTGCATCAACGGACACTAGACGGATGGCCGACGTTAAATTGCGAAGGATTTTGGGATATTCCATACGATGTGGGCGTGGCACGCCCCCAAATTTTGCCCATTTTCATATGTCCGGGCCTTGCACGCTGAGCGTAACTGTAGACGTGAATAACTTGGCTCCACGTGGTCAGATCTTCATCATACTTGGTACATGTGATCATGGCCCCGCCCCGAAGGTCCCCGTAGGTCACTTCCTGATTTCGTCGCAGCGCCACCTATTGACGACAGGCTAAAGGCGTGTCATCTACATGAGGCCTTTTCTGCCAGGAGATTCATCAGATGAACATCAGGGTCACAAGGTCACTGCCTGACAGCCTGGTGAAGCCTGTTGATGGACCATGATGCAGGAAAAGCGAACGTGGTGGGCGTGGCCTGGCGGCGAATGCTCAGACCTCGCCATTTACATAGAAAAGGTCATCATTCGCCCGCAAAAGGTCGCATGGGCTTGAAAGCTCATAGGGGGGGTCAGAATCCAGGCCTGAGCGGCCTGGTGTGGCCCCCATATGAAACTAAGCCAAATTGACTCACTAGCGCCACCTACAAGTTTTAAAATAATTATCCCTCGCCTCCCGTTGCACGTATCGGCATGATTTTCGGAGGAGACATCACTCGTGACAGGACGCACAAAAAAGTCTCAAGAACCCATGTTCTAAAACAAACAGGAAGTCGGCCATTTTAGGTGGCGGCGGCCATTTGGGGGCGGATGTATGGGTCGTATCTCGACGAACTCCTCCTAGGGGGTTTGACCGAATGAGTCCGTTGTTGCATCAACGGACACTAGACGGATGGCCCACGTTAAATTGCGAAGGATTTTGGCCCGCTCCATAGGATGTGGGCGTGGCACGCCACCAAACTTTGACCATTTCATATCTGGCCCTGCCTGGTGTCTGGCCTTGCCTTGAAGCAATGTACATCAAAGTCAATACACAGTTTGACTGACAGACTGATGAAGTCAGTTGATGGACTATGATGTGTGTAAAGCACATGTGGGGGGCGTGGCCACGGCGAATGGTCAGCCTTCGCCATTGACCATCAAAAGGTCATCATTTGCCTGCAGAAGGTCACAGGCTGCTGAAATCTTAAACGTGAGTCCTTAATCCAGGCCTGAGCGCCCTGGTGGTGCTCCCATGTGACACCAATCTAAATTGACACACTAGCGCCACCTAGAAGTTTCAATTCATTATCCCTCGCCACCCGTTACACGTATCACTATGATTTTCGGTGGAGACGTCTATCAAGACAGGACGCACTTAACGCTCCAGACGCCATGTTCAAAACACAGCGCCACCAACTGGTGGACATGTATATCTGCCGTAACTTCCTGATTCATGGTCAGATTGTCTTGAAATTTTTTTTGGTGTGTTGGGTCAATCTCTGGTCTGTTATACTGTGTGTACATAGACTGTATAGCGCCACCAACTGGTGGAAATGTATATAGCCGTAACTTCCTTCCACATGGTCGGATCAGCCTACAAATTTTTCTGGTGGTCTGGGGTACCCTCTGGTCTATGACTGTGTGTGTACATAGACTGTATAGCGCCACCAACTGGTGGAAATGTATATAGCCGTAACTTCCTTCCACATGGTCGGATCAGGCCCAAATTTTTTCTGGTGGTCTGGGGTACCCTCTGGTCTATGACAGAGTGTGTACATAGACTGTATAGCGCCACCAACTGGTGGAAAGGTATATCTGCCGTAACTTCCTTACGCACGGTCGGATCGGCCCCTAATTTTTTCTGTTGGTTCGGGGTACCCTCCGGTCCGTTACCGTGTGGGCGCATACACTCTATAGCGCCACCCACAGGCGGAAACGTATATCCGCCGCAAGGACCTACCGCGCGGTCCGATTGTCGTGAATTTTTTTATGGCGGTTCGCGGCGTCGGACGGGACGTGACCGCGCACCCGCCTCGCCGCCGCTGTCGCCCCCTCCTGGCGGAAAATTGCAAGTGCCGTGACTCCCTTACCGCTTATCCGCTCGCCGCGGTTTTTCGTACGGCGCGTCCGCGCGCCCGTCCGGTCGCGCGCGCGACCCCGACCCGCGCGTACCCCCGACCCGCGCGTACCCCCGAGCGCGTCGGGGTGCTCGAGCCCGCTCATCACTGCTTGCAGTTTTAATTATTATTATTATTATTATTCTGCCAACCGTCGGCCTTTTTGAGGGCCTCAACATGCCCGAAAACTCACCAAATTTGGCGAGCGCATCAGGTCTGGCGAAAAATTTTATATTTTATGGGTTTCAAATATCATGTTCCAAAATTGGCTCTCTAGCGCCACCTTGAATTTTAAAAAAAATTAGCCCCCGACACCAGTTTCACCTATCGTCACGAAACTTGGTGGAGACGTCTATCGTGACAGGACGGACCAAAAAGTCTCAAGAACCCATATTGGAAAATGAACAGGAAGTCAGCCATTTTGGATGGCGGCGCCCGTTTTCATGCCAGAAGTTGGGGTCGTATCTCGACGAACTCCTCCTAGGGGGTTTGACCGAATGAGTCCGTTGTTGCATCAACGGACACTAGACGGATGGCCGACGTTAAATTGCGAAGGATTTTGGGATATTCCATATGATGTGGGCGTGGCACGCCCCCAAATTTTGCCCATTTTCATATGTCCGGGCCTTGCACGCTGAGCGTAACTGTAGACGTGAATAACTTGGCTCCACGTGGTCAGATCTTCATCATACTTGGTACATGTGATCATGGCCCCGCCCCGAAGGTCCCCGTAGGTCACTTCCTGATTTCGTCGCAGCGCCACCTATTGGCGACAGGCTAAAGGTGTGTCATCTACATGAGGCCTTTTCTGCCAGGAGATTCATCAGATGAACATCAGGGTCACAAGGTCACTGCCTGACAGCCTGGTGAAGCCTGTTGATGGACCATGATGCAGGAAAAGCGAACGTGGTGGGCGTGGCCTGGCGGCGAATGCTCAGACCTCGCCATTTACATAGAAAAGGTCATCATTCGCCCGCAAAAGGTCGCATGGGCTTGAAAGCTCATAGGGGGGATCAGAATCCAGGCCTGAGCGGCCTGGTGTGGCCCCCATATGAAACTAAGCCAAATTGACTCACTAGCGCCACCTACAAGTTTTAAAATAATTATCCCTCGCCTCCCGTTGCACGTATCGGCATGATTTTCGGAGGAGACATCACTCGTGACAGGACGCACAAAAAAGTCTCAAGAACCCATGTTCTAAAACCAACAGGAAGTCGGCCATTTTAGGTGGCGGCGGCCATTTGGGGGCGGAAGTATGGGTCGTATCTCGACGAACTCCTCCTAGGGGGTTTGACCGAATGAGTCCGTTGTTGCATCAACGGACACTAGACGGATGGCCGACGTTAAATTGCGAAGGATTTTGGGATATTCCATACGATGTGGGCGTGGCACGCCCCCAAATTTTGCCCATTTTCAAATGTCCGGGCCTTGCACGCTGAGCGTAACTGTAGACGTGAATAACTTGGCTCCACGTGGTCAGATCTTCATCATACTTGGTACATGTGATCATGGCCCCGCCCCGAAGGTCCCCGTAGGTCACTTCCTGATTTCGTCGCAGCGCCACCTATTGGCGACAGGCTAAAGGCGTGTCATCTACATGAGGCCTTTTCTGCCAGGAGATTCATCAGATGAACATCAGGGTCACAAGGTCACTGCCTGACAGCCTGGTGAAGCCTGTTGATGGACCATGATGCAGGAAAAGCGAACGTGGTGGGCGTGGCCTGGCGGCGAATGCTCAGACCTCGCCATTTACATAGAAAAGGTCATAATTCGCCCGCAAAAGGTCGCATGGACTTGAAAGCTCATAGGGGGGGTCAGAATCCAGGCCTGAGCGGCCTGGTGTGGCCCCCATATGAAACTAAGCCAAATTGACTCACTAGCGCCACCTACAAGTTTTAAAATAATTATCCCTCGCCTCCCGTTGCACGTATCGGCATGATTTTCGGAGGAGACATCACTCGTGACAGGACGCACAAAAAAGTCTCAAGAACCCATGTTCTAAAACCAACAGGAAGTCGGCCATTTTAGGTGGCGGCGGCCATTTGGGGGCGGATGTATGGGTCGTATCTCGACGAACTCCTCCTAGGGGGTTTGACCGAATGAGTCCGTTGTTGCATCAACGGACACTAGACGGATGGCCCACGTTAAATTGCGAAGGATTTTGGGCCGCTCCATAGGATGTGGGCGTGGCACGCCACCAAACTTTGACCATTTCATATCTGGCCCTGCCTGGTGTCTGGCCTTGCCTTGAAGCAATGTACATCAAAGTCAATACACAGTTTGACTGACAGACTGATGAAGTCAGTCGATGGACTATGATGTGTGTAAAGCACATGTGGGGGGCGTGGCCACGGCGAATGGTCAGCCTTCGCCATTGACCATCAAAAGGTCATCATTTGCCTGCAGAAGGTCACAGGCTGCTGAAATCTTAAACGTGAGGCCTTAATCCAGGCCTGAGCGCCCTGGTGGTGCTCCCATGTGACACCAATCTAAATTGACACACTAGCGCCACCTAGAAGTTTCAATTCATTATCCCTCGCCACCCGTTACACGTATCACTATGATTTTCGGTGGAGACGTCTATCAAGACAGGACGCACTTAACGCTCCAGAAGCCATGTTCAAAACACAGCGCCACCAACTGGTGGACATGTATATCTGCCGTAACTTCCTGATTCATGGTCAGATTGTCTTGAAATTTTTTTTGGTGTGTTGGGTCAATCTCTGGTCTGTTATACTGTGTGTACATAGACTGTATAGCGCCACCAACTGGTGGAAATGTATATAGCCGTAACTTCCTTCCACATGGTCGGATCAGCCTACAAATTTTTCTGGTGGTCTGGGGTACCCTCTGGTCTATGACTGTGTGTGTGCATAGACTGTATAGCGCCACCAACTGGTGGAAATGTATATAGCCGTAACTTCCTTCCACATGGTCGGATCAGGCCCAAATTTTTTCTGGTGGTCTGGGGTACCCTCTGGTCTGTGACTGTGTGTGTACATAGACTGTATAGCGCCACCAACTGGTGGAAATGTATATAGCCGTAACTTCCTTCCACATGGTCGGATCAGGCCCAAATTTTTTCTGGTGGTCTGGGGTACCCTCTGGTCTATGACAGTGTGTGTACATAGACTGTATAGCGCCACCAACTGGTGGAAAGGTATATCTGCCGTAACTTCCTTACGCACGGTCGGATCGGCCCCTAATTTTTTCTGTTGGTTCGGGGTACCCTCCGGTCCGTTACCGTGTGGGCGCATACACTCTATAGCGCCACCCACAGGCGGAAACGTATATCCGCCGCAAGGACCTACCGCGCGGTCCGATCGTCGTGAATTTTTTTATGGCGGTTCGCGGCGTCGGACGGGACGTGACCGCGCACCCGCCTCGCCGCCGCTGTCGCCCCCTCCTGGCGGAAAATTGCAAGTGCCGTGACTCCCTTACCGCTTATCCGCTCGTCGCGGTTTTTCGTACGGCGCGTCCGCGCGCCCGTTCGGTCGCTGCGCGCGACCCCGACCCGCGCGTACCCCCGACCCGCGCGTACCCCCGAGCGCGTCGGGGTGCTCGAGCCCGCTCATCACTGCTTGCAGTTTTAATTAGGGCTCGAGCACTGACCAGTGCGAAAGCCCTATTGTAATCGTTCCGTTTTTTATTATTATTTTTTTTTTTTTTATTATTATTCTGACGAAAGGACGGCCATTTTGAGGGCCTTAACATGCCCGAAAACTCACCAAATTTTGCAAGCGCGTCAGGTCTGGCGAAAATTTCGATCTGGTGGGGGTCCCGAAAACAATGTTCCAAAATTGACTCTCTAGCGCCACCTTTAATTTTTGAAAAAATTGGCCCCCGCCACCAGTTTCACCTATCGTCACGAAACTTGGTGGAGACGTCTATCGTGACAGGACGGACCAAAAAGTCTCAAGAACCCATATTGGAAAACGAACAGGAAGTCGGCCATTTTGGATGGCGGCGGCCTTTTTCGTGCCAGAAGTTGGGGTCGTATCTCGACGAACTCCTCCTAGGGGGTTTGACCAAATGAGTCCGTTGTTGCATCAACGGACACTAGACGGATGGCCGACGTTAAATTGCGAAGGATTTTGGGATATTCCATACGATGTGGGCGTGGCACGCCCCCAAATTTTGCCCATTTTCATATGTCCGGGCCTTGCACGCTGAGCGTAACTGTAGACGTGAATAACTTGGCTCCACGTGGTCAGATCTTCATCATACTTGGTACATGTGATCATGGCCCCGCCCCGAAGGTCCCCATAGGTCACTTCCTGATTTCGTCGCAGCGCCACCTATTGGCGACAGGCTAAAGGCGTGTCATCTACATGAGGCCTTTTCTGCCAGGAGATTCATCAGATGAACATCAGGGTCACAAGGTCACTGCCTGACAGCCTGGTGAAGCCTGTTGATGGACCATGATGCAGGAAAAGCGCACGTGGTGGGCGTGGCCTGGCGGCGAATGCTCAGGCCTCGCCATTTACATAGAAAAGGTCATCATTCGCCCGCAAAAGGTCGCATGGGCTTGAAAACTCATAGGGGGGGTCAGAATCCAGGCCTGAGCGGCCTGGTGTGGCCCCCATATGAAACCAAGCCAAATTGACTCACTAGCGCCACCTAGAAGTTTTAAAATAATTATCCCTCGCCTCCCGTTGCACGTATCGGCATGATTTTCGGAGGAGACATCACTCGTGACAGGACGCACAAAAAAGTCTCAAGAACCCATGTTCAAAAACCAACAGGAAGTCGGCCATTTTAGGTGGCGGCGGCCATTTGGGGGAGGATGTAGGGGTCGTATCTCGACGAACTCCTCCTAGGGGGTTTGACCGAATGAGTCCGTTGTTGCATCAACGGACACTAGACGGATGGCCCACGTTAAATTGCGAAGGATTTTGGGCCGCTCCATAGGATGTGGGCGTGGCACGCCACCAAACTTTGACCATTTCATATCTGGCCCTGCCTGGTGTCTGGCCTTGCCTTGAAGCAATGTACATCAAAGTCAATACACAGTTTGACTGACAGACTGCTGAAGTCAGTTGATGGACTATGATGTGTGTAAAGCACATGTGGGGGGCGTGGCCACGGCGAATGGTCAGCCTTCGCCATTGACCATCAAAAGGTCATCATTTGCCTGCAGAAGGTCACAGGCTGCTGAAATCTTAAACGTGAGGCCTTAATCCAGGCCTGAGCGCCCTGGTGGTGCTCCCATGTGACACCAATCTAAATTGACACACTAGCGCCACCTAGAAGTTTCAATTCATTATCCCTCGCCACCCGTTACACGTATCACTATGATTTTCGGTGGAGACGTCTATCATGACAGGACGCACCTAATGCTCCAGAAGCCATGTTCTAAACACAGCGCCACCAACTGGTGGAAATGTATATCTGCCGTAACTTCCTGATTCATGGTCAGATTGTCTTGAAATTTTTTTTGGTGTGTTGGGTCAATCTCTGGTTTGTTATACTGGGTGTACATAGACTCTATAGCGCCACCAACTGGTGGAAATGTATATAGCCGTAACTTCCTTCCACATGGTCGGATCAGGCCCAAATTTTTTCTGGTGGTCTGGGGTACCCTCTGGTCTATGTCTGTGTGTGTACATAGACAGTATAGCGCCACCAACTGGTGGAAATGTATATAGCCGTAACTTCCTTCCACATGGTCGGATCAGGCCCAAATTTTTTCTGGTGGTTTGGGGTACCCTCTGGTCTATGACTGTGTGTGTACATAGACTCTATAGCGCCACCAACTGGTGGAAATGTATATAGCCGTAACTTCCTTCCACATGGTCGGATCAAGCCCAAATTTTTTCTGGTGGTTTGGGGTACCCTCTGGTCTATGACTGTGTGTGTACATAGACTCTATAGCGCCACCAACTGGTGGAAATGTATATAGCCGTAACTTCCTTCCACATGGTCGGATCAAGCCCAAATTTTTTCTGGTGGTTTGGGGTACCCTCTGGTCTATGACTGTGTGTGTACATAGACTCTATAGCGCCACCAACTGGTGGAAATGTATATAGCCGTAACTTCCTTCCACATGGTCGGATCAAGCCCAAATTTTTTCTGGTGGTCTGGGGTACCCTCTGGTCTATGACTGTGTGTGTACATAGACTGTATAGCGCCACCAACTGGTGGAAATGTATATAGCCGTAACTTCCTTCCACATGGTCGGATCAGGCCCAAATTTTTTCTGGTGGTCTGGGGTACCCTCTGGTCTATGACTGTGTGTGTACATACGCTATAGCGCCACCAACTGGTGGAAATGTATATCTGCCGTAACTTCCTTACGCACGGTCGGATCGGCCCCTAATTTTTTCTGTTGGTTCGGGGTACCCTCCGGTCCGTTACCGTGTGGGCCAACCACTCTATAGCGCCACCCACAGGCGGAAACGTATATCCGCCGCAAGGACCTACCGCGCGGTCCGATCGTCGTGAATTTTTTTATGGCGGTTCGCGGCGTCGGACGGGACGTGACCGCGCACCCGCCTCGCCGCCGCTGTCGCCCCCTCCTGGCGGAAAATTGCAAGTGCCGTGACTCCCTTACCGCTTATCCGCTCGCCGCGGTTTTTCGTACGGCGCGTCCGCGCGCCCGTCCGGTCGCGCGCGCGACCCCGACCCGCGCGTACCCCCGACCCGCGCGTACCCCCGACCCGCGCGTACCCCCGAGCGCGTCGGGGTGCTCGAGCCCGCTCATCACTGCTTGCAGTTTTAATTAGGGCTCGAGCACTGACCAGTGCGAAAGCCCTATTGTAATCGTTCCGTTTTTTATTATTATTTTTAGGGCTCGAGCACTGACCAGTGCGAAAGCCCTATTGTAATCGTAATGTTTATTATTATTAGGGCTCGAGCACTGACCAGTGCGAAAGCCCTATTGTAATCGTAATGTTTATTATTATTATTATTATTATTATTATTATTATTATTATTCTGACGAAAGGACGGCCATTTTGAGGGCCTCAACATGCCCGAAAACTCACCAAATTTTGCAAGCGCGTCAGGTCTGGCGAAAATTTCGATCTGGTGGGGGTCCCGAAAACAATGTTCCAAAATTGACTCTCTAGCGCCACCTTGGATTTGAAAAAAAATTAGCCCCCGACACCAGTTTCACCTATCATCATGAAACTCGGTGGAGACGTCTATCGTGACAGGCCGGACCAAAAAGTCTCAAGAACCCATATTGGAAAACGAACAGGAAGTCGGCCATTTTGGATGGCGGCGGACGTTTTTGGGCCAGAAGTTGGGGTCGTATCTCGACGAACTCCTCCTAGGGGGTTTGACCGAATGAGTCCGTTGTAGCATCAACGGACACTAGACGGATGGCCGACGTTAAATTGCGAAGGATTTTGGGATATTCCATACGATGTGGGCGTGGCACGCCCCCAAATTTTGCCCATTTTCATATGTCCGGCCCTTGCACGCTGAGCGTAACTGTAGACGTGAATAACTTGGCTCCACGTGGTCAGATCTTCATCATACTTGGTACATGTGATCATGGCCCCGACCCGAAGGTCCCCGTAGGTCACTTCCTGATTTCGTCGCAGCGCCACCTATTGGCGACAGGCTAAAGGCGTGTCATCTACATGAGGCCTTTTCTGCCAGGAGATTCATCAGATGAACATCAGGGTCACAAGGTCACTGCCTGACAGCCTGGTGAAGCCTGTTGATGGACCATGATGCAGGAAAAGCGCACGTGGTGGGCGTGGCCTGGCGGCGAATGCTCAGGCCTCGCCATTTACATAGAAAAGGTCAACATTCGCCCGCAAAAGGTCGCATGGGCTTGAAAACTCATAGGGGGGGGCAGAATCCAGGCCTGAGCGGCCTGGTGTGGCCCCCATATGAAACCAAGCCAAATTGACTCACTAGCGCCACCTACAAGTTTTAAAATAATTATCCCTCGCCTCCCGTTGCACGTATCGGCATGATTTTCGGAGGAGACATCACTCGTGACAGGATGTACAAAAAAGTCTCAAGAACCCATGTTCTAAAACCAACAGGAAGTCGGCCATTTTAGGTGGCGGCGGCCATTTGGGGGCGGATGTATGGCTCGTATCTCGACGAACTCCTCCTAGGGGGTTTGACCGAATGAGTCCGTTGTTGCATCAACAAACACTAGACGGATGGCCCACGTTAAATTGCGAAGGATTTTGGGCTGCTCCATAGGATGTGGGCGTGGCACGCCACCAAACTTTCACCTTTGGATTCCGGCCCTGCCTGGTGTCTGGCCTTGCCTTGAAGCAATGTACATCAAAGTCAATACACAGTTTGACTGACAGACTGATGATGTCAGTTGATGGACTATGATGTGTGTAAAGCACATGTGGGGGGCGTGGCCACGGCGAATGGTCAGCCTTCGCCATTGACCATCAAAAGGTCATCATTTGCCTGCAGAAGGTCACAGGCTGCTGAAATCTTAAACGTGAGGCCTTAATCCAGGCCTGAGCGCCCTGGTGGTGCTCCCATGTGACACCAATCTAAATTGACACACTAGCGCCACCTAGAAGTTTCAATTCATTATCCCTCGCCACCCGTTACACGTATCACTATGATTTTCGGTGGAGACGTCTATCAAGACAGGACGCACTTAACGCTCCAGAAGCCATGTTCAAAACACAGCGCCACCAACTGGTGGACATGTATATCTGCCGTAACTTCCTGATTCATGGTCAGATTGTCTTGAAATTTTTTTTGGTGTGTTGGGTCAATCTCTGGTCTGTTATACTGTGTGTACATAGACTGTATAGCGCCACCAACTGGTGGAAATGTATATAGCCGTAACTTCCTTCCACATGGTCGGATCAGCCTACAAATTTTTCTGGTGGTCTGGGGTACCCTCTGGTCTATGACTGTGTGTGTACATAGACTGTATAGCGCCACCAACTGGTGGAAATGTATATAGCCGTAACTTCCTTCCACATGGTCGGATCAGGCCCAAATTTTTTCTGGTGGTCTGGGGTACCCTCTGGTCTGTGACTGTGTGTGTACATAGACTGTATAGCGCCACCAACTGGTGGAAATGTATATAGCCGTAACTTCCTTCCACATGGTCGGATCAGGCCCAAATTTTTTCTGGTGGTCTGGGGTACCCTCTGGTCTATGACAGTGTGTGTACATAGACTGTATAGCGCCACCAACTGGTGGAAAGGTATATCTGCCGTAACTTCCTTCCACATGGTCGGATCAGGCCCAAATTTTTTCTGGTGGTCTGGGGTACCCTCTGGTCTATGACCGTGTGTGTACATCGACTGTATAGCGCCACCAACTGGTGGAAATGTATATAGCCGTAACTTCCTTACACATGGTCAAATCAGGCCCAAATTTTTTCTGGTGGTCTGGGGTACCCTCTGGTCTATGACAGTGTGTGTACATACGCTATAGCGCCACCAACTGGTGGAAATGTATATCTGCCGTAACTTCCTTCTGCACCGTCGGATCGGCACCAAATTTTTTCTGGTGGTTCGGGGTACCCTCCGGTCCGTTACCGTGTGGGCGCATAGACTCTATAGCGCCACCCGCAGGCGGAAACGTATATCCGCCGCAAGTACCTACCGCGCGGTCCGATCGTCCTGAATTTTTTTATGGCGGTTCGGGGCGTCGGACGAGACGTGACCGCGCACCCGCCTCGCCGGCGGTGTCGCCCCCTCCTGGCGGAAATTTGTAAATGCCGTAACTCCCTTACCGCTTATCCGATCACCGCGGTTTTTCCTACGGCGTGTCCGCGCGCCTGTCCGGTCACGCACGCGCCCGTCCGGTCGCGCGTGCGCCCCCGACCCGCGCGTACCCCCGACCCGCGCGTACCCCCGAGCGCGTCGGGGTGCTCGAGCCCGCTCATCACTGCTTGCAGTTTTAATTATTAGGGCTCGAGCACTGACCAGTGCGAAAGCCCTATTGTTATCGTTCCGTTTATTATTATTAGGGCTCGAGCACTGACCAGTGCGAAAGCCCTATTGTAATCGTTCCGTTTATTATTATTATTAGGGCTCGAGCACTGACCAGTGCGAAAGCCCTATTGTAATCGTTCCGTTTTTTATTATTATTATTAGGGCTCGAGCACTGACCAGTGCGAAAGCCCTATTGTAATCGTTCCGTTTTTAGGGCTCGAGCACTGACAGTGCGAAAGCCCTATTGTAATCGTTCCGTTTCTTATTATTATTATTATTCTGCCAACCGTCGGCCTTTTTGAGGGCCTTAACATGCCCGAAAACTCACCAAATTTGGCGAGCGCATCAGGTCTGGCGAAAAATTTTATATTTTATGGGTTTCAAATATAATGTTCCAAAATTGGCTCTCTAGCGCCACCTTGAATTTTAAAAAAAATTAGCCCCCGACACCAGTTTCACCTATCGTCACGAAACTTGGTGGAGACGTCTATCGTGACAGGACGGACCAAAAAGTCTCAAGAACCCATATTGGAAAACGAACAGGAAGTCGGCCATTTTGGATGGCGGCGGCCTTTTTCGTGCCAGAAGTTGGGGTCGTATCTCGACGAACTCCTCCTAGGGGGTTTGACCAAATGAGTCCGTTGTTGCATCAACGGACACTAGACGGATGGCCGACGTTAAATTGCGAAGGATTTTGGGATATTCCATACGATGTGGGCGTGGCACGCCCCCAAATTTTGCCCATTTTCATATGTCCGGGCCTTGCACGCTGAGCGTAACTGTAGACGTGAATAACTTGGCTCCACGTGGTCAGATCTTCATCATACTTGGTACATGTGATCATGGCCCCGCCCCGAAGGTCCCCGTAGGTCACTTCCTGATTTCGTCGCAGCGCCACCTATTGGCGACAGGCTAAAGGCGTGTCATCTACATGAGGCCTTTTCTGCCAGGAGATTCATCAGATGAACATCAGGGTCACAAGGTCACTGCCTGACAGCCTGGTGAAGCCTGTTGATGGACCATGATGCAGGAAAAGCGCACGTGGTGGGCGTGGCCTGGCGGCGAATGCTCAGGCCTCGCCATTTACATAGAAAAGCTCATCATTCGCCCGCAAAAGGTCGCATGGGCTTGAAAACTCATAGGGGGGGTCAGAATCCAGGCCTGAGCGGCCTGGTGTGGCCCCCATATGAAACCAAGCCAAATTGACTCACTAGCGCCACCTAGAAGTTTTAAAATAATTATCCCTCGCCTCCCGTTGCACGTATCGGCATGATTTTCGGAGGAGACATCACTCGTGACAGGACGCACAAAAAAGTCTCAAGAACCCATGTTCAAAAACCAACAGGAAGTCGGCCATTTTAGGTGGCGGCGGCCATTTGGGGGAGGATGTAGGGGTCGTATCTCGACGAACTCCTCCTAGGGGGTTTGACTGAATGAGTCCGTTGTTGCATCAACAGACACTAGACGGATGGCCCACGTTAAATTGCGAAGGATTTTGGGCCGCTCCATAGGATGTGGGCGTGGCACGCCACCAAACTTTGACCATTTCATATCTGGCCCTGCCTGGTGTCTGGCCTTGCCTTGAAGCAATGTACATCAAAGTCAATACACAGTTTGACTGACAGACTGCTGAAGTCAGTTGATGGACTATGATGTGTGTAAAGCACATGTGGGGGGCGTGGCCACGGCGAATGGTCAGCCTTCGCCATTGACCATCAAAAGGTCATCATTTGCCTGCAGAAGGTCACAGGCTGCTGAAATCTTAAACGTGAGGCCTTAATCCAGGCCTGAGCGCCCTGGTGGTGCTCCCATGTGACACCAATCTAAATTGACACACTAGCGCCACCTAGAAGTTTCAATTCATTATCCCTCGCCACCCGTTACACGTATCACTATGATTTTCGGTGGAGACGTCTATCATGACAGGACGCACTTAACGCTCCAGAAGCCATGTTCAAAACACAGCGCCACCAACTGGTGGAAATGTATATCTGCCGTAACTTCCTGATTCATGGTCAGATTGTCTTGAAATTTTTTTTGGTGTGTTGGGTCAATCTCTGGTTTGTTATACTGGGTGTACATAGACTCTATAGCGCCACCAACTGGTGGAAATTTATATAGCCATAACTTCCTTCCACATGGTCGGATCAAGCCCAAATTTTTTCTGGTGGTTTGGGGTACCCTCTGGTCTATGACTGTGTGTGTACATAGACTCTATAGCGCCACCAACTGGCGGAAATGTATATAGCCGTAACTTCCTTCCACATGGTCGGATCAAGCCCAAATTTTTTCTGGTGGTTTGGGGTACCCTCTGGTCTATGACTGTGTGTGTACATACACTGTATAGCGCCACCAACTGGTGGAAATGTATATAGCCGTAACTTCCTTCCACATGGTCGGATCAAGCCCAAATTTTTTCTGGTGGTCTGGGGTACCCTCTGGTCTATGACTGTGTGTGTACATAGACTCTATAGCGCCACCAACTGGTGGAAGTGTATATAGCCGTAACTTCCTTCCACATGGTCGGATCAGCCCACAACATTTTCTGGTGGTCTGGGGTACCCTCTGGTCTATGTCTGTGTGTGTACATAGACTCTATAGCGCCACCAACTGGTGGAAATGTATATAGCCGTAACTTCCTTCCACATGGTCGGATCAAGCCCAAATTTTTTCTGGTGGTTTGGGGTACCCTCTGGTCTATGACTGTGTGTGTACATAGACTCTATAGCGCCACCAACTGGTGGAAATGTATATAGCCGTAACTTCCTTCCACATGGTCGGATCAGGCCCAAATTTTTTCTGGTGGTCTGGGGTACCCTCTGGTCTATGACTGTGTGTGTACATACACTGTATAGCGCCACCAACTGGTGGAAATGTATATAGCCGTAACTTCCTTCCACATGGTCGGATCAGGCCCAAATTTTTTCTGGTGGTCTGGGGTACCCTCTGGTCTATGACTGTGTGTGTACATACGCTATAGCGCCACCAACTGGTGGAAATGTATATCTGCCGTAACTTCCTTACGCACGGTCGGATCGGCCCCTAATTTTTTCTGTTGGTTCGGGGTACCCTCCGGTCCGTTACCGTGTGGGCCAACCACTCTATAGCGCCACCCACAGGCGGAAACGTATATCCGCTGCAAGGACCTACTGCGCGGTCCGATCGTCGTGAATTTTTTTATGGCGGTTCGCGGCGTCGGACGGGACGTGACCGCGCACCCGCCTCGCCGCCGCTGTCGCCCCCTCCTGGCGGAAAATTGCAAGTGCCGTGACTCCCTTACCGCTTATCCGCTCGCCGCGGTTTTTCGTACGGCGCGTCCGCGCGCCCGTCCGGTCGCGCGCGCGACCCCGACCCGCGCGTACCCCCGACCCGCGCGTACCCCCGAGCGCGTCGGGGTGCTCGAGCCCGCTCATCACTGCTTGCAGTTTTAATTTATTATTATTATTATTATTCCGACGAAAGGACGGCCATTTTGAGGGCCTTAACATGCCCGAAAACTCACCAAATTTTGCAAGCGCGTCAGGTCTGGCGAAAATTTCGATCTGGTGGGGGTCCCGAAAACAATGTTCCAAAATTGACTCTCTAGCGCCACCTTTAATTTTTGAAAAAATTGGCCCCCGCCACCAGTTTCACCTATCGTCACGAAACTCGGTGGAGACGTCTATCGTGACAGGACGGACCAAAAAGTCTCAAGAACCCATATTGGAAAACGAACAGGAAGTCGGCCATTTTGGATGGCGGCGGCCTTTTTCGTGCCAGAAGTTGGGGTCGTATCTCGACGAACTCCTCCTAGGGGGTTTGACCAAATGAGTCCGTTGTTGCATCAACGGACACTAGACGGATGGCCGACGTTAAATTGCGAAGGATTTTGGGATATTCCATACGATGTGGGCGTGGCACGCCCCCAAATTTTGCCCATTTTCATATGTCCGGGCCTTGCACGCTGAGCGTAACTGTAGACGTGAATAACTTGGCTCCACATGGTCAGATCTTCATCATACTTGGTACATGTGATCATGGCCCCGCCCCGAAGGTCCCCGTAGGTCACTTCCTGATTTCGTCGCAGCGCCACCTATTGGCGACAGGCTAAAGGCGTGTCATCTACATGAGGCCTTTTCTGCCAGGAGATTCATCAGATGAACATCGGGGTCACAAGGTCACTGCCTGACAGCCTGGTGAAGCCTGTTGATGGACCATGATGCAGGAAAAGCGCACGTGGTGGGCGTGGCCTGGCGGCGAATGCTCAGGCCTCGCCATTTACATAGAAAAGGTCATCATTCGCCCGCAAAAGGTCGCATGGGCTTGAAAACTCATAGGGGGGGTCAGAATCCAGGCCTGAGCGGCCTGGTGTGGCCCCCATATGAAACCAAGCCAAATTGACTCACTAGCGCCACCTAGAAGTTTTAAAATAATTATCCCTCGCCTCCCGTTGCACGTATCGGCATGATTTTCGGAGGAGACATCACTCGTGACAGGACGCACAAAAAAGTCTCAAGAACCCATGTTCAAAAACCAACAGGAAGTCGGCCATTTTAGGTGGCGGCGGCCATTTGGGGGAGGATGTAGGGGTCGTATCTCGACGAACTCCTCCTAGGGGGTTTGACCGAATGAGTCCGTTGTTGCATCAACGGACACTAGACGGATGGCCCACGTTAAATTGCGAAGGATTTTGGGCCGCTCCATAGGATGTGGGCGTGGCACGCCACCAAACTTTGACCATTTCATATCTGGCCCTGCCTGGTGTCTGGCCTTGCCTTGAAGCAATGTACATCAAAGTCAATACACAGTTTGACTGACAGACTGCTGAAGTCAGTTGATGGACTATGATGTGTGTAAAGCACATGTGGGGGGCGTGGCCACGGCGAATGGTCAGCCTTCGCCATTGACCATCAAAAGGTCATCATTTGCCTGCAGAAGGTCACAGGCTGCTGAAATCTTAAACGTGAGGCCTTAATCCAGGCCTGAGCGCCCTGGTGGTGCTCCCATGTGACACCAATCTAAATTGACACACTAGCGCCACCTAGAAGTTTCAATTCATTATCCCTCGCCACCCGTTACACGTATCACTATGATTTTCGGTGGAGACGTCTATCATGACAGGACGCACTTAACGCTCCAGAAGCCATGTTCAAAACACAGCGCCACCAACTGGTGGAAATGTATATCTGCCGTAACTTCCTGATTCATGGTCAGATTGTCTTGAAATTTTTTTGGTGTGTTGGGTCAATCTCTGGTTTGTTATACTGGGTGTACATAGACTCTATAGCGCCACCAACTGGTGGAAATGTATATAGCCATAACTTCCTTCCACATGGTCGGATCAAGCCCAAATTTTTTCTGGTGGTTTGGGGTACCCTCTGGTCTATGACTGTGTGTGTACATAGACTCTATAGCGCCACCAACTGGCGGAAATGTATATAGCCGTAACTTCCTTCCACATGGTCGGATCAAGCCCACATTTTTTCTGGTGGTTTGGGGTACCCTCTGGTCTATGACTGTGTGTGTACATAGACTGTATAGCGCCACCAACTGGTGGAAATGTATATAGCCGTAACTTCCTTCCACATGGTCGGATCAAGCCCAAATTTTTTCTGGTGGTCTGGGGTACCCTCTGGTCTATGACTGTGTGTGTACATAGACTCTATAGCGCCACCAACTGGTGGAAGTGTATATAGCCGTAACTTCCTTCCACATGGTCGGATCAGCCCACAAAATTTTCTGGTGGTCTGGGGTACCCTCTGGTCTATGTCTGTGTGTGTACATAGACAGTATAGCGCCACCAACTGGTGGAAATGTATATAGCCGTAACTTCCTTCCACATGGTCGGATCAAGCCCAAATTTTTTCTGGTGGTTTGGGGTACCCTCTGGTCTATGACTGTGTGTGTACATAGACTCTATAGCGCCACCAACTGGTGGAAATGTATATAGCCGTAACTTCCTTCCACATGGTCGGATCAAGCCCAAATTTTTTCTGGTGGTTTGGGGTACCCTCTGGTCTATGACTGTGTGTGTACATAGACTCTATAGCGCCACCAACTGGTGGAAATGTATATAGCCGTAACTTCCTTCCACATGGTCGGATCAGGCCCAAATTTTTTCTGGTGGTCTGGGGTACCCTCTGGTCTATGACTGTGTGTGTACATACACTGTATAGCGCCACCAACTGGTGGAAATGTATATAGCCGTAACTTCCATCCACATGGTCGGATCAAGCCCAAATTTTTTCTGGTGGTTTGGGGTACCCTCTGGTCTATGACTGTGTGTGTACATAGACTATATAGCGCCACCAACTGGTGGAAATGTATATAGCCGTAACTTCCTTCCACATGGTCGGATCAGGCCCAAATTTTTTCTGGTGGTCTGGGGTACCCTCTGGTCTATGACTGTGTGTGTACATACGCTATAGCGCCACCAACTGGTGGAAATGTATATCTGCCGTAACTTCCTTACGCACGGTCGGATCGGCCCCTAATTTTTTCTGTTGGTTCGGGGTACCCTCCGGTCCGTTACCGTGTGGGCCAACCACTCTATAGCGCCACCCACAGGCGGAAACGTATATCCGCCGCAAGGACCTACCGCGCGGTCCGATCGTCGTGAATTTTTTTATGGCGGTTCGCGGCGTCGGACGGGACGTGACCGCGCACCCGCCTCGCCGCCGCTGTCGCCCCCTCCTGGCGGAAAATTGCAAGTGCCGTGACTCCCTTACCGCTTATCCGCTCGCCGCGGTTTTTCGTACGGCGCGTCCGCGCGCCCGTCCGGTCGCGCGCGCGACCCCGACCCGCGCGTACCCCCGACCCGCGCGTACCCCCGAGCGCGTCGGGGTGCTCGAGCCCGCTCATCACTGCTTGCAGTTTTAATTATTTTTTTTTTTATTATTATTCTGACGAAAGGACGGCCATTTTGAGGGCCTTAACATGCCCGAAAACTCACCAAATTTTGCAAGCGCGTCAGGTCTGGCGAAAATTTCGATCTGGTGGGGGTCCCGAAAACAATGTTCCAAAATTGACTCTCTAGCGCCACCTTTAATTTTTGAAAAAATTGGCCCCCGCCACCAGTTTCACCTATCGTCACGAAACTTGGTGGAGACGTCTATCGTGACAGGACGGACCAAAAAGTCTCAAGAACCCATATTGGAAAACGAACAGGAAGTCGGCCATTTTGGATGGCGGCGGCCTTTTTCGTGCCAGAAGTTGGGGTCGTATCTCGACGAACTCCTCCTAGGGGGTTTGACCAAATGAGTCCGTTGTTGCATCAACGGACACTAGACGGATGGCCGACGTTAAATTGCGAAGGATTTTGGGATATTCCATACGATGTGGGCGTGGCACGCCCCCAAATTTTGCCCATTTTCATATGTCCGGGCCTTGCACGCTGAGCGTAACTGTAGACGTGAATAACTTGGCTCCACGTGGTCAGATCTTCATCATACTTGGTACATGTGATCATGGCCCCGCCCCGAAGGTCCCCGTAGGTCACTTCCTGATTTCGTCGCAGCGCCACCTATTGGCGACAGGCTAAAGGCGTGTCATCTACATGAGGCCTTTTCTGCCAGGAGATTCATCAGATGAACATCGGGGTCACAAGGTCACTGCCTGACAGCCTGGTGAAGCCTGTTGATGGACCATGATGCAGGAAAAGCGCACGTGGTGGGCGTGGCCTGGCGGCGAATGCTCAGGCCTCGCCATTTACATAGAAAAGGTCATCATTCGCCCGCAAAAGGTCGCATGGGCTTGAAAACTCATAGGGGGGGTCAGAATCCAGGCCTGAGCGGCCTGGTGTGGCCCCCATATGTAACCAAGCCAAATTGACTCACTAGCGCCACCTAGAAGTTTTAAAATAATTATCCCTCGCCTCCCGTTGCACGTATCGGCATGATTTTCGGAGGAGACATCACTCGTGACAGGACGCACAAAAAAGTCTCAATAACCCATGTTCTAAAACCAACAGGAAGTCGGCCATTTTAGGTGGCGGCGGCCATTTGGGGGCGGATGTATGGGTCGTATCTTGACGAACTCCTCCTAGGGGGTTTGACCGAATGAGTCCGTTGTTGCATCAACGGACACTAGACGGATGGCCCACGTTAAATTGCGAAGGATTTTGGGCCGCTCCATAGGATGTGGGCGTGGCACGCCACCAAACTTTGACCATTTCATATCTGGCCCTGCCTGGTGTCTGGCCTTGCCTTGAAGCAATGTACATCAAAGTCAATACACAGTTTGACTGACAGACTGATGATGTCAGTTGATGGACTGTGATGTGTGTAAAGCACATGTGGGGGGCGTGGCCACGGCGAATGGTCAGCCTTCGCCATTGACCATCAAAAGGTCATCATTTGCCTGCAGAAGGTCACAGGCTGCTGAAATCTTAAACGTGAGGCCTTAATCCAGGCCTGAGCGCCCTGGTGGTGCTCCCATGTGACACCAATCTAAATTGACACACTAGCGCCACCTAGAAGTTTCAATTCATTATCCCTCGCCACCCGTTACACGTATCACTATGATTTTCGGTGGAGACGTCTATCATGACAGGACGCACCTAATGCTCCAGAAGCCATGTTCTAAACACAGCGCCACCAACTGGTGGAAATGTATATCTGCCGTAACTTCCTGATTCATGGTCAGATTGTCTTGAAATTTTTTTTGGTGTGTTGGGTCAATCTCTGGTTTGTTATACTGGGTGTACATAGACTCTATAGCGCCACCAACTGGTGGAAATGTATATAGCCGTAACTTCCTTCCACATGGTCGGATCAAGCCCAAATTTTTTCTGGTGGTTTGGGGTACCCTCTGGTCTATGACTGTGTGTGTACATAGACTCTATAGCGCCACCAACTGGCGGAAATGTATATAGCCGTAACTTCCTTCCACATGGTCGGATCAAGCCCAAATTTTTTCTGGTGGTTTGGGGTACCCTCTGGTCTATGACTGTGTGTGTACATAGACTGTATAGCGCCACCAACTGGTGGAAATGTATATAGCCGTAACTTCCTTCCACATGGTCGGATCAGCCCACAAAATTTTCTGGTGGTCTGGGGTACCCTCTGGTCTATGTCTGTGTGTGTACATAGACAGTATAGCGCCACCAACTGGTGGAAATGTATATAGCCGTAACTTCCTTCCACATGGTCGGATCAAGCCCAAATTTTTTCTGGTGGTTTGGGGTACCCTCTGGTCTATGACTGTGTGTGTACATAGACTCTATAGCGCCACCAACTGGTGGAAATGTATATAGCCGTAACTTCCTTCCACATGGTCGGATCAGGCCCAAATTTTTTCTGGTGGTCTGGGGTACCCTCTGGTCTATGACTGTGTGTGTACATACACTGTATAGCGCCACCAACTGGTGGAAATGTATATAGCCGTAACTTCCATCCACATGGTCGGATCAAGCCCAAATTTTTTCTGGTGGTTTGGGGTACCCTCTGGTCTATGACTGTGTGTGTACATAGACTGTATAGCGCCACCAACTGGTGGAAATGTATATAGCCGTAACTTCCTTCCACATGGTCGGATCAGGCCCAAATTTTTTCTGGTGGTCTGGGGTACCCTCTGGTCTATGACTGTGTGTGTACATACGCTATAGCGCCACCAACTGGTGGAAATGTATATCTGCCGTAACTTCCTTACGCACGGTCGGATCGGCCCCTAATTTTTTCTGTTGGTTCGGGGTACCCTCCGGTCCGTTACCGTGTGGGCCAACCACTCTATAGCGCCACCCACAGGCGGAAACGTATATCCGCCGCAAGGACCTACCGCGCGGTCCGATCGTCGTGAATTTTTTTATGGCGGTTCGCGGCGTCGGACGGGACGTGACCGCGCACCCGCCTCGCCGCCGCTGTCGCCCCCTCCTGGCGGAAAATTGCAAGTGCCGTGACTCCCTTACCGCTTATCCGCTCGCCGCGGTTTTTCGTACGGCGCGTCCGCGCGCCCGTCCGGTCGCGCGCGCGACCCCGACCCGCGCGTACCCCCGACCCGCGCGTACCCCCGAGCGCGTCGGGGTGCTCGAGCCCGCTCATCACTGCTTGCAGTTTTAATTATTATTATTCTGCCAACCGTCGGCCTTTTTGAGGGCCTCAACATGCCCGAAAACTCACCAAATTTGGCGAGCGCATCAGGTCTGGCGAAAAATTTTATATTTTATGGGTTTCATATATCATGTTCCAAAATTGGCTCTCTAGCGCCACCTTGAATTTTAAAAAAAATTAGCCCCCGACACCAGTTTCACCTATCGTCACGAAACTCGGTGGAGACGTCTATCGTGACAGGCCGGACCAAAAAGTCTCAAGAACCCATATTGGAAAACGAACAGGAAGTCGGCCATTTTGGATGGCGGCGGCCGTTTTTGGGCCAGAAGTTGGGGTCGTATCTCGACGAACTCCTCCTAGGGGGTTTGACCGAATGAGTTCGTTGTAGCATCAACGGACACTAGACGGATGGCCGACGTTAAATTGCGAAGGATTTTGGGATATTCCATACGATGTGGGCGTGGCACGCCCCCAAATTTTGCCCATTTTCAAATGTCCGGCCCTTGCACGCTGAGCGTAACTGTAGACGTGAATAACTTGGCCCCACGTGGTCAGATCTTCATCATACTTGGTACATGTGATCATGGCCCCGCCCCGAAGGTCCCCGTAGGTCACTTCCTGATTTCGTCGCAGCGCCACCTATTGGCGACAGGCTAAAGGCGTGTCATCTACATGAGGCCTTTTCTGCCAGGAGATTCATCAGCTGAACATCAGGGTCACAAGGTCACTGCCTGACAGCCTGGTGAAGCCTGTTGATGGACCATGATGCAGGAAAAGCGAACGTGGTGGGCGTGGCCTGGCGGCGAATGCTCAGACCTCGCCATTTACATAGAAAAGGTCATCATTCGCCCGCAAAAGGTCGCATGGGCTTGAAAGCTCATAGGGGGGGTCAGAATCCAGGCCTGAGCGGCCTGGTGTGGCCCCCATATGTAACTAAGCCAAATTGACTCACTAGCGCCACCTACAAGTTTTAAAATAATTATCCCTCGCCTCCCGTTGCACGTATCGGCATGATTTTCGGAGGAGACATCACTCGTGACAGGACGCACAAAAAAGTCTCAAGAACCCATGTTCTAAAACCAACAGGAAGTCGGCCATTTTAGGTGGCGGCGGCCATTTGGGGGCGGAAGTATGGGTCGTATCTCGACGAACTCCTCCTAGGGGGTTTGACCGAATGAGTCCGTTGTTGCATCAACGGACACTAGACGGATGGCCGACGTTAAATTGCGAAGGATTTTGGGATATTCCATACGATGTGGGCGTGGCACGCCCCCAAATTTTGCCCATTTTCATATGTCCGGGCCTTGCACGCTGAGCGTAACTGTAGACGTGAATAACTTGGCTCCACGTGGTCAGATCTTCATCATACTTGGTACATGTGATCATGGCCCCGCCCCGAAGGTCCCCGTAGGTCACTTCCTGATTTCGTCGCAGCGCCACCTATTGGCGACAGGCTAAAGGCGTGTCATCTACATGAGGCCTTTTCTGCCAGGAGATTCATCAGATGAACATCAGGGTCACAAGGTCACTGCCTGACAGCCTGGTGAAGCGTGTTGATGGACCATGATGTGTGTAAAGCACATGTGGGGGGCGTGGCCACGGCGAATGGTCAGCCTTCGCCATTGACCATCAAAAGGTCATCATTTGCCTGCAGAAGGTCACAGGCTGCTGAAATCTTAAACGTGAGGCCTTAATCCAGGCCTGAGCGCCCTGGTGGTGCTCCCATGTGACACCAATCTAAATTGACACACTAGCGCCACCTAGAAGTTTCAATTCATTATCCCTCGCCACCCGTTACACGTATCACTATGATTTTCGGTGGAGACGTCTATCAAGACAGGACGCACTTAACGCTCCAGAAGCCATGTTCAAAACACAGCGCCACCAACTGGTGGACATGTATATCTGCCGTAACTTCCTGATTCATGTTCAGATTGTCTTGAAATTTTTTTGGGTGTGTTGGGTCAATCTCTGGTCTGTTATACTGTGTGTACATAGACTGTATAGCGCCACCAACTGGTGGAAATGTATATAGCCGTAACTTCCTTCCACATGGTCGGATCAGCCTACAAATTTTTCTGGTGGTCTGGGGTACCCTCTGGTCTATGACTGTGTGTGTGCATAGACTGTATAGCGCCACCAACTGGTGGAAATGTATATAGCCGTAACTTCCTTCCACATGGTCGGATCAGGCCCAAATTTTTTCTGGTGGTCTGGGGTACCCTCTGGTCTGTGACTGTGTGTGTACATAGACTGTATAGCGCCACCAACTGGTGGAAATGTATATAGCCGTAACTTCCTTCCACATGGTCGGATCAGGCCCAAATTTTTTCTGGTGGTCTGGGGTACCCTCTGGTCTATGGCAGTGTGTGTACATAGACTGTATAGCGCCACCAACTGGTGGAAAGGTATATCTGCCGTAACTTCCTTACGCACGGTCGGATCGGCCCCTAATTTTTTCTGTTGGTTCGGGGTACCCTCCGGTCCGTTACCGTGTGGGCGCATACACTCTATAGCGCCACCCACAGGCGGAAACGTATATCCGCCGCAAGGACCTACCGCGCGGTCCGATCGTCGTGAATTTTTTTATGGCGGTTCGCGGCGTCGGACGGGACGTGACCGCGCACCCGCCTCGCCGCCGCTGTCGCCCCCTCCTGGCGGAAAATTGCAAGTGCCGTGACTCCCTTACCGCTTATCCGCTCGCCGCGGTTTTTCGTACGGCGCGTCCGCGCGCCCGTCCGGTCGCGCGCGCGACCCCGACCCGCGCGTACCCCCGACCCGCGCGTACCCCCGAGCGCGTCGGGGTGCTCGAGCCCGCTCATCACTGCTTGCAGTTTTAATTAGGGCTCGAGCACTGACCAGTGCGAAAGCCCTATTGTTATCGTTCCGTTTATTATTATTATTAGGGCTCGAGCACTGACCAGTGCGAAAGCCCTATTGTTATCGTTCCGTTTATTATTATTATTATTATTATTATTCTGCCAACCGTCGGCCTTTTTGAGGGCCTCAACATGCCCGAAAACTCACCAAATTTGGCGAGCGCATCAGGTCTGGCGAAAAATTTTATATTTTATGGGTTTCAAATATCATGTTCCAAAATTGCCTCTCTAGCGCCACCTTGAATTTTAAAAAAAATTAGCCCCCGACACCAGTTTCACCTATCGTCACGAAACTCGGTGGAGACGTCTATCGTGACAGGACGGACCAAAAAGTCTCAAGAACCCATATTGGAAAATGAACAGGAAGTCAGCCATTTTGGATGGCGGCGCCCGTTTTTGTGCCAGAAGTTGGGGTCGTATCTCGACGAACTCCTCCTAGGGGGTTTGACCAAATGAGTCCGTTGTTGCATCAACGGACACTAGACGGATGGCCGACGTTAAATTGCGAAGGATTTTGGGATATTCCATACGATGTGGGCGTGGCACGCCCCCAAATTTTGCCCATTTTCATATGTCCGGCCCTTGCACGCTGAGCGTAACTGTAGACGTGAATAACTTGGCTCCACGTGGTCAGATCTTCATCATACTTGGTACATGTGATCATGGCCCCGCCCCGAAGGTCCCCGTAGGTCACTTCCTGATTTCGTCGCAGCGCCACCTATTGGCGACAGGCTAAAGGTGTGTCATCTACATGAGGCCTTTTCTGCCAGGAGATTCATCAGATGAACATCAGGGTCACAAGGTCACTGCCTGACAGCCTGGTGAAGCCTGTTGATGGACCATGATGCAGGAAAAGCGCACGTGGTGGGCGTGGCCTGGCGGCGAATGCTCAGACCTCGCCATTTACATAGAAAAGGTCATCATTCGCCCGCAAAAGGTCGCATGGGCTTGAAAGCTCATAGGGGGGGTCAGAATCCAGGCCTGAGCGGCCTGGTGTGGCCCCCATATGAAACCAAGCCAAATTGACTCACTAGCGCCACCTACAAGTTTTAAAATAATTATCCCTCGCCTCCCGTTGCACGTATCGGCATGATTTTCGGAGGAGACATCACTCGTGACAGGACGCACAAAAAAGTCTCAAGAACCCATGTTCTAAAACCAACAGGAAGTCGGCCATTTTAGGTGGCGGCGGCCATTTGGGGGCGGAAGTATGGGTCGTATCTCGACGAACTCCTCCTAGGGGGTTTGACCGAATGAGTCCGTTGTTGCATCAACGGACACTAGACGGATGGCCGACGTTAAATTGCGAAGGATTTTGGGATATTCCATACGATGTGGGCGTGGCACGCCCCCAAATTTTGCCCATTTTCATATGTCCGGGCCTTGCACGCTGAGCGTAACTGTAGACGTGAATAACTTGGCTCCACGTGGTCAGATCTTCATCATACTTGGTACATGTGATCATGGCCCCGCCCCGAAGGTCCCCGTAGGTCACTTCCTGATTTCGTCGCAGCGCCACCTATTGGCGACAGGCTAAAGGCGTGTCATCTACATGAGGCCTTTTCTGCCAGGAGATTCATCAGATGAACATCAGGGTCACAAGGTCACTGCCTGACAGCCTGGTGAAGCCTGTTGATGGACCATGATGTGTGTAAAGCACATGTGGGGGGCGTGGCCACGGCGAATGGTCAGCGTTCGCCATTGACCATCAAAAGGTCATCATTTGCCTGCAGAAGGTCACAGGCTGCTGAAATCTTAAACGTGAGGCCTTAATCCAGGCCTGAGCGCCCTGGTGGTGCTCCCATGTGACACCAATCTAAATTGACACACTAGCGCCACCTAGAAGTTTCAATTCATTATCCCTCGCCACCCGTTACACGTATCACTATGATTTTCGGTGGAGACGTCTATCAAGACAGGACGCACTTAACGCTCCAGAAGCCATGTTCAAAACACAGCGCCACCAACTGGTGGACATGTATATCTGCCGTAACTTCCTGATTCATGGTCAGATTGTCTTGAAATTTTTTTTGGTGTGTTGGGTCAATCTCTGGTCTGTTATACTGTGTGTACATAGACTGTATAGCGCCACCAACTGGTGGAAATGTATATAGCCGTAACTTCCTTCCACATGGTCGGATCAGGCCCAAATTTTTTCTGGTGGTCTGGGGTACCCTCTGGTCTATGACTGTGTGTGTACATAGACTGTATAGCGCCACCAACTGGTGGAAATGTATATAGCCGTAACTTCCTTCCACATGGTCGGATCAGGCCCAAATTTTTTCTGGTGGTCTGGGGTACCCTCTGGTCTGTGACTGTGTGTGTACATAGACTGTATAGCGCCACCAACTGGTGGAAATGTATATAGCCGTAACTTCCTTCCACATGGTCGGATCAGGCCCAAATTTTTTCTGGTGGTCTGGGGTACCCTCTGGTCTATGACAGTGTGTGTACATACGCTATAGCGCCACCAACTGGTGGAAATTTATATCTGCCGTAACTTCCTTACGCACGGTCGGATCGGCCCGTAATTTTTTCTGTTGGTTCGGGGTACCCTCCGGTCCGTTACCGTGTGGGCGCATACACTCTATAGCGCCACCCACAGGCGGAAACGTATATCCGCCGCAAGGACCTACCGCGCGGTCCGATCGTCGTGAATTTTTTTATGGCGGTTCGCGGCGTCGGACGGGACGTGACCGCGCACCCGCCTCGCCGCCGCTGTCGCCCCCTCCTGGCGGAAAATTGCAAGTGCCGTGACTCCCTTACCGCTTATCCGCTCGCCGCGGTTTTTCGTACGGCGCGTCCGCGCGCCCGTCCGGTCGCGCGCGCGACCCCGACCCGCGCGTACCCCCGACCCGCGCGTACCCCCGAGCGCGTCGGGGTGCTCGAGCCCGCTCATCACTGCTTGCAGTTTTAATTATTATTATTATTATTATTCTGCCAACCGTCGGCCTTTTTGAGGGCCTTAACATGCCCGAAAACTCACCAAATTTGGCGAGCGCATCAGGTCTGGCGAAAAATTTTATATTTTATGGGTTTCAAATATAATGTTCCAAAATTGGCTCTCTAGCGCCACCTTGAATTTTAAAAAAAATTAGCCCCCGACACCAGTTTCACCTATCGTCACGAAACTTGGTGGAGACGTCTATCGTGACAGGACGGACCAAAAAGTCTCAAGAACCCATATTGGAAAACGAACAGGAAGTCGGCCATTTTGGATGGCGGCGGCCTTTTTCGTGCCAGAAGTTGGGGTCGTATCTCGACGAACTCCTCCTAGGGGGTTTGACCAAATGAGTCCGTTGTTGCATCAACGGACACTAGACGGATGGCCGACGTTAAATTGCGAAGGATTTTGGGATATTCCATACGATGTGGGCGTGGCACGCCCCCAAATTTTGCCCATTTTCATATGTCCGGGCCTTGCACGCTGAGCGTAACTGTAGACGTGAATAACTTGGCTCCACGTGGTCAGATCTTCATCATACTTGGTACATGTGATCATGGCCCCGCCCCGAAGGTCCCCGTAGGTCACTTCCTGATTTCGTCGCAGCGCCACCTATTGGCAACAGGCTAAAGGCGTGTCATCTACATGAGGCCTTTTCTGCCAGGAGATTCATCAGATGAACATCAGGGTCACAAGGTCACTGCCTGACAGCCTGGTGAAGCCTGTTGATGGACCATGATGCAGGAAAAGCGCACGTGGTGGGCGTGGCCTGGCGGCGAATGCTCAGGCCTCGCCATTTACATAGAAAAGGTCATCATTCGCCCGCAAAAGGTCGCATGGGCTTGAAAGCTCATAGGGGGGGTCAGAATCCAGGCCTGAGCGGCCTGGTGTGGCCCCCATATGAAACCAAGCCAAATTGACTCACTAGCGCCACCTAGAAGTTTTAAAATAATTATCCCTCGCCTCCCGTTGCACGTATCGGCATGATTTTCGGAGGAGACATCACTCGTGACAGGACGCACAAAAAAGTCTCAAGAACCCATGTTCAAAAACCAACAGGAAGTCGGCCATTTTAGGTGGCGGCGGCCATTTGGGGGAGGATGTAGGGGTCGTATCTCGACGAACTCCTCCTAGGGGGTTTGACCGAATGAGTCCGTTGTAGCATCAACGAACACTAGACGGATGGCCCACGTTAAATTGCGAAGGATTTTGGGCTGCTCCTTAGGATGTGGGCGTGGCACGCCATCAAACTTTTACCTTTTTCATATCTGGCCCTGCCTGGTGTCTGGCCTTGCCTTGAAGCAATGTACATCAAAGTCAATACACAGTTTGACTGACAGACTGATGATGTCAGTTGATGGACTGTGATGTGTGGAAAGCACATGTGGGGGCGTGGCCACGGCGAATGGTCATCCTTCGCCATTGACCATCGAAGGCTCATATTTTGCCCGCAGAAGGTCACATGCTGCTGAAATCTTAAACGTGAGGCCTTAATCCAGGCCTGAGCGCCCTGGTGGTGCTCCCATGTGACACCAATCTAAATTGACACACTAGCGCCACCTAGAAGTTTCAATTCATTATCCCTCGCCACCCGTTACACGTATCACTATGATTTTCGGTGGAGACGTCTATCATGACAGGACGCACCTAACGCTCCAGAAGCCATGTTCAAAACACAGCGCCACCAACTGGTGGAAATGTATATCTGCCGTAACTTCCTGATTCATGGTCAGATTGTCTTGAAATTTTTTTTGGTGTGTTGGGTCAATCTCTGGTCTGTTATACTGTGTGTACATAGACTCTATAGCGCCACCAACTGGTGGAAATGTATATAGCCGTAACTTCCTTCCACATGGTCGGATCAGGCCACAAATTTTTCTGGTGGTCTGGGGTACCCTCTGGTCTATCTCTGTGTGTGTACATAGACTGTATAGCGCCACCAACTGGTGGAAATGTATATAGCCGTAACTTCCTTCCACATGGTCGGATCAAGCCCAAATTTTTTCTGGTGGTTTGGGGTACCCTCTGGTCTATGACTGTGTGTGTACATACACTGTATAGCGCCACCAACTGGTGGAAATGTATATAGCCGTAACTTCCTTCCACATGGTCGGATCAAGCCCAAATTTTTTCTGGTGGTTTGGGGTACCCTCTGGTCTATGACTGTGTGTGTACATACACTGTATAGCGCCACCAACTGGTGGAAATGTATATAGCCGTAACTTCCTTCCACATGGTCGGATCAGGCCACAAATTTTTCTTGTGGTCTGGGGTGCCCTCTGGTCTATGTCTGTGTGTGTACATAGACAGTATAGCGCCACCAACTGGTGGAAATGTATATAGCCGTAACTTCCTTCCACATGGTCGGATCAAGCCCAAATTTTTTCTGGTGGTTTGGGGTACCCTCTGGTCTTTGACTGTGTGTGTACATAGACTCTATAGCGCCACCAACTGGTGAAAATGTATATAGCCGTAACTTCCTTCCACATGGTCGGATCGGCCCCAACTTTTTTCTGGTGGTTTGGGGTACCCTCTGGTCTATGACTGTGTGTGTACATAGTCTCTATAGCGCCACCAACTGGTGAAAATGTATATAGCCGTAACTTCCTTCCACATGGTCGGATCGGCCCCAAATTTTTTCTGGTGGTCTGGGGTACCCTCTGGTCTATGACTGTGTGTGTACATACGCTATAGCGCCACCAACTGGTGGAAATGTATATCTGCCGTAACTTCCTGATTCATGGTCAGATTGTCTTGAAATTTTTTTTAGTGTGTTGGGTCAATCTCTGGTCTGTTATGCTGTGTGTACATAGACTCTATAGCGCCACCAACTGGTGGAAATGTATATAGCCGTAACTTCCTTCCACATGGTCGGATCGGGCCCAAATTTTTTCTGGTGGTTTGGGGTACCCTCTGGTCTATGACTGTGTGTGTACATACACTCTATAGCGCCACCAACTGGTGGAAATGTATATCTGCCGTAACTTCCTCCCACATGGTCGGATCTGCTCGAATTTTTTTCTGGTGGTTCGGGGTACCCTCTGGTCTATGACTGTCTGTGTACATAGACTGTATAGCGCCACCAACTGGTGGAAACGTATATCCACCGCAAGTACCTACCGCGCGGTCTGATCGTCGTGAATTTTTTTACGGCGGTTCGGGGCGTCGGACGGGACGTGACCGCGCACCCGCCTCGCCGCCGGTGTCGCCCCCTCCTGGCGGAAAATTGCAAGTGCCGTGACTCCCTTATCGCTTATCCCATCGCCGCGATTTTTTGTACGGCGCGTCCGCGCGCCCATCCGGTCGCGCGCGCACCCCCGACCCGTGCGTACCCCCGACCCGCGCATACCCCCGACCCGCGCGTACGCCCGACCGCGTCGGGGTGCTCGAGCCCGCTCATCACTGCTTGCAGTTTTAATTAGGGCTCGAGCACTGACCAGTGCGAAAGCCCTATTGTAATCGTTCCGTTTTTTATTCTGACGAAAGGACGGCCATTTTGAGGGCCTTAACATGCCCGAAAACTCACCAAATTTTGCAAGCGCGTCAGGTCTGCCGAAAATTTCGATCTGGTGGGGGTCCCGAAAACAATGTTCCAAAATTGACTCTCTAGCGCCACCTTTAATTTTTGAAAAAATTGGCCCCCGCCACCAGTTTCACCTATCGTCACGAAACTTGGTGGAGACGTCTATCGTGACAGGACGGACCAAAAAGTCTCAAGAACCCATATTGGAAAACGAACAGGAAGTCGGCCATTTTGGATGGCGGCGGCCTTTTTCGTGCCAGAAGTTGGGGTCGTATCTCGACGAACTCCTCCTAGGGGGTTTGACCAAATGAGTCCGTTGTTGCATCAACGGACACTAGACGGATGGCCGACGTTAAATTGCGAAGGATTTTGGGATATTCCATACGATGTGGGCGTGGCACGCCCCCAAATTTTGCCCATTTTCATATGTCCGGGCCTTGCACGCTGAGCGTAACTGTAGACGTGAATAACTTGGCTCCACGTGGTCAGATCTTCATCATACTTGGTACATGTGATCATGGCCCCGCCCCGAAGGTCCCCGTAGGTCACTTCCTGATTTCGTCGCAGCGCCACCTTTTGGCGACAGGCTAAAGGCGTGTCATCTACATGAGGCCTTTTCTGCCAGGAGATTCATCAGATGAACATCGGGGTCACAAGGTCACTGCCTGACAGCCTGGTGAAGCCTGTTGATGGACCATGATGCAGGAAAAGCGCACGTGGTGGGCGTGGCCTGGCGGCGAATGCTCAGGCCTCGCCATTTACATAGAAAAGGTCATCATTCGCCCGCAAAAGGTCGCATGGGCTTGAAAACTCATAGGGGGGGTCAGAATCCAGGCCTGAGCGGCCTGGTGTGGCCCCCATATGAAACCAAGCCAAATTGACTCACTAGCGCCACCTAGAAGTTTTAAAATAATTATCCCTCGCCTCCCGTTGCACGTATCGGCATGATTTTCGGAGGAGACATCACTCGTGACAGGACGCACAAAAAAGTCTCAATAACCCATGTTCTAAAACCAACAGGAAGTCGGCCATTTTAGGTGGCGGCGGCCATTTGGGGGCGGATGTATGGGTCGTATCTTGACGAACTCCTCCTAGGGGGTTTGACCGAATGAGTCCGTTGTTGCATCAACGGACACTAGACGGATGGCCCACGTTAAATTGCGAAGGATTTTGGGCCGCTCCATAGGATGTGGGCGTGGCACGCCACCAAACTTTGACCATTTCATATCTGGCCCTGCCTGGTGTCTGGCCTTGCCTTGAAGCAATGTACATCAAAGTCAATACACAGTTTGACTGACAGACTGATGATGTCAGTTGATGGACTATGATGTGTGTAAAGCACATGTGGGGGGCGTGGCCACGGCGAATGGTCAGCCTTCGCCATTGACCATCAAAAGGTCATCATTTGCCTGCAGAAGGTCACAGGCTGCTGAAATCTTAAACGTGAGGCCTTAATCCAGGCCTGAGCGCCCTGGTGGTGCTCCCATGTGACACCAATCTAAATTGACACACTAGCGCCACCTAGAAGTTTCAATTCATTATCCCTCGCCACCCGTTACACGTATCACTATGATTTTCGGTGGAGACGTCTATCATGACAGGACGCACCTAATGCTCCAGAAGCCATGTTCTAAACACAGCGCCGCCAACTGGTGGAAATGTATATCTGCCGTAACTTCCTGATTCATGGTCAGATTGTCTTGAAATTTTTTTTGGTGTGTTGGGTCAATCTCTGGTTTGTTATACTGTGTGTACATAGACTCTATAGCGCCACCAACTGGTGGAAATGTATATAGCCGTAACTTCCTTCCACATGGTCGGATCAAGCCCAAATTTTTTCTGGTGGTTTGGGGTACCCTCTGGTCTATGACTGTGTGTGTACATAGACTGTATAGCGCCACCAACTGGTGGAAATGTATATAGCCGTAACTTCCTTCCACATGGTCGGATCAGGCCCAAATTTTTTCTGGTGGTTTGGGGTACCCTCTGGTCTATGACTGTGTGTGTACATCGACTGTATAGCGCCACCAACTGGTGGAAATGTATATAGCCGTAACTTCCTTCCACATGGTCGGATCAGGCCCAAATTTTTTCTGGTGGTCTGGGGTACCCTCTGGTCTATGACTGTGTGTGTACATCGACTGTATAGCGCCACCAACTGGTGGAAATGTATATAGCCGTAACTTCCTTCCACATGGTCGGATCAGGCCCAAATTTTTTCTGGTGGTCTGGGGTACCCTCTGGTCTATGACTGTGTGTGTACATACGCTATAGCGCCACCAACTGGTGGAAATGTATATCTGCCGTAACTTCCTTACGCACGGTCGGATCGGCCCCTAATTTTTTCTGTTGGTTCGGGGTACCCTCCGGTCCGTTACCGTGTGGGCCAACCACTCTATAGCGCCACCCACAGGCGGAAACGTATATCCGCCGCAAGGACCTACCGCGTGGTCCGATCGTCGTGAATTTTTTTATGGCGGTTCGCGGTGTCGGACGGGACGTGACCGCGCACCCGCCTCGCCGCCGCTGTCGCCCCCTCCTGGCGGAAAATTGCAAGTGCCGTGACTACCTTACCGTTTATCCGCTCGCCGCGGTTTTTCGTACGGCGCGTCCGCGCGCCCGTCCGGTCGCGCGCGCGACCCCGACCCGCGCGTACCCCCGACCCGCGCGTACCCCCGAGCGCGTCGGGGTGCTCGAGCCCGCTCATCACTGCTTGCAGTTTTAATTAGGGCTCGAGCACTGACCAGTGCGAAAGCCCTATTGTTATCGTTCCGTTTATTATTATTATTATTATTATTATTATTCTGCCAACCGTCGGCCTTTTTGAGGGCCTCAACATGCCCGAAAACTCACCAAATTTGGCGAGCGCATCAGGTCTGGCGAAAAATTTTATATTTTATGGGTTTCAAATATCATGTTCCAAAATTGGCTCTCTAGCGCCACCTTGAATTTTAAAAAAAATTAGCCCCCGACACCAGTTTCACCTATCGTCACGAAACTCGGTGGAGACGTCTATCGTGACAGGCCGGACCAAAAAGTCTCAAGAACCCATATTGGAAAACGAACAGGAAGTCGGCCATTTTGGATGGCGGCGGACGTTTTTGGGCCAGAAGTTGGGGTCGTATCTCGACGAACTCCTCCTAGGGGGTTTGACCGAATGAGTCCGTTGTAGCATCAACGGACACTAGACGGATGGCCGACGTTAAATTGCGAAGGATTTTGGGATATTCCATACGATGTGGGCGTGGCACGCCCCCAAATTTTGCCCATTTTCATATGTCCGGGCCTTGCACGCTGAGCGTAACTGTAGACGTGAATAACTTGGCTCCACGTGGTCAGATCTTCATCATACTTGGTACATGTGATCATGGCCCCGCCCCGAAGGTCCCCGTAGGTCACTTCCTGATTTCATCGCAGCGCCACCTATTGGCGACAGGCTAAAGGCGTGTCATCTACATGAGGCCTTTTCTGCCAGGAGATTCATCAGATGAACATCAGGGTCACAAGGTCACTGCCTGACAGCCTGGTGAAGCCTGTTGATGGACCATGATGCAGGAAAAGCGAACGTGGTGGGCGTGGCCTGGCGGCGAATGCTCAGACCTCGCCATTCACATAGAAAAGGTCATCATTCGCCCGCAAAAGGTCGCATGGGCTTGAAAGCTCATAGGGGGGGTCAGAATCCAGGCCTGAGCGGCCTGGTGTGGCCCCCATATGAAACTAAGCCAAATTGACTCACTAGCGCCACCTACAAGTTTTAAAATAATTATCCCTCGCCTCCCGTTGCACGTATCGGCATGATTTTCGGAGGAGACATCACTCGTGACAGGACGCACAAAAAAGTCTCAAGAACCCATGTTCTAAAACCAACAGGAAGTCGGCCATTTTAGGTGGCGGCGGCCATTTGGGGGCGGAAGTATGGGTCGTATCTCGACGAACTCCTCCTAGGGGGTTTGACCGAATGAGTCCGTTGTTGCATCAACGGACACTAGACGGATGGCCGACGTTAAATTGCGAAGGATTTTGGGATATTCCATACGATGTGGGCGTGGCACGCCCCCAAATTTTGCCCATTTTCATATGTCCGGGCCTTGCACGCTGAGCGTAACTGTAGACGTGAATAACTTGGCTCCACGTGGTCAGATCTTCATCATACTTGGTACATGTGATCATGGCCCCGCCCCGAAGGTCCCCGTAGGTCACTTCCTGATTTCGTCGCAGCGCCACCTATTGGCGACAGGCTAAAGGCGTGTCATCTACATGAGGCCTTTTCTGCCAGGAGATTCATCAGATGAACATCGGGGTCACAAGGTCACTGCCTGACAGCCTGGTGAAGCCTGTTGATGGACCATGATGCAGGAAAAGCGCACGTGGTGGGCGTGGCCTGGCGGCGAATGCTCAGGCCTCGCCATTTACATAGAAAAGGTCATCATTCGCCCGCAAAAGGTCGCATGGGCTTGAAAGCTCATAGGGGGGGTCAGAATCCAGGCCTGAGCGGCCTGGTGTGGCCCCCATATGAAACCAAGCCAAATTGACTCACTAGCGCCACCTAGAAGTTTTAAAATAATTATCCCTCGCCTCCCGTTGCACGTATCGGCATGATTTTCGGAGGAGACATCACTCGTGACAGGACGCACAAAAAAGTCTCAATAACCCATGTTCTAAAACCAACAGGAAGTCGGCCATTTTAGGTGGCGGCGGCCATTTGGGGGCGGATGTATGGGTCGTATCTTGACGAACTCCTCCTAGGGGGTTTGACCGAATGAGTCCGTTGTTGCATCAACGGACACTAGACGGATGGCCCACGTTAAATTGCGAAGGATTTTGGGCCGCTCCATAGGATGTGGGCGTGGCACGCCACCAAACTTTGACCATTTCATATCTGGCCCTGCCTGGTGTCTGGCCTTGCCTTGAAGCAATGTACATCAAAGTCAATACACAGTTTGACTGACAGACTGCTGAAGTCAGTTGATGGACTATGATGTGTGTAAAGCACATGTGGGGGGCGTGGCCACGGCGAATGGTCAGCCTTCGCCATTGACCATCAAAAGGTCATCATTTGCCTGCAGAAGGTCACAGGCTGCTGAAATCTTAAACGTGAGGCCTTAATCCAGGCCTGAGCGCCCTGGTGGTGCTCCCATGTGACACCAATCTAAATTGACACACTAGCGCCACCTAGAAGTTTCAATTCATTATCCCTCGCCACCCGTTACACGTATCACTATGATTTTCGGTGGAGACGTCTATCATGACAGGACGCACTTAACGCTCCAGAAGCCATGTTCAAAACACAGCGCCACCAACTGGTGGAAATGTATATCTGCCGTAACTTCCTGATTCATGGTCAGATTGTCTTGAAATTTTTTTTGGTGTGTTGGGTCAATCTCTGGTTTGTTATACTGGGTGTACATAGACTCTATAGCGCCACCAACTGGTGGAAATGTATATAGCCGTAACTTCCTTCCACATGGTCGGATCAAGCCCAAATTTTTTCTGGTGGTTTGGGGTACCCTCTGGTCTATGACTGTGTGTGTACATAGACTCTATAGCGCCACCAACTGGTGGAAATGTATATAGCCGTAACTTCCTTCCACACGGTCGGATCAAGCCCAAATTTTTTCTGGTGGTTTGGGGTACCCTCTGGTCTATGACTGTGTGTGTACATAGACTCTATAGCGCCACCAACTGGTGGAAAGGTATATAGCCGTAACTTCCTTCCACATGGTCGGATCAAGCCCAAATTTTTTCTGGTGGTTTGGGGTACCCTCTGGTCTATGACTGTGTGTGTACATAGACTCTATAGCGCCACCAACTGGTGGAAAGGTATATAGCCGTAACTTCCTTCCACATGGTCGGATCAAGCCCAAATTTTTTCTGGTGGTTTGGGGTACCCTCTGGTCTATGACTGTGTGTGTACATAGACTCTATAGCGCCACCAACTGGTGGAAATGTATATAGCCGTAACTTCCTTCCACATGGTCGGATCAGGCCACAAAATTTTCTGCTGGTCTGGGGTACCCTCTGGTCTATGTCTGTGTGTGTACATAGACAGTATAGCGCCACCAACTGGTGGAAATGTATATAGCCGTAACTTCCTTCCACATGGTCGGATCAAGCCCAAATTTTTTCTGGTGGTTTGGGGTACCCTCTAGTCTATGACTGTGTGTGTACATAGACTGTATAGCGCCACCAACTGGTGGAAATGTATATAGCCGTAACTTCCTTCCACATGGTCGGATCAGGCCCAAATTTTTTCTGGTGGTCTGGGGTACCCTCTGGTCTATGACTGTGTGTGTACATACACTGTATAGCGCCACCAACTGGTGGAAATGTATATAGCCGTAACTTCCATCCACATGGTCGGATCAAGCACAAATTTTTTCTGGTGGTTTGGGGTACCCTCTGGTCTATGACTGTGTGTGTATATAGACTGTATAGCGCCACCAACTGGTGGAAATGTATATAGCCGTAACTTCCTTCCACATGGTTGGATCAGGCCCAAATTTTTTCTGGTGGTCTGGGGTACCCTCTGGTCTATGACTGTGTGTGTACATCGACTGTATAGCGCCACCAACTGGTGGAAATGTATATAGCCGTAACTTCCTTCCACATGGTCGGATCAGGCCCAAATTTTTTCTGGTGGTCTGGGGTACCCTCTGGTCTATGACTGTGTGTGTACATACGCTATAGCGCCACCAACTGGTGGAAATGTATATCTGCCGTAACTTCCTTACGCACGGTCGGATCGGCCCCTAATTTTTTCTGTTGGTTCGGGGTACCCTCCGGTCCGTTACCGTGTGGGCCAACCACTCTATAGCGCCACCCACAGGCGGAAACGTATATCCGCCGCAAGGACCTACCGCGCGGTCCGATCGTCGTGAATTTTTTTATGGCGGTTCGCGGCGTCGGACGGGACGTGACCGCGCACCCGCCTCGCCGCCGCTGTCGCCCCCTCCTGGCGGAAAATTGCAAGTGCCGTGACTCCCTTACCGCTTATCCGCTCGCCGCGGTTTTTCGTACGGCGCGTCCGCGCGCCCGTCCGGTCGCGCGCGCGACCCCGACCCGCGCGTACCCCCGACCCGCGCGTACCCCCGAGCGCGTCGGGGTGCTCGAGCCCGCTCATCACTGCTTGCAGTTTTAATTATTATTATTATTATTATTATTCTGCCAACCGTCGGCCTTTTTGAGGGCCTCAACATGCCCGAAAACTCACCAAATTTGGCGAGCGCATCAGGTCTGGCGAAAAATTTTATATTTTATGGGTTTCAAATATCATGTTCCAAAATTGGCTCTCTAGCGCCACCTTGAATTTTAAAAAAAATTAGCCCCCGACACCAGTTTCACCTATCGTCACGAAACTCGGTGGAGACGTCTATCGTGACAGGCCGGACCAAAAAGTCTCAAGAACCCATATTGGAAAACGAACAGGAAGTCGGCCATTTTGGATGGCGGCGGACGTTTTTGGCCCAGAAGTTGGGGTCGTATCTCGACGAACTCCTCCTAGGGGGTTTGACCGAATGAGTCCGTTGTAGCATCAACGGACACTAGACGGATGGCCGACGTTAAATTGCGAAGGATTTTGGGATATTCCATACGATGTGGGCGTGGCACACCCCCAAATTTTGCCCATTTTCATATGTCCGGGCCTTGCACGCTGAGCGTAACTGTAGACGTGAATAACTTGGCTCCACGTGGTCAGATCTTCATCATACTTGGTACATGTGATCATGGCCCCGCCCCGAAGGTCCCCGTAGGTCACTTCCTGATTTCGTCGCAGCGCCACCTATTGGCGACAGGCTAAAGGCGTGTCATCTACATGAGGCCTTTTCTGCCAGGAGATTCATCAGATGAACATCGGGGTCACAAGGTCACTGCCTGACAGCCTGGTGAAGCCTGTTGATGGACCATGATGCAGGAAAAGCGAACGTGGTGGGCGTGGCCTGGCGGCGAATGCTCAGACCTCGCCATTTACATAGAAAAGGTCATCATTCGCCCGCAAAAGGTCGCATGGGCTTGAAAGCTCATAGGGGGGGTCAGAATCCAGGCCTGAGCGGCCTGGTGTGGCCCCCATATGAAACTAAGCCAAATTGACTCACTAGCGCCACCTACAAGTTTTAAAATAATTATCCCTCGCCTCCCGTTGCACGTATCGGCATGATTTTCGGAGGAGACATCACTCGTGACAGGACGCACAAAAAAGTCTCAAGAACCCATGTTCTAAAACCAACAGGAAGTCGGCCATTTTAGGTGGCGCCGGCCATTTGGGGGCGGAAGTATGGGTCGTATCTCGACGAACTCCTCCTAGGGGGTTTGACCGAATGAGTCCGTTGTTGCATCAACGGACACTAGACGGATGGCCGACGTTAAATTGCGAAGGATTTTGGGATATTCCATACGATGTGGGCGTGGCACGCCCCCAAATTTTGCCCATTTTCATATGTCCGGGCCTTGCACGCTGAGCGTAACTGTAGACGTGAATAACTTGGCTCCACGTGGTCAGATCTTCATCATACTTGGTACATGTGATCATGGCCCCGCCCCGAAGGTCCCCGTAGGTCACTTCCTGATTTCGTCGCAGCGCCACCTATTGGCGACAGGCTAAAGGCGTGTCATCTACATGAGGCCTTTTCTGCCAGGAGATTCATCAGATGAACATCGGGGTCACAAGGTCACTGCCTGACAGCCTGGTGAAGCCTGTTGATGGACCATGATGCAGGAAAAGCGAACGTGGTGGGCGTGGCCTGGCGGCGAATGCTCAGACCTCGCCATTTACATAGAAAAGGTCATCATTCGCCCGCAAAAGGTCGCATGGGCTTGAAAGCTCATAGGGGGGGTCAGAATCCAGGCCTGAGCGGCCTGGTGTGGCCCCCATATGAAACCAAGCCAAATTGACTCACTAGCGCCACCTACAAGTTTTAAAATAATTATCCCTCGCCTCCCGTTGCACGTATCGGCATGATCGGAGGAGACATCACTCGTGACAGGACGCACAAAAAAGTCTCAAGAACCCATGTTCTAAAACCAACAGGAAGTCGGCCATTTTAGGTGGCGGCGGCCATTTGGGGGCGGATGTATGGGTCGTATCTTGACGAACTCCTCCTAGGGGGTTTGACCGAATTAGTCCGTTGTTGCATCAACGGACACTAGACGGATGGCCCACGTTAAATTGCGAAGGATTTTGGGCCGCTCCATAGGATGTGGGCGTGGCACGCCACCAAACTTTGACCATTTCATATCTGGCCCTGCCTGTTGTGTGGCCTTGCCTTGAAGCAATGTACATCAAAGTCAATACACAGTTTGACTGACAGACTGATGATGTCAGTTGATGGACTATGATGTGTGTAAAGCACATGTGGGGGGCGTGGCCACGGCGAATGGTCAGCCTTCGCCATTGACCATCAAAAGGTCATCATTTGCCTGCAGAAGGTCACAGGCTGCTGAAATCTTAAACGTGAGGCCTTAATCCAGGCCTGAGCGCCCTGGTGGTGCTCCCATGTGACACCAATCTAAATTGACACACTAGCGCCACCTAGAAGTTTCAATTCATTATCCCTTGCCACCCGTTACACGTATCACTATGATTTTCGGTGGAGACGTCTATCAAGACAGGACGCACTTAACGCTCCAGAAGCCATGTTCAAAACACAGCGCCACCAACTGGTGGACATGTATATCTGCCGTAACTTCCTGATTCATGTTCAGATTGTCTTGAAATTTTTTTGGGTGTGTTGGGTCAATCTCTGGTCTGTTATACTGTGTGTACATAGACTGTATAGCGCCACCAACTGGTGGAAATGTATATAGCCGTAACTTCCTTCCACATGGTCGGATCAGCCTACAAATTTTTCTGGTGGTCTGGGGTACCCTCTGGTCTATGACTGTGTGTGTGCATAGACTGTATAGCGCCACCAACTGGTGGAAATGTATATAGCCGTAACTTCCTTCCACATGGTCGGATCAGGCCCAAATTTTTTCTGGTGGTCTGGGGTACCCTCTGGTCTGTGACTGTGTGTGTACATAGACTGTATAGCGCCACCAACTGGTGGAAATGTATATAGCCGTAACTTCCTTCCACATGGTCGGATCAGGCCCAAATTTTTTCTGGTGGTCTGGGGTACCCTCTGGTCTATGGCAGTGTGTGTACATAGACTGTATAGCGCCACCAACTGGTGGAAAGGTATATCTGCCGTAACTTCCTTACGCACGGTCGGATCGGCCCCTAATTTTTTCTGTTGGTTCGGGGTACCCTCCGGTCCGTTACCGTGTGGGCGCATACACTCTATAGCGCCACCCACAGGCGGAAACGTATATCCGCCGCAAGGACCTACCGCGCGGTCCGATCGTCGTGAATTTTTTTATGGCGGTTCGCGGCGTCGGACGGGACGTGACCGCGCACCCGCCTCGCCGCCGCTGTCGCCCCCTCCTGGCGGAAAATTGCAAGTGCCGTGACTCCCTTACCGCTTATCCGCTCGCCGCGGTTTTTCGTACGGCGCGTCCGCGCGCCCGTCCGGTCGCGCGCGCGACCCCGACCCGCGCGTACCCCCGACCCGCGCGTACCCCCGAGCGCGTCGGGGTGCTCGAGCCCGCTCATCACTGCTTGCAGTTTTAATTAGGGCTCGAGCACTGACCAGTGCGAAAGCCCTATTGTTATCGTTCCGTTTATTATTATTATTATTATTATTATTATTATTATTCTGCCAACCGTCGGCCTTTTTGAGGGCCTCAACATGCCCGAAAACTCACCAAATTTGGCGAGCGCATCAGGTCTGGCGAAAAATTTTATATTTTATGGGTTTCAAATATCATGTTCCAAAATTGCCTCTCTAGCGCCACCTTGAATTTTAAAAAAAATTAGCCCCCGACACCAGTTTCACCTATCGTCACGAAACTCGGTGGAGACGTCTATCGTGACAGGACGGACCAAAAAGTCTCAAGAACCCATATTGGAAAATGAACAGGAAGTCAGCCATTTTGGATGGCGGCGCCCGTTTTTGTGCCAGAAGTTGGGGTCGTATCTCGACGAACTCCTCCTAGGGGGTTTGACCAAATGAGTCCGTTGTTGCATCAACGGACACTAGACGGATGGCCGACGTTAAATTGCGAAGGATTTTGGGATATTCCATACGATGTGGGCGTGGCACGCCCCCAAATTTTGCCCTTTTTCATCTGCCCCGGCCTTGCACGCTGAGCGTAACTGTAGACGTGAATAACTTGGCTCCACGTGGTCAGATCTTCATCATACTTGGTACATGTGATCATGGCCCCGCCCCGAAGGTCCCCGTAGGTCACTTCCTGATTTCGTCGCAGCGCCACCTATTGGCGACAGGCTAAAGGCGTGTCATCTACATGAGGCCTTTTCTGCCAGGAGATTCATCAGATGAACATCAGGGTCACAAGGTCACTGCCTGACAGCCTGGTGAAGCCTGTTGATGGACCATGATGCAGGAAAAGCGCACGTGGTGGGCGTGGCCTGGCGGCGAATGCTCAGACCTCGCCATTTACATAGAAAAGGTCATCATTCGCCCGCAAAAGGTCGCATGGGCTTGAAAGCTCATAGGGGGGGTCAGAATCCAGGCCTGAGCGGCCTGGTGTGGCCCCCATATGAAACTAAGCCAAATTGACTCACTAGCGCCACCTACAAGTTTTAAAATAATTATCCCTCGCCTCCCGTTGCACGTATCGGCATGATTTTCGGAGGAGACATCGCTCGTGACAGGACGCACAAAAAAGTCTCAAGAACCCATGTTCTAAAACCAACAGGAAGTCGGCCATTTTAGGTGGCGGCGGCCATTTGGGGGCGGAAGTATGGGTCGTATCTCGACGAACTCCTCCTAGGGGGTTTGACCGAATGAGTCCGTTGTTGCATCAACGGACACTAGACGGATGGCCGACGTTAAATTGCGAAGGATTTTGGGATATTCCATACGATGTGGGCGTGGCACGCCCCCAAATTTTGCCCATTTTCATATGTCCGGGCCTTGCACGCTGAGCGTAACTGTAGACGTGAATAACTTGGCTCCACGTGGTCAGATCTTCATCATACTTGGTACATGTGATCATGGCCCCGCCCCGAAGGTCCCCGTAGGTCACTTCCTGATTTCGTCGCAGCGCCACCTATTGACGACAGGCTAAAGGCGTGTCATCTACATGAGGCCTTTTCTGCCAGGAGATTCATCAGATGAACATCAGGGTCACAAGGTCACTGCCTGACAGCCTGGTGAAGCCTGTTGATGGACCATGATGCAGGAAAAGCGAACGTGGTGGGCGTGGCCTGGCGGCGAATGCTCAGACCTCGCCATTTACATAGAAAAGGTCATCATTCGCCCGCAAAAGGTCGCATGGGCTTGAAAGCTCATAGGGGGGGTCAGAATCCAGGCCTGAGCGGCCTGGTGTGGCCCCCATATGAAACTAAGCCAAATTGACTCACTAGCGCCACCTACAAGTTTTAAAATAATTATCCCTCGCCTCCCGTTGCACGTATCGGCATGATTTTCGGAGGAGACATCACTCGTGACAGGACGCACAAAAAAGTCTCAAGAACCCATGTTCTAAAACAAACAGGAAGTCGGCCATTTTAGGTGGCGGCGGCCATTTGGGGGCGGATGTATGGGTCGTATCTCGACGAACTCCTCCTAGGGGGTTTGACCGAATGAGTCCGTTGTTGCATCAACGGACACTAGACGGATGGCCCACGTTAAATTGCGAAGGATTTTGGCCCGCTCCATAGGATGTGGGCGTGGCACGCCACCAAACTTTGACCATTTCATATCTGGCCCTGCCTGGTGTCTGGCCTTGCCTTGAAGCAATGTACATCAAAGTCAATACACAGTTTGACTGACAGACTGATGAAGTCAGTTGATGGACTATGATGTGTGTAAAGCACATGTGGGGGGCGTGGCCACGGCGAATGGTCAGCCTTCGCCATTGACCATCAAAAGGTCATCATTTGCCTGCAGAAGGTCACAGGCTGCTGAAATCTTAAACGTGAGTCCTTAATCCAGGCCTGAGCGCCCTGGTGGTGCTCCCATGTGACACCAATCTAAATTGACACACTAGCGCCACCTAGAAGTTTCAATTCATTATCCCTCGCCACCCGTTACACGTATCACTATGATTTTCGGTGGAGACGTCTATCAAGACAGGACGCACTTAACGCTCCAGACGCCATGTTCAAAACACAGCGCCACCAACTGGTGGACATGTATATCTGCCGTAACTTCCTGATTCATGGTCAGATTGTCTTGAAATTTTTTTTGGTGTGTTGGGTCAATCTCTGGTCTGTTATACTGTGTGTACATAGACTGTATAGCGCCACCAACTGGTGGAAATGTATATAGCCGTAACTTCCTTCCACATGGTCGGATCAGCCTACAAATTTTTCTGGTGGTCTGGGGTACCCTCTGGTCTATGACTGTGTGTGTACATAGACTGTATAGCGCCACCAACTGGTGGAAATGTATATAGCCGTAACTTCCTTCCACATGGTCGGATCAGGCCCAAATTTTTTCTGGTGGTCTGGGGTACCCTCTGGTCTATGACAGAGTGTGTACATAGACTGTATAGCGCCACCAACTGGTGGAAAGGTATATCTGCCGTAACTTCCTTACGCACGGTCGGATCGGCCCCTAATTTTTTCTGTTGGTTCGGGGTACCCTCCGGTCCGTTACCGTGTGGGCGCATACACTCTATAGCGCCACCCACAGGCGGAAACGTATATCCGCCGCAAGGACCTACCGCGCGGTCCGATCGTCGTGAATTTTTTTATGGCGGTTCGCGGCGTCGGACGGGACGTGACCGCGCACCCGCCTCGCCGCCGCTGTCGCCCCCTCCTGGCGGAAAATTGCAAGTGCCGTGACTCCCTTACCGCTTATCCGCTCGCCGCGGTTTTTCGTACGGCGCGTCCGCGCGCCCGTCCGGTCGCGCGCGCGACCCCGACCCGCGCGTACCCCCGACCCGCGCGTACCCCCGAGCGCGTCGGGGTGCTCGAGCCCGCTCATCACTGCTTGCAGTTTTAATTATTATTATTATTATTATTATTCTGCCGAAAGGACGGCCATTTTGAGGGCCTGAACATGCCCGAAAACTCACCAAATTTTCCAAGCGCGTCAGGTCTGCCGAAAATTTCGATCTGGTGGGGGTCCCGAAAACAATGTTCCAAAATTGACTCTCTAGCGCCACCTTTTATTTTTGAAAAAATTGGCCCCCGACACCAGTTTCACCTATCGTCACGAAACTTGGTGGAGACGTCTATCGTGACAGGACGGACCAAAAAGTCTCAAGAACCCATATTGCTAAACGAACAGGAAGTCGGCCATTTTGGATGGCGGCGGCCTTTTTTGGGCCAGAAGTTGGGGTCGTATCTCGACGAACTCCTCCTAGGGGGTTTGACCGAATGAGTCCGTTGTAGCATCAACGGACACTAGACGGATGGCCGACGTTAAATTGCGAAGGATTTTGGGATATTCCATACGATGTGGGCGTGGCACGCCCCCAAATTTTGCCCTTTTTCATCTGCCCCGGCCTTGCACGCTGAGCGTAACTGTAGACGTGAATAACTTGGCTCCACGTGGTCAGAGCTTCATCATACTTGGTACATGTTATCATGGCCCCGCCCCGAAGGTCCCCGTAGGTCACTTCCTGATTTCGTCGCAGCGCCACCTATTGGCGACAGGCTAAAGGCGTGTCATCTACATGAGGCCTTTTCTGCCAGGAGATTCATCAGATGAACATCAGGGTCACAAGGTCACTGCCTGACAGCCTGGTGAAGCCTGTTGATGGACCATGATGCAGGAAAAGCGCACGTGGTGGGCGTGGCCTGGCGGCGAATGCTCAGGCCTCGCCATTTACATAGAAAAGGTCATCATTCGCCCGCAAAAGATCGCATGGGCTTGAAAACTCATAGGGGGGGGCAGAATCCAGGCCTGAGCGGCCTGGTGTGGCCCCCATATGAAACTAAGCCAAATTGACTCACTAGCGCCACCTACAAGTTTTAAAATAATTATCCCTCGCCTCCCGTTGCACGTATCGGCATGATTTTCGGAGGAGACATCACTCGTGACAGGATGTACAAAAAAGTCTCAAGAACCCATGTTCTAAAACCAACAGGAAGTCGGCCATTTTAGGTGGCGGCGGCCATTTGGGGCCGGATGTATGGCTCGTATCTCGACGAACTCCTCCTAGGGGGTTTGACCGAATGAGTCCGTTGTTGCATCAACAAACACTAGACGGATGGCCCACGTTAAATTGCGAAGGATTTTGGGCTGCTCCATAGGATGTGGGCGTGGCACGCCACCAAACTTTCACCTTTGGATTCCGGCCCTGCCTGGTGTCTGGCCTTGCCTTGAAGCAATGTACATCAAAGTCAATACACAGTTTGACTGACAGACTGATGATGTCAGTTGATGGACTATGATGTGTGTAAAGCACATGTGGGGGGCGTGGCCACGGCGAATGGTCAGCCTTCGCCATTGACCATCAAAAGGTCATCATTTGCCTGCAGAAGGTCACAGGCTGCTGAAATCTTAAACGTGAGGCCTTAATCCAGGCCTGAGCGCCCTGGTGGTGCTCCCATGTGACACCAATCTAAATTGACACACTAGCGCCACCTAGAAGTTTCAATTCATTATCCCTCGCCACCCGTTACACGTATCACTATGATTTTCGGTGGAGACGTCTATCAAGACAGGACGCACTTAACGCTCCAGAAGCCATGTTCAAAACACAGCGCCACCAACTGGTGGACATGTATATCTGCCGTAACTTCCTGATTCATGGTCAGATTGTCTTGAAATTTTTTTTGGTGTGTTGGGTCAATCTCTGGTCTGTTATACTGTGTGTACATAGACTGTATAGCGCCACCAACTGGTGGAAATGTATATAGCCGTAACTTCCTTCCACATGGTCGGATCAGCCTACAAATTTTTCTGGTGGTCTGGGGTACCCTCTGGTCTATGACTGTGTGTGTACATAGACTGTATAGCGCCACCAACTGGTGGAAATGTATATAGCCGTAACTTCCTTCCACATGGTCGGATCAGGCCCAAATTTTTTCTGGTGGTCTGGGGTACCCTCTGGTCTGTGACTGTGTGTGTACATACACTGTATAGCGCCACCAACTGGTGGAAATGTATATAGCCGTAACTTCCTTCCACATGGTCGGATCAGGCCCAAATTTTTTCTGGTGGTCTGGGGTACCCTCTGGTCTATGACAGTGTGTGTACATAGACTGTATAGCGCCACCAACTGGTGGAAAGGTATATCTGCCGTAACTTCCTTCCACATGGTCGGATCAGGCCCAAATTTTTTCTGGTGGTCTGGGGTACCCTCTGGTCTATGACCGTGTGTGTACATCGACTGTATAGCGCCACCAACTGGTGGAAATGTATATAGCTGTAACTTCCTTACACATGGTCAAATCAGGCCCAAATTTTTTCTGGTGGTCTGGGGTACCCTCTGGTCTATGACAGTGTGTGTACATACGCTATAGCGCCACCAACTGGTGGAAATGTATATCTGCCGTAACTTCCTTCTGCACCGTCGGATCGGCACCAAATTTTTTCTGGTGGTTCGGGGTACCCTCCGGTCCGTTACCGTGTGGGCGCATAGACTCTATAGCGCCACCCGCAGGCGGAAAAGTATATCCGCCGCAAGTACCTACCGCGCGGTCCGATCGTCGTGAATTTTTTTATGGCGGTTCGGGGCGTCGGACGAGACGTGACCGCGCACCCGCCTCGCCGGCGGTGTCGCCCCCTCCTGGCGGAAATTTGTAAATGCCGTAACTCCCTTACTGCTTATCCGATCACCGCGGTTTTTCCTACGGCGTGTCCGCGCGCCTGTCCGGTCACGCACGCGCCCGTCCGGTCGCGCGCGCGCCCCCGACCCGCGCGTACCCCCGACCCGCGCGTACCCCCGAGCGCGTCGGGGTGCTCGAGCCCGCTCATCACTGCTTGCAGTTTTAATTTTTTTTATTATTATTCTGACGAAAGGACGGCCATTTTGAGGGCCTTAACATGCCCGAAAACTCACCAAATTTTGCAAGCGCGTCAGGTCTGGCGAAAATTTCGATCTGGTGGGGGTCCCGAAAACAATGTTCCAAAATTGACTCTCTAGCGCCACCTTTAATTTTTGAAAAAATTGGCCCCCGCCACCAGTTTCACCTATCGTCACGAAACTTGGTGGAGACGTCTATCGTGACAGGACGGACCAAAAAGTCTCAAGAACCCATATTGGAAAACGAACAGGAAGTCGGCCATTTTGGATGGCGGCGGCCTTTTTCGTGCCAGAAGTTGGGGTCGTATCTCGACGAACTCCTCCTAGGGGGTTTGACCAAATGAGTCCGTTGTTGCATCAACGGACACTAGACGGATGGCCGACGTTAAATTGCGAAGGATTTTGGGATATTCCATACGATGTGGGCGTGGCACGCCCCCAAATTTTGCCCATTTTCATATGTCCGGGCCTTGCACGCTGAGCGTAACTGTAGACGTGAATAACTTGGCTCCACGTGGTCAGATCTTCATCATACTTGGTACATGTGATCATGGCCCCGCCCCGAAGGTCCCCGTAGGTCACTTCCTGATTTCGTCGCAGCGCCACCTATTGGCGACAGGCTAAAGGCGTGTCATCTACATGAGGCCTTTTCTGCCAGGAGATTCATCAGATGAACATCGGGGTCACAAGGTCACTGCCTGACAGCCTGGTGAAGCCTGTTGATGGACCATGATGCAGGAAAAGCGCACGTGGTGGGCGTGGCCTGGCGGCGAATGCTCAGGCCTCGCCATTTACATAGAAAAGGTCATCATTCGCCCGCAAAAGGTCGCATGGGCTTGAAAACTCATAGGGGGGGTCAGAATCCAGGCCTGAGCGGCCTGGTGTGGCCCCCATATGAAACCAAGCCAAATTGACTCACTAGCGCCACCTAGAAGTTTTAAAATAATTATCCCTCGCCTCCCGTTGCACGTATCGGCATGATTTTCGGAGGAGACATCACTCGTGACAGGACGCACAAAAAAGTCTCAAGAACCCATGTTCAAAAACCAACAGGAAGTCGGCCATTTTAGGTGGCGGCGGCCATTTGGGGGAGGATGTAGGGGTCGTATCTCGACGAACTCCTCCTAGGGGGTTTGACTGAATGAGTCCGTTGTTGCATCAACGGACACTAGACGGATGGCCCACGTTAAATTGCGAAGGATTTTGGGCCGCTCCATAGGATGTGGGCGTGGCACGCCACCAAACTTTGACCATTTCATATCTGGCCCTGCCTGGTGTCTGGCCTTGCCTTGAAGCAATGTACATCAAAGTCAATACACAGTTTGACTGACAGACTGATGAAGTCAGTTGATGGACTATGATGTGTGTAAAGCACATGTGGGGGGCGTGGCCACGGCGAATGGTCAGCCTTCGCCATTGACCATCAAAAGGTCATCATTTGCCTGCAGAAGGTCACAGGCTGCTGAAATCTTAAACGTGAGGCCTTAATCCAGGCCTGAGCGCCCTGGTGGTGCTCCCATGTGACACCAATCTAAATTGACACACTAGCGCCACCTAGAAGTTTCAATTCATTATCCCTCGCCACCCGTTACACGTATCACTATGATTTTCGGTGGAGACGTCTATCATGACAGGACGCACTTAACGCTCCAGAAGCCATGTTCAAAACACAGCGCCACCAACTGGTGGAAATGTATATCTGCCGTAACTTCCTGATTCATGGTCAGATTGTCTTGAAATTTTTTTTGGTGTGTTGGGTCAATCTCTGGTTTGTTATACTGGGTGTACATAGACTCTATAGCGCCACCAACTGGTGGAAATGTATATAGCCATAACTTCCTTCCACATGGTCGGATCAAGCCCAAATTTTTTCTGGTGGTTTGGGGTACCCTCTGGTCTATGACTGTGTGTGTACATAGACTCTATAGCGCCACCAACTGGCGGAAATGTATATAGCCGTAACTTCCTTCCACATGGTCGGATCAAGCCCAAATTTTTTCTGGTGGTTTGGGGTACCCTCTGGTCTATGACTGTGTGTGTACATAGACTCTATAGCGCCACCAACTGGTGGAAGTGTATATAGCCGTAACTTCCTTCCACATGGTCGGATCAGCCCACAAAATTTTCTGGTGGTCTGGGGTACCCTCTGGTCTATGTCTGTGTGTGTACATAGACAGTATAGCGCCACCAACTGGTGGAAATGTATATAGCCGTAACTTCCTTCCACATGGTCGGATCAAGCCCAAATTTTTTCTGGTGGTTTGGGGTACCCTCTGGTCTATGACTGTGTGTGTACATAGACTCTATAGCGCCACCAACTGGTGGAAATGTATATAGCCGTAACTTCCTTCCACATGGTCGGATCAAGCCCAAATTTTTTCTGGTGGTTTGGGGTACCCTCTGGTCTATGACTGTGTGTGTACATAGACTCTATAGCGCCACCAACTGGTGGAAATGTATATAGCCGTAACTTCCTTCCACATGGTCGGATCAGGCCCAAATTTTTTCTGGTGGTCTGGGGTACCCTCTGGTCTATGACTGTGTGTGTACATACACTGTATAGCGCCACCAACTGGTGGAAATGTATATAGCCGTAACTTCCATCCACATGGTCGGATCAAGCCCAAATTTTTTCTGGTGGTTTGGGGTACCCTCTGGTCTATGACTGTGTGTGTACATAGACTGTATAGCGCCACCAACTGGTGGAAATGTATATAGCCGTAACTTCCTTCCACATGGTCGGATCAGGCCCAAATTTTTTCTGGTGGTCTGGGGTACCCTCTGGTCTATGACTGTGTGTGTACATACGCTATAGCGCCACCAACTGGTGGAAATGTATATCTGCCGTAACTTCCTTACGCACGGTCGGATCGGCCCCTAATTTTTTCTGTTGGTTCGGGGTACCCTCCGGTCCGTTACCGTGTGGGCCAACCACTCTATAGCGCCACCCACAGGCGGAAACGTATATCCGCCGCAAGGACCTACCGCGCGGTCCGATCGTCGTGAATTTTTTTATGGCGGTTCGCGGCGTCGGACGGGACGTGACCGCGCACCCGCCTCGCCGCCGCTGTCGCCCCCTCCTGGCGGAAAATTGCAAGTGCCGTGACTCCCTTACCGCTTATCCGCTCGCCGCGGTTTTTCGTACGGCGCGTCCGCGCGCCCGTCCGGTCGCGCGCGCGACCCCGACCCGCGCGTACCCCCGACCCGCGCGTACCCCCGAGCGCGTCGGGGTGCTCGAGCCCGCTCATCACTGCTTGCAGTTTTAATTAGGGCTCGAGCACTGACCAGTGCGAAAGCCCTATTGTAATCGTTCCGTTTTTTATTATTAGGGCTCGAGCACTGACCAGTGCGAAAGCCCTATTGTAATCGTTCCGTTTTTAGGGCTCGAGCACTGACCAGTGCGAAAGCCCTATTGTAATCGTAATGTTTATTATTATTATTATTATTATTATTATTATTCCGACGAAAGGACGGCCATTTTGAGGGCCTCAACATGCCCGAAAACTCACCAAATTTTGCAAGCGCGTCAGGTCTGGCGAAAATTTCGATCTGGTGGGGGTCCCGAAAACAATGTTCCAAAATTGACTCTCTAGCGCCACCTTGGATTTGAAAAAAAATTAGCCCCCGACACCAGTTTCACCTATCGTCACGAAACTCGGTGGAGACGTCTATCGTGACAGGACGGACCAAAAAGTCTCAAGAACCCATATTGGAAAACGAACAGGAAGTCAGCCATTTTGGATGGCGGCGGCCGTTTTTGGGCCAGAAGTTGGGGTCGTATCTCGACGAACTCCTCCTAGGGGGTTTGACCAAATGAGTCCGTTGTTGCATCAACGGACACTAGACGGATGGCCGACGTTAAATTGCGAAGGATTTTGGGATATTCCATACGATGTGGGCGTGGCACGCCCCCAAATTTTCCCCTTGTTCATCTGCCCCGGCCTTGCACGCTGAGCGTAACTGTAGACGTGAATAACTTGGCTCCACGTGGTCAGATCTTCATCATACTTGGTACATGTGATCATGGTCCCGCCCCGAAGGTCCCCGTAGGTCACTTCCTGATTTCGTCGCAGCGCCACCTATTGGCGACAGGCTAAAGGCGTGTCATCTACATGAGGCCTTTTCTGCCAGGAGATTCATCAGATGAACATCAGGGTCACAAGGTCACTGCCTGACAGCCTGGTGAAGCCTGTTGATGGACCATGATGCAGGAAAAGCGAACGTGGTGGGCGTGGCCTGGCGGCGAATGCTCAGACCTCGCCATTTACATAGAAAAGGTCATCATTCGCCCGCAAAAGGTCGCATGGGCTTGAAAGCTCATAGGGGGGGTCAGAATCCAGGCCTGAGCGGCCTGGTGTGGCCCCCATATGAAACTAAGCCAAATTGACTCACTAGCGCCACCTACAAGTTTTAAAATAATTATCCCTCGCCTCCCGTTGCACGTATCGGCATGATTTTCGGAGGAGACATCACTCGTGACAGGACGCACAAAAAAGTCTCAAGAAACCATGTTCTAAAACCAACAGGAAGTCGGCCATTTTAGGTGGCGGCGGCCATTTGGGGGCGGAAGTATGGGTCGTATCTCGACGAACTCCTCCTAGGGGGTTTGACTGAATGAGTCCGTTGTTGCATCAACGGACACTAGACGGATGGCCCACGTTAAATTGCGAAGGATTTTGGGATATTCCATACGATGTGGGCGTGGCACGCCCCCAAATTTTGCCCATTTTCATATGTCCGGGCCTTGCACGCTGAGCGTAACTGTAGACGTGAATAACTTGGCTCCACGTGGTCAGATCTTCATCATACTTGGTACATGTGATCATGGCCCCGCCCCGAAGGTCCCCGTAGGTCACTTCCTGATTTCGTCGCAGCGCCACCTATTGGCGACAGGCTAAAGGCGTGTCATCTACATGAGGCCTTTTCTGCCAGGAGATTCATCAGATGAACATCAGGGTCACAAGGTCACTGCCTGACAGCCTGGTGAAGCCTGTTGATGGACCATGATGCAGGAAAAGCGCACGTGGTGGGCGTGGCCTGGCGGCGAATGCTCAGGCCTCGCCATTTACATAGAAAAGCTCATCATTCGCCCGCAAAAGGTCGCATGGGCTTGAAAACTCATAGGGGGGGTCAGAATCCAGGCCTGAGCGGCCTGGTGTGGCCCCCATATGAAACCAAGCCAAATTGACTCACTAGCGCCACCTACAAGTTTTAAAATAATTATCCCTCGCCTCCCGTTGCACGTATCGGCATGATTTTCGGAGGAGACATCACTCGTGACAGGACGCACAAAAAAGTCTCAAGAACCCATGTTCAAAAACCAACAGGAAGTCGGCCATTTTAGGTGGCGGCGGCCATTTGGGGGAGGATGTAGGGGTCGTATCTCGACGAACTCCTCCTAGGGGGTTTGACCGAATGAGTCCGTTGTTGCATCAACGGACACTAGACGGATGGCCCACGTTAAATTGCGAAGGATTTTGGGCCGCTCCATAGGATGTGGGCGTGGCACGCCACCAAACTTTGACCATTTCATATCTGGCCCTGCCTGGTGTCTGGCCTTGCCTTGAAGCAATGAACATCAAAGTCAATACACAGTTTGACTGACAGACTGATGATGTCAGTTGATGGACTATGATGTGTGTAAAGCACATGTGGGGGGCGTGGCCACGGCGAATGGTCAGCCTTCGCCATTGACCATCAAAAGGTCATCATTTGCCTGCAGAAGGTCACAGGCTGCTGAAATCTTAAACGTGAGGCCTTAATCCAGGCCTGAGCGCCCTGGTGGTGCTCCCATGTGACACCAATCTAAATTGACACACTAGCGCCACCTAGAAGTTTCAATTCATTATCCCTCGCCACCCGTTACACGTATCACTATGATTTTCGGTGGAGACGTCTATCATGACAGGACGCACTTAACGCTCCAGAAGCCATGTTCAAAACACAGCGCCACCAACTGGTGGAAATGTATATCTGCCGTAACTTCCTGATTCATGGTCAGATTGTCTTGAAATTTTTTTTGGTGTGTTGGGTCAATCTCTGGTTTGTTATACTGGGTGTACATAGACTCTATAGCGCCACCAACTGGTGGAAATGTATATAGCCGTAACTTCCTTCCACATGGTCGGATCAAGCCCAAATTTTTTCTGGTGGTTTGGGGTACCCTCTGGTCTATGACTGTGTGTGTACATAGACTCTATAGCGCCACCAACTGGTGGAAATGTATATAGCCGTAACTTCCTTCCACATGGTCGGATCAAGCCCAAATTTTTTCTGGTGGTTTGGGGTACCCTCTGGTCTATGACTGTGTGTGTACATAGACTCTATAGCGCCACCAACTGGTGGAAAGGTATATAGCCGTAACTTCCTTCCACATGGTCGGATCAAGCCCAAATTTTTTCTGGTGGTTTGGGGTACCCTCTGGTCTATGACTGTGTGTGTACATAGACTCTATAGCGCCACCAACTGGTGGAAAGGTATATAGCCGTAACTTCCTTCCACATGGTCGGATCAAGCCCAAATTTTTTCTGGTGGTTTGGGGTACCCTCTGGTCTATGACTGTGTGTGTACATAGACTCTATAGCGCCACCAACTGGTGGAAATGTATATAGCCGTAACTTCCTTCCACATGGTCGGATCAGGCCACAAAATTTTCTGCTGGTCTGGGGTACCCTCTGGTCTATGTCTGTGTGTGTACATAGACAGTATAGCGCCACCAACTGGTGGAAATTTATATAGCCGTAACTTCCTTCCACATGGTCGGATCAAGCCCAAATTTTTTCTGGTGGTTTGGGGTACCCTCTAGTCTATGACTGTGTGTGTACATAGACTGTATAGCGCCACCAACTGGTGGAAATGTATATAGCCGTAACTTCCTTCCACATGGTCGGATCAGGCCCAAATTTTTTCTGGTGGTCTGGGGTACCCTCTGGTCTATGACTGTGTGTGTACATACGCTATAGCGCCACCAACTGGTGGAAATGTATATCTGCCGTAACTTCCTTACGCACGGTCGGATCGGCCCCTAATTTTTTCTGTTGGTTCGGGGTACCCTCCGGTCCGTTACCGTGTGGGCCAACCACTCTATAGCGCCACCCACAGGCGGAAACGTATATCCGCCGCAAGGACCTACCGCGCGGTCCGATCGTCGTGAATTTTTTTATGGCGGTTCGCGGTGTCGGACGGGACGTGACCGCGCACCCGCCTCGCCGCCGCTGTCGCCCCCTCCTGGCGGAAAATTGCAAGTGCCGTGACTCCCTTACCGCTTATCCGCTCGCCGCGGTTTTTCGTACGGCGCGTCCGCGCGCCCGTCCGGTCGCGCGCGCGACCCCGACCCGCGCGTACCCCCGACCCGCGCGTACCCCCGAGCGCGTCGGGGTGCTCGAGCCCGCTCATCACTGCTTGCAGTTTTAATTTATTATTATTATTATTATTCCGACGAAAGGACGGCCATTTTGAGGGCCTTAACATGCCCGAAAACTCACCAAATTTTGCAAGCGCGTCAGGTCTGGCGAAAATTTCGATCTGGTGGGGGTCCCGAAAACAATGTTCCAAAATTGACTCTCTAGCGCCACCTTTAATTTTTGAAAAAATTGGCCCCCGCCACCAGTTTCACCTATCGTCACGAAACTTGGTGGAGACGTCTATCGTGACAGGACGGACCAAAAAGTCTCAAGAACCCATATTGGAAAACGAACAGGAAGTCGGCCATTTTGGATGGCGGCGGCCTTTTTCGTGCCAGAAGTTGGGGTCGTATCTCGACGAACTCCTCCTAGGGGGTTTGACCAAATGAGTCCGTTGTTGCATCAACGGACACTAGACGGATGGCCGACGTTAAATTGCGAAGGATTTTGGGATATTCCATACGATGTGGGCGTGGCACGCCCCCAAATTTTGCCCATTTTCATATGTCCGGCCCTTGCACGCTGAGCGTAACTGTAGACGTGAATAACTTGGCTCCACGTGGTCAGATCTTCATCATACTTGGTACATGTGATCATGGCCCCGCCCCGAAGGTCCCCGTAGGTCACTTCCTGATTTCGTCGCAGCGCCACCTATTGGCGACAGGCTAAAGGCGTGTCATCTACATGAGGCCTTTTCTGCCAGGAGATTCATCAGATGAACATCAGGGTCACAAGGTCACTGCCTGACAGCCTGGTGAAGCCTGTTGATGGACCATGATGCAGGAAAAGCGCACGTGGTGGGCGTGGCCTGGCGGCGAATGCTCAGGCCTCGCCATTTACATAGAAAAGGTCATCATTCGCCCGCAAAAGGTCGCATGGGCTTGAAAGCTCATAGGGGGGGTCAGAATCCAGGCCTGAGCGGCCTGGTGTGGCCCCCATATGAAACCAAGCCAAATTGACTCACTAGCGCCACCTAGAAGTTTTAAAATAATTATCCCTCGCCTCCCGTTGCACGTATCGGCATGATTTTCGGAGGAGACATCACTCGTGACAGGACGCACAAAAAAGTCTCAAGAACCCATGTTCAAAAACCAACAGGAAGTCGGCCATTTTAGGTGGCGGCGGCCATTTGGGGGAGGATGTAGGGGTCGTATCTCGACGAACTCCTCCTAGGGGGTTTGACCGAATGAGTCCGTTGTTGCATCAACGGACACTAGACGGATGGCCCACGTTAAATTGCGAAGGATTTTGGGCTGCTCCTTAGGATGTGGGCGTGGCACGCCATCAAACTTTTACCTTTTTCATATCTGGCCCTGCCTGGTGTCTGGCCTTGCCTTGAAGCAATGTACATCAAAGTCAATACACAGTTTGACTGACAGACTGATGATGTCAGTTGATGGACTATGATGTGTGTAAAGCACATGTGGGGGGCGTGGCCACGGCGAATGGTCAGCCTTCGCCATTGATCATCGAAGGCTCATATTTTGCCCGCAGAAGGTCACATGCTGCTGAAATCTTACACGTCAGGCCTTAATCCAGGCCTGAGCGCCCTGGTGGTGCTCCCATGTGACACCAATCTAAATTGACACACTAGCGCCACCTAGAAGTTTCAATTCATTATCCCTCGCCACCCGTTGCACGTATCACTATGATTTTTGGTGGAGACGTCTATCATGACAGGACGCACCTAACGCTCCAGAACCCATGTTCTAAACACAGCGCCACCACCTGGTGGAAATGTATATAGCCGTAACTTCCTTCCACATGGTCGGATCTGCCCCAAATTTTTTCTGGTGGTCTGGGGTACACTCTGGTCTATGACTGTGTGTGTACATACCGTATAGCGCCACCAACAGGCAGAGATGTACATCTGCCGTAACTTCCTGATTCGTGGTCAGATTGTCTTGAATTTTTTTTGGTGTTGGGTCAATCTCTAGTTTGTTATACTGTGTATACATAGACTTTATAGCGCCACCAACTGGTTGAAATGTATATCTGCCGTAACTTCCTTCCACATGGAAGGAAAATCAGTCTGTGTACATATAGCGCCACCAACTGTTTGAATTGTATAACTCCATTCTATATGGTCTGATCTTTTTTCTATGGTGGCACAGACAAGACATGACCATGTACCCACCTTAGACTGTATAGCGCCACCAACCTCTGGAAAAGTAGAACTACATTTTACATGGTCTGTCTGTCCCAAGACTTTTAGAGTTGTGACATCAAACAGGACATGACCACATACCCACCTCTGAAAGAGTTGTCAATATCTGTCATAACACCCTGCCACACAGTCAATTATGGACACAATTATGCTGACATTCGTCATTATACATCCTTCTATGCTGTTCATCCTCCACATGGGTCATAGGTGTGCTGGAACCAATCCCAGCTATATTTTGATGTGCCATGCTGGTGGACTTCACGATTGCTGGTTGGGTCCTTGGTCTGTGAAGCATCTCTGTGGTCCACCCAGGGTCCAAGTGGGTGGAGTGTTTTGCAGGATAGCAGCAGAGACCGAGTTGACATTGTAGATTGTCTAAACTATGAATGAACACGTGTGGGGTTATGTACTAAACATGCAGAAATGACAAAAGCAGTTATGTCAAGCCAATTTATTTGATATAGTGCCAATTCTAATCATCATATGGAAGTTATCTAGAAAGAGAACCAACTGAACCCCACACGAGCAAGCACTTGGCAACGGAGGCAAGGAAAAACTCTTTGAGAAACCTTGGACAGAACCCAGGCTCTATGGGGCGGCCGTCTGTCTCGACCGGTTGGGTTGAGAGGGATGACTGAGAGATGGTAGGTAGACAGTGGTGAAGAAAGGACAGAGGGTTAAGAATGGGTGGAGGAAAGGATCAGCAGTTGCAGTCCCACGATGACCAGTTCCCGGAATCGCCAGTATCCTATCCAGTCAGCAATGGGTGGATGTCAAGGTGCAACGGTGGGAGCTCCTCTGGAAGCAGCCTGCATTCACTACAGGTCAGAGAAAGAGTGAAAGCAAATGCGTTAGTAAACTTGCTATGATCATATAAAAAGTCAAAGAAGACAGCATGAGGAAGGTTTTTTGTACTACAAGTACCATGGCATTCTATGTATTATTTTAGTAGCACAAGCACAAGGCCCCCATACATTTTGGTTAACAGGTTAACAATTTTCCCCTGCATAACATAAACTCATGTAAGATTCTGTGTCCCATTAAGCATAGTGGAGGTGTTTCCAACTTCCAGCTAATTAAAGCTACTTTGTCAAAAAGAAAGTGTTTATGTGACTGGCAACATTTCAAGATGTATTTTACCTACAAAGCAAAGTTTAACTTGTCGTCTGGAGCCCAGTTTACGTATCGGGAGAAATCACAAGAGTATAATGTCAAGTGGCAAAAAAGGCAAGTGTTTCACACATGAACAGAATTTGACCAATATGAAAAGTGAAAAAAGCTCCATATCTTACCACATGCAGCTCTTGTCAGAGGACACTCACACCGTCAGAGGGGTCTTGTCCTGTTGATGAAAACTCACATGCATGCAAACCACTACATTGCCATTATAATAGTTGGTATGATGCACTTATGGGATTAGTTTTACTTCTATGCTATTCTACTGCTACTATGTTAAATCTACGCATGTACTTCTACTGCTACTTTGTTAACATACGCATGCACTTCTACAGCTACTATGTTAACATACGCATGCACTTCTACAGCTACTATGTTAACATACGCATGGAGTTCTACTGCTACTATGTTTAATATAAAGATTGTGCGTGGAACTGAAGACAGGCGGCAACTAGAAAGACAAGAGCAGAGGTTAGTCACAATATACATTCACATATTTACATGTTTACATGTTTACATATTTACATATTTACATATTTACATATTTACATATTTACATATTTACATATTTACATATTTACATTGCCCTCATTGTTTGCATTACCGTGTCTGGAAAAACGTATTTTTCGCCAGTGATTGACAAACACAATCCACCGTTCTCGGAAGAGTAAACTCGCGGATTGGAAAATGTCCACTGGTTAGAAAAATACCAACGTGTTCAGAAAAGTCTTAGTTTTAATCCCTTTGATTCTTAATTTTGGCCAGTGGTCGAATTTTGCGCCAGTGATTGACTAATACAAATTGGTTAGAAAAATAACTGTTGAAAAGGGTTTGAATCCCTTTAGTATTTAACTTTAAGGCAGACAGCCGGTAACTATCAAGACAAGAGGACAGGTGAGTGAGGCAGCACTGGGATCATTTCATCAGGTACTATTTATATATTTACATATTTACATATTTACATATTTACATATATACATATTTACATATATACATATATACATATATACAATATGTATACTATTTAAAATATATGCAGATGTTACAATATTTACATGTTTACAATATTTACATGTTTACAATATTTACATGTTTACAATATTTTCATGTTTACAATATTTTCATGTTTACAATATTTTCATGTTAATTTACTGGTTTGACAAAAGGAAAATACTCCCTATCCTAAAACCTAGAAACTGGGATCTTAATTATGACCAGTGATTATGACTAATACAATCCACCGTTCTCGTTGGGCAAGTAAACTCGTGGATTGCACATTGTCCACTGGTTGAACCTAAACCTATTTTACACTATACACTAGACCATAAGACTGCCAGAAGAACGCTGAAGTAGAATGTGTATGTGCGTGTGTGTGCGTTTTACATTTTGTGTCTAAAAGAGCACAAAATCCCTTCATGATCACTGAAATAAGTGGGCATCACAACTGATTCTACATCAAAGTGTGATGTTTTGACATATACGTGGTCAATTAGTGTACCCTTTTCTGTGGTAGGATGTTTGACTGACTGGCTGAACCCTTTCCTAGCCATGAATGTGCTGATAGTGGAAGATTTTAACAAATTTTCATTAAAATCTCCCAGTACCACAATGCTGGCGTACTTCTGGTGCAACCAATCCAGCAGCGTGCCAAGGTGACCTTGAAACAACGCCATTGGATAGGAGGGTGGTCGATACACAACTGCTATTAACACACTGGGTGAGGAGCAGTTCACCAGTAAAACTTCCAAGTTGAAGTTTGGGGCGGAGACAACACTACAGTGCAGGTGGTCTGCAATGTACATGCCAACTCCGCCATGCTGTTGCCCTTGTAACTCTACCAAAGCAGGGTTACTGCTGGAGTAAGACAAACATCGTGGTTGGCTATGAAAATGATACCCAGGAATGGTTACACTCCTGGGTGTACATGCCGTTGGCAGCCACGTTTCTGTCACAGCGATGCAGTTAGGCTGCAGGTGCTGTGTACATGCTGCCAAATCTGACGCATGTGTTGTCAAATTTTGGACATTCATCACATACATTGTGAGATGTGGTGGTTGTGCATTTGTTTGTGTTGGTTCACTTTCTGTCAAAAATGGTGGCATCCTACCTACAGCATTCTTAATGGCATCGTTACAGTAAATTTTTTTGGCATTAAACTTTTCAATAATCAAACCGTCTAAGGCCGTGACTCGACTCAATGCGACATACGCCTGCCCTGCGGAAAACACCCTGTCTAGAGACACAACTACATTGCTCACGGTAACACCCTGGACTTTATGTACCGTGCAAGCCCAAGCGAGCTTCAGAGGGAACTGGCGACGCATGCCACCACTTTTTGTTACTTTTTCTTCCTCTGGCAGAATAAATGTACTGTCTTTTAGCGTGACGGACTCATTAGTAGTTTGTGCGCGTCTTTGTTTACCTACTTTGGCATCATCAAACTTTATATAGATCCTACTCGGAAATGTGTCATCCTTTTGGAAAAGAACCTCAGAGACAGTGCCACTAACCCCGTTAACTAAGCCGTCGTCAATATCAATGTTTTTGCAAAGCATTACACGTGCATCTTTAGCGATGTGCAGAGTTTCCTCTAAACACGTGTTGTAAACTTTGCTGTGGTGCCCTACTTTTCTTTCTAAGTTACCGGATTTTTTGTTTTGGCTGAAATCCTCAGCTTTTATCGTCGTGTACTCCGGACAGATCCTGAAAAGCTGTTTTAGATTGTACTCGTTGACTTGTTGATTGGTTGGAAACACATGTAACGCAGAGCTGACCTCACCTGTTTCGCGCTGTTTCAAAAGTTCTATGTCTGTTTCCAACAACGCCGCGCCTTTTGGATGTTTGCGTAGTCTATTTAGCAATGCAGCAAACTGATTATCTTTTTGCCGGACTATCGTTGTCAGTTCGACAACACTGAAAAGATTTGTCCACAAGTTGAAAGTGGCGTCTTCGACATAGAGAGGCTTTCCTTTGACTGGCGGTAACTGGTAAAAATCACCGACGGCGATGATGCTGACGTTGCCAAATGCAGCATAGTCACCGGTTTGCTTAATTTGTCGGAGCCTACCATGAATGTACGTCAACAACTTGTGATCAACCATCGATATTTCATCGATAATCAAAATTTGGAGGTCCGCGAACTTGGCACGCAAGGAATTCACCGTTTCCTCACCCAGTGGTGTGTAAGGCAAACGGGTATCCTTGCCGATGCTCAATGTGCTGTGTATTGTTGTGGCATTCAAATTGTAAGCAGCAATCCCTGTTGGTGCAGCTAGACAGACAGAAATATTGTCCGGTTGCCGACACGTTGTTGACAACAACCTGGTAGCCTCATATTGGATGGCTTTAATTAGGTGGCTTTTTCCTGTCCCGGCACCGCCTGTGATGAATAAGTGCAATGGCTCGGGTTTTCTCCCACCTACTTTATCAAGGCACCACTGTCGAATTTTGTAAAAAATGTCCATTTGAGTATTATTTAGGGAGCGGATCAATGCCAAGCCATCATTTCGACTCATTGACTTTTGCTTTTGTAAGTTTAGAGCGGTTCTATTTTCATTTGCCAAGTCAGGTATTACTTCTGCCTCGTCTTCGACCAACTGCTGTTTTTTCCGGCGTTCTTCTTCGCACTGCAGCCTTTCCAATTCTTGTTCTGGACACAGCAGACACCACGCATCCTCAGCAACACCGCTGTGATCAATAGATCTTTGGATGCTGTCCAGTTCATCCCCGTCGTTGTCGAAATGTTGTTTATTTGTTTCCACTATGGATCGAACAGAATGCATCGACCCATCATTTAATCGGACCGCACCATTGTCATAAAACTCTTCAAATGTTGGGCAGTTGGCAGGTCTTAACTGCAAATCCACCCGGTATGGCAGATACAACTGCAAAAGGCTACGATAATACAACTCGGGGTTTTTGGTTTCTGAAAAGCGCGCAGAGCGTACTACGGCAGGTTTGGTCCGTGTACGTTTTGTCACATGTCCGTAGTTGTTTTTAAGTTCTATTTTGGACGCCGACCTTTCGTTTTTGCTAATGATGCGGTATTCCGAAGCAAATTGTGCCAAGCACATGTCATTAAACGTGTCGTCGTTTGGTCTGTTTTTATAACGGTCGACAATGCTGGTCATCCACATGTCTTCCGTTGTTAATTCGGCCGATGCAGCTTTTTGACGCAAAACACTCACAGGCAAACTCATTTTGACCACATTGTCCCCTGTTGGAACAAAAACTACTTTGCGCGAGCATTCTTTAAGATGCATATTTGTCACCCGGTAAACGGCCTCTTGTGCACACACGTCTCTATTGTGCAAGTACACACTGCCAAGGCTTTTTAAAGCATCTTTGGCACTGACGTTTGCCTGTTTGGATGCTTCTTTCTGGGCATTACTCAGCAGCAATCCAATCTCCCTCTCAGCTTTAGAAATATACGAGATTATGTAAACCACGCACGCATACGCATCAACGACATACTGGATGTCCATATTAGCATTCCAGCATTTAAGCAGAGGTTTGCTGTATGGATTGATCCAAACCTCATTGATTTGACGCTTCACTATCACTTCCGTACGACGACCCAAGCGGCGGTGTGCGGCCTCAAAAGTATTTTGGGTTATACCGAGACTATGGAACAAATGTTCCACACTTTGATATGCGTGGTTCTCGTCAGCCAGGGCTGTTTTAATGGATTTTATGATTTCCGACGCCTCTTCTGCTTTCATGTTTGCGGCATTTTGGGACGCTTTAGGACATGTGCATGTTTTAACTCCGGTTGATTGGCTAACCTGACAAGTGCATGTTTTTTGTCCCTGTCCGTCTAACTGATGGCTAATAAATGTTCGTCCTGACACGGGTTTGGGAAAACCGAAACGACACACTGTGTTTTTCTTCTTGCACGTTTTAGAGTGTCTCTTTGAATGCTGCTGGACGGAAGACACTGTCTCTGTCAATCCTTCATCCTGTGTCTGCAATTCACAAGTAACATATCTATCAATAAAATTTGTGACTTCTTCATCTGAGTTCACTTCAATACGTGGGGCATTCTCGACCCAGAACAAACAATGTACATGTGGGGAACCACGCTGCTGAAATTCCACCCGGTAAAAATAGTCGACTACTTTGCCAATCGGTTGGCTCGAAGACATTATCACCTCTCTGAGAAAGACATGCCACCGGAAATCAAACATCCGTGCAGCAGTCACAGGATTCCGTCTCAACAAATCACACCTGTCCGCCCACTCCAACTCTGCAGCCGTTTGCGTTCGGCCCTCTTGCCTCAAAACACAGTCTAACAAGTTTTGCCACCGTAAATCAGCAGACGAAAAAGAGCAAAACCACGTGGGAACACCAAGCTGACGCACACAGGCCAAAATATCGCGCTGCGTACTCTGCCAAAAGGCTGGAGTGCCTCTGATGGGCTTCAGAAAACGATAGCCCTGGTCACATTCCAACAATGTCTTTAACGACTCATCGTTGGTCAACAAATCTTTGGCCATTTTTGCCACCAAACCAGCAATTCCTTTGCGTAAGGCAATGGAAATGCTCGACACCACCTGCAGAAGTTCACACAAATACTGAGCATAGAATATGTATTCCACATTCTGCCCAAACCGCTTATCAGCATGCATGATACGATTATTGAAATATCGAGACGCCGTCAGCCTATATTGTCGAGTGTCATGAAACGTGAAACGGCCACGTGGAAACAACACTGGGAAACATCTAGCTTCATTTGAATGGTCAGAAAGCAACCTCACAGGATTATTGCCTTCTGCCGGAGCCACATTCAATATATTGTTGTAATACTGATCTAGCGCTTCCTGACCAATGTCTACTGGCATCAAACATGTGTCCTGAAACATGCAGTGCTGCTGTCTATCGTGGAGAAGCTCATCTTCTGCATCTAGAGGCGGTGTGACATCTACTGCAGGAACACTGTCCTCCACCTGAGAGGCATCAGGTTCCCTACAAAAGTCATTGACCCACTCCTCGTTGTACTCTATATCTTCATAATGCACATTTGACTCTTTTAAATATCTCAAGGCTTCTCGAATGTGCATGCTGTCAACAAAATGGTACTCGTAGTGTCCTTTGTAAGTTAACTTTCTTTTGAGCTTGACACGGAGCATAGAGCCTTCCATATTGGACCGTGGCAACAAATTTGTCGTTTCTACAACATTGGCCGGAACACAAGTCACAGGCCCGTGGACACCATTTTGCCCCCCTTTAGGCAGTGCAAGCATTTTCATGAAGGGGATATTTAGTGCAATTAAATGCTGCTCTAAACTGTTCAGACAATCCAGCTCAGGAGGAATCGGGTCCACCCCCAAATTATTTGACACACATTCAGGTGGGAATTCCCCTTTGCTTATCTTGTAATGGCAAGTGTAGCAAATCCACAGCTGCCCTCTACCAGACTCCACCAACAAACAAGGCACCGTGCACTCTGCACTACATTTGTGTAAATAATCCTCACTAATGCACGTGTTCACAAGAGAAGCACTTGCACTTTTGCTGTAATGCTCTCTGTCACACTGCAGGACCTGATGTTTAAACATCAACCTATGGCACACACAGCAGACAAACTGGGGCCCATTCTTCACTTTCTCTAAAAAATTCTCTACAACAACATCAAATTCTTCCTCTCGCAACTTTGCAGCATGCCTTCGTGCCTTCACATCTGCCATTACACGCATTTTGTGCTCCAAGTTACTGTGATACTTCTCTATACCGGCAAGTTTGACAATGGCCCGGTGCCTTATATCTACTTTATACTTTTGGACACTCTGCGCCTTGACTCTGTCCCTGTGCAAGCTGTCACTTTTATACTTTTGGATGCTACGTGTCTTGACTCTGTCCCTGTGCAAGCTGTCACTTTTATACTTTTGGATGCTACGTGTCTTGACTCTGTCCCTGTGCAAGCTGTCCCTTCTATACTTTGTGATGCTAGATGTTTTAACTATGTTTTGATGCACTACATCGCTTCTATATTTTGCTACACTCCTTGACTTCATTCTCTGCCTAAAGACAGCTTGTTCTTTGTATTTTTTTACACTCATTGTTATCTTCTTCTCCCTTTCCAACATTTCGGCTGCATATTTGGATCTGTGGGCCAGTGACCTCTTCTTTTTAAAATATTTGGATGGGCTTATAAGTGGAACCAGGGCCTGATGTTTTTCTTTGCCTGTTTCAACAACATCATTCAAACCAACTGCTACTTCACTATCGGCGCAAATTACTTGATGCCGATGTGACCTGGTACCATACTGACCGACCTGAGCTGTACTATTCTGACAAATGCCAAAGCAACTTCCTAACTGACCCTCATTGACACATGTCACACACTCGTAGTGATTACCACTCGAGTTGTCCAAATAAATCCCACGACTGGATTCTGACGAACTATATCTCAACCAACGACCACCGTAAAAAGTGAAGATATTTATTCCTAAGCTATCCGCTGCTGCCTGAATTTCCACCTCAGTTGCCCAGCTATTGACATATTTCATTTTGGAAACACTAATATATTCTGCCAAACAACTGTACTCACTCCTGAGAAGCTTCTCGTAATCTTCACAGTGCTTTTCCATATGTTTAACCACATGGAGTCTAATTTTCCTGTGATTTTTCTGTGTGCCACTCACCGCTTGTGATATGGCACGGAAAAAACAGTTGCCATCAGCAACAATGCTCTCCTTTTTACATGGCGTTCCTAGGGGTCCAACACGCAAAGTGATAGGCACAATGTTGACCTCACAATCAATGTTCAAAAGTTGGCAGACAACCTGGCAGTCCACTCGAGGCACTGGACAAAAATCATGCTGTGTGGTAACGACACTGACTACTTCAACATCAGATGTACTTGTACTTGAAATGTCAGCCATTTTTAACTTTTTGGAAACATCAGACATCGCCAAGTGACGTTTTCTATCAGACAAAACAGTCACAGCAACACCAGCTATCTCAAAAAGTTTCTCTGTTCCACCAAACCCTGCAGCCAAATTGCTAATGTGATTAGCAAGGTCATCGAGACTACCAAAAGACAGAACAACACTGGTTCCATCACTGCAAACCATGCCATTACAGCTGCGCGAGTGTGAATCTACCAGACAATACTGACCAGCATCACAAATGATGGCACAACTACTTTGGCAAACTGTAAGAATGCACGTGCTGTACTTACCAAACATTGTTTGCAAACCATCATGCAAAGTGACATGAATCCCGTTTTCAATATAATAGCCAGAAACTACATTCACATCACCTGAAGCATAATCATTCTTCATACAAAACTTAAATTTGTGTCCAGCAATCACCTCCTGTTTGGGCAATTCTGTGGCACACAAAAAATGTGATGCGTGACAAATTACGCCACGTTCCCTAAGAGTGGTATACAACTGATCGCCTTCAACAACAGCCATGTCAAGATCAGCAGTATCCCACAACAAGACATTTTTAATACTGTGTAAAGCAGTGGCACAGAAGGCAATCGCCATACACTGTGTTCCTGCATACTTAAACCTTGTATTGCCTTGATGAAATGACCCTTTGACCACCTTTTGTAACCCACCTGTTGGTACCTCCACTGTTGACAGTGAAGATACTTCTTCCCTACCTTTTGTTGCAACTGCACAGTCAACAGCTTGGGCAGCCCTGGGTGTGCGTCGCATACGGAAACCCTTCTTTCGTGGCATCTAAAAGAAAACAATGAAATCGATGTCAGTTCACACGCCATGTACTTAAGCTTCTAAATGCTCTTTCCCATGCTCTCTGGTTACCCCGTGTGTGCGTGGGTTTTCTCCGTGCCCCCCCATTGGCGATGCCATATTGTCCATAGGCAAGAAAGTGGGTGTGAATGGTTGTCTATATGTGCCCTGTGATTGGCTAGCAACCAGGATGTACCCCTCCTCTCGCCCGAATACAACTAGGATAGACTCCAGCAGCAGCAGAAAATGAATGAACATATCCATACATTTTACGTACTGCCTATCCTCACGGGTCGCGGGCATGCTGGAGCCTACCCCAGCTATATTCAGGCGAGAGGTGGACTACATCCCGGTCACCAGCAAAACACAGGGCGCATAGACAACCATTCACAGTCACATTCATGGCCACAGACAATATGGAGTGTGTGTGTGTGGGGTGGGGGTCAAATGAAAGTGAGTATAAATGGTTGTCTCTATGTGCCCTGTGATTGGTTGACAACCAGGATGTACCCGCCTCTCGCCTGAATACAAATGGGATAGACTCCTGCAGCAGCGGTAGAAAATGAATGAATAAATCCATTTATTTTCTGTGCTGCTTAACCTCACAAGGGTCGTGGGCATGCTGGAGCCTACCCCAGCTGTATTCTGGCAAGAGGTGGACTACACCCTGGTCACCAGCCACGCATGGGTCAGAGACAACCATTAACAGTCACATTAATGCCTATGGACAATTTGGAGTCGCCAGTGGGGGGGGGGTACACGGAGAAACACACGCACAGAATACATGCAAACTCCACACAGAGATACAATGATAAATCAAACTTTGTCAATAAATACAACTATTATGCAGAAAACAACATAAATAAATAAACACTAGCTGTGTGTTTTACTGCAAGAGCACTATCTTCCCCCACCCCCTTCATATTGTGTGCGTTTGAGTGGGCACATGCACACTTGGGTGTGGCCCTTTGGCTGAATGACGGGATTAATCATTGGAAACAAGAAAAATGAAGAAAACGTCAGGTGGACGTCTTCTCCTCCGCAACGCGGTAGTGGTTTAGATGAATGACAGGGTTAAAATCATTGGAAACAGAGAAAGCTAAAAAAGTTGAAAACCTACGGTGCGGTGGCTTCTCCACACAAGCAAATCCCAGGTGCTTAATGGTGCTTTTATGGTAGCTACCTTCATTTAGCACAGGTCACAAAATCGTTACCTTTAGGTGTAAAATACTCCCATACTTTTAACATCCGTGAGAATTTATTTTCTCCCCGCCGGCTGCGATAAGATGGCGCGGGGGGGGGGGGCGACCGCCATTTTGTGGCCTGTGGCATCAACGACGCCATTAACGACGACGCCATTTCGGGGCCTTTGTCATCAGTGCCGCCAATTTGCCCGCTAACGGCTCGTTTAAGGTGCGGCAACAACGAATATAATTTTCGCTATACAGCGTTAAGCTCCGACCGTTCGTGTATCCTGAACAAGCGGCCTACGTGCAGCACCGCCGAATATAACTTGAGCTATATTGAGTTAAGTTCGGACCGTTAGTGTATCCCAAACATGCAGTTACCTTGCGGCTACACCAACGACAACATACAAATACATAAAATTATACACATGTGGAGAAAAAGCCGAAGAAAAAACAAAATGGAGTTAAGCTCCAACCGGACGTGCATTCCTGCGATGGGGATCATTCTTACAAATGAATATATTTCAGTTTACTAAGTCTATTAAATAAAAAACTCACCTCTATGTCAGCAGATGAAGTCCAACACAATGGAAAACTGCAGTTTCCGTCGAATGTAGGTCCTGTAGGTCTGAATGTAGGTCTTTGTCTTTGTCTTTGTCTGAGGCAATGCAAAATGCGTTCTCTCGAAAAGTTTTCTGTTCGGTCGAGCAGAAAAGGGGGGGAGGTGGGCACGCGCAGCAGCTTTTATAGCACCATGCACCACACCGTTGAAGAACTGACCAATCGTAGCTCACAAAACCAATCTGTCAGGCTCCGCCTTTGGATAATTGACCAATCGTAAGTCACCAAACAAACAACCTATCAGCGATCGTCTGATTGAATGTAAGATGAAAGTTGGGCGGGTTATTATTTTTTAAATTGACCAATCCTGCCTCACTCACCTATCAATCGATCAGCTATTGGCGGAATGAATGTAATTTGAAATTGGGCGAATTAAACCAAACCATGTTTACGTGGACGAACTGAGGGAAAACTCACCAATGGCATTGCATGCTCACTGTATAAATAAGCTGCAAGTGCAACTATCACCATAACGATGGCAATGCGAGGAAAAGGATTAACCGAGTCCTTGGCGGCTTACTCCGACAACGCGGCATGAAGCGCATCCCGCATTCCAACATCTCCGCCCACGACTTGCTTGCCGGCGGTTGCCATGTCAACGAGAGGGGAATTGAGACGCTCTATCTCAACTTCCGCCGAGAAAACGCTGCAAATCTGCAGTGGATTCACCACAACGGCTCTTTTAAGAGCCAACCACTTTTCCATAAAGAGCAAAATGTTCCAATGCATTCCACACACTGCAACGCACTGCTTCAGAATAAAACGTAAACAAATGGTTGTCGAATGGATCTGACCGATTAGAATGATGTACAAAATACTACACTCAGAAAATGACCCAGAGCCTTATTAAATATAACATAATAAAGTTTACTAACTTAGTAAATCCTCTGAAAATCATTTAATCGCTTACATAAATAAATGCTTAAGTCCAGCGCTTAAGCTTGGTGACGTAGACCGTCATGACGTGCCCCCTTCGCGTCCAAAGGGGTGGAGTTATGAGAGGTCTATGGCGCAGTTTCCGGCAGCACAACACCAGCGAAGGTATCAAGACACGGCAAGCACGGCAAGTTATATGGACGACAATACATCGGTAAGTAGAGCACTTGCAATTTTTAAACTAATACCGACCCCGTCTTCCTTCAACTACGCTGGGTGTTGTTTTTTTAATGTCACCGCTATTCTGTTGTGCGTAAGCTAACTTTAGCTATGTTTGCTAGCCACCGAATTGCTCAGCTAACATGGCTCGTTGGGCGAACATACTTTAACAGGTAACGGACCATCGAACCGGAAAAGTTAAGCTTTTAACCGCGCTCTCTTTGTGTGTACGCCGTGTTTTGCTTAGTTTTACTTTGTTTTTGTAACATGACGTGATGTCGATATGCTCCGACGGGAAGCTCTTGTGGGAACAGCCGAGGTACTTCCGGAGCTCATTACAAATGGAATACAAGAGTATTCAACATTCGCTTTCTACCGCTCACCCCCACGAAGGTCGCGGGGGGTGCTGGAGTCTACTTAGAATTAAATTTGCATGTTTTTGGAATGTGGGAGGAAACCGGAGTACCCGGAGAAAACCCACGCATGCACGGGGAGAACATGCAAACTCCACACAGAGATGGGCAAAAGTATTCATTCAAATTATTTATTCATGGTTTTATATACAAAATATTTATTCGAATTATGAATTACTGCATGTTTTCCTGTAATTATATTTGGAGATATAATTAATATCAATGTGCATTTTTGGCAGGCGAGTGATTAGCGTGCAGACCTCACAGCTAAAAGATGCCAGTTCAATTCCACACTCGGCCATCTCTGTGTGGAGTTTGCATGTTCTCCCCGTGCATGCGTGGGTTTTCTCCTTCTTCAGAACTGTGGATTTAAAACGCAATCCAAAAACTATGTACATGAAATTAGACAGCACTTTGAAAAACAAACCATCCTAACACTGTTTATGCTCCTTTTTAAGGTGGCGGCCCGTGGCCTGGCAATGTAGGCGCTGCACATTGGAGGATACTTCAAAAGGGGAGCTTCTCAAGCATTACCAAGTCAAGCACCGTATTTATGGTTGTGGCTGTAAGTACCTTGTCTTCATTTAAGATGTCCTTGTTCCCTTAAAACATGGAACAGTGGTGAAGTGGTATTCTTCCTCGCTATCCTCCAGGAGCAGAACCAAAACCAACTAATCACCAATTAAAGAAGAGAGACAGCCCAGTCATTAAGGACTTGATGTGCTGAACTTTTGCACATAGAGGAACATACGACATACAAATGAGCATCAGTGACATGAAGCTCAGGTGGCCTACCTTGTTTAATGTCTCACAGGTGAGTATTTGGATTTTTTGTGTCAAACACATTATGGACTGTAAACAACTACTGTATGTTTCACAGTTATACGTAAGTATGCACTTCTGTTTTTGTTGTCACTGATTCTTTTGTCTCTTCTTTCATATGCCTCTTTCAGGAGAGGAAGGTGCCAGAAGGGAGACGAAAGGACACCAAAACTGATGTCCTTGTTTCCAGCGAAGAAAAACGTTGTCAGAGCAAGAATTCAAGCACAGACGAACATTCTACTTCAGGTATTAAAACCATCCTCCACCTATTCAATTTGTACGTTACCTGCAATAGTCATCATTCCACCTGTCTTATTCACATTTCTCTCCATTCTCTGTTCACATCATACAGCTAACATTTATCTCTCCCTCCTATTTATTACTCATCCTTTCCTCCAGTCTTTCTAAAAGGAACTATACGTATGTACGAAGTACACAAAATATTGCACAATATGTCTGTCGTCAGCAACTAAGAAAACATGTTAATTTGAAATAAAGATCTGACAACAAGCCTTCTGCAGGTGCACAGCGCACAGACACAATGTCAGGGCGGTGAAAGTAAAATAATAACACGCACAGCACCTGACTGACATGACCGCTGCTTTTAGTTACTGTGACTGAGAGTAAGAAGCAAAATACTCGTCCATCCTACCTGCTTAAGCTACACAAGCCTGAATAGATATCACTGTGACAACAGATACTGCCGCTTCATTCCTGCTGCTAGTTGCAATACAGATATTTTTATTTCACTCCAGCAACAGCCACAATAGCCACAATCTTACATACAGCCACTTGAACAGTTTTTGGTTTTTCTTCCTTAGTTTTCTGTGCCTCAATCTCTCACATCCTTTGCACACCGCACCACAATATCCAGTTATATTCACGCGCCTGGAAAAATTTTAGGTCTGAGTTTTTTTTGCTGCCATCACTACTTACAAACTTCCCTCTCATGTAATTTCTATAGAAATGTTTGAGACTTAAGTTTTTCTAGTAAATCAAAGCACTGCTTCAATGTGTAGTGTTGCTTTTTGTTACTTTAAACACTTTCTGTTTGGCAGATGGAATCCAACATGAGCAAACAAGGGACGTTGTCATCCGATGCCTTATTGACCGTCTTGCAGGAGATGCTAGTGCCCTTTTCCAGGACTTTGAGGTTGGTATACTACTGTACTTTTTATGCTTTTCAAGGTTTTAAAATTTTAGCAAATGTAATCTCAAATGCACAGCTGCAGTACAGTTGTTTTTTCTTTACTGCACACAAAGATGGAGCTGCTTTTTGTATGCCATAAAGCAACTGTGGACAACAAAAGACAGTACGTGCTACTTCTCTTGTGACGTGCAAGTTGAACGTGAACTCCTAACAGCTGTCTTTACAATATCTGCAGGATGCCGGGGATGGACCAACCAGCATTCAAGAAAAGATGGCATAGTGATTGAGGGCGGCACCGTCCACAGCACTCTTGGGGATCTTAGCCATGCCTGCTACTATCTGATGGGACTGCCGTATGCACGAGACCTGCGGTTCCCCAAGACCCCGTCATCCAGTTTTATGGTGTTCCAGAAAGTACTGCTGGATCTGGATTTATGGAAACCTTTCAAAGACTTCAAAAACTGAAGAATTACCTCCCTGTATGTTTTTGGTGGCAGCAACACAGCGGTCAAGTGGTTAGCACACAGACCTAACAGCTAGGAGACCAGGGTTCAATTCCACCCTCGGCCATCTCTGTGTTGAATTTGCATGTTCTCCCCGTGCATGTGTGAATGTGGGTACTCCAGTTTCCTCCCACATTCCAAAAACAAGCTGTTAATTGGCAACTCCAAAATTGTCCATAGGTATGAATGTAAACATACACATTAACTTTCTTTATTGTCATTGCACAATAACACAGCAGTGAAATTGCCACTGAAATGTTGTTGCCTGGCTCCCGTAATGTGAATGGTTGTTTATCTATATGTGCCCTGTGATTGGCTGGCCACCAGTCCAGGGTGTACCCCGCCTCTCGCCCGTAGACAGCTGGGATAGGCTCCAGCACTTGTGAGGACAAAGCGGTAGAAAATGAATGAATGTTGTTGGTGGCCACTATTCAAAACGATGCTTTCTGAGTGATTTTTTGTTAGTGAGGTTTACCTGTCCTAAGTATAGAAGTTTCATGTGTTAATGTTTATTAAAGTGTCTTAATGTCATGATAATGTCATTCTTTCTGCATTTCAGCCATGTGCTGCATCAATTTCTGCCAGATGCTCATATGCTCATTTTGATGTTGATGTACCCTGAGGTTATATAATTCTAATGGAGATTTCTCAGACTATGTCCAATAATGATGGCGAGATGACACCCCGTGAGGCTTCGAACCATTTCAATCAACTGTATCTTCACGCCGCAAGTCCCTACCGCACGGTCCGATCGTCGCGAAATTTTTTATGGCGGTTCGGGGCATCGGACGGGACGTGACCGCGCACCCGCCTCGCCGCCGCTGTCGCCCCCTCCTGGTGGAAAATTGCAAGTGCCGTGACTCCCTTACCGCTTATTCGCTCGCGGCGGTTTTTCGTACGGCGCGTCCGCGCGCCCGTCCGGTCGCGCGCGCGACCCCGACCCGCGCGTACCCCCGACCCGCGCGTACCCCCGAGCGCGTCGGGGTGCTCGAGCCCGCTCATCACTGCTTGCAGTTTTAATTAGGGCTCGAGCACTGACCAGTGCGAAAGCCCTATTGTAATCGTTCCGTTTTTTATTAGGGCTCGAGCACTGACCAGTGCGAAAGCCCTATTGTTATCGTTCCGTTTATTATTATTATTATTATTATTATTCTGCCAACCGTCGGCCTTTTTGAGGGCCTCAACATGCCCGAAAACTCACCAAATTTGGCGAGCGCATCAGGTCTGGCGAAAAATTTTATATTTTATGGGTTTCAAATATCATGTTCCAAAATTGCCTCTCTAGCGCCACCTTGAATTTTAAAAAAAATTAGCCCCCGACACCAGTTTCACCTATCGTCACGAAACTCGGTGGAGACGTCTATCGTGACAGGACGGACCAAAAAGTCTCAAGAACCCATATTGGAAAATGAACAGGAAGTCGGCCATTTTGGATGGCGGCGCCCGTTTTTGTGCCAGAAGTTGGGGTCGTATCTCGACGAACTCCTCCTAGGGGGTTTGACCAAATGAGTCCGTTGTTGCATCAACGGACACTAGACGGATGGCCGACGTTAAATTGCGAAGGATTTTGGGATATTCCATACGATGTGGGCGTGGCACGCCCCCAAATTTTGCCCATTTTCATATGTCCGGCCCTTGCACGCTGAGCGTAACTGTAGACGTGAATAACTTGGCTCCACGTGGTCAGATCTTCATCATACTTGGTACATGTGATCATGGCCCCGCCCCGAAGGTCCCCGTAGGTCACTTCCTGATTTCGTCGCAGCGCCACCTATTGGCGACAGGCTAAAGGCGTGTCATCTACATGAGGCCTTTTCTGCCAGGAGATTCATCAGATGAACATCAGGGTCACAAGGTCACTGCCTGACAGCCTGGTGAAGCCTGTTGATGGACCATGATGCAGGAAAAGCGAACGTGGTGGGCGTGGCCTGGCGGCGAATGCTCAGACCTCGCCATTTACATAGAAAAGGTCATCATTCGCCCGCAAAAGGTCGCATGGGCTTGAAAGCTCATAGGGGGGGTCAGAATCCAGGCCTGAGCGGCCTGGTGTGGCCCCCATATGAAACTAAGCCAAATTGACTCACTAGCGCCACCTACAAGTTTTAAAATAATTATCCCTCGCCTCCCGTTGCACGTATCGGCATGATTTTCGGAGGAGACATCACTCGTGACAGGACGCACAAAAAAGTCTCAAGAACCCATGTTCTAAAACCAACAGGAAGTCGGCCATTTTAGGTGGCGGCGGCCATTTGGGGGCGGAAGTATGGGTCGTATCTCGACGAACTCCTCCTAGGGGGTTTGACCGAATGAGTCCGTTGTTGCATCAACGGACACTAGACGGATGGCCGACGTTAAATTGCGAAGGATTTTGGGATATTCCATACGATGTGGGCGTGGCACGCCCCCAAATTTTGCCCATTTTCATATGTCCGGGCCTTGCACGCTGAGCGTAACTGTAGACGTGAATAACTTGGCTCCACGTGGTCAGATCTTCATCATACTTGGTACATGTGATCATGGCCCCGCCCCGAAGGTCCTCGTAGGTCACTTCCTGATTTCGTCGCAGCGCCACCTATTGGCGACAGGCTAAAGGCGTGTCATCTACATGAGGCCTTTTCTGCCAGGAGATTCATCAGATGAACATCAGGGTCACAAGGTCACTGCCTGACAGCCTGGTGAAGCCTGTTGATGGACCATGATGCAGGAAAAGCGAACGTGGTGGGCGTGGCCTGGCGGCGAATGCTCAGACCTCGCCATTTACATAGAAAAGGTCATCATTCGCCCGCAAAAGGTCGCATGGGCTTGAAAGCTCATAGGGGGGGTCAGAATCCAGGCCTGAGCGGCCTGGTGTGGCCCCCATATGAAACTAAGCCAAATTGACTCACTAGCGCCACCTACAAGTTTTAAAATAATTATCCCTCGCCTCCCGTTGCACGTATCGGCATGATTTTCGGAGGAGACATCACTCGTGACAGGACGCACAAAAAAAGTCTCAAGAACCCATGTTCTAAAACCAACAGGAAGTCGACCATTTTAGGTGGCGGCGGCCATTTGGGGGCGGATGTATGGGTCGTATCTCGACGAACTCCTCCTAGGGGGTTTGACCGAATGAGTCCGTTGTTGCATCAACGGACACTAGACGGATGGCCGACGTTAAATTGCGAAGGATTTTGGGATATTCCATACGATGTGGGCGTGGCACGCCCCCAAATTTTGCCCATTTTCATATGTCCGGGCCTTGCACGCTGAGCGTAACTGTAGACGTGAATAACTTGGCTCCACGTGGTCAGATCTTCATCATACTTGGTACATGTGATCATGGCCCCGCCCCGAAGGTCCCCGTAGGTCACTTCCTGATTTCGTCGCAGCGCCACCTATTGGCGACAGGCTAAAGGCGTGTCATCTACATGAGGCCTTTTCTGCCAGGAGATTCATCAGATGAACATCAGGGTCACAAGGTCACTGCCTGACAGCCTGGTGAAGCCTGTTGATGGACCATGATGCAGGAAAAGCGCACGTGGTGGGCGTGGCCTGGCGGCGAATGCTCAGGCCTCGCCATTTACATAGAAAAGCTCATCATTCGCCCGCAAAAGGTCGCATGGGCTTGAAAACTCATAGGGGGGGGCAGAATCCAGGCCTGAGCGGCCTGGTGTGGCCCCCATATGAAACCAAGCCAAATTGACTCACTAGCGCCACCTAGAAGTTTTAAAATAATTATCCCTCGCCTCCCGTTGCACGTATCGGCATGATTTTCGGAGGAGACATCACTCGTGACAGGACGCACAAAAAAGTCTCAATAACCCATGTTCTAAAACCAACAGGAAGTCGGCCATTTTAGGTGGCGGCGGCCATTTGGGGGCGGATGTATGGGTCGTATCTCGACGAACTCCTCCTAGGGGGTTTGACCGAATGAGTCCGTTGTAGCATCAACGGACACTAGACGGATGGCCCACGTTAAATTGCGAAGGATTTTGGCCTGCTCCATAGGATGTGGGCGTGGCACGCCACCAAACTTTGACCATTTCATATCTGGCCCTGCCTGGTGTCTGGCCTTGCCTTGAAGCAATGTACATCAAAGTCAATACACAGTTTGACTGACAGACTGATGAAGTCAGTTGATGGACTATGATGCAGGAAAAGCGCACGTGGTGGGCGTGGCCTGGCGGCGAATGCTCAGACCTCGCCATTTACATAGAAAAGGTCATCATTCGCCCGCAAAAGGTCGCATGGGCTTGAAAGCTAATAGGGGGGGTCAGAATCCAGGCCTGAGCGGCCTGGTGTGGCCCCCATATGAAACTAAGCCAAATTGACTCACTAGCGCCACCTACAAGTTTTAAAATAATTATCCCTCGCCTCCCGTTGCACGTATCGGCATGATTTTCGGAGGAGACATCACTCGTGACAGGACGCACAAAAAAGTCTCAAGAACCCATGTTCTAAAACCAACAGGAAGTCGGCCATTTTAGGTGGCGGCGGCCATTTGGGGGCGGATGTATGGGTCATATCTCGACGAACTCCTCCTAGGGGGTTTGACCGAATGAGTCCGTTGTTGCATCAACGGACACTAGACGGATGGCCCACGTTAAATTGCGAACCATTTTGGGCCGCTCCATAGGATGTGGGCGTGGCACGCCACCAAACTTTGACCATTTCATATCTGGCCCTGCCTGGTGTCTGGCCTTGCCTTGAAGCAATGTACATCAAAGTCAATACACAGTTTGACTGACAGACTGATGAAGTCAGTTGATGGACTATGATGTGTGTAAAGCACATGTGGGGGGCGTGGCCACGGCGAATGGTCAGCCTTCGCCATTGACCATCAAAAGGTCATCATTTGCCTGCAGAAGGTCACAGGCTGCTGAAATCTTAAACGTGAGGCCTTAATCCAGGCCTGAGCGCCCTGGTGGTGCTCCCATGTGACACCAATCTAAATTGACACACTAGCGCCACCTAGAAGTTTCAATTCATTATCCCTCGCCACCCGTTACACGTATCACTATGATTTTCGGTGGAGACGTCTATCATGACAGGACGCACCTAATGCTCCAGAAGCCATGTTCTAAACACAGCGCCACCAACTGGTGGAAATGTATATCTGCCGTAACTTCCTGATTCATGGTCAGATTGTCTTGAAAATTTTTTTGGTGTGTTGGGTCAATCTCTGGTCTGTTATACTGTATGTACATAGACTCTATAGCGCCACCAACTGGTGGAAATGTATATAGCCGTAACTTCCTTCCACATGGTCGGATCAAGCCCAAATTTTTTCTGGTGGTCTGGGGTACCCTCTGGTCTATGACTGTGTGTGTACATAGACTGTATAGCGCCACCAACTGGTGGAAATGTATATAGCCGTAACTTCCTTCCACATGGTCGGATCAGGCCCACATTTTTTCTGGTGGTCTGGGGTACCCTCTGGTCTATGACTGTGTGTGTACATACGCTATAGCGCCACCAACTGGTGGAAATGTATATCTGCCGTAACTTCCTTACGCACGGTCGGATCGGCCCCTAATTTTTTCTGTTGGTTCGGGGTACCCTCCGGTCCGTTACCGTGTGGGCCAACCACTCTTTCGCGCCACCCACAGGCGGAAACGTATATCCGCCGCAAGGACCTACCGCGCGGTCCGATCGTCGTGAATTTTTTTATGGCGGTTCGCGGCGTCGGACGGGACGTGACCGCGCACCCGCCTCGCCGCCGCTGTCGCCCCCTCCTGGCGGAAAATTGCAAGTGCCGTGACTCCCTTACCGCTTATCCGCTCGCCGCGGTTTTTCGTACGGCGCGTCCGCGCGCCCGTCCGGTCGCGCGCACGACCCCGACCCGCGCGTACCCCCGACCCGCGCGTACCCCCGAGCGCGTCGGGGTGCTCGAGCCCGCTCATCACTGCTTGCAGTTTTAATTATTATTATTTTTTTTTTTATTATTATTCTGACGAAAGGACGGCCATTTTGAGGGCCTTAACATGCCCGAAAACTCACCAAATTTTGCAAGCGCGTCAGGTCTGGCGAAAATTTCGATCTGGTGGGGGTCCCGAAAACAATGTTCCAAAATTGACTCTCTAGCGCCACCTTTAATTTTTGAAAAAATTGGCCCCCGCCACCAGTTTCACCTATCGTCACGAAACTTGGTGGAGACGTCTATCGTGACAGGACGGACCAAAAAGTCTCAAGAACCCATATTGGAAAACGAACAGGAAGTCGGCCATTTTGGATGGCGGCGGCCTTTTTCGTGCCAGAAGTTGGGGTCGTATCTCGACGAACTCCTCCTAGGGGGTTTGACCAAATGAGTCCGTTGTTGCATCAACGGACACTAGACGGATGGCCGACGTTAAATTGCGAAGGATTTTGGGATATTCCATACGATGTGGGCGTGGCACGCCCCCAAATTTTGCCCATTTTCATATGTCCGGGCCTTGCACGCTGAGCGTAACTGTAGACGTGAATAACTTGGCTCCACGTGGTCAGATCTTCATCATACTTGGTACATGTGATCATGGCCCCGCCCCGAAGGTCCCCGTAGGTCACTTCCTGATTTCGTCGCAGCGCCACCTATTGGCGACAGGCTAAAGGCGTGTCATCTACATGAGGCCTTTTCTGCCAGGAGATTCATCAGATGAACATCAGGGTCACAAGGTCACTGCCTGACAGCCTGGTGAAGCCTGTTGATGGACCATGATGCAGGAAAAGCGCACGTGGTGGGCGTGGCCTGGCGGCGAATGCTCAGGCCTCGCCATTTACATAGAAAAGCTCATCATTCGCCCGCAAAAGGTCGCATGGGCTTGAAAACTCATAGGGGGGGTCAGAATCCAGGCCTGAGCGGCCTGGTGTGGCCCCCATATGAAACCAAGCCAAATTGACTCACTAGCGCCACCTAGAAGTTTTAAAATAATTATCCCTCGCCTCCCGTTGCACATATCGGCATGATTTTCGGAGGAGACATCACTCGTGACAGGACGCACAAAAAAGTCTCAAGAACCCATGTTCAAAAACCAACAGGAAGTCGGCCATTTTAGGTGGCGGCGGCCATTTGGGGGAGGATGTAGGGGTCGTATCTCGACGAACTCCTCCTAGGGGGTTTGACCGAATGAGTCCGTTGTTGCATCAACGGACACTAGACGGATGGCCCACGTTAAATTGCGAAGGATTTTGGGCCGCTCCATAGGATGTGGGCGTGGCACGCCACCAAACTTTGACCATTTCATATCTGGCCCTGCCTGGTGTCTGGCCTTGCCTTGAAGCAATGTACATCAAAGTCAATACACAGTTTGACTGACAGACTGATGAAGTCAGTTGATGGACTATGATGTGTGTAAAGCACATGTGGGGGGCGTGGCCACGGCGAATGGTCAGCCTTCGCCATTGACCATCAAAAGGTCATCATTTGCCTGCAGAAGGTCACAGGCTGCTGAAATCTTAAACGTGAGGCCTTAATCCAGGCCTGAGCGCCCTGGTGGTGCTCCCATGTGACACCAATCTAAATTGACACACTAGCGCCACCTAGAAGTTTCAATTCATTATCCCTCGCCACCCGTTACACGTATCACTATGATTTTCGGTGGAGACGTCTATCATGACAGGACGCACTTAACGCTCCAGAAGCCATGTTCAAAACACAGCGCCACCAACTGGTGGAAATGTATATCTGCCGTAACTTCCTGATTCATGGTCAGATTGTCTTGAAATTTTTTTTGGTGTGTTGGGTCAATCTCTGGTTTGTTATACTGGGTGTACATAGACTCTATAGCGCCACCAACTGGTGGAAATGTATATAGCCATAACTTCCTTCCACATGGTCGGATCAAGCCCAAATTTTTTCTGGTGGTTTGGGGTACCCTCTGGTCTATGACTGTGTGTGTACATAGACTGTATAGCGCCACCAACTGGTGGAAATGTATATAGCCGTAACTTCCTTCCACATGGTCGGATCAAGCCCAAATTTTTTCTGGTGGTCTGGGGTACCCTCTGGTCTATGACTGTGTGTGTACATAGACTCTATAGCGCCACCAACTGGTGGAAGTGTATATAGCCGTAACTTCCTTCCACATGGTCGGATCAGCCCACAAAATTTTCTGGTGGTCTGGGGTACCCTCTGGTCTATGTCTGTGTGTGTACATAGACAGTATAGCGCCACCAACTGGTGGAAATGTATATAGCCGTAACTTCCTTCCACATGGTCGGATCAAGCCCAATTTTTTTCTGGTGGTTTGGGGTACCCTCTGGTCTATGACTGTGTGTGTACATAGACTCTATAGCGCCACCAACTGGTGGAAATGTATATAGCCGTAACTTCCTTCCACATGGTCGGATCAAGCCCAATTTTTTTCTGGTGGTTTGGGGTACCCTCTGGTCTATGACTGTGTGTGTACATAGACTCTATAGCGCCACCAACTGGTGGAAATGTATATAGCCGTAACTTCCTTCCACATGGTCGGATCAAGCCCAAATTTTTTCTGGTGGTTTGGGGTACCCTCTGGTCTATGACTGTGTGTGTACATAGACTCTATAGCGCCACCAACTGGTGGAAATGTATATAGCCGTAACTTCCTTCCACATGGTCGGATCAGGCCCAAATTTTTTCTGGTGGTCTGGGGTACCCTCTGGTCTATGACTGTGTGTGTACATACACTGTATAGCGCCACCAACTGGTGGAAATGTATATAGCCGTAACTTCCATCCACATGGTCGGATCAAGCCCAAATTTTTTCTGGTGGTTTGGGGTACCCTCTGGTCTATTACTGTGTGTGTACATAGACTGTATAGCGCCACCAACTGGTGGAAATGTATATAGCCGTAACTTCCTTCCACATGGTCGGATCAGGCCCAAATTTTTTCTGGTGGTCTGGGGTACCCTCTGGTCTATGACTGTGTGTGTACATACGCTATAGCGCCACCAACTGGTGGAAATGTATATCTGCCGTAACTTCATTACGCACGGTCGGATCGGCCCCTAATTTTTTCTGTTGGTTCGGGGTACCCTCCGGTCCGTTACCGTGTGGGCCAACCACTCTATAGCGCCACCCACAGGCGGAAACGTATATCCGCCGCAAGGACCTACCGCGCGGTCCGATCGTCGTGAATTTTTTTATGGCGGTTCGCGGCGTCGGACGGGACGTGACCGCGCACCCGCCTCGCCGCCGCTGTCGCCCCCTCCTGGCGGAAATTTGCAAGTGCCGTGACTCCCTTACCGCTTATCCGCTCGCCGCGGTTTTTCGTACGGCGCGTCCGCGCGCCCGTCCGGTCGCGCGCGCGACCCCGACCCGCGCGTACCCCCGACCCGCGCGTACCCCCGAGCGCGTCGGGGTGCTCGAGCCCGCTCATCACTGCTTGCAGTTTTAATTATTATTATTATTCCGACGAAAGGACGGCCATTTTGAGGGCCTTAACATGCCCGAAAACTCACCAAATTTTGCAAGCGCGTCAGGTCTGGCGAAAATTTCGATCTGGTGGGGGTCCCGAAAACAATGTTCCAAAATTGACTCTCTAGCGCCACCTTTAATTTTTGAAAAAATTGGCCCCCGCCACCAGTTTCACCTATCGTCACGAAACTTGGTGGAGACGTCTATCGTGACAGGACGGACCAAAAAGTCTCAAGAACCCATATTGGAAAACGAACAGGAAGTCGGCCATTTTGGATGGCGGCGGCCTTTTTCGTGCCAGAAGTTGGGGTCGTATCTCGACGAACTCCTCCTAGGGGGTTTGACCAAATGAGTCCGTTGTTGCATCAACGGACACTAGACGGATGGCCGACGTTAAATTGCGAAGGATTTTGGGATATTCCATACGATGTGGGCGTGGCACGCCCCCAAATTTTGCCCATTTTCATATGTCCGGACCTTGCACGCTGAGCGTAACTGTAGACGTGAATAACTTGGCTCCACGTGGTCAGATCTTCATCATACTTGGTACATGTGATCATGGCCCCGCCCCGAAGGTCCCCGTAGGTCACTTCCTGATTTCGTCGCAGCGCCACCTATTGGCGACAGGCTAAAGGCGTGTCATCTACATGAGGCCTTTTCTGCCAGGAGATTCATCAGATGAACATCAGGGTCACAAGGTCACTGCCTGACAGCCTGGTGAAGCCTGTTGATGGACCATGATGCAGGAAAAGCGCACGTGGTGGGCGTGGCCTGGCGGCGAATGCTCAGGCCTCGCCATTTACATAGAAAAGGTCATCATTCGCCCGCAAAAGGTCGCATGGGCTTGAAAACTCATAGGGGGGGTCAGAATCCAGGCCTGAGCGGCCTGGTGTGGCCCCCATATGAAACCAAGCCAAATTGACTCACTAGCGCCACCTAGAAGTTTTAAAATAATTATCCCTCGCCTCCCGTTGCACGTATCGGCATGATTTTCGGAGGAGACATCACTCGTGACAGGACGCACAAAAAAGTCTCAAGAACCCATGTTCAAAAACCAACAGGAAGTCGGCCATTTTAGGTGGCGGCGGCCATTTGGGGGAGGATGTAGGGGTCGTATCTCGACGAACTCCTCCTAGGGGGTTTGACCGAATGAGTCCGTTGTTGCATCAACGGACACTAGACGGATGGCCCACGTTAAATTGCGAAGGATTTTGGGCCGCTCCATAGGATGTGGGCGTGGCACGCCACCAAACTTTGACCATTTCATATCTGGCCCTGCCTGGTGTCTGGCCTTGCCTTGAAGCAATGTACATCAAAGTCAATACACAGTTTGACTGACAGACTGCTGAAGTCAGTTGATGGACTATGATGTGTGTAAAGCACATGTGGGGGGCGTGGCCACGGCGAATGGTCAGCCTTCGCCATTGACCATCAAAAGGTCATCATTTGCCTGCAGAAGGTCACAGGCTGCTGAAATCTTAAACGTGAGGCCTTAATCCAGGCCTGAGCGCCCTGGTGGTGCTCCCATGTGACACCAATCTAAATTGACACACTAGCGCCACCTAGAAGTTTCAATTCATTATCCCTCGCCACCCGTTACACGTATCACTATGATTTTCGGTGGAGACGTCTATCATGACAGGACGCACTTAACGCTCCAGAAGCCATGTTCAAAACACAGCGCCACCAACTGGTGGAAATGTATATCTGCCGTAACTTCCTGATTCATGGTCAGATTGTCTTGAAATTTTTTTTGGTGTGTTGGGTCAATCTCTGGTTTGTTATACTGGGTGTACATAGACTCTATAGCGCCACCAACTGGTGGAAATGTATATAGCCATAACTTCCTTCCACATGGTCGGATCAAGCCCAAATTTTTTCTGGTGGTTTGGGGTACCCTCTGGTCTATGACTGTGTGTGTACATAGACTCTATAGCGCCACCAACTGGCGGAAATGTATATAGCCGTAACTTCCTTCCACATGGTCGGATCAAGCCCAAATTTTTTCTGGTGGTTTGGGGTACCCTCTGGTCTATGACTGTGTGTGTACATAGACTGTATAGCGCCACCAACTGGTGGAAATGTATATAGCCGTAACTTCCTTCCACATGGTCGGATCAAGCCCAAATTTTTTCTGGTGGTCTGGGGTACCCTCTGGTCTATGACTGTGTGTGTACATAGACTCTATAGCGCCACCAACTGGTGGAAGTGTATATAGCCGTAACTTCCATCCACATGGTCGGATCAGCCCACAAAATTTTCTGGTGGTCTGGGGTACCCTCTGGTCTATGTCTGTGTGTGTACATAGACAGTATAGCGCCACCAACTGGTGGAAATGTATATAGCCGTAACTTCCTTCCACATGGTCGGATCAAGCCCAAATTTTTTCTGGTGGTTTGGGGTACCCTCTGGTCTATGACTGTGTGTGTACATAGACTCTATAGCGCCACCAACTGGTGGAAATGTATATAGCCGTAACTTCCTTCCACATGGTCGGATCAGGCCCAAATTTTTTCTGGTGGTCTGGGGTACCCTCTGGTCTATGACTGTGTGTGTACATACACTGTATAGCGCCACCAACTGGTGGAAATGTATATAGCCGTAACTTCCATCCACATGGTCGGATCAAGCCCAAATTTTTTCTGGTGGTTTGGGGTACCCTCTGGTCTATGACTGTGTGTGTACATAGACTGTATAGCGCCACCAACTGGTGGAAATTTATATAGCCGTAACTTCCTTCCACATGGTCGGATCAGGCCCAAATTTTTTCTGGTGGTCTGGGGTACCCTCTGGTCTATGACTGTGTGTGTACATCGACTGTATAGCGCCACCAACTGGTGGAAATGTATATAGCCGTAACTTCCTTCCACATGGTCGGATCAGGCCCAAATTTTTTCTGGTGGTCTGGGGTACCCTCTGGTCTATGACTGTGTGTGTACATACGCTATAGCGCCACCAACTGGTGGAAATGTATATCTGCCGTAACTTCCTTACGCACGGTCGGATCGGCCCCTAATTTTTTCTGTTGGTTCGGGGTACCCTCCGGTCCGTTACCGTGTGGGCCAACCACTCTATAGCGCCACCCACAGGCGGAAACGTATATCCGCCGCAAGGACCTACCGCGCGGTCCGATCGTCGTGAATTTTTTTATGGCGGTTCGCGGCGTCGGACGGGACGTGACCGCGCACCCGCCTCGCCGCCGCTGTCGCCCCCTCCTGGCGGAAAATTGCAAGTGCCGTGACTCCCTTACCGCTTATCCGCTCGCCGCGGTTTTTCGTACGGCGCGTCCGCGCGCCCGTCCGGTCGCGCGCGCGACCCCGACCCGCGCGTACCCCCGACCCGCGCGTACCCCCGAGCGCGTCGGGGTGCTCGAGCCCGCTCATCACTGCTTGCAGTTTTAATTAGGGCTCGAGCACTGACCAGTGCGAAAGCCCTATTGTAATCGTTCCGTTTTTTATTCTGACGAAAGGACGGCCATTTTGAGGGCCTTAACATGCCCGAAAACTCACCAAATTTTGCAAGCGCGTCAGGTCTGGCGAAAATTTCGATCTGGCGGGGGTCCCGAAAACAATGTTCCAAAATTGACTCTCTAGCGCCACCTTTAATTTTTGAAAAAATTGGCCCCCGCCACCAGTTTCACCTATCGTCACGAAACTTGGTGGAGACGTCTATCGTGACAGGACGGACCAAAAAGTCTCAAGAACCCATATTGGAAAACGAACAGGAAGTCGGCCATTTTGGATGGCGGCGGCCTTTTTCGTGCCAGAAGTTGGGGTCGTATCTCGACGAACTCCTCCTAGGGGGTTTGACCAAATGAGTCCGTTGTTGCATCAACGGACACTAGACGGATGGCCGACGTTAAATTGCGAAGGATTTTGGGATATTCCATACGATGTGGGCGTGGCACGCTCCCAAATTTTGCCCATTTTCATATGTCCGGGCCTTGCACGCTGAGCGTAACTGTAGACGTGAATAACTTGGCTCCACGTGGTCAGATCTTCATCATACTTGGTACATGTGATCATGGCCCCGCCCTGAAGGTCCCCGTAGGTCACTTCCTGATTTCGTCGCAGCGCCACCTATTGGCGACAGGCTAAAGGCGTGTCATCTACATGAGGCCTTTTCTGCCAGGAGATTCATCAGATGAACATCGGGGTCACAAGGTCACTGCCTGACAGCCTGGTGAAGCCTGTTGATGGACCATGATGCAGGAAAAGCGCACGTGGTGGGCGTGGCCTGGCGGCGAATGCTCAGGCCTCGCCATTTACATAGAAAAGGTCATCATTCGCCCGCAAAAGGTCGCATGGGCTTGAAAACTCATAGGGGGGGTCAGAATCCAGGCCTGAGCGGCCTGGTGTGGCCCCCATATGAAACCAAGCCAAATTGACTCACTAGCGCCACCTAGAAGTTTTAAATTAATTATCCCTCGCCTCCCGTTGCACGTATCGGCATGATTTTCGGAGGAGACATCACTCGTGACAGGACGCACAAAAAAGTCTCAATAACCCATGTTCTAAAACCAACAGGAAGTCGGCCATTTTAGGTGGCGGCGGCCATTTGGGGGCGGATGTATGGGTCGTATCTTGACGAACTCCTCCTAGGGGGTTTGACCGAATGAGTCCGTTGTTGCATCAACGGACACTAGACGGATGGCCCACGTTAAATTGCGAAGGATTTTGGGCCGCTCCATAGGATGTGGGCGTGGCACGCCACCAAACTTTGACCATTTCATATCTGGCCCTGCCTGGTGTCTGGCCTTGCCTTGAAGCAATGTACATCAAAGTCAATACACAGTTTGACTGACAGACTGATGATGTCAGTTGATGGACTATGATGTGTGTAAAGCACATGTGGGGGGCGTGGCCACGGCGAATGGTCAGCCTTCGCCATTGACCATCAAAAGGTCATCATTTGCCTGCAGAAGGTCACAGGCTGCTGAAATCTTAAACGTGAGGCCTTAATCCAGGCCTGAGCGCCCTGGTGGTGCTCCCATGTGACACCAATCTAAATTGACACACTAGCGCCACCTAGAAGTTTCAATTCATTATCCCTCGCCACCCGTTACACGTATCACTATGATTTTTGGTGGAGACGTCTATCATGACAGGACGCACCTAATGCTCCAGAAGCCATGTTCTAAACACAGCGCCACCAACTGGTGGAAATGTATATCTGCCGTAACTTCCTGATTCATGGTCAGATTGTCTTGAAATTTTTTTTGGTGTGTTGGGTCAATCTCTGGTCTGTTATACTGTGTGTACATAAACTCTATAGCGCCACCAACTGGTGGAAATGTATATAGCCGTAACTTCCTTCCACATGGTCGGATCAAGCCCAAATTTTTTCTGGTGGTTTGGGGTACCCTCTGGTCTATGACTCTGTGTGTACATAGACTGTATAGCGCCACCAACTGGTGGAAATGTATATAGCCGTAACTTCCTTCCACATGATCGGATCAGGCCCAAATTTTTTCTGGTGGTCTGGGGTACCCTCTGGTCTATGACTGTGTGTGTACATACACTGTATAGCGCCACCAACTGGTGGAAATGTATATAGCCGTAACTTCCATCCACATGGTCGGATCAAGCCCAAATTTTTTCTGGTGGTTTGGGGTACCCTCTGGTCTATGACTGTGTGTGTACATAGACTGTATAGCGCCACCAACTGGTGGAAATGTATATAGCCGTAACTTCCTTCCACATGGTCGGATCAGGCCCAAATTTTTTCTGGTGGTCTGGGGTACCCTCTGGTCTATGACTGTGTGTGTACATCGACTGTATAGCGCCACCAACTGGTGGAAATGTATATAGCCGTAACTTCCTTCCACATGGTCGGATCAGGCCCAAATTTTTTCTGGTGGTCTGGGGTACCCTCTGGTCTATGACTGTGTGTGTACATACGCTATAGCGCCACCAACTGGTGGAAATGTATATCTGCCGTAACTTCCTTACGCACGGTCGGATCGGCCCCTAATTTTTTCTGTTGGTTCGGGGTACCCTCCGGTCCGTTACCGTGTGGGCCAACCACTCTATAGCGCCACCCACAGGCGGAAACGTATATCCGCCGCAAGGACCTACCGCGTGGTCCGATCGTCGTGAATTTTTTTATGGCGGTTCGCGGTGTCGGACGGGACGTGACCGCGCACCCGCCTCGCCGCCGCTGTCGCCCCCTCCTGGCGGAAAATTGCAAGTGCCGTGACTCCCTTACCGCTTATCCGCTCGCCGCGGTTTTTCGTACGGCGCGTCCGCGCGCCCATCCGGTCGCGCGCGCGACCCCGACCCGCGCGTACCCCCGACCCGCGCGTACCCCCGAGCGCGTCGGGGTGCTCGAGCCCGCTCATCACTGCTTGCAGTTTTAATTATTAGGGCTCGAGCACTGACCAGTGCGAAAGCCCTATTGTAATCGTTCCGTTTATTAGGGCTCGAGCACTGACCAGTGCGAAAGCCCTATTGTAATCGTAATGTTTATTAGGGCTCGAGCACTGACCAGTGCGAAAGCCCTATTGTAATCGTTCCGTTTTTTATTATTAGGGCTCGAGCACTGACCAGTGCGAAAGCCCTATTGTAATCGTTCCGTTTATTATTATTATTATTATTATTCTGCCAACCGTCGGCCTTTTTGAGGGCCTCAACATGCCCGAAAACTCACCAAATTTGGCGAGCGCATCAGGTCTGGCGAAAAATTTTATATTTTATGGGTTTCAAATATCATGTTCCAAAATTGGCTCTCTAGCGCCACCTTGAATTTTAAAAAAAATTAGCCCCCGACACCAGTTTCACCTATCGTCACGAAACTCGGTGGAGACGTCTATCGTGACAGGCCGGACCAAAAAGTCTCAAGAACCCATATTGGAAAACGAACAGGAAGTCGGCCATTTTGGATGGCGGCGGCCGTTTTTGGGCCAGAAGTTGGGGTCGTATCTCGACGAACTCCTCCTAGGGGGTTTGACCGAATGAGTCCGTTGTAGCATCAACGGACACTAGACGGATGGCCGACGTTAAATTGCGAAGGATTTTGGGATATTCCATACGATGTGGGCGTGGCACGCCCCCAAATTTTGCCCATTTTCAAATGTCCGGCCCTTGCACGCTGAGCGTAACTGTAGACGTGAATAACTTGGCCCCACGTGGTCAGATCTTCATCATACTTGGTACATGTGATCATGGCCCCGCCCCGAAGGTCCCCGTAGGTCACTTCCTGATTTCGTCGCAGCGCCACCTATTGGCGACAGGCTAAAGGCGTGTCATCTACATGAGGCCTTTTCTGCCAGGAGATTCATCAGCTGAACATCAGGGTCACAAGGTCACTGCCTGACAGCCTGGTGAAGCCTGTTGATGGACCATGATGCAGGAAAAGCGAACGTGGTGGGCGTGGCCTGGCGGCGAATGCTCAGACCTCGCCATTTACATAGAAAAGGTCATCATTCGCCCGCAAAAGGTCGCATGGGCTTGAAAGCTCATAGGGGGGGTCAGAATCCAGGCCTGAGCGGCCTGGTGTGGCCCCCATATGAAACTAAGCCAAATTGACTCACTAGCGCCACCTAGAAGTTTTAAAATAATTATCCCTCGCCTCCCGTTGCACGTATCGGCATGATTTTCGGAGGAGACATCACTCGTGACAGGACGCACAAAAAAGTCTCAAGAACCCATGTTCTAAAACCAACAGGAAGTCGGCCATTTTAGGTGGCGGCGGCCATTTGGGGGCGGAAGTATGGGTCGTATCTCGACGAACTCCTCCTAGGGGGTTTGACCGAATGAGTCCGTTGTTGCATCAACGGACACTAGACGGATGGCCGACGTTAAATTGCGAAGGATTTTGGGATATTCCATACGATGTGGGCGTGGCACGCCCCCAAATTTTGCCCATTTTCATATGTCCGGGCCTTGCACGCTGAGCGTAACTGTAGACGTGAATAACTTGGCTCCACGTGGTCAGATCTTCATCATACTTGGTACATGTGATCATGGCCCCGCCCCGAAGGTCCCCGTAGGTCACTTCCTGATTTCGTTGCAGCGCCACCTATTGGCGACAGGCTAAAGGCGTGTCATCTACATGAGGCCTTTTCTGCCAGGAGATTCATCAGATGAACATCAGGGTCACAAGGTCACTGCCTGACAGCCTGGTGAAGCCTGTTGATGGACCATGATGTGTGTAAAGCACATGTGGGGGGCGTGGCCACGGCGAATGGTCAGCCTTCGCCATTGACCATCAAAAGGTCATCATTTGCCTGCAGAAGGTCACAGGCTGCTGAAATCTTAAACGTGAGGCCTTAATCCAGGCCTGAGCGCCCTGGTGGTGCTCCCATGTGACACCAATCTAAATTGACACACTAGCGCCACCTAGAAGTTTCAATTCATTATCCCTCGCCACCCGTTGCACGTATCACTATGATTTTCGGTGGAGACGTCTATCAAGACAGGACGCACTTAACGCTCCAGAAGCCATGTTCAAAACACAGCGCCACCAACTGGTGGACATGTATATCTGCCGTAACTTCCTGATTCATGGTCAGATTGTCTTGAAATTTTTTTTGGTGTGTTGGGTCAATCTCTGGTCTGTTATACTGTGTGTACATAGACTGTATAGCGCCACCAACTGGTGGAAATGTATATAGCCGTAACTTCCTTCCACATGGTCGGATCAGGCCCAAATTTTTTCTGGTGGTCTGGGGTACCCTCTGGTCTGTGACTGTGTGTGTACATAGACTGTATAGCGCCACCAACTGGTGGAAATGTATATAGCCGTAACTTCCTTCCCCATGGTCGGATCAGGCCCAAATTTTTTCTGGTGGTCTGGGGTACCCTCTGGTCTGTGACTGTGTGTGTACATAGACTGTATAGCGCCACCAACTGGTGGAAATGTATATAGCCGTAACTTCCTTCCACATGGTCGGATCAGGCCCAAATTTTTTCTGGTGGTCTGGGGTACCCTCTGGTCTATGACAGTGTGTGTACATAGACTGTATAGCGCCACCAACTGGTGGAAAGGTATATCTGCCGTAACTTCCTTACGCACGGTCGGATCGGCCCCTAATTTTTTCTGTTGGTTCGGGGTACCCTCCGGTCCGTTACCGTGTGGGCGCATACACTCTATAGCGCCACCCGCAGGCGGAAATGTATATCCGCCGCAAGGACCTACCGCGCGGTCCGATCGTCGTTAATTTTTTTATGGCGGTTCGCGGCGTCGGACGGGACGTGACCGCGCACCCGCCTCGCCGCCGCTGTCGCCCCCTCCTGGCGGAAAATTGCAAGTGCCGTGACTCCCTTATCGCTTATCCGCTCGCCGCGGTTTTTCGTACGGCGCGTCCGCGCGCCCGTCCGGTCGCGCGCGCGACCCCGACCCGCGCGTACCCCCGACCCGCGCGTACCCCCGAGCGCGTCGGGGTGCTCGAGCCCGCTCATCACTGCTTGCAGTTTTAATTATTATTATTTTTTTTTTATTATTATTCTGACGAAAGGACGGCCATTTTGAGGGCCTTAACATGCCCGAAAACTCACCAAATTTTGCAAGCGCGTCAGGTCTGGCGAAAATTTCGATCTGGTGGGGGTCCCGAAAACAATGTTCCAAAATTGACTCTCTAGCGCCACCTTTAATTTTTGAAAAAATTGGCCCCCGCCACCAGTTTCACCTATCGTCACGAAACTTGGTGGAGACGTCTATCGTGACAGGACGGACCAAAAAGTCTCAAGAACCCATATTGGAAAACGAACAGGAAGTCGGCCATTTTGGATGGCGGCGGCCTTTTTCGTGCCAGAAGTTGGGGTCGTATCTCGACGAACTCCTCCTAGGGGGTTTGACCAAATGAGTCCGTTGTTGCATCAACGGACACTAGACGGATGGCCGACGTTAAATTGCGAAGGATTTTGGGATATTCCATACGATGTGGGCGTGGCACGCCCCCAAATTTTGCCCATTTTCATATGTCCGGGCCTTGCACGCTGAGCGTAACTGTAGACGTGAATAACTTGGCTCCACGTGGTCAGATCTTCATCATACTTGGTACATGTGATCATGGCCCCGCCCCGAAGGTCCCCGTTGGTCACTTCCTGATTTTGTCGCAGCGCCACCTATTGGCGACAGGCTAAAGGCGTGTGATCTACATGAGGCCTTTTCTGCCAGGAGATTCATCAGATGAACATCAGGGTCACAAGGTCACTGCCTGACAGCCTGGTGAAGCCTGTTGATGGACCATGATGCAGGAAAAGCGCACGTGGTGGGCGTGGCCTGGCGGCGAATGCTCAGACCTCGCCATTTACAAAGAAAGGGTCATCATTCGCCCGCAGAAGGTCGCATGGGCTTGAAATCTCATAAGGGGGGGCAGATTCCAGGCCTGAGGGCCCTGGTGGGGCCCCCATTTGAAACCAAGCCAAATTGACTCACTAGCGCCACCTACAAGTTTTAAAATAATTATCCCTCGCCTCCCGTTGCACGTATGGGCATGATTTTCGGAGGAGACATCACTCGTGACAGGACGCACAAAAAAGTCTCAAGAACCCATGTTCTAAAACCAACAGGAAGTCGGCCATTTTAGGTGGCGGCGGCCATTTGGGGGAGGATGTAGGGGTCATATCTCGACGAACTCCTCCTAGGGGGTTTGACCGAATGAGTCCGTTGTTGCATCAACGGACACTAGACGGATGGCCCACGTTAAATTGCGAAGGATTTTGGGCTGCTCCTTAGGATGTGGGCGTGGCACGCCCCCAAACTTTTACTTTAACCTTAACTTTTACTTTATCTGGCCCTGCCTGGTGTCTGGCCTTGCCTTGAAGCAATGTACATCAAAGTCAATACACAGTTTGACTGACAGACTGATGAAGTCAGTTGATGGACTATGATGTGTGTAAAGCACATGTGGGGGGCGTGGCCACGGCGAATGGTCAGCCTTCGCCATTGACCATCGAAGGCTCATATTTTGCCCGCAGAAGGTCACAGGCTGCTGAAATCTTACACGTCAGGCCTTAATCCAGGCCTGAGCGCCCTGGTGGTGCTCCCATGTGACACCAATCTAAATTGACACACTAGCGCCACCTAGAAGTTTCAATTCATTATCCCTCGCCACCCGTTGCACGTATCACTATGATTTTCGGTGGAGACGTCTATCATGACAGGACGCACCTAACGCTCCAGAACCCATGTTCAAAACACAGCGCCACCAACTGGTGGAAATGTATATCTGCCGTAACTTCCTTATGCATGGTCGGATCTGCCTCAAATTTTTTCTGGTGGTCTGGGGTACACTCTGGTCTATGACTGTGTGTGTACATACTGTATAGCGCCACCAACAGGCAGAGATGTACATCTGCCGTAACTTCCTGATTCGTGGTCAGATTGTCTTGAATTTTTTTTTGGTGTGTTGGTCAATCTCTTGTTATACTGTGTACATACTCTATAGCGCCACCAACTGGTTGAAATGTATATCTGCAGTAATTTCCTTCCACATGGAAGGAAAATCAGTCTGACTGTGTACATATAGCGCCACCAACTGTTTGAATTGTATAACTCCATTCTATATGGTCTGATTTTTTTCTATGGTGGCAGACAGGACATGACCATGTACCCACCTTAGACTGTATAGCGCCACCAACCTGCGGAAAAGTAGAACTACATTCTACATGGTCTGTCTGTCCCATGACTTTTAGAGAGTTGTGACATCAAACAGGACCTGACCACATACCCACCTTTGAAAGAGTTGTCAATATGTTATAACACCATGCCACACAGTCAATTATGGACACAATTATGCTGACATTCATCATTATACATCCTTCTATGCTGTTCATCCTCCACATGGGTCATAGGTGTGCTGGAACCAATCCCAGCTATATTTTGATGTGCCATGCTGGTGGACTCCACGATTGCTGGTTGGGTCCTTGGTCTGTGAAGCATCTCTGTGGTCCACCCAGGGTCCAAGTGGGTGGAGTGTTTTGCAGGATAGCAGCAGAGACCGAGTTGACATTGTAGATTGTCTAAACTATGAATGAACACGTGTGGGGTTATGTACTAAACATGCAGAAATGACAAAAGCAGTTATGTCAAGCCAATTTATTTGATATAGTGCCAATTCTAATCATCATATGGAAGTTATCTAGAAAGAGAACCAACTGAACCCCACACGAGCAAGCACTTGGCAACGGAGGCAAGGAAAAACTCTTTGAGAAACCTTGGACAGAACCCAGGCTCTATGGGGCGGCCGTCTGTCTCGACCGGTTGGGTTGAGAGGGATGACTGAGAGATGGTAGGTAGACAGTGGTGAAGAAAGGACAGAGGGTTAAGAATGGGTGGAGGAAAGGATCAGCAGTTGCAGTCCCATGATGACCAGTTCCCGGAATCGCCAGTATCCTATCCAGTCAGCAATGGGTGGATGTCAAGGTGCAACGGTGGGAGCTCCTCTGGAAGCAGCCTGCATTCACTACAGGTCAGAGAAAGAGTGAAAGCAAATGCGTTAGTAAACTTGCTATGATCATATAAAAAGTCAAAGAAGACAGCATGAGGAAGGTTTTTTGTACTACAAGTACCATGGCATTCTATGTATTATTTTAGTAGCACAAGCACAAGGCCCCCATACATTTTGGTTAACAGGTTAACAATTTTCCCCTGCATAACATAAACTCATGTAAGATTCTGTGTCCCATTAAGCATAGTGGAGGTGTTTCCAACTTCCAGCTAATTAAAGCTACTTTGTCAAAAAGAAAGTGTTTATGTGACTGGCAACATTTCAAGATGTATTTTACCTACAAAGCAAAGTTTAACTTGTCGTCTGGAGCCCAGTTTACGTATCGGGAGAAATCACAAGAGTATAATGTCAAGTGGCAAAAAAGGCAAGTGTTTCACACATGAACAGAATTTGACCAATATGAAAAGTGAAAAAAGCTCCATATCTTACCACATGCAGCTCTTGTCAGAGGACACTCACACCGTCAGAGGGGTCTTGTCCTGTTGATGAAAACTTACATGCATGCAAACCACTACATTGCCATTATAATAGTTGGTATGATGCACTTATGGGATTAGTTTTACTTCTATGCTATTCTACTGCTACTATGTTAAATCTACGCATGTACTTCTACTGCTACTTTGTTAACATACGCATGCACTTCTACAGCTACTATGTTAACATACGCATGCACTTCTACAGCTACTATGTTAACATACGCATGGAGTTCTACTGCTACTATGTTTAATATAAAGATTGTGCGTGGAACTGAAGACAGGCGGCAACTAGAAAGACAAGAGCAGAGGTTAGTCACAATATACATTCACATATTTACATGTTTACATGTTTACATGTTTACATGTTTACATGTTTACATGTTTACATGTTTACATGTTTACATGTTTACATGTTTACATGTTTACATGTTTACATGTTTACATGTTTACATGTTTACATGTTTACATGTTTACATGTTTACATGTTTACATGTTTACATGTTTACATGTTTACATGTTTACATGTTTACATGTTTACATGTTTACATGTTTACATGTTTACATGTTTACATGTTTACATGTTTACATGTTTACATGTTTACATGTTTACATGTTTACATATTTACATATTTACATATTTACATATTTACATATTTACATATTTACATATTTACATATTTACATATTTACATATTTACATATTTACATATTTACATTGCCCTCATTGTTTGCATTACCGTGTCTGGAAAAACGTATTTTTCGCCAGTGATTGACAAACACAATCCACCGTTCTCGGAAGAGTAAACTCGCGGATTGGAAAATGTCCACTGGTTAGAAAAATACCAACGTGTTCAGAAAAGTCTTAGTTTTAATCCCTTTGATTCTTAATTTTGGCCAGTGGTCGAATTTTGCGCCAGTGATTGACTAATACAAATTGGTTAGAAAAATAACTGTTGAAAAGGGTTTGAATCCCTTTAGTATTTAACTTTAAGGCAGACAGCCGGTAACTATCAAGACAAGAGGACAGGTGAGTGAGGCAGCACTGGGATCATTTCATCAGGTACTATTTATATATTTACATATTTACATATTTACATATTTACATATTTACATATTTACATTTTTACATATTTACATATTTACATATATACAATATGTATACTATTTAAAATATATGCAGATGTTACAATATTTACATATATACAATATGTATACTATTTAAAATATATGCAGATGTTACAATATTTACATGTTTACAATATTTACATGTTTACAATATTTACATGTTTACAATATTTACATGTTTACAATATTTACATGTTTACAATATTTACATGTTTACAATATTTTCATGTTTACAATATTTTCATGTTAATTTACTGGTTTGACAAAAGGAAAATACTCCCTATCCTAAAACCTAGAAACTGGGATCTTAATTATGACCAGTGATTATGACTAATACAATCCACCGTTCTCGTTGGGCAAGTAAACTCGTGGATTGCACATTGTCCACTGGTTGAACCTAAACCTATTTTACACTATACACTAGACCATAAGACTGCCAGAAGAACGCTGAAGTAGAATGTGTATGTGCGTGTGTGTGCGTTTTACATTTTGTGTCTAAAAGAGCACAAAATCCCTTCATGATCACTGAAATAAGTGGGCATCACAACTGATTCTACATCAAAGTGTGATGTTTTGACATATACGTGGTCAATTAGTGTACCCTTTTCTGTGGTAGGATGTTTGACTGACTGGCTGAACCCTTTCCTAGCCATGAATGTGCTGATAGTGGAAGATTTTAACAAATTTTCATTAAAATCTCCCAGTACCACAATGCTGGCGTACTTCTGGTGCAACCAATCCAGCAGCGTGCCAAGGTGACCTTGAAACAACGCCATTGGATAGGAGGGTGGTCGATACACAACTGCTATTAACACACTGGGTGAGGAGCAGTTCACCAGTAAAACTTCCAAGTTGAAGTTTGGGGCGGAGACAACACTACAGTGCAGGTGGTCTGCAATGTACATGCCAACTCCGCCATGCTGTTGCCCTTGTAATTCTACCAAAGCAGGGTTACTGCTGGAGTAAGACAAACATCGTGGTTGGCTATGAAAATGATACCCAGGAATGGTTACACTCCTGGGTGTACATGCCGTTGGCAGCCACGTTTCTGTCACAGCGATGCAGTTAGGCTGCAGGTGCTGTGTACATGCTGCCAAATCTGACGCATGTGTTGTCAAATTTTGGACATTCATCACATACATTGTGAGATGTGGTGGTTGTGCATTTGTTTGTGTTGGTTCACTTTCTGTCAAAAATGCTGGCATCCTACCTACAGCATTCTTAATGGCATCATTACAGTAAATTTTTTTGGCATTAAACTTTTCAATAATCAAACCGTCTAAGGCCGTGACTCGACTCAATGCGACATACGCCTGCCCTGCGGAAAACACCCTGTCTAGAGACACAACTACATTGCTCACGGTAACACCCTGGACTTTATGTACCGTGCAAGCCCAAGCGAGCTTCAGAGGGAACTGGCGACGCATGCCACCACTTTTTGTTACTTTTTCTTCCTCTGGCAGAATAAATGTACTGTCTTTTAGCGTGACGGACTCATTAGTAGTTTGTGCGCGTCTTTGTTTACCTACTTTGGCATCATCAAACTTTATATAGATCCTACTCGGAAATGTGTCATCCTTTTGGAAAAGAACCTCAGAGACAGTGCCACTAACCCCGTTAACTAAGCCGTCGTCAATATCAATGTTTTTGCAAAGCATTACACGTGCATCTTTAGCGATGTGCAGAGTTTCCTCTAAACACGTGTTGTAAACTTTGCTGTGGTGCCCTACTTTTCTTTCTAAGTTACCGGATTTTTTGTTTTGGCTGAAATCCTCAGCTTTTATCGTCGTGTACTCCGGACAGATCCTGAAAAGCTGTTTTAGATTGTACTCGTTGACTTGTTGATTGGTTGGAAACACATGTAACGCAGAGCTGACCTCACCTGTTTCGCGCTGTTTCAAAAGTTCTATGTCTGTTTCCAACAACGCCGCGCCTTTTGGATGTTTGCGTAGTCTATTTAGCAATGCAGCAAACTGATTATCTTTTTGCCGGACTATCGTTGTCAGTTCGACAACACTGAAAAGATTTGTCCACAAGTTGAAAGTGGCGTCTTCGACATAGAGAGGCTTTCCTTTGACTGGCGGTAACTGGTAAAAATCACCGACGGCGATGATGCTGACGTTGCCAAATGCAGCATAGTCACCGGTTTGCTTAATTTGTCGGAGCCTACCATGAATGTACGTCAACAACTTGTGATCAACCATCGATATTTCATCGATAATCAAAATTTGGAGGTCCGCGAACTTGGCACGCAAGGAATTCACCGTTTCCTCACCCAGTGGTGTGTAAGGCAAACGGGTATCCTTGCCGATGCTCAATGTGCTGTGTATTGTTGTGGCATTCAAATTGTAAGCAGCAATCCCTGTTGGTGCAGCTAGACAGACAGAAATATTGTCCGGTTGCCGACACGTTGTTGACAACAACCTGGTAGCCTCATATTGGATGGCTTTAATTAGGTGGCTTTTTCCTGTCCCGGCACCGCCTGTGATGAATAAGTGCAATGGCTCGGGTTTTCTCCCACCTATTTTATCAAGGCACCACTGTCGAATTTTGTAAAAAATGTCCATTTGAGTATTATTTAGGGAGCGGATCAATGCCAAGCCATCATTTCGACTCATTGACTTTTGCTTTTGTAAGTTTAGAGCGGTTCTATTTTCATTTGCCAAGTCAGGTATTACTTCTGCCTCTTCTTCGACCAACTGCTGTTTTTTCCGGCGTTCTTCTTCGCACTGCAGCCTTTCCAATTCTTGTTCTGGACACAGCAGACACCACGCATCCTCAGCAACACCGCTGTGATCAATAGATCTTTGGATGCTGTCCAGTTCATCCCCGTCGTTGTCGAAATGTTGTTTATTTGTTTCCACTATGGATCGAACAGAATGCATCGACCCATCATTTAATCGGACCGCACCATTGTCATAAAACTCTTCAAATGTTGGGCAGTTGGCAGGTCTTAACTGCAAATCCACCCGGTATGGCAGATACAACTGCAAAAGGCTACGATAATACAACTCGGGGTTTTTGGTTTCTGAAAAGCGCGCAGAGCGTACTACGGCAGGTTTGGTCCGTGTACGTTTTGTCACATGTCCGTAGTTGTTTTTAAGTTCTATTTTGGACGCCGACCTTTCGTTTTTGCTAATGATGCGGTATTCCGAAGCAAATTGTGCCAAGCACATGTCATTAAACGTGTCGTCGTTTGGTCTGTTTTTATAACGGTCGACAATGCTGGTCATCCACATGTCTTCCGTTGTTAATTCGGCCGATGCAGCTTTTTGACGCAAAACACTCACAGGCAAACTCATTTTGACCACATTGTCCCCTGTTGGAACAAAAACTACTTTGCGCGAGCATTCTTTAAGATGCATATTTGTCACCCGGTAAACGGCCTCTTGTGCACACACGTCTCTATTGTGCAAGTACACACTGCCAAGGCTTTTTAAAGCATCTTTGGCACTGACGTTTGCCTGTTTGGATGCTTCTTTCTGGGCATTACTCAGCAGCAATCCAATCTCCCTCTCAGCTTTAGAAATATACGAGATTATGTAAACCACGCACGCATACGCATCAACGACATACTGGATGTCCATATTAGCATTCCAGCATTTAAGCAGAGGTTTGCTGTATGGATTGATCCAAACCTCATTAATTTGACGCTTCACTATCACTTCCGTACGACGACCCAAGCGGCGGTGTGCGGCCTCAAAAGTATTTTGGGTTATACCGAGACTATGGAACAAATGTTCCACACTTTGATATGCGTGGTTCTCGTCAGCCAGGGCTGTTTTAATGGATTTTATGATTTCCGACGCCTCTTCTGCTTTCATGTTTGCGGCATTTTGGGACGCTTTAGGACATGTGCATGTTTTAACTCCGGTTGATTGGCTAACCTGACAAGTGCATGTTTTTTGTCCCTGTCCGTCTAACTGATGGCTAATAAATGTTCGTCCTGACACGGGTTTGGGAAAACCGAAACGACACACTGTGTTTTTCTTCTTGCACGTTTTAGAGTGTCTCTTTGAATGCTGCTGGACGGAAGACACTGTCTCTGTCAATCCTTCATCCTGTGTCTGCAATTCACAAGTAACATATCTATCAATAAAATTTGTGACTTCTTCATCTGAGTTCACTTCAATACGTGGGGCATTCTCGACCCAGAACAAACAATGTACATGTGGGGAACCACGCTGCTGAAATTCCACCCGGTAAAAATAGTCGACTACTTTGCCAATCGGTTGGCTCGAAGACATTATCACCTCTCTGAGAAAGACATGCCACCGGAAATCAAACATCCGTGCAGCAGTCACAGGATTCCGTCTCAACAAATCACACCTGTCCGCCCACTCCAACTCTGCAGCCGTTTGCGTTCGGCCCTCTTGCCTCAAAACACAGTCTAACAAGTTTTGCCACCGTAAATCAGCAGACGAAAAAGAGCAAAACCATGTGGGAACACCAAGCTGACGCACACAGGCCAAAATATCGCGCTGCGTACTCTGCCAAAAGGCTGGAGTGCCTCTGATGGGCTTCAGAAAACGATAGCCCTGGTCACATTCCAACAATGTCTTTAACGACTCATCGTTGGTCAACAAATCTTTGGCCATTTTTGCCACCAAACCAGCAATTCCTTTGCGTAAGGCAATGGAAATGCTCGACACCACCTGCAGAAGTTCACACAAATACTGAGCATAGAATATGTATTCCACATTCTGCCCAAACCGCTTATCAGCATGCATGATACGATTATTGAAATATCGAGACGCCGTCAGCCTATATTGTCGAGTGTCATGAAACGTGAAACGGCCGCGTGGAAACAACACTGGGAAACATCTAGCTTCATTTGAATGGTCAGAAAGCAACCTCACAGGATTATTGCCTTCTGCCGGAGCCACATTCAATATATTGTCGTAATACTGATCTAGCGCTTCCTGACCAATGTCTACTGGCATCAAACATGTGTCCTGAAACATGCAGTGCTGCTGTCTATCGTGGAGAAGCTCATCTTCTGCATCTAGAGGCGGTGTGACATCTACTGCAGGAACACTGTCCTCCACCTGAGAGGCATCAGGTTCCCTACAAAAGTCATTGACCCACTCCTCGTTGTACTCTATATCTTCATAATGCACATTTGACTCTTTTAAATATCTCAAGGCTTCTCGAATGTGCATGCTGTCAACAAAATGGTACTCGTAGTGTCCTTTGTAAGTTAACTTTCTTTTGAGCTTGACACGGAGCATAGAGCCTTCCATATTGGACCGTGGCAACAAATTTGTCGTTTCTACAACATTGGCCGGAACACAAGTCACAGGCCCGTGGACACCATTTTGCCCCCCTTTAGGCAGTGCAAGCATTTTCATGAAGGGGATATTTAGTGCAATTAAATGCTGCTCTAAACTGTTCAGACAATCCAGCTCAGGAGGAATCGGGTCCACCCCCAAATTATTTGACACACATTCAGGTGGGAATTCCCCTTTGCTTATCTTGTAATGGCAAGTGTAGCAAATCCACAGCTGCCCTCTACCAGACTCCACCAACAAACAAGGCACCGTGCACTCTGCACTACATTTGTGTAAATAATCCTCACTAATGCACGTGTTCACAAGAGAAGCACTTGCACTTTTGCTGTAATGCTCTCTGTCACACTGCAGGACCTGATGTTTAAACATCAACCTATGGCACACACAGCAGACAAACTGGGGCCCATTCTTCACTTTCTCTAAAAAATTCTCTACAACAACATCAAATTCTTCCTCTCGCAACTTTGCAGCATGCCTTCGTGCCTTCACATCTGCCATTACACGCATTTTGTGCTCCAAGTTACTGTGATACTTCTCTATACCGGCAAGTTTGACAATGGCCCGGTGCCTTGTATCTACTTTATATTTTTGGACACTCTGCGCCTTGACTCTGTCTCTGTGCAAGCTGTCACGTTTGTACTTTTGGATGCTACGTGTCTTGACTCTGTCCCTGTGCAAGCTGTCACTTTTATACTTTTGGATGCTACTTGTCTTGACTCTGTCCCTGTGCAAGCTGTCACTTTTATACTTTTGGATGCTACATGTCTTGACTCTGTCCCTGTGCAAGCTGTCACTTTTATACTTTTGGATGCTACATGTCTTGACTCTGTCCCTGTACAAGCTGTCACTTTTATACTTTTGGATGCTACGTGTCTTGACTCTGTCCCTGTACAAGCTGTCACTTTTATACTTTTGGATGCTACGTGTCTTGACTCTGTCCCTGTACAAGCTGTCACTTTTATACTTTTGGATGATACGTGTCTTGACTCTGTCCCTGTGCAAGCTGTCCCTTCTATACTTTGTGATGCTAGATGTTTTAACTATGTTTTGATGCACTACATCGCTTCTATATTTTGCTACACTCCTTGACTTCATTCTCTGCCTAAAGACAGCTTGTTCTTTGTATTTTTTTACACTCATTGTTATCTTCTTCTCCCTTTCCAACATTTCTGCTACATATTTGGATTTTTGGGCCAGTGCCCTCTTCTTTTTAAAATATTTGGATGGGCTTATAAGTGGAACCAAGGACTGATGTTTTTCTTTGCCTGTTTCAACAACATCATTCCAACCAACTGCTACTTCACTATCGGCGCAAATTACTTGATGCCGATGTGACCTGGTACCATACTGACCGACCTGAGCTGTACTATTCTGACAAATGCCAAAGCAACTTCCTAACTGACCCTCATTGACACATGTCACACACTCGTAGTGATTACCACTCGAGTTGTCCAAATAAATCCCACGACTGGATTCTGACGAACTATATCTCAACCAACGACCACCGTAAAAAGTGAAGATATTTATTCCTAAGCTATCCGCTGCTGCCTGAATTTCCACCTCAGTTGCCCAGCTATTGACATATTTCATTTTGGAAACACTAATATATTCTGCCAAACAACTGTACTCACTCCTGAGAAGCTTCTCGTAATCTTCACAGTGCTTTTCCATATGTTTAACCACATGGAGTCTAATTTTCCTGTGATTTTTCTGTGTGCCACTCACCGCTTGTGATATGGCACGGAAAAAACAGTTGCCATCAGCAACAATGCTCTCCTTTTTACATGGCGTTCCTAGGGGTCCAACACGCAAAGTGATAGGCACAATGTTGACCTCACAATCAATGTTCAAAAGTTGGCAGACAACCTGGCAGTCCACTCGAGGCACTGGACAAAAATCATGCTGTGTGGTAACGACACTGACTACTTCAACATCAGATGTACTTGTACTTGAAATGTCAGCCATTTTTAACTTTTTGGAAACATCAGACATCGCCAAGTGACGTTTTCTATCAGACAAAACAGTCACAGCAACACCAGCTATCTCAAAAAGTTTCTCTGTTCCACCAAACCCTGCAGCCAAATTGCTAATGTGATTAGCAAGGTCATCGAGACTACCAAAAGACAGAACAACACTGGTTCCATCACTGCAAACCATGCCATTACAGCTGCGCGAGTGTGAATCTACCAGACAATACTGACCAGCATCACAAATGATGGCACAACTACTTTGGCAAACTGTAAGAATGCACGTGCTGTACTTGCCAAACATTGTTTGCAAACCATCATGCAAAGTGACATGAATCCCGTTTTCAATATAATAGCCAGAAACTACATTCACATCACCTGAAGCATAATCATTCTTCATACAAAACTTAAATTTGTGTCCAGCAATCACCTCCTGTTTGGGCAATTCTGTGGCACACAAAAAATGTGATGCGTGACAAATTACGCCACGTTCCCTAAGAGTGGTATACAACTGATCGCCTTCAACAACAGCCATGTCAAGATCAGCAGTATCCCACAACAAGACATTTTTTACACTGTGTAAAGCAGTGGCACATAAGGCAATCGCCATACATTGTGTTCCTGCATACTTAAACCTTGTATTGCCTTGATGAAATGACCCTTTGACCACCTTTTGTAACCCACCCGTTGGTACCTCCACTGGTGACAGTGAAGATACTTCTTCCCTACCTTTTGTTGCAACTGCACAGTCAACAGCTTGGGCAGCCCTGGGTGTGCGTCGCATACGGAAACCCTTCTTTCGTGGCATCTAAAAGAAAACAATGAAATCAATGTCAGTTCACACGCCATGTACTTAAGCTTCTAAATGCTCTTTCCCATGCTCTCTGGTTACCCCGTGTGTGCGTGGGTTTTCTCCGTGCCCCCCATTGGCGATGCCATATTGTCCATAGGCAAGAAAGTGGGTGTGAATGGTTGTCTATATGTGCCCTGTGATTGGCTAGCAACCAGGATGTACCCCTCCTCTCGCCCGAATACAACTGGGATAGACTCCAGCAGCAGCAGAAAATGAATGAACATATGCCTATCCTCACGGGTCGCGGGCATGCTGGAGCCTACCCCAGCTATATTCAGGCGAGAGGTGGACTACATCCCGGTCACCAGCAAAACACAGGGCGCATAGACAACCATTCACAGTCACATTCATGGCCACAGACAATATGGAGTGCGTGTGTGTGGGGTGGGGGTCAAATGAAAGTGAGTATAAATGGTTGTCTCTATGTGCCCTGTGATTGGTTGACAACCAGGATGTACCCGCCTCTCGCCTGAATACAAATGGGATAGACTCCTGCAGCAGCGGTAGAAAATGAATGAATAAATCCATTTATTTTCTGTGCTGCTTAACCTCACAAGGGTCGTGGGCATGCTGGAGCCTACCCCAGCTGTATTCTGGCAAGAGGTGGACTACACCCTGCTCACCAGCCAAGCATGGGTCAGAGACAACCATTAACAGTCACATTAATGCCTATGGACAATTTGGAGTCGCCAGTGGGGGGGGGGGTACACGGAGAAACACACGCACAGAATACATGCAAACTCCACACAGAGATAAAATGATAAATCAAACTTTGTCAATAAATACAACTATTATGCAGAAAACAACATAAATAAATAAACACTAGCTGTGTGTTTTACTGCAAGAGCACTATCTTCCCCCACCCCCTTCATATTGTGTGCGTTTGAGTGGGCACATGCACACTTGGGTGTGGCCCTTTGGCTGAATGATCATTGGAAACAAGAAAAATGAAGAAAACGTCAGGTGGACGTCTTCTCCTCCGCAACGCGGTAGTGGTTTAGATGAATGACAAGGTTAAAATCATTGGAAACAGAGAAAGCTAAAAAAGTTGAAAACCTACGGTGCGGTGGCTTCTCCACACAAACAAATCCCAGGTGCTTAATGGTGCTTTTATGGTAGCTACCTTCATTTAGCGCAGGTCACAAAATCGTTACCTTTAGGTGTAAAATACTCCCATACTTTTAACATCCGTGAGAATTTATTTTCTCCCCGCCGGCTGCGATAAGATGGCGCGGGGGGGGGGGGCGACCGCCATTTTGTGGCCTGTGGCATCAACGACGCCATTAACGACGACGCCATTTCGGGGCCTTTGTCATCAGTGCCGCCAATTTGCCCGCTAACGGCTCGTTTAAGGTGCGGCAACAACGAATATAATTTTCGCTATACAGCGTTAAGCTCCGACCGTTCGTGTATCCTGAACAAGCGGCCTACGTGCAGCACCGCCGAATATAACTTGAGCTATATTGAGTTAAGTTCGGACCGTTAGTGTATCCCAAACATGCAGTTACCTTGCGGCTACACCAACGACAACATACAAATACATAAAATTATACACATGTGGAGAAAAAGCCGAAGAAAAAACAAAATGGAGTTAAGCTCCAACCGGACGTGCATTCCTGCGATGGGGATCATTCTTACAAATGAATATATTTCAGTTTACTAAGTCTATTAAATAAAAAAACTCACCTCTGTGTCAGCAGATGAAGTCCAACACAATGGAAAACTGCAGTTTCCGTCGAATGTAGGTCCTGTAGGTCTGAATGTAGGTCTTTGTCTTTGTCTGAGGCAATGCAAAATGCGTTCTCTCGAAAAGTTTTCTGTTCGGTCGAGCAGAAAAGGGGGGGAGGTGGGCACGCGCAGCAGCTTTTATAGCACCATGCACCACACCGTTGAAGAACTGACCAATCGTAGCTCACAAAACCAATCTGTCAGGCTCCGCCTTTGGATAATTGACCAATCGTAAGTCACCAAACAAACAACCTATCAGCGATCGTCTGATTGAATGTAATGTGAAAGTTGGGCGGGTTATTATTTTTTAAATTGACCAATCCTGCCTCACTCACCTATCAATCGATCAGCTATTGGCGGAATGAATGTAATTTGAAATTGGGCGAATTAAACCAAACCATGTTTACGTGGACGAACTGAGGGAAAACTCACCAATGGCATTGCATGCTCACTGTATAAATAAGCTGCAACTAAGTGCAACTATCGCCATAACGATGGCAATGCGAGGAAAAGGATTAACCGAGTCCTTGGCGGCTTACTCCGACAACGCGGCATGAAGCGCATCCCGCATTCCAACATCTCCGCCCACGACTTGCTTGCCGGCGGTTGCCATGTCAACGAGAGGGGAATTGAGACGCTCTATCTCAACTTCCGCCGAGAAAACGCTGCAAATCTGCAGTGGATTCACCACAACGGCTCTTTTAAGAGCCAACCACTTTTCCATAAAGAGCAAAATGTTCCAATGCATTCCACACACTGCAACGCACTGCTTCAGAATAAAACGTAAACAAATGGTTGTCGAATGGATCTGACCGATTAGAATGATGTACAAAATACTACACTCAGAAAATGACCCAGAGCCTTATTAAATATAACATAATAAAGTTTACTAACTTAGTAAATCCTCTGAAAATCATTTAATCGCTTACATAAATAAATGCTTAAGTCCAGCGCTTAAGCTTGGTGACGTAGACCGTCATGACGTGCCCCCTTCGCGTCCAAAGGGGTGGAGTTATGAGAGGTCTATGGCGCAGTTTCCGGCAACACAACACCAGCAAAGGTATCAAGACACGGCAAGCACGGCAAGTTATATGGACGACAATACATCGGTAAGTAGAGCACTTGCAATTTTTAAACTAATACCGACCCCGTCTTCCTTCAACTACGCTGGGTGTTGTTTTTTTAATGTCACCGCTATTCTGTTGTGCGTAAGCTAACTTTAGCTATGTTTGCTAGCCACCGAATTGCTCAGCTAACATGGCTCGTTGGGCGAACATACTTTAACAGGTAACGAACCATCGAACCGGAAAAGTTAAGCTTTTAACCGCGCTCTCTTTGTGTGTACGCCGTGTTTTGCTTAGTTTTACTTTGTTTTTGTAACATGACGTGATGTCGATATGCTCCGACGGGAAGCTCTTGTGGGAACAGCCGAGGTACTTCCGGAGCTCATTACAAATGGAATACAAGAGTATTCAACATTCGCTTTCTACCGCTCACCCCCACGAAGGTCGCGGGGGGTGCTGGAGTCTACTTAGAATTAAATTTGCATGTTTTTGGAATGTGGGAGGAAACCGGAGTACCCGGAGAAAACCCACGCATGCACGGGGAGAACATGCAAACTCCACACAGAGATGGGCAAAAGTATTCATTCAAATTATTTATTCATGGTTTTATATACAAAATATTTATTCGAATTATGAATTACTGCATGTTTTCCTGTAATTATATTTGGAGATATAATTAATATCAATGTGCATTTTTGGCAGGCGAGTGATTAGCGTGCAGACCTCACAGCTAAAAGATGCCAGTTCAATTCCACACTCGGCCATCTCTGTGTGGAGTTTGCATGTTCTCCCCGTGCATGCGTGGGTTTTCTCCGGTTACTCCGGTTTCCTCCCACATTCCTAAAACATGCTAGGTTAATTGGCGACTCCAAATTGTCCATAGGTATGAATGTGAGTGTGAATGGTTGTTTGTCTATATGTGCCCTGGGATTGGCTGGCCACCAGTCCAGGGTGTACCCTGCATCACGCCCGAAGACAGCTGGGATAGGCTCCAGCACCCCTCGCGACCCTCGTGAGGATGAGCAATCGAAAATGAATGCATGAATGAATGTGCATTTTAATTCTTTCTTTAGAACTGTGGATTTAAAACGCAATCCAAAAACTATGTACATGAAATTAGACAGCACTTTGAAAAACAAACCATCCTAACACTGTTTATGCTCTTTTTTAAGGTGGCGGCCCGTGGCCTGGCAATGTAGGCGCTGCACATTGGAGGATACTTCAAAAGGGGAGCTTCTCAAGCATTACCAAGTCAAGCACAGTATTTATGGTTGTGGCTGTAAGTACCTTGTCTTCATTTAAGATGTCCTTGTTCCCTTAAAACATGGAACAGTGGTGAAGTGGTATTCTTCCTCGCTATCCTCCAGGAGCTGAACCAAAACCAACTAATCACCAATTAAAGAAGAGAGACAGCCCAGTCATTAAGGACTTGATGTGCTGAACTTTTGCACATAGAGGAACATACGACATACAAATGAGCATCAGTGACATGAAGCTCAGGTGGCCTACCTTGTTTAATGTCTCACAGGTGAGTATTTGGATTTTTTGTGTCAAACACATTATGGACTGTAAACAACTACTGTATGTTTCACAGTTATACGTAAGTATGCACTTCTGTTTTTGTTGTCACTGATTCTTTTGTCTCTTCTTTCATATGCCTCTTTCAGGAGAGGAAGGTGCCAGAAGGGAGACGAAAGGACACCAAAACTGATGTCCTTGTTTCCAGCGAAGAAAAACGTTGTCAGAGCAAGAATTCAAGCACAGACGAACATTCTACTTCAGGTATTAAAACCATCCTCCACCTATTCAATTTGTACGTTACCTGCAATAGTCATCATTCCACCTGTCTTATTCACATTTCTCTCCATTCTCTGTTCACATCATACAGCTAACATTTATCTCTCCCTCCTATTTATTACTCATCCTTTCCTCCAGTCTTTCTAAAAGGAACTATACGTATGTACGAAGTACACAAAATATTGCACAATATGTCTGTCGTCAGCAACTAAGAAAACATGTTAATTTGAAATAAAGATCTGACAACAAGCCTTCTGCAGGTGCACAGCGCACAGACACAATGTCAGGGCGGTGAAAGTAAAATAATAACACGCACAGCACCTGACTGACATGACCTCTGCTTTTAGTTACTGTGACTGAGAGTAAGAAGCAAAATAGTCGTCCATCCTACCTGCTTAAGCTACACAAGCCTGAATAGATATCACTGTGACAACAGATACTGCCGCTTCATTCCTGCTGCTAGTTGCAATACAGATATTTTTATTTCACTCCAGCAACAGCCACAATAGCCACAATCTTACATACAGCCACTTGAACAGTTTTTGGTTTTTCTTCCTTAGTTTTCTGTGCCTCAATCTCTCACATCCTTTGCACACCGCACCACAATATCCAGTTATATTCACGCGCCTGGAAAATTTTTAGGTCTGAGTTTTTTTTGCTGCCATCACTACTTACAAACTTCCCTCTCATGTAATTTCTATAGAAATGTTTGAGACTCAAGTTTTTCTAGTAAATCAAAGCACTGCTTCAATGTGTAGTGTTGCTTTTTGTTACTTTAAACACTTTCTGTCCGGCAGATGGAATCCAACATGAGCAAACAAGGGACGTTGTCATCCGATGCCTTATTGACCGTCTTGCAGGAGATGCTAGTGCCCTTTTCCAGGACTTTGAGGTTGGTATACTACTGTACTTTTTATGCTTTTCAAGGTTTTAAAATTTTAGCAAATGTAATCTCAAATGCACAGCTGCAGTACAGTTATTTTTTCTTTACTGCACACAAAGATGGAGCTGCTTTTTGTATGCCATAAAGCAACTGTGGACAACAAAAGACAGTACGTGCTATTTCTCTTGTGACGTGCAAGTTGAACGTGAACTCCTAACAGCTGTCTTTACAATGTCTGCAGGATGCCGGGGATGGACCAACCAGCATTCAAGAAAAGATGGCATAGTGATTGAGGGCGGCACCGTCCACAGCACTCTTGGGGATCTTAGCCATGCCTGCTACTATCTGATGGGACTGCCGTATGCACGAGACCTGCGGTTCCCCAAGACCTCGTCATCCAGTTTTATGGTGTTCCAGAAAGTACTGCTGGATCTGGATTTATGGAAACCTTTCAAAGACTTCAAAAACTGAAGAATTACCTCCTGTATGTTTTTGGTGGCAGCAACACAGCGGTCAAGTGGTTAGCACACAGACCTAACAGCTAGGAGACCAGGGTTCAATTCCACCCTCGGCCATCTCTGTGTTGAATTTGCATGTTCTCCCCGTGCATGTGTGAATGTGGGTACTCCAGTTTCCTCCCACATTCCAAAAACAAGCTGTTAATTGGCAACTCCAAATTGTCCATAGGTATGAATGTAAACATACACATTAACTTTCTTTATTGTCATTGCACAATAACACAGCAGTGAAATTGCCACTGAAATGTTGTTGCCTGGCTCCCGTAATGTGAATGGTTGTTTATCTATATGTGCCCTGTGATTGGCTGGCCACCAGTCCAGGGTGTACCCCGCCTCTCGCCCATAGACAGCTGGGATAGGCTCCAGCACTTGTGAGGACAAAGCGGTAGAAAATGAATGAATGTTGTTGGTGGCCACTATTCAAAACGATGCTTTCTGAGTGATTTTTTGTTAGTGAGGTTTACCTGTCCTAAGTATAGAAGTTTCATGTGTTAATGTTTATTAAAGTGTCTTAATGTCATGATAATGTAATTCTTTCTGCATTTCAGCCATGTGCTGCATCAATTTCTGCCAGATGCTCATATGCTCATTTTGATGTTGATGTACCCTGAGGTTATATAATTCTAATGGAGATTTCTCAGACTATGTCCAATAATGATGGCGAGATGACACCCCGTGAGGCTTCGAACCATTTCAATCAACTGTATCTTCACGCCGCAAGTCCCTACCGCACGGTCCGATCGTCGCGAAATTTTTTATGGCGGTTCGGGGCGTCGGACGGGACGTGACCGCGCACCCGCCTCGCCGCCGCTGTCGCCCCCTCCTGGTGGAAAATTGCAAGTGCCGTGACTCCCTTACCGCTTATTCGCTCGCGGCGGTTTTTCGTACGGCGCGTCCGCGCGCCCATCTGGTCGCGCGCGCGACCCCGATCCGCGCGTACCCCCGACCCGCGCGTACCCCCGAGCGCGTCGGGGTGCTCGAGCCCGCTCATCACTGCTTGCAGTTTTAATTATTATTATTATTATTATTATTATTCCGACGAAAGGACGGCCATTTTGAGGGCCTCAACATGCCCGAAAACTCACCAAATTTTGCAAGCGCGTCAGGTCTGGCGAAAATTTCGATCTGGTGGGGGTCCCGAAAACAATGTTCCAAAATTGACTCTCTAGCGCCACCTTGGATTTGAAAAAAAATTAGCCCCCGACACCAGTTTCACCTATCGTCACGAAACTCGGTGGAGACGTCTATCGTGACAGGACGGACCAAAAAGTCTCAAGAACCCATATTGGAAAACGAACAGGAAGTCAGCCATTTTGGATGGCGGCGGCCGTTTTTGGGCCAGAAGTTGGGGTCGTATCTCGACGAACTCCTCCTAGGGGGTTTGACCAAATGAGTCCGTTGTTGCATCAACGGACACTAGACGGATGGCCGACGTTAAATTGCGAAGGATTTTGGGATATTCCATACGATGTGGGCGTGGCACGCCCCCAAATTTTCCCCTTGTTCATCTGCCCCGGCCTTGCACGCTGAGCGTAACTGTAGACGTGAATAACTTGGCTCCACGTGGTCAGATCTTCATCATACTTGGTACATGTGATCATGGTCCCGCCCCGAAGGTCCCCGTAGGTCACTTCCTGATTTCGTCGCAGCGCCACCTATTGGCGACAGGCTAAAGGCGTGTCATCTACATGAGGCCTTTTCTGCCAGGAGATTCATCAGATGAACATCAGGGTCACAAGGTCACTGCCTGACAGCCTGGTGAAGCCTGTTGATGGACCATGATGCAGGAAAAGCGAACGTGGTGGGCGTGGCCTGGCGGCGAATGCTCAGACCTCGCCATTTACATAGAAAAGGTCATCATTCGCCCGCAAAAGGTCGCATGGGCTTGAAAGCTCATAGGGGGGGTCAGAATCCAGGCCTGAGCGGCCTGGTGTGGCCCCCATATGAAACTAAGCCAAATTGACTCACTAGCGCCACCTACAAGTTTTAAAATAATTATCCCTCGCCTCCCGTTGCACGTATCGGCATGATTTTCGGAGGAGACATCACTCGTGACAGGACGCACAAAAAAGTCTCAAGAACCCATGTTCTAAAACCAACAGGAAGTCGGCCATTTTAGGTGGCGGCGGCCATTTGGGGGCGGAAGTATGGGTCGTATCTCGACGAACTCCTCCTAGGGGGTTTGACTGAATGAGTCCGTTGTTGCATCAACGGACACTAGACGGATGGCCCACGTTAAATTGCGAAGGATTTTGGGATATTCCATACGATGTGGGCGTGGCACGCCCCCAAATTTTGCCCATTTTCATATGTCCGGGCCTTGCACGCTGAGCGTAACTGTAGACGTGAATAACTTGGCTCCACGTGGTCAGATCTTCATCATACTTGGTACATGTGATCATGGCCCCGCCCCGAAGGTCCCCGTAGGTCACTTCCTGATTTCGTCGCAGCGCCACCTATTGGCGACAGGCTAAAGGCGTGTCATCTACATGAGGCCTTTTCTGCCAGGAGATTCATCAGATGAACATCAGGGTCACAAGGTCACTGCCTGACAGCCTGGTGAAGCCTGTTGATGGACCATGATGCAGGAAAAGCGAACGTGGTGGGCGTGGCCTGGCGGCGAATGCTCAGACCTCGCCATTTACATAGAAAAGGTCATCATTCGCCCGCAAAAGGTCGCATGGGCTTGAAAGCTCATAGGGGGGGTCAGAATCCAGGCCTGAGCGGCCTGGTGTGGCCCCCATATGAAACTAAGCCAAATTGACTCACTAGCGCCACCTACAAGTTTTAAAATAATTATCCCTCGCCTCCCGTTGCACGTATCGGCATGATTTTCGGAGGAGACATCACTCGTGACAGGACGCACAAAAAAAGTCTCAAGAACCCATGTTCTAAAACCAACAGGAAGTCGGCCATTTTAGGTGGCGGCGGCCATTTGGGGGCGGATGTATGGGTCGTATCTCGACGAACTCCTCCTAGGGGGTTTGACCGAATGAGTCCGTTGTTGCATCAACGGACACTAGACGGATGGCCCACGTTAAATTGCGAAGGATTTTGGGCCGCTCCATAGGATGTGGGCGTGGCACGCCACCAAACTTTGACCATTTCATATCTGGCCCTGCCTGGTGTCTGGCCTTGCCTTGAAGCAATGTACATCAAAGTCAATACACAGTTTGACTGACAGACTGATGATGTCAGTTGATGGACTATGATGTGTGCAAAGCACATGTGGGGGGCGTGGCCACGGCGAATGGTCAGCCTTCGCCATTGACCATCAAAAGGTCATCATTTGCCTGCAGAAGGTCACAGGCTGCTGAAATCTTAAACGTCAGGCCTTAATCCAGGCCTGAGCGCCCTGGTGGTGCTCCCATGTGACACCAATCTAAATTGACACACTAGCGCCACCTAGAAGTTTCAATTCATTATCCCTCGCCACCCGTTACACGTATCACTATGATTTTCGGTGGAGACGTCTATCATGACAGGACGCACCTAACGCTCCAGAAGCCATGTTCAAAACACAGCGCCACCAACTGGTGGAAATGTATATCTGCCGTAACTTCCTGATTCATGGTCAGATTGTCTTGAAATTTTTTTTGGTGTGTTGGGTCAATCTCTGGTCTGTTATACTGTGTGTACATAAACTCTATAGCGCCACCAACTGGTGGAAATGTATATAGCCGTAACTTCCTTACGCACGGTCGGATCGGCCCCTAATTTTTTCTGTTGGTTCGGGGTACCCTCCGGTCCGTTACCGTGTGGGCGCATACACTCTATAGCGCCACCCACAGGCGGAAACGTATATCCGCCGCAAGGACCTACCGCACGGTCCGATCGTCGTGAATTTTTTTATGGCGGTTCGCGGCGTCGGACGGGACGTGACCGCGCACCCGCCTCGCCGCCGCTGTCGCCCCCTCCTGGCGGAAAATTGCAAGTGCCGTGACTCCCTTACCGCTTATCCGCTCGCCGCGGTTTTTCGTACGGCGCGTCCGCGCGCCCGTCCGGTCGCGCGCGCGACCCCGACCCGCGCGTACCCCCGACCCGCGCGTACCCCCGAGCGCGTCGGGGTGCTCGAGCCCGCTCATCACTGCTTGCAGTTTTAATTATTATTATTATTATTCCGACGAAAGGACGGCCATTTTGAGGGCCTTAACATGCCCGAAAACTCACCAAATTTTGCAAGCGCGTCAGGTCTGGCGAAAATTTCGATCTGGTGGGGGTCCCGAAAACAATGTTCCAAAATTGACTCTCTAGCGCCACCTTTAATTTTTGAAAAAATTGGCCCCCGCCACCAGTTTCACCTATCGTCACGAAACTTGGTGGAGACGTCTATCGTGACAGGACGGACCAAAAAGTCTCAAGAACCCATATTGGAAAACGAACAGGAAGTCGGCCATTTTGGATGGCGGCGGCCTTTTTCCTGCCAGAAGTTGGGGTCGTATCTCGACGAACTCCTCCTAGGGGGTTTGACCAAATGAGTCCGTTGTTGCATCAACGGACACTAGACGGATGGCCGACGTTAAATTGCGAAGGATTTTGGGATATTCCATACGATGTGGGCGTGGCACGCCCCCAAATTTTGCCCATTTTCATATGTCCGGGCCTTGCACGCTGAGCGTAACTGTAGACGTGAATAACTTGGCTCCACGTGGTCAGATCTTCATCATACTTGGTACATGTGATCATGGCCCCGCCCCGAAGGTCCCCGTAGGTCACTTCCTGATTTCGTCGCAGCGCCACCTATTGGCGACAGGCTAAAGGCGTGTCATCTACATGAGGCCTTTTCTGCCAGGAGATTCATCAGATGAACATCAGGGTCACAAGGTCACTGCCTGACAGCCTGGTGAAGCCTGTTGATGGACCATGATGCAGGAAAAGCGCACGTGGTGGGCGTGGCCTGGCGGCGAATGCTCAGGCCTCGCCATTTACATAGAAAAGCTCATCATTCGCCCGCAAAAGGTCGCATGGGCTTGAAAACTCATAGGGGGGGGCAGAATCCAGGCCTGAGCGGCCTGGTGTGGCCCCCATATGAAACCAAGCCAAATTGACTCACTAGCGCCACCTAGAAGTTTTAAAATAATTATCCCTCGCCTCCCGTTGCACGTATCGGCATGATTTTCGGAGGAGACATCACTCGTGACAGGACGCACAAAAAAGTCTCAAGAACCCATGTTCAAAAACCAACAGGAAGTCGGCCATTTTAGGTGGCGGCGGCCATTTGGGGGAGGATGTAGGGGTCGTATCTCGACGAACTCCTCCTAGGGGGTTTGACCGAATGAGTCCGTTGTTGCATCAACGGACACTAGACGGATGGCCCACGTTAAATTGCGAAGGATTTTGGGCCGCTCCATAGGATGTGGGCGTGGCACGCCACCAAACTTTGACCATTTCATATCTGGCCCTGCCTGGTGTCTGGCCTTGCCTTGAAGCAATGTACATCAAAGTCAATACACAGTTTGACTGACAGACTGCTGAAGTCAGTTGATGGACTATGATGTGTGTAAAGCACATGTGGGGGGCGTGGCCACGGCGAATGGTCAGCCTTCGCCATTGACCATCAAAAGGTCATCATTTGCCTGCAGAAGGTCACAGGCTGCTGAAATCTTAAACGTGAGGCCTTAATCCAGGCCTGAGCGCCCTGGTGGTGCTCCCATGTGACACCAATCTAAATTGACACACTAGCGCCACCTAGAAGTTTCAATTCATTATCCCTCGCCACCCGTTACACGTATCACTATGATTTTCGGTGGAGACGTCTATCATGACAGGACGCACTTAACGCTCCAGAAGCCATGTTCAAAACACAGCGCCACCAACTGGTGGAAATGTATATCTGCCGTAACTTCCTGATTCATGGTCAGATTGTCTTGAAATTTTTTTTGGTGTGTTGGGTCAATCTCTGGTTTGTTATACTGGGTGTACATAGACTCTATAGCGCCACCAACTGGTGGAAATGTATATAGCCATAACTTCCTTCCACATGGTCGGATCAAGCCCAAATTTTTTCTGGTGGTTTGGGGTACCCTCTGGTCTATGACTGTGTGTGTACATAGACTCTATAGCGCCACCAACTGGCGGAAATGTATATAGCCGTAACTTCCTTCCACATGGTCGGATCAAGCCCACATTTTTTCTGGTGGTTTGGGGTACCCTCTGGTCTATGACTGTGTGTGTACATAGACTGTATAGCGCCACCAACTGGTGGAAATGTATATAGCCGTAACTTCCTTCCACATGGTCGGATCAAGCCCAAATTTTTTCTGGTGGTCTGGGGTACCCTCTGGTCTATGACTGTGTGTGTACATAGACTCTATAGCGCCACCAACTGGTGGAAGTGTATATAGCCGTAACTTCCTTCCACATGGTCGGATCAGCCCACAAAATTTTCTGGTGGTCTGGGGTACCCTCTGGTCTATGTCTGTGTGTGTACATAGACAGTATAGCGCCACCAACTGGTGGAAATGTATATAGCCGTAACTTCCTTCCACATGGTCGGATCAAGCCCAAATTTTTTCTGGTGGTTTGGGGTACCCTCTGGTCTATGACTGTGTGTGTACATAGACTCTATAGCGCCACCAACTGGTGGAAATGTATATAGCCGTAACTTCCTTCCACATGGTCGGATCAAGCCCAAATTTTTTCTGGTGGTTTGGGGTACCCTCTGGTCTATGACTGTGTGTGTACATAGACTCTATAGCGCCACCAACTGGTGGAAATGTATATAGCCGTAACTTCCTTCCACATGGTCGGATCAGGCCCAAATTTTTTCTGGTGGTCTGGGGTACCCTCTGGTCTATGACTGTGTGTGTACATACACTGTATAGCGCCACCAACTGGTGGAAATGTATATAGCCGTAACTTCCATCCACATGGTCGGATCAAGCCCAAATTTTTTCTGGTGGTTTGGGGTACCCTCTGGTCTATGACTGTGTGTGTACATAGACTATATAGCGCCACCAACTGGTGGAAATGTATATAGCCGTAACTTCCTTCCACATGGTCGGATCAGGCCCAAATTTTTTCTGGTGGTCTGGGGTACCCTCTGGTCTATGACTGTGTGTGTACATACGCTATAGCGCCACCAACTGGTGGAAATGTATATCTGCCGTAACTTCCTTACGCACGGTCGGATCGGCCCCTAATTTTTTCTGTTGGTTCGGGGTACCCTCCGGTCCGTTACCGTGTGGGCCAACCACTCTATAGCGCCACCCACAGGCGGAAACGTATATCCGCCGCAAGGACCTACCGCGCGGTCCGATCGTCGTGAATTTTTTTATGGCGGTTCGCGGCGTCGGACGGGACGTGACCGCGCACCCGCCTCGCCGCCGCTGTCGCCCCCTCCTGGCGGAAAATTGCAAGTGCCGTGACTCCCTTACCGCTTATCCGCTCGCCGCGGTTTTTCGTACGGCGCGTCCGCGCGCCCGTCCGGTCGCGCGCGCGACCCCGACCCGCGCGTACCCCCGACCCGCGCGTACCCCCGAGCGCGTCGGGGTGCTCGAGCCCGCTCATCACTGCTTGCAGTTTTAATTATTAGGGCTCGAGCACTGACCAGTGCGAAAGCCCTATTGTTATCGTTCCGTTTATTATTATTATTATTATTATTATTCTGCCAACCGTCGGCCTTTTTGAGGGCCTCAACATGCCCGAAAACTCACCAAATTTGGCGAGCGCATCAGGTCTGGCGAAAAATTTTATATTTTATGGGTTTCAAATATCATGTTCCAAAATTGGCTCTCTAGCGCCACCTTGAATTTTAAAAAAAATTAGCCCCCGACACCAGTTTCACCTATCGTCACGAAACTCGGTGGAGACGTCTATCGTGACAGGCCGGACCAAAAAGTCTCAAGAACCCATATTGGAAAACGAACAGGAAGTCGGCCATTTTGGATGGCGGCGGCCGTTTTTGGGCCAGAAGTTGGGGTCGTATCTCGACGAACTCCTCCTAGGGGGTTTGACCGAATGAGTCCGTTGTAGCATCAACGGACACTAGACGGATGGCCGACGTTAAATTGCGAAGGATTTTGGGATATTCCATACGATGTGGGCGTGGCACGCCCCCAAATTTTGCCCATTTTCAAATGTCCGGCCCTTGCACGCTGAGCGTAACTGTAGACGTGAATAACTTGGCTCCACGTGGTCAGATCTTCATCATACTTGGTACATGTGATCATGGCCCCGCCCCGAAGGTCCCCGTAGGTCACTTCCTGATTTCGTCGCAGCGCCACCTATTGGCGACAGGCTAAAGGCGTGTCATCTACATGAGGCCTTTTCTGCCAGGAGATTCATCAGATGAACATCAGGGTCACAAGGTCACTGCCTGACAGCCTGGTGAAGCCTGTTGATGGACCATGATGCAGGAAAAGCGAACGTGGTGGGCGTGGCCTGGCGGCGAATGCTCAGACCTCGCCATTTACATAGAAAAGGTCATCATTCGCCCGCAAAAGGTCGCATGGGCTTGAAAGCTCATAGGGGGGGTCAGAATCCAGGCCTGAGCGGCCTGGTGTGGCCCCCATATGAAACCAAGCCAAATTGACTCACTAGCGCCACCTACAAGTTTTAAAATAATTATCCCTCGCCTCCCGTTGCACGTATCGGCATGATTTTCGGAGGAGACATCACTCGTGACAGGACGCACAAAAAAGTCTCAAGAACCCATGTTCTAAAACCAACAGGAAGTCGGCCATTTTAGGTGGCGGCGGCCATTTGCGGGCGGAAGTATGGGTCGTATCTCGACGAACTCCTCCTAGGGGGTTTGACCGAATGAGTCCGTTGTAGCATCAACGGACACTAGACGGATGGCCGACGTTAAATTGCGAAGGATTTTGGGATATTCCATACGATGTGGGCGTGGCACGCCCCCAAATTTTGCCCATTTTCATATGTCCGGCCCTTGCACGCTGAGCGTAACTGTAGACGTGAATAACTTGGCTCCACGTGGTCAGATCTTCATCATACTTGGTACATGTGATCATGGCCCCGCCCCGAAGGTCCCCGTAGGTCACTTCCTGATTTCGTCGCAGCGCCACCTATTGGCGACAGGCTAAAGGCGTGTCATCTACATGAGGCCTTTTCTGCCAGGAGATTCATCAGATGAACATCAGGGTCACAAGGTCACTGCCTGACAGCCTGGTGAAGCCTGTTGATGGACCATGATGCAGGAAAAGCGAACGTGGTGGGCGTGGCCTGGCGGCGAATGCTCAGACCTCGCCATTTACATAGAAAAGGTCATCATTCGCCCGCAAAAGGTCGCATGGGCTTGAAAGCTAATAGGGGGGGTCAGAATCCAGGCCTGAGCGGCCTGGTGTGGCCCCCATATGAAACTAAGCCAAATTGACTCACTAGCGCCACCTACAAGTTTTAAAATAATTATCCCTCGCCTCCCGTTGCACGTATCGGCATGATTTTCGGAGGAGACATCACTCGTGACAGGACGCACAAAAAAGTCTCAAGAACCCATGTTCTAAAACCAACAGGAAGTCGGCCATTTTAGGTGGCGGCGGCCATTTGGGGGCGGATGTATGGGTCATATCTCGACGAACTCCTCCTAGGGGGTTTGACCGAATGAGTCCGTTGTTGCATCAACGGACACTAGACGGATGGCCCACGTTAAATTGCGAACCATTTTGGGCCGCTCCATAGGATGTGGGCGTGGCACGCCACCAAACTTTGACCATTTCATATCTGGCCCTGCCTGGTGTCTGGCCTTGCCTTGAAGCAATGTACATCAAAGTCAATACACAGTTTGACTGACAGACTGATGAAGTCAGTTGATGGACTATGATGTGTGTAAAGCACATGTGGGGGGCGTGGCCACGGCGAATGGTCAGCCTTCGCCATTGACCATCAAAAGGTCATCATTTGCCTGCAGAAGGTCACAGGCTGCTGAAATCTTAAACGTGAGGCCTTAATCCAGGCCTGAGCGCCCTGGTGGTGCTCCCATGTGACACCAATCTAAATTGACACACTAGCGCCACCTAGAAGTTTCAATTCATTATCCCTCGCCACCCGTTACACGTATCACTATGATTTTCGGTGGAGACGTCTATCAAGACAGGACGCACTTAACGCTCCAGAAGCCATGTTCAAAACACAGCGCCACCAACTGGTGGAAATGTATATCTGCCGTAACTTCCTGATTCATGGTCAGATTGTCTTGAAATTTTTTTTGGTGTGTTGGGGCAATCTCTGGTCTGTTATACTGTGTGTACATAGACTGTATAGCGCCACCAACTGGTGGAAATGTATATAGCCGTAACTTCCTTCCACATGGTCGGATCAGCCTACAAATTTTTCTGGTGGTCTGGGGTACCCTCTGGTCTATGACTGTGTGTGTACATAGACTGTATAGCGCCACCAACTGGTGGAAATGTATATAGCCGTAACTTCCTTCCACATGGTCGGATCAGGCCCAAATTTTTTCTGGTGGTCTGGGGTACCCTCTGGTCTGTGACTGTGTGTGTACATAGACTGTATAGCGCCACCAACTGGTGGAAATGTATATAGCCGTAACTTCCTTCCACATGGTCGGATCAGGCCCAAATTTTTTCTGGTGGTCTGGGGTACCCTCTGGTCTATGACAGTGTGTGTACATAGACTGTATAGCGCCACCAACTGGTGGAAAGGTATATCTGCCGTAACTTCCTCACGCACGGTCGGATCGGCCCCTAATTTTTTCTGTTGGTTCGGGGTACCCTCCGGTCCGTTACCGTGTGGGCGCATACACTCTATAGCGCCACCCACAGGCGGAAACGTATATCCGCCGCAAGGACCTACCGCGCGGTCCGATCGTCGTGAATTTTTTTATGGCGGTTCGCGGCGTCGGACGGGACGTGACCGCGCACCCGCCTCGCCGCCGCTGTCGCCCCCTCCTGGCGGAAAATTGCAAGTGCCGTGACTCCCTTACCGCTTATCCGCTCGCCGCGGTTTTTCGTACGGCGCGTCCGCGCGCCCGTCCGGTCGCGCGCGCGACCCCGACCCGCGCGTACCCCCGACCCGCGCGTACCCCCGAGCGCGTCGGGGTGCTCGAGCCCGCTCATCACTGCTCGCAGTTTTAATTAGGGCTCGAGCACTGACCAGTGCGAAAGCCCTATTGTTATCGTTCCGTTTATTATTATTATTATTATTATTATTATTCTGCCAACCGTCGGCCTTTTTGAGGGCCTCAACATGCCCGAAAACTCACCAAATTTGGCGAGCGCATCAGGTCTGGCGAAAAATTTTATATTTTATGGGTTTCAAATATCATGTTCCAAAATTGGCTCTCTAGCGCCACCTTGAATTTTAAAAAAAATTAGCCCCCGACACCAGTTTCACCTATCGTCACGAAACTCGGTGGAGACGTCTATCGTGACAGGCCGGACCAAAAAGTCTCAAGAACCCATATTGGAAAACGAACAGGAAGTCGGCCATTTTGGATGGCGGCGGCCGTTTTTGGGCCAGAAGTTGGGGTCGTATCTCGACGAACTCCTCCTAGGGGGTTTGACCGAATGAGTCCGTTGTAGCATCAACGGACACTAGACGGATGGCCGACGTTAAATTGCGAAGGATTTTGGGATATTCCATACGATGTGGGCGTGGCACGCCCCCAAATTTTGCCCATTTTCAAATGTCCGGCCCTTGCACGCTGAGCGTAACTGTAGACGTGAATAACTTGGCTCCACGTGGTCAGATCTTCATCATACTTGGTACATGTGATCATGGCCCCGCCCCGAAGGTCCCCGTAGGTCACTTCCTGATTTCGTCGCAGCGCCACCTATTGGCGACAGGCTAAAGGCGTGTCATCTACATGAGGCCTTTTCTGCCAGGAGATTCATCAGATGAACATCAGGGTCACAAGGTCACTGCCTGACAGCCTGGTGAAGCCTGTTGATGGACCATGATGCAGGAAAAGCGAACGTGGTGGGCGTGGCCTGGCGGCGAATGCTCAGACCTCGCCATTTACATAGAAAAGGTCATCATTCGCCCGCAAAAGGTCGCATGGGCTTGAAAGCTCATAGGGGGGGTCAGAATCCAGGCCTGAGCGGCCTGGTGTGGCCCCCATATGAAACTAAGCCAAATTGACTCACTAGCGCCACCTACAAGTTTTAAAATAATTATCCCTCGCCTCCCGTTGCACGTATCGGCATGATTTTCGGAGGAGACATCACTCGTGACAGGACGCACAAAAAAGTCTCAAGAACCCATGTTCTAAAACCAACAGGAAGTCGGCCATTTTAGGTGGCGGCGGCCATTTGGGGGCGGAAGTATGGGTCGTATCTCGACGAACTCCTCCTAGGGGGTTTGACCGAATGAGTCTGTTGTAGCATCAACGGACACTAGACGGATGGCCGACGTTAAATTGCGAAGGATTTTGGGATATTCCATACGATGTGGGCGTGGCACGCCCCCAAATTTTGCCCATTTTCATATGTCCGGGCCTTGCACGCTGAGCGTAACTGTAGACGTGAATAACTTGGCTCCACGTGGTCAGATCTTCATCATACTTGGTACATGTGATCATGGCCCCGCCCCGAAGGTCCCCGTAGGTCACTTCCTGATTTCGTCGCAGCGCCACCTATTGGCGACAGGCTAAAGGCGTGTCATCTACATGAGGCCTTTTCTGCCAGGAGATTCATCAGATGAACATCAGGGTCACAAGGTCACTGCCTGACAGCCTGGTGAAGCCTGTTGATGGACCATGATGCAGGAAAAGCGAACGTGGTGGGCGTGGCCTGGCGGCGAATGCTCAGACCTCGCCATTTACATAGAAAAGGTCATCATTCGCCCGCAAAAGGTCGCATGGGCTTGAAAGCTCATAGGGGGGGTCAGAATCCAGGCCTGAGCGGCCTGGTGTGGCCCCCATATGAAACTAAGCCAAATTGACTCACTAGCGCCACCTACAAGTTTTAAAATAATTATCCCTCGCCTCCCGTTGCACGTATCGGCATGATTTTCGGAGGAGACATCACTCGTGACAGGACGCACAAAAAAAGTCTCAAGAACCCATGTTCTAAAACCAACAGGAAGTCGGCCATTTTAGGTGGCGGCGGCCATTTGGGGGCGGATGTATGGGTCGTATCTCGACGAACTCCTCCTAGGGGGTTTGACTGAATGAGTCCGTTGTTGCATCAACGGACACTAGACGGATGGCCCACGTTAAATTGCGAAGGATTTTGGGCCGCTCCATAGGATGTGGGCGTGGCACGCCACCAAACTTTGACCATTTCATATCTGGCCCTGCCTGGTGTCTGGCCTTGCCTTGAAGCAATGTACATCAAAGTCAATACACAGTTTGACTGACAGACTGCTGAAGTCAGTTGATGGACTATGATGTGTGTAAAGCACATGTGGGGGGCGTGGCCACGGCGAATGGTCAGCCTTTGCCATTGACCATCAAAAGGTCATCATTTGCCTGCAGAAGGTCACAGGCTGCTGAAATCTTAAACGTGAGGCCTTAATCCAGGCCTGAGCGCCTTGGTGGTGCTCCCATGTGACACCAATCTAAATTGACACACTAGCGCCACCTAGAAGTTTCAATTCATTATCCCTCGCCACCCGTTACACGTATCACTATGATTTTCGGTGGAGACGTCTATCATGACAGGACGCACTTAACGCTCCAGAAGCCATGTTGAAAACACAGCGCCACCAACTGGTGGAAATGTATATCTGCCGTAACTTCCTGATTCATGGTCAGATTGTCTTGAAATTTTTTTTGGTGTGTTGGGTCAATCTCTGGTTTGTTATACTGGGTGTACATAGACTCTATAGCGCCACCAAGTGGTGGAAATGTATATAGCCGTAACTTCCTTCCACATGGTCGGATCAAGCCCAAATTTTTTCTGGTGGTTTGGGGTACCCTCTGGTCTATGACTGTGTGTGTACATAGACTCTATAGCGCCACCAACTGGTGGAAATGTATATAGCCGTAACTTCCTTCCACATGGTCGGATCAAGCCCAAATTTTTTCTGGTGGTTTGGGGTACCCTCTGGTCTATGACTGTGTGTGTACATAGACTCTATAGCGCCACCAACTGGTGGAAATGTATATAGCCGTAACTTCCTTCCACATGGTCGGATCAAGCCCAAATTTTTTCTGGTGGTTTGGGGTACCCTCTGGTCTATGACTGTGTGTGTACATAGACTCTTTAGCGCCACCAACTGGTGGAAATGTATATAGCCGTAACTTCCTTCCACATGGTCGGATCAGGCCACAAAATTTTCTGCTGGTCTGGGGTACCCTCTGGTCTATGTCTGTGTGTGTACATAGACAGTATAGCGCCACCAACTGGTGGAAATGTATATAGCCGTAACTTCCTTCCACATGGTCGGATCAAGCCCAAATTTCTACTGGTGGTTTGGGGTACCCTCTGGTCTATGACTGTGTGTGTACATAGACTGTATAGTGCCACCAACTGGTGGAAATGTATATAGCCGTAACTTCCTTCCACATGGTCGGATCAGGCCCAAATTTTTTCTGGTGGTCTGGGGTACCCTCTGGTCTATGACTGTGTGTGTACATACACTGTATAGTGCCACCAACTGGTGGAAATGTATATAGCCGTAACTTCCATCCACATGGTCGGATCAAGCCCAAATTTTTTCTGGTGGTTTGGGGTACCCTCTGGTCTATGACTGTGTGTGTACATAGACTGTATAGCGCCACCAACTGGTGGAAATGTATATAGCCGTAACTTCCTTCCACATGGTCGGATCAGGCCAAAATTTTTTCTGGTGGTCTGGGGTACCCTCTGGTCTATGACTGTGTGTGTACATCGACTGTATAGCGCCACCAACTGGTGGAAATGTATATAGCCGTAACTTCCTTCCACATGGTCGGATCAGGCCCAAATTTTTTCTGGTGGTCTGGGGTACCCTCTGGTCTATGACTGTGTGTGTACATACGCTATAGCGCCACCAACTGGTGGAAATGTATATCTGCCGTAACTTCCTTACGCACGGTCGGATCGGCCCCTAATTTTTTCTGTTGGTTCGGGGTACCCTCCGGTCCGTTACCGTGTGGGCCAACCACTCTATAGCGCCACCCACAGGCGGAAACGTATATCCGCCGCAAGGACCTACCGCGTGGTCCGATCGTCGTGAATTTTTTTATGGCGGTTCGCGGTGTCGGACGGGACGTGACCGCGCACCCGCCTCGCCGCCGCTGTCGCCCCCTCCTGGCGGAAAATTGCAAGTGCCGTGACTCCCTTACCGCTTATCCGCTCGCCGCGGTTTTTCGTACGGCGCGTCCGCGCGCCCGTCCGGTCGCGCGCGCAACCCCGACCCGCGCGTACCCCCGACCCGCGCGTACCCCCGAGCGCGTCGGGGTGCTCGAGCCCGCTCATCACTGCTTGCAGTTTTAATTATTATTATTATTATTATTCTGCCAACCGTCGGCCTTTTTGAGGGCCTCAACATGCCCGAAAACTCACCAAATTTGGCGAGCGCATCAGGTCTGGCGAAAAATTTTATATTTTATGGGTTTCAAATATCATGTTCCAAAATTGGCTCTCTAGCGCCACCTTGAATTTTAAAAAAAATTAGCCCCCGACACCAGTTTCACCTATCGTCACGAAACTCGGTGGAGACGTCTATCGTGACAGGCCGGACCAAAAAGTCTCAAGAACCCATATTGGAAAACGAACAGGAAGTCGGCCATTTTGGATGGCGGCGGCCGTTTTTGGGCCAGAAGTTGGGGTCGTATCTCGACGAACTCCTCCTAGGGGGTTTGACCGAATGAGTCCGTTGTAGCATCAACGGACACTAGACGGATGGCCGACGTTAAATTGCGAAGGATTTTGGGATATTCCATACGATGTGGGCGTGGCACGCCCCCAAATTTTGCCCATTTTCAAATGTCCGGCCCTTGCACGCTGAGCGTAACTGTAGACGTGAATAACTTGGCTCCACGTGGTCAGATCTTCATCATACTTGGTACATGTGATCATGGCCCCGCCCCGAAGGTCCCCGTAGGTCACTTCCTGATTTCGTCGCAGCGCCACCTATTGGCGACAGGCTAAAGGCGTGTCATCTACATGAGGCCTTTTCTGCCAGGAGATTCATCAGATGAACATCAGGGTCACAAGGTCACTGCCTGACAGCCTGGTGAAGCCTGTTGATGGACCATGATGCAGGAAAAGCGAACGTGGTGGGCGTGGCCTGGCGGCGAATGCTCAGACCTCGCCATTTACATAGAAAAGGTCATCATTCGCCCGCAAAAGGTCGCATGGGCTTGAAAGCTCATAGGGGGGGTCAGAATCCAGGCCTGAGCGGCCTGGTGTGGCCCCCATATGAAACTAAGCCAAATTGACTCACTAGCGCCACCTACAAGTTTTAAAATAATTATCCCTCGCCTCCCGTTGCACGTATCGGCATGATTTTCGGAGGAGACATCACTCGTGACAGGACGCACAAAAAAGTCTCAAGAACCCATGTTCTAAAACCAACAGGAAGTCGGCCATTTTAGGTGGCGGCGGCCATTTGGGGGCGGAAGTATGGGTCGTATCTCGACGAACTCTTCCTAGGGGGTTTGACCGAATGAGTCCGTTGTAGCATCAACGGACACTAGACGGATGGCCGACGTTAAATTGCGAAGGATTTTGGGATATTCCATACGATGTGGGCGTGGCACGCCCCCAAATTTTGCCCATTTTCATATGTCCGGGCCTTGCACGCTGAGCGTAACTGTAGACGTGAATAACTTGGCTCCACGTGGTCAGATCTTCATCATACTTGGTACATGTGATCATGGCCCCGCCCCGAAGGTCCCCGTAGGTCACTTCCTGATTTCGTCGCAGCGCCACCTATTGGCGACAGGCTAAAGGCGTGTCATCTACATGAGGCCTTTTCTGCCAGGAGATTCATCAGATGAACATCAGGGTCACAAGGTCACTGCCTGACAGCCTGGTGAAGCCTGTTGATGGACCATGATGCAGGAAAAGCGAACGTGGTGGGCGTGGCCTGGCGGCGAATGCTCAGACCTCGCCATTTACATAGAAAAGGTCATCATTCGCCCGCAAAAGGTCGCATGGGCTTGAAAGCTAATAGGGGGGGTCAGAATCCAGGCCTGAGCGGCCTGGTGTGGCCCCCATATGAAACTAAGCCAAATTGACTCACTAGCGCCACCTACAAGTTTTAAAATAATTATCCCTCGCCTCCCGTTGCACGTATCGGCATGATTTTCGGAGGAGACATCACTCGTGACAGGACGCACAAAAAAGTCTCAAGAACCCATGTTCTAAAACCAACAGGAAGTCGGCCATTTTAGGTGGCGGCGGCCATTTGGGGGCGGATGTATGGGTCGTATCTCGACGAACTCCTCCTAGGGGGTTTGACCGAATGAGTCCGTTGTTGCATCAACGGACACTAGACGGATGGCCCACGTTAAATTGCGAACCATTTTGGGCCGCTCCATAGGATGTGGGCGTGGCACGCCACCAAACTTTGACCATTTCATATCTGGCCCTGCCTGGTGTCTGGCCTTGCCTTGAAGCAATGTACATCAAAGTCAATACACAGTTTGACTGACAGACTGATGAAGTCAGTTGATGGACTATGATGTGTGTAAAGCACATGTGGGGGGCGTGGCCACGGCGAATGGTCAGCCTTCGCCATTGACCATCAAAAGGTCATCATTTGCCTGCAGAAGGTCACAGGCTGCTGAAATCTTAAACGTGAGGCCTTAATCCAGGCCTGAGCGCCCTGGTGGTGCTCCCATGTGACACCAATCTAAATTGACACACTAGCGCCACCTAGAAGTTTCAATTCATTATCCCTCGCCACCCGTTACACGTATCACTATGATTTTCAGTGGAGACGTCTATCAAGACAGGACGCACTTAACGCTCCAGAAGCCATGTTCAAAACACAGCGCCACCAACTGGTGGAAATGTATATCTGCCGTAACTTCCTGATTCATGGTCAGATTGTCTTGAAATTTTTTTTGGTGTGTTGGGTCAATCTCTGGTCTGTTATACTGTGTGTACATAGACTGTATAGCGCCACCAACTGGTGGAAATGTATATAGCCGTAACTTCCTTCCACATGGTCGGATCAGCCTACAAATTTTTCTGGTGGTCTGGGGTACCCTCTGGTCTATGACTGTGTGTGTACATAGACTGTATAGCGCCACCAACTGGTGGAAATGTATATAGCCGTAACTTCCTTGCACATGGTCGGATCAGGCCCAAATTTTTTCTGGTGGTCTGGGGTACCCTCTGGTCTATGACAGTGTGTGTACATAGACTGTATAGCGCCACCAACTGGTGGAAAGGTATATCTGCCGTAACTTCCTCACGCACGGTCGGATCGGCCCCTAATTTTTTCTGTTGGTTCGGGGTACCCTCCGGTCCGTTACCGTGTGGGCGCATACACTCTATAGCGCCACCCACAGGCGGAAATGTATATCCGCCGCAAGGACCTACCGCGCGGTCCGATCGTCGTGAATTTTTTTATGGCGGTTCGCGGCGTCGGACGGGACGTGACCGCGCACCCGCCTCGCCGCCGCTGTCGCCCCCTCCTGGCGGAAAATTGCAAGTGCCGTGACTCCCTTACCGCTTATCCGCTCGCCGCGGTTTTTCGTACGGCGCGTCCGCGCGCCCGTCCGGTCGCGCGCGCGACCCCGACCCGCGCGTACCCCCGACCCGCGCGTACCCCCGAGCGCGTCGGGGTGCTCGAGCCCGCTCATCACTGCTTGCAGTTTTAATTATTATTATTATTATTATTCTGCCAACCGTCGGCCTTTTTGAGGGCCTCAACATGCCCGAAAACTCACCAAATTTGGCGAGCGCATCAGGTCTGGCGAAAAATTTTATATTTTATGGGTTTCAAATATCATGTTCCAAAATTGGCTCTCTAGCGCCACCTTGAATTTTAAAAAAAATTAGCCCCCGACACCAGTTTCACCTATCGTCACGAAACTCGGTGGAGACGTCTATCGTGACAGGCCGGACCAAAAAGTCTCAAGAACCCATATTGGAAAACGAACAGGAAGTCGGCCATTTTGGATGGCGGCGGCCGTTTTTGGGCCAGAAGTTGGGGTCGTATCTCGACGAACTCCTCCTAGGGGGTTTGACCGAATGAGTCCGTTGTAGCATCAACGGACACTAGACGGATGGCCGACGTTAAATTGCGAAGGATTTTGGGATATTCCATACGATGTGGGCGTGGCACGCCCCCAAATTTTGCCCATTTTCAAATGTCCGGCCCTTGCACGCTGAGCGTAACTGTAGACGTGAATAACTTGGCCCCACGTGGTCAGATCTTCATCATACTTGGTACATGTGATCATGGCCCCGCCCCGAAGGTCCCCGTAGGTCACTTCCTGATTTCGTCGCAGCGCCACCTATTGGCGACAGGCTAAAGGCATGTCATCTACATGAGGCCTTTTCTGCCAGGAGATTCATCAGCTGAACATCAGGGTCACAAGGTCACTGCCTGACAGCCTGGTGAAGCCTGTTGATGGACCATGATGCAGGAAAAGCGAACGTGGTGGGCGTGGCCTGGCGGCGAATGCTCAGACCTCGCCATTTACATAGAAAAGGTCATCATTCGCCCGCAAAAGGTCGCATGGGCTTGAAAGCTCATAGGGGGGGTCAGAATCCAGGCCTGAGCGGCCTGGTGTGGCCCCCATATGAAACTAAGCCAAATTGACTCACTAGCGCCACCTAGAAGTTTTAAAATAATTATCCCTCGCCTCCCGTTGCACGTATCGGCATGATTTTCGGAGGAGACATCACTCGTGACAGGACGCACAAAAAAGTCTCAAGAACCCATGTTCTAAAACCAACAGGAAGTCGGCCATTTTAGGTGGCGGCGGCCATTTGGGGGCGGAAGTATGGGTCGTATCTCGACGAACTCCTCCTAGGGGGTTTGACCGAATGAGTCCGTTGTTGCATCAACGGACACTAGACGGATGGCCGACGTTAAATTGCGAAGGATTTTGGGATATTCCATACGATGTGGGCGTGGCACGCCCCCAAATTTTGCCCATTTTCATATGTCCGGGCCTTGCACGCTGAGCGTAACTGTAGACGTGAATAACTTGGCTCCACGTGGTCAGATCTTCATCATACTTGGTACATGTGATCATGGCCCCGCCCCGAAGGTCCCCGTAGGTCACTTCCTGATTTCGTCGCAGCGCCACCTATTGGCGACAGGCTAAAGGCGTGTCATCTACATGAGGCCTTTTCTGCCAGGAGATTCATCAGATGAACATCAGGGTCACAAGGTCACTGCCTGACAGCCTGGTGAAGCCTGTTGATGGACCATGATGTGTGTAAAGCACATGTGGGGGGCGTGGCCACGGCGAATGGTCAGCCTTCGCCATTGACCATCAAAAGGTCATCATTTGCCTGCAGAAGGTCACAGGCTGCTGAAATCTTAAACGTGAGGCCTTAATCCAGGCCTGAGCGCCCTGGTGGTGCTCCCATGTGACACCAATCTAAATTGACACACTAGCGCCACCTAGAAGTTTCAATTCATTATCCCTCGCCACCCGTTACACGTATCACTATGATTTTCGGTGGAGACGTCTATCAAGACAGGACGCACTTAACGCTCCAGAAGCCATGTTCAAAACACAGCGCCACCAACTGGTGGACATGTATATCTGCCGTAACTTCCTGATTCATGGTCAGATTGTCTTGAAATTTTTTTTTGTGTGTTGGGTCAATCTCTGGTCTGTTATACTGTGTGTACATAGACTGTATAGCGCCACCAACTGGTGGAAATGTATATAGCCCTAACTTCCTTCCACATGGTCGGATCAAGCCCAAATTTTTTCTGGTGGTTTGGGGTACCCTCTGGTCTATGACTGTGTGTGTACATAGACTCTATAGCGCCACCAACTGGTGGAAATGTATATAGCCGTAACTTCCTTCCACATGGTCGGATCAGGCCACAAAATTTTCTGCTGGTCTGGGGTACCCTCTGGTCTATGTCTGTGTGTGTACATAGACAGTATAGCGCCACCAACTGGTGGAAATGTATATAGCCGTAACTTCCTTCCACATGGTCGGATCAGGCCCAAATTTTTTCTGGTGGTCTGGGGTACCCTCTGGTCTATGACTGTGTGTGTACATCGACTGTATAGCGCCACCAACTGGTGGAAATGTATATAGCCGTAACTTCCTTCCACATGGTCGGATCAAGCCCAAATTTTTTCTGGTGGTCTGGGGTACCCTCTGGTCTATGACTGTGTGTGTACATACGCTATAGCGCCACCAACTGGTGGAAATGTATATCTGCCGTAACTTCCTTACGCACGGTCGGATCGGCCCCTAATTTTTTCTGTTGGTTCGGGGTACCCTCCGGTCCGTTACCGTGTGGGCCAACCACTCTATAGCGCCACCCACAGGCGGAAACGTATATCCGCCGCAAGGACCTACCGCGTGGTCCGATCGTCGTGAATTTTTTTATGGCGGTTCGCGGTGTCGGACGGGACGTGACCGCGCACCCGCCTCGCCGCCGCTGTCGCCCTCTCCTGGCGGAAAATTGCAAGTGCCGTGACTCCCTTACCGCTTATCCGCTCGCCGCGCTTCTTCGTACGGCGCGTCCGCGCGCCCGTCCGGTCGCGCGCGCGACCCCGACCCGCGCGTACCCCCGACCCGCGCGTACCCCCGAGCGCGTCGGGGTGCTCGAGCCCGCTCATCACTGCTTGCAGTTTTAATTATTATTATTATTATTCTGACGAAAGGACGGCCATTTTGAGGGCCTGAACATGCCCGAAAACTCACCAAATTTTCCAAGCGCGTCAGGTCTGCCGAAAATTTCGATCTGGTGGGGGTCCCGAAAACAATGTTCCAAAATTGACTCTCTAGCGCCACCTTTTATTTTTGAAAAAATTGGCCCCCGACACCAGTTTCACCTATCGTCACGAAACTTGGTGGAGACGTCTATCGTGACAGGACGGACCAAAAAGTCTCAAGAACCCATATTGCTAAACGAACAGGAAGTCGGCCATTTTGGATGGCGTCGGCCTTTTTTGGGCCAGAAGTTGGGGTCGTATCTCGACGAACTCCTCCTAGGGGGTTTGACCGAATGAGTCCGTTGTAGCATCAACGGACCCTAGACGGATGGCCGACGTTAAATTGCGAAGGATTTTGGGATATTCCATACGATGTGGGCGTGGCACGCCCCCAAATTTTGCCCTTTTTCATCTGCCCCGGCCTTGCACGCTGAGCGTAACTGTAGACGTGAATAACTTGGCTCCACGTGGTCAGATCTTCATCATACTTGGTACATGTGATCATGGCCCCGCCCCGAAGGTCCCCGTAGGTCACTTCCTGATTTCGTCGCAGCGCCACCTATTGGCGACAGGCTAAAGGCGTGTCATCTACATGAGGCCTTTTCTGCCAGGAGATTCATCAGATGAACATCAGGGTCACAAGGTCACTGCCTGACAGCCTGGTGAAGCCTGTTGATGGACCATGATGCAGGAAAAGCGCACGTGGTGGGCGTGGCCTGGCGGCGAATGCTCAGACCTCGCCATTTACATAGAAAAGGTCATCATTCGCCCGCAAAAGGTCGCATGGGCTTGAAAGCTCATAGGGGGGGTCAGAATCCAGGCCTGAGCGGCCTGGTGTGGCCCCCATATGAAACTAAGCCAAATTGACTCACTAGCGCCACCTACAAGTTTTAAAATAATTATCCCTCGCCTCCCGTTGCACGTATCGGCATGATTTTCGGAGGAGACATCACTTGTGACAGGACGCACAAAAAAGTCTCAAGAACCCATGTTCTAAAACCAACAGGAAGTCGGCCATTTTAGGTGGCGGCGGCCATTTGGGGGCGGATGTATGGGTCGTATCTCGATGAACTCCTCCTAGGGGGTTTGACCGAATGAGTCCGTTGTTGCATCAACGGACACTAGACGGATGGCCCACGTTAAATTGCGAAGGATTTTGGGCCGCTCCATAGGATGTGGGCGTGGCACGCCACCAAACTTTGACCATTTCATATCTGGCCCTGCCTGGTGTCTGGCCTTGCCTTGAAGCAATGTACATCAAAGTCAATACACAGTTTGACTGACAGACTGATGAAGTCAGTTGATGGACTATGATGTGTGTAAAGCACATGTGGGGGGCGTGGCCACGGCGAATGGTCAGCCTTCGCCATTGACCATCAAAAGGTCATCATTTGCCTGCAGAAGGTCACAGGCTGCTGAAATCTTAAACGTGAGGCCTTAATCCAGGCCTGAGCGCCCTGGTGGTGCTCCCATGTGACACCAATCTAAATTGACACACTAGCGCCACCTAGAAGTTTCAATTCATTATCCCTCGCCATCCGTTACACGTATCACTATGATTTTCGGTGGAGACGTCTATCAAGACAGGACGCACTTAACGCTCCAGAAGCCATGTTCAAAACACAGCGCCACCAACTGGTGGAAATGTATATCTGCCGTAACTTCCTGATTCATGGTCAGATTGTCTTGAAATTTTTTTTGGTGTGTTGGGTCAATCTCTGGTCTGTTATACTGTGTGTACATAGACTCTATAGCGCCACCAACTGGTGGAAATGTATATAGCCGTAACTTCCTTCCACATGGTCGGATCAAGCCCAAATTTTTTCTGGTGGTTTGGGGTACCCTCTGGTCTATGACTGTGTGTGTACATAGACTGTATAGCGCCACCAACTGGTGGAAATGTATATAGCCGTAACTTCCTTCCACATGGTCGGATCAGGCCCAAATTTTTTCTGGTGGTCTGGGGTACCCTCTGGTCTATGACTGTGTGTGTACATACACTGTATAGCGCCACCAACTGGTGGAAATGTATATAGCCGTACCTTCCATCCACATGGTCGGATCAAGCCCAAATTTTTTCTGGTGGTTTGGGGTACCCTCTGGTCTATGACTGTGTGTGTACATAGACTGTATACCGCCACCAACTGGTGGAAATGTATATAGCCGTACCTTCCTTCCACATGGTCGGATCAGGCCCAAATTTTTTCTGGTGGTCTGGGGTACCCTCTGATCTATGACTGTGTGTGTACATCGACTGTATAGCGCCACCAACTGGTGGAAATGTATATAGCCGTAACTTCCTTCCACATGGTCGGATCAGGCCCAAATTTTTTCTGGTGGTCTGGGGTACCCTCTGGTCTATGACTGTGTGTGTACATACGCTATAGCGCCACCAACTGGTGGAAATGTATATCTGCCGTAACTTCCTTACGCACGGTCGGATCGGCCCCTAATTTTTTCTGTTGGTTCGGGGTACCCTCCGGTCCGTTACCGTGTGGGCCAACCACTCTATAGCGCCACCCACAGGCGGAAACGTATATCCGCCGCAAGGACCTACCGCGCGGTCCGATCGTCGTGAATTTTTTTATGGCGGTTCGCGGTGTCGGACGGGACGTGACCGCGCACCTGCCTCGCCGCCGCTGTCGCCCCCTCCTGGCGGAAAATTGCAAGTGCCGTGACTCCCTTACCGCTTATCCGCTCGCCGCGGTTTTTCGTACGGCGCGTCCGCGCGCCCGTCCGGTCGCGCGCGCGACCCCGACCCGCGCGTACCCCCGACCCGCGCGTACCCCCGAGCGCGTCGGGGTGCTCGAGCCCGCTCATCACTGCTTGCAGTTTTAATTGTTATTGTTATTATTAGCAAGGAAGCCCAAACTTTTTAATAAAAAACTTTTAATTGTTATTGTTATTGTTGTTATTTTTATTGTTATTATTATTGATGTTATTATTGTTGTTATTATTATGGTTTATTATTGTTATTATTATGAGGAAGGAAGCCCAAACTTTTATAATAAAAAACTTTTAATTGTTATTGTTATTGTTGTTAATATTATTATTATTATTATTAGTAGTAGTAGTAGTAGTAGTAGTAGTAGTATTAGTATTAGTATTATTATTAGTAGTAGTAGTATTGGTATTATTATGCTTTATTATTGTTATTATTATTAGCAAGGAAGCCCAAACTTTTTTAATAAAAACTTTTAATTGTTATTGTTATTGTTGTTATTTTTATTGTTATTATTATTGATATTATTATTGGTATTATTATGGTTTATTGTTGTTATTATTATGAGGAAGGAAGCCCAAACTTTTATAATAAAAAACTTTTAATTGTTATTGTTATTGTTGTTAATATTATTATTATTATTATTATTAGTAGTAGTAGTAGTAGTAGTAGTAGTAGTAGTAGTAGTATTAGTATTAGTAGTAGTAGTAGTAGTATTGGTATTATTATGCTTTATTATTGTTATTATTATTAGCAAGGAAGCCCAAACTTTTTTAATAAAAACTTTTAATTGTTATTGTTATTGTTGTTATTTTTATTGTTATTATTATTGATATTATTATTGGTATTATTATGGTTTATTGTTGTTATTATTATGAGGAAGGAAGCCCAAACTTTTTAAATAAAAAACTTTTAATTGTTGTTGCTGTTGTTGTTGTTAGTATTATTATTATTGTTATCATTTATTATTGTTATTATTATTAGGAAGGAAGCCCTTTAAGCCTTTTAATCTAATTAATCTAATTAATTGTCATACTGCATCCAAGACTGTCATGATGACCAGAGAGCTACGTTCCAATCGTAAATTATATAAGGTTCCTAAAGACATAGACTTTCTTTATTGTCATTGCATAATAAAACAGCAGTGAAATTGCCAACGGAATGTCGATGCCTGGCTCCCGTATATTGAGCCCAGTGTTTTAGCCTGATTCCTTGAGGTGAAAAATGAGATCTGTGACTATCCATTAGTGATGACAACCATGCAACCTGTCCATGTCACTGCCATGTATACCGTATATAATCCTATACCGTATACGGGAGCATAAATAACCATTTCCTGCCTGACCCCAGTCTTAACGGTCACCCCTCATAAAGAGTGTTTCCCGAGCCAAGTGCTGAGCTCCACCAGGTACAGATGATGGCATCATCCACTTCCTATTTCTATTTCAAGCCCGCGCAAGCCAACCGACCACGAGTGTCCAACGTCTCCATTAAATCATATACTGCTTCCATATTCCTGACGGGACTCAAACAACTGCCACGTTTATGACACAGCCCACAACCACAAGGCTTAACATTTCAAACCCTGATTGTTCCAAAAGACCTGTGGTGATCCACATATAAATTTACGACCTCGCAGTTTTTTCTTCCATTTCCGAATGATTGGGATGATCCGCAATTATTGTCAGGATACACTGGTTATTCATTTCTATATAAATTCATACTTTGTAGCGGCTTTGCTGAGCCCGAAAGCGTCTTTCGTAGCTGGGGAGTTTGAGGAGTGGGGAATAACAGGGCGGGCTGTCTAAATAAGTCACTCAGGGGTTTAAATGTGTCCGCAAGACGAGGAGCATGAGGACCGCCTGGTCTTCCGTCATCTTTCATTGGATCAACCGCAGCAAGATTCTGGATTACAGGCCAGTGGATGCTGCAGGGATCAGGATCCTATTGATGTTCGAAACCCCATCATACAGCGGCTGTGCGTCATCATCAAGCCACACGTTGCTATGGAGAACATATACATTCTGTATGATTAATAGAGAGGAGCGAGTTATTTGGGAAATGAATGTTTTGCTAGATATTTGGAGCCATGCAGTAAGAAATTAGCAGAAGTCCTTGTTTGTTGTGTTTCCATGAAGATTTTGAACATTGGACCTGTCATTATGGTCTGGTTAAGTGGATACTTCCAAGCTGTGGCCAAAACGGAGAAACTGTGACTTCATGGCCACATGGATAACAACATTCAACATACATAAACACAGTTTATTTTAAAGTAGATTTTAGTAATCGGTAATTCCCCTTGGAGTACCACATGATCAAGGCTAGGCTTCTATTCGTTTATACATATTCCATATAAGGGGTTGGTAACTGTTAGCATTTGTTAGACATTAGCTAGTTAAGTTCGGAGCCGGTTTTCTCCGGGTACTCCGGTTTCCTCCCACATTCCAAAAATTGGCGACTCCAAATTGTCCATAGGTATGAATGTGAGTGTGAATGGTTGTTGGTCTACATGTGCCCTGTGATTGGCTGTCCAGGGTGTCTCTGGGAGTGTCGGCTGGGAGTGAGCCCTTTTCTCAGTTATAGAAGCCTCTTTGTCTCGGTGGGTGGAGGCCGGGCCGCTAGCATACACACAGAGTGCAGAAGACTTTAACATAGTAAAAATTATTATTATTATTGTCATATATTTTTTATTGTTCTTCATTGAGCTGCATGGTGAATGAGTGGTTAGCGCGTAGGCATCACAGCTAGGAGACCCGAGTTCAATCCCACCCTCGGCCATCTCTGTGTGGAGTTTGCATGTTCTCCCCGTGCATGCGTGGGTTTTCCCCGGGTACTCCGGTTTCCTCCCACATTCCAAAAACATGCTAGGTTAATTGGCCACTCCAAATTGTCCATAGGTATGAATGTGAGTGTGAATGGTTGTTTGTCTATATGTGCCCTGTGATTGGCTGGCCACCAGTCCAGGGTGTACCCCGCCTCTCGCCCTGAAGACAGCTGGGATAGGCTCCAGCATATATTATTATATATAATATTTAAATGGTCTGCACGGCGGTCGAGTGGTTAGCAAGCTGGCCTCACAGCTAAGAGACCTGCATGAGTTCAATTCCACCCTCAGCCATCTCTGTGTGGAGTTTGCATGTTCTCCGGGTTTTCTCTGGGTACTCCGGTTTGAATGAATGAATATTGGGTAATAAAAGTGTTATTGTGATTATAGGGGTGTTATGTCATGGCTACAAGGCTCTAATAATTATGAATGTGAGTGTGAATGGTTGTTGGTCTATATGTGCCCTGTGATTGGCTGGTCACCAGTCCAGGGTGTACCCCGCCTAGAAAATAAATGAAAGGTCGGAGCCATCATCCCCTTTTTGCTCTTTTCAACGTTCCGTAATAGTTCCCAAACCGCTAGTTTAAAAGTTGTTTACTTTTCAGAAAAAGCTGAGTGCCATCCATCCATCCATCCATCCATCAATCTTCTACCGCTTATCCGAGAAAATGTTTTCCAATGTTACAGTTTCAGTTCCATATCAAGCACCAGATCCCAGATCCATAATAAAAACTGCAAGCAGTAAGACTGTAGTTGGCGTTTTACTCACTGAGCCATGCATGCATCCTAATCTGATTGTCAGTGTTGCTACTTATATTCTGCTGACAAACAAAAAGAAGCCATGCATAGTGATTACTTCAATATGATCTTTTGGTCGCCAACCCAAATTCCAGATGGTGAATAAAATGACTATGTGTGACATGAAAAAGGTCATTTCAAGTTAGGAACCATTTATGGACGTCTCATTTCCTGTCTTGGCTCGTGTCAACTTTATTGTTCGAGATGCATGTGGCGCTAAAATAGATTTTAAGGAGCCAGCATTTAAAAAGAATGTGTCACCGCAACTTTAAATCATGATTAAATACCAAATCCGTCCGTCATGAGATGGCGAGCTTGTCTATCATCTTGACACCAATCAACAATCAGCGCTTAAGCACGCTATCTGTAACCAGGTAACCAGCTTCTCTTCCTGTTACTCACAAACACCATTCCTTCCTGGTCTCCGGCCTCACCGGAATGACACCAAGGCATTCCCAGAGCGGGTAAGATATCTGTGGGCACAACCTGGAGAAGTCGGGGTACATGAATTAGTAACCACTACTTCGCTTTCCTCAGTGTTCTGGAATGCAGCATGATCCTACAATTTACCAGCGACCTTGAACATACACAGGAAAACTGTTTTGGAAAAGCACTTTTCCCGAAACCTAATCCCACAGGGTGCAGGTTTCATGTTAGCATCGGCACAGCCCAGTGGGACAAAACAGTCTTTGTTGCCTTTGCAGGCCTTCCATCACCTCCAGGGTCCGCTCCCTTCAGCGGTTGCTGCTGGAGGATCTCAGCAGGACGCTTGCCTTCAACCTGCACCTTCTCCAAAGGTGCACTTAAGATGGAATCTGACCAGGCTGAGGCTGCATAGGATCAGGACGTGCAGGTAACACGTTGGGCTGGCAGGTCCATCGGATGGCACCGCACCGCATGCCCGAGCTCAATTTTTCCAGCCATAGCTCCGTGCCACTAATTAGAACAAGCGGCCATGCCAAGTTAATGAGGAAAACACATTCACCCGACGCCGCACGTTTTCTGTGTTTTGACACATCCACAGAAGCGTTGACCTGTTGGCTTCGGGTCAGCACCGGTTGACCAATCAGAAAGCAGTTCCATTCACCTGCGCTCCGTATGGAAATAACAAACTGCTTTTATATGATCAAATTTGACATACGGTACAAAAAAAACGGCTTGGTGGATTGGTTTTTCCGAAACCGCATTCGCTTTAGAATAACATTCTATTCTCACAAAAAAACGCAGAGACATTAGTGACTCATTAATTCCAAGTCAGCGCTCGCTTGTCCATCACTGAAGGGTGAAGATGTTGTGGTCAAAGTGACAAATTAAAAGGTAAAAACAACATAAGAGCTTCAATCGTGTGTTGAGTCAACCAAAAGTGGCTCTGATGACTCTTTTCCATCCTTTTGAAATTAATTTCTTGACTCACATGATTAATGAAGTCAAGTCTATGTGATAGTTAGCAGGGCCGTACTTAGTCATTTGGGGACCCAGGGCAAACCCAGTCATTGGGGGCCTCCTTGTACTGCATTGATAAATGTTTTTTTTTCTTTTTACTTACTTGAGTTAAAATCCATGGGTCTCTGTCTCGTGGGTGTTGATAGAAGAGTCCACAAATTCCCTCTACTTGTCCATGGCGATGGTCTTGGTTTGCCATTCACTTGGCTCTGATACAATGAGAACATTAAGCAACATTAGATATAGTTTACCGCTTTAATACTCCAGGACGCATGACAGCATGTTTGTTCACTTTTATTTACGTTTATTTCACTGCTTCTACCTGACCCACTTCATATCGACCAACACATCCATCTTTGGATGTAGTCATGGTACAAATATTTTACTTTTAGACACTTTTACTGGCTGTCAGCAGGTGCTGCTGTATTTAATGTTGTGCACTAGCGCCCTCTGTTGGAAGAACAGCAGCTGTACGAAGATATGCTAAGTAGTTCAGCTTTGTTTGAAAGGTGACACGACGAGTAGTATCATTAGTATCAACATTTAAACAAAAACAAGCTGCAATGCCAGCTGGGCAGTACTTTGGCAGTACTTGAAATACACATGTATACACAGTACAGTTTAAATATGTGCTTTGATACCGTTAGTATTACATTTACATTTTAAAAATGTTTGTGATAGGAAAGAACAACTCACCGGGAACTGTGTCCCTCTGCGTCTGTTTCACCTGTCGTGCACTTCCTGTTTGTCACACTTGTTTCCTCCAATCAGGGCTCTACTTCCTGGTGTCGTGTTCTTACCATAATAAAGCATGGTAGCGCATAAAGATAACGGGGTCGAAGGCTTGAATACGTGATGATTGATAGTTGTGTTAGGATAAATATGTAAACATGTTGGTTTATTTATTTGGAGTGTCCTATAAGCTTTATAGTTAGCACAGAAGCTAAGTATTTTATTATGTCAGTCTGGGTGCACAATACTGCCTCTTAAAGGTCAGTCCGGGTACTACAGCAGGTCTCTGTGTAGGGTGGCATTATCATATTTATATATTTTTTTTTTGTAAAAAGGCTGATAAAGGGGGGATTCCTAATATTGGTTAGTTAGTATATTATAGTATATTATATTATATATATTATAATATATATATTATATTATAGTGATATTAGTATCAACATTTCAGCTTTTTCTCAATTTTTGTTGTTGTTTTTTTTATTTATTTAATTAGTTCTGCACTCCCCCGCCAATTGGAGTCGCCAATTAACCTAGCATACACACACGGAGATGCCCAAGCGGAGAATCAAACCTAAGTCTTCCCAATCCTAACCACTCAACCACAGTGCGGTCGTGTGTGTGTGTGAGTGACAGGAAGAAAAGCTGCAGTTTGCAGGTATAAATCTCTAGATCCCGACTATAGGATGACTCGTGTTGCTTCTCTAAGCTTTTCAATCTGTGCTTCCCCCTCCAGCCCACGTCTAGTCATGTCATGTTTTCAATGAGGATGAATATGAGTTAAATATTACAGTACACAAGGAAGAACAGATCACAGTCGATGTGGGTTGGTCTGCCCTCTGGCAAAAACAGCTGGCTGGGACTTGTCTGAAGAAATGATAACAACAAATCTTCACAAGGTTTGTTAAACCTACGTATAATCAGTGGCGTCTTTAGGCCTGTTTAGGGGGGCCCTAAATCATTTGTTTGTTTGTTTTTTAAATCTATATAAAAAAAATAAAAACTCTATAAAAAAATACCAGGGCGGCACGGCGGGCTAGTGGTTAGCGCGCAGACCTCACACCTAGGAGATCAGGGTTCAATTCCACCCTCGGGCCATTTCTGTGTGGAGTTTGCATGTTCTCCCCATGCATGCGTGGGTTTTCTCCGGGTACTCCGGTTTCCTCCCACATTCCAAAAACATGCTAGGTTAATTGGCCACTCCAAATTGTCCATAGGTATGAATGTGAGTGTGAATGGTTGTTTGTCTATATGTGCCCTGTGATTGGCTGGCCATCAGTCCAGGGTGTAACCCGCCTCTCGCCCAAAGACAGCTGGGATAGGCTCCAGCACCCCCACGACCCTCGTGAGGAAAAAGCGGTAGAAAATGAATGAATGAATGAATGAATGAATAAAAAATACCAAATTATTTAGGGCCCCCCTAAACAGGCCTAAAGATGCCTCATAGACTTTTTTTTAATTTTTTATAGATTAAAAAAATCTATAAAAAATGTAAAAACTCTATAAAAAATACCAAATTATTTAGGTATTTAGATCTGACAAATTTCATATAATAGGACAAAAGCAGGCTAATTAGCAAGCCAATAAGCAGGCTAATACTACTTCTGATTGATACCAGTAATAATCAGAAGAAGAATAATGATGATAGTAATAACAATAGGCTAATTAATAATAAAATAAAATAAAATAAAATAAAATAAAATAAAATAAAATAAAATAAAATAAAATAAAATAAAATAAAATAAAATAAAATAAAATAAAATAAAATAAAATAAAATAAAATAAAATAATCACTGTCCATTGGACAGAATGGTTGCAGAGCTTGAGCAGCGGTTTTGCAGTGTAGATTGTGCGTACTTGTGTACATTTAAAGGTGGCCTAAAACAATTGAGTATCTCTACTAAATCTGTCCAAAAGTGGGAAAAGTTATATTCCGATCCTTGTTCCTTATTTGTTTTTTGGATTTTTTTGTTGAATGTTTACTACATTCATTCATATCCTGTGCATCTCCAGGGGGCTAAGCCCCCTCCCCCTGTCCTCAGAACGTAGCGACGCCCCTGCCTTTAATATGTACTCATGATGGGAACAATTCCAAAGAAGGAAACTCCACGGAACGAGACACATGGTTGTTTTTGTTTGCTTTTAGTCGAACCTAACACGAGGTACATCCTTACAATCCAATGGGATTCAAACACGGTCTACCTTGCTTAAAGAGAAGCATTATTCTTTGTTACTATGGTTGTGGTTAGCAGGGTTCAAAAGGTGCAGCGTCACATACAAAGACAGAGACTTGCCATCCAATGAGGATTACGGAGTCGACAGCGAGCACATTGTACTTGCCACAGGCGCTACTCTTTAGTATCTGGGTTACCTGTTGCTAGGCAACCCTGCTAATTACCTCAGTCATTGCTTTGGTTATTAGGAGTAATGATTAGGGAGGGTGAAAAGATCAAGTTCTAGAAAAACATTTCATCTCCCCATGAAGAAGGTGGACTTGCATATTGCCCTCCATAGGCTACATTTGAACCACATGCACATGATGATGTTCATTTATTTATCTTATAATAAATGCTGGAATAAATGCTTTCTTTTCCAAGTCAATAAAGTTGTTTTTTTTCTATAAACTGCTTACTCTGCAGATTATCCACAACAATGGGCACGTTGTCAAGTCAATAGCAGCTTTTGAAATAACACTCACAGACCCAAAATGGGTTTGGTACGTGGCGTGCAGCCTCCAAACAACGTGACGCTATTGTAGTGTCGTAAGAGCAGGAAAGACATCGGGGGGGAAGGCTATTTGGAAAATACAAAGGCCGAGGTTTAGCCACACAAATGCAACACGCAGCATTAGGAAATACAAAACATGAGTGGTGGATTTTTTGGTAATGTTCTGGTAAAATAAGCTATGAAAATAAATGAATAGCTCTTGCAGTCCTAACTGGGCGTGGTCCTAGTTCTGTTGTCAACATTTCAAATAGCTGGTGAGTGATTTATAAAGCTTGTCACAATTATATTTCATGGGATGATTTGCTCAAATTAAATAATATTGAGTGAGTGATGGACAGTTTACCTGGGCCTCCCCCCATGAACATTGTCCCATATCAGGGGTGGGCAAATCGACTCGTGGGTCGCATTGAGTTAACAAAATTGTCCCGGGTGCCAGAACATATATTTAACACACACACACACACTATTTTATGCTTAGAATTTTCCTTGAATTATTTGTCTAATTTTTACTTTTTACTACTTTTTACTCAACTCTATTTTTCTTCACTGTAAAGCATTTATTATTATTATTATTATTATTATTATTATTATTATTATTATTATTATTATTATTATTATTATTATTATTATTATTATTATTATTATTATTATTATTATTATTATTATTGTTGTTATTATTAATGTAAACGTGTTATACTATCAGTTGTATGTTATTATTATTATTATTAATTTTAGCTGTAAAAGTGTTATACTATCAGTTGTATATTATTATTATTATTATTATTATTATTATTATTATTATTATTATTATTATTATTATTATTATTATTATTATTATTATTATTATTATTATTATTATTATTATTATTATTATTATTATTATTATTATTATTATTAATTTATCTGTAAAAGTGTTATGCTATCAGTTGTGTGTTCTCATGTCCTTTTTTTCAGGAGCACTTTAAACATCAGACCACATCCAACTGTGTCATTTAAGTTGACAGTTTTTTTTTTTTACTAAATCCAACATCCGACTGGCCATTTTGTATGTTAGAAGTTAAAATACTTAAAAAGCAACTAGCGGGCCATTTTCTAATGCTTGGTGGGCCGAATGTGGCCCCCGGGCCGCATGTTTGCCCACCCCTGTCCTACATGAAGTGAGGTAATTGTGATGACAGTTGGTTTACATTGCAGACCGTTAGTACGTTAATATGAATGACCACATGAATAAGTCCAGTGGTAAAACAAAGCCCATCACATAAGTGGAGGCTTTTCTCCGCCTCGGAAATCCATCATGTGCTCCGTCTTACCGCCAGTCAAAGACGATTATAAAATGAAATGCTTCGCCAGTCTGGATTGCTGGAACTAGGATTTGCTTTACAAAATGGCGGCCAGTGGCGACCAGAATAACGGGGGGCTTTCCTATCAATGACACATGCAGTGTGGCTACTTTACGTTTCATCGTTTAAAAGGACTGAAGCAGGGGTCTCAAATTCAATTTACTTGGGGGCCACTGGAGCTCGGGTCTGGGTGAGACTGGGCCGCATCAGGTTTTCTAAAAAAAAAACCCCAAAAAAGCATTTATTAAAAACAAAAATTTTTTAAAAACTTCGCTTTGGTTCCGATTTTCTACAATAAAAGCTCTGATAAAACATTCCACTGTTCTCAAATATCTTAATTTTTATTTTTCTGCACAAAATAAGATGAAAAATAAAAAAACATATCAAGAATAAAAAAATCAATCAGTAATAAATATAATAATAATAATAAAAGGGCAAATAATAAAAACTTAAGAAACCACATATAGTTGGTGGGTAGACAAATTATTTTTTTCAGATTAAAATGAACAAAGCATTATTAGAGCCCTGTAGACATGACAAAACACGACTATAGTCACATTTATACTCTTTTTATTTACAACATATTGCGCAACTGCAGGGTCTTGAGACACATGCTAACTCGCAAACTAGAGCCCTAGCGACCAAAACGGTAGCCTTCAAGTTATTTCCTTTAAACTTAAATCACCAAAAACTTACCACTTCCACACGGATAGGGAGGATAACTATTAACAGTTATTTAACCTTTAACATGAACATTAATCAAACGTAATCATTTTTTCTGGGTACATGATACCATACAGCATCCATATCAAACTTGCGCGGGCCGCACTAACATTAAACTTTCATGTCAAGGCGGGGGCCTCAAACTAGTGTCCTGCGGGCCACATTTGGCCCGCGGGCCACGTGTTTGAGACCCCTGGACTAAAGGGTACAGACAGAGCCGCACCCCCTTATATGCTGGACCCTACCATCAAAGGGCGGGGGGCCCCATTTTGTGCATCAATCACTGGTGGTGTAATGGTACAGCTGCTCCATGTTATTTTGCACTAAAATAACAATCTATTCCCCATTGTATTCACATTACTCCAAAACATGCATTTATGTATATTTAGCTTCAAGTCAAATAGTACAAATATAGCTTTAATGAATCGATACTCCATCGGTGGTGAGGGATGCCATCAAGGTGAAGACGGAGTCCTATCAGGACTTTTTGGCAAACGAGATTCCAGGGGTGGCTGACAGGTACCAGCAAGCCAAAATGTTTGCGGTTCTGGCAGTCACTGAGGCAAAAACGTGGATGTGGGAGAACCTCGAAGAAGCCATCGAGACAGCTTCGAAGAGATTCCGGACCTACCTCTGGGGGCTGAGGGTACCAAGGTGGTGAAGAATCTCCTCAGTGGCGGGGCCCTCAGGGTGGATGAGATCCGCCTGGTGGTCCTCAAGGCCATCCTGTGAGGGTGTCATGGCTGACATGACATTTTGACATCGGGGATGCTGCCTCTGGATTGGCAAACCGGGATGATGGTGGAGGTTGGGGGGGCGTGTTCCAACTTCCACAGGATCCCACCCCTTAGCCTTCCTGGTAAGGTCTATTCGGGGGTTCTGGAGAAGAGAATCCATCGGATTGTTGAATCTGGGATTCAGGAGGAGAGTTCCTGGTCGTGGAACTGTGGACCAACACTCAACGGCAGAATCCTTGAGGGTGCGTGCAACCAGTTCTCATGTGTTTTGTGGACTCGGAGAGGAATCCCACGGGGATCACGGAAACGACTTTAACGCCATTAACACACACAACGCTTAATGAGACGCCAGTAAAGGCTTGGGAAATCAAATAAATCAATACACACAGGTAAAATACTCCAAAGTAGTACATGTTATCATGAAGGTAATTGTTACTACATGGTCACAGCATGCCCATAACATAAAACCATAACACCTTGTTAAGGTTTTTGGAAAATAAGGATTATGGATGATGGGTAGAATTCCATAAAGCAGAGGTCTCAACACTAGTTGGGAGACTAGTTTGAGGCCCCCGCCTTGATATGAAAGTTTAATGTTAGTGTGGCCCGCGCAAGTTTGATATGGATGCTGTATGGTATCATGTACCCAGAAAAAATTATTACGTTTGATTAATGTTCATGTTAAAGGTTAAATATCTGTTAATAGTTATCCTCCCGAACCGTGTGGAAGTGGTAAGTTTTTGGCTATTTAAGTTTAAAGGAAATAACTTGAAGGCTACCGTTTAGGTCGCTAGCTCTCTAGTTTGCGAGTTAGCATGTGTCTCAAGACCCTGCAGTTGCGCAATATGTTGTAAATAAAAAGAGTATAAATGTGACTATAGTCGTGTTTTGTCATGTCTACAGGGCTCTAATAATGCTTTGTTCATTTTAATCTGGAAAAAATAATTTGTCTACCCACCAACTATATGTGGTTTCTTAAGTTTTTCATTATTTGCCGTTTTATTATTATTATAATATTTATTTATTACTGATTGATTGATTTTCTTTATTCTTGATTTGTTTATTTATTATTGTTTATCTTATTTTGTGCAGAAAAATAAAAATTAAGATATTTGAGAACAGTGGAATGTTTTATCAGAGCTTTTCTTGTAGAAAATCGAAACCAAAGCACTGAAAAAGTTTGTATATTTTTCTGTTTTTAATAAATGCGTTTTTTTTGGGGGGGGGACCCTAGCTCCAGTGGCCCCCAGGTAAATTGAGTTTGAGACCCCTGCCATAAAGTGACTTGGAAATATATTAAGACAACAACAATAATAATAATACCAACTATTTTTTTTCTGTACAAAAATACTGAAATAAATGGGTTGATATTGATGTTTTATACATGCCAAATGACTGAGCTTTTCTTCCTGCCACTCTCACACCAACAACCTGGAGAAAGTAAGTGTCCCAACTGTTATCAAACAGAGGAGTTGCTGGTTCAATGCACTGATGTGGATTCAGGTTGTTTGTAGACACAGCAATGGATTGTGGGAAAGCCTGGGGGTGTAGGGAAGTTACAGCTTGATAAATATTTGAAGTGCTACCTGGTTGTGTACATCAGCCAAAGGTTCGTGTTGAGGCTTTGTAGTATGCCTTGCCAAGGAGACGCAGGCAATCAAAACAATGATTTAAAAAAATAAAGCTTTTCACTGATGTCATTGATGTGGTTGAGCAAAAGATTTGTCTTTTCCTTAAATTCATATTTAAACAAGACTGGACTTCACTGGAATTTCATATTTTTTTGTATTGTATGACAGTACAATTGACAGTAGTACAAATGTCGAGTACATCTACAACATATTACGGGCGATGTGTTTTAGAATATGTTTTGTATTATTTTTATATCAAAATATACAATCTTAGGGGCTGCGCAGTGGGATAGTGGTTAGCGCGATGACCTCACAGCTAGGAGACTCGGGTTCAATTCCACCCTCTGCATTCCAAAAACATGCTAGGTTAATTGGAGACTCCAATTTGTCCATAGGTATGAATGTGAGTGTGAATGGTTGTTTGTCTATATGTGCCCTGTGATTGGCTGGCCACCAGTCCAGGGTGTACCCCACCTCTCGCCCGAAGACAGCTGGGATAGGCTCCAGCACCCCCACGACCCTCGTGAGGATAAGCGGTAAAAAATGAATGAATGGTATTTGTACTTGTACTTGTCATGTACATTTCTTATTTACCTTTTGAATGTTAAGTTGCGGTGTGATGATTTTAGTTTTCTATTTAAGATGACACCATGAGTCAGAATATACAATGTTATATTATATGCAACAGTGCTTCTATTGCAGTGACTGGAGTTTTTACACATGGATGGTATTGATTGGCTGAGTAAACATGAGTCACAGAGTCATAAATATTTCATATGGAGTGTATTTGAGGGCAACTGCGGTGCTGCTCTCTGCCATGCACTTTCCACTTCCTCTCTTTTTTTCATGTTTGATCACTGTATTTGCTCATGTAACAATTGGCAATCAAATCAAAAACAAAGAAAAAATCATCTTGATGTTGCGGGTGTCGGTTTGGTTTCCAATGGTTGCTAAAACAAACTGGTAAAAATGAGGCAGTGTCACTTTAATGCAGTGCTAGCAGGGTGGGCTGCCCTCAGGGGGTTGGGGGGGGTGTCAGCGTGTTTATAAAATTTGAACGGCAAAGTGGCGAGGGACAACTGCAATTTCAGTCATTTATCCACTCCAGATGGTAAATAACAAAACACTATTATCTTGTCATGACTTTGTTTATATACACTTTTATTACGTTAGCAAACACCAGAGAAGGAAATGACAATGACTCCAGGAAAAGGGAGCATCTCCACGAGGGACAGGTCCCCTCCCTTCAATTACCCCCTCAAAAAGGATATATTTTGGGGCTCCAATCAGTGTTTTTCTTTATGTTTCTCAAGCTGCTACACAACCCCTGAAGTCTTCTGATTCTCCCAGGGGGAGCCCGCTCCACATATTGAAAACCCCTTATCCTACTGGATGTGAAACCGAGCGTCTCATCTTCAGTCTGAGAAAAACCTCCACGTATGTTTGAGACCAGAGTCCACCTCGATGAGGTCACGGGTCCACAACGGGAATCGTGCTCACCTTGTTGTTCCTGCTTATCCGCCGTTCGGGTCGCGGTCTGGGCATCTTGGTCTGGATCAGCTCCTCGGGAGTGTTCCCCAAAGGAGGCAGCAGCCTCTTCTTGCTGTTCCTGGTCTCGGGCAACCACTGAGGCGGCAGCTCAAAGGGTCCAAACCCGAAGTGCGTGGGGTCGTCCCTTTCTGGAAGCGTAACCGGCGCCACCTGTGACGACGACATGTAGGCGCACGTGTGGACGGGCGATGAGCGTGGTGCCGTGGGTGTAGGTGGGCCGTCCTTGGCGAGGCCGCCTGCGAGTCCCTGCAACAAATCGTTTTTGGTGATAACCTGCGTTTGCTTTGACCCGCTCCTGTGGTCCTCTTCGGGTCCTTCTGTTCCCTGAGGAGGGAAGTCACTTCCTATGTGGTCCTCTTCCTCTTCTGAGGGTCTAAAAATCTGCTGCTGGCCAATGTTGAACATCTCCAGAAGCTGGCTCCCTGAGCGACCTGCCGTCTCCAGTCCCATGGGTTCTCCTATAACGACCTCGGCCCCGAGAGAGGCCAGCCCCCCCGTGCTGACCACGTTACGGCGGCTGTAGCGTCTGTGAATCCTGGACAAGAGTTCCAGGCAGCTGTGGCGTGCCAAGCGATTAACCGTCAGGAATAAAAGAGGGTTGGTGATCAGGGACACCTTGGGGAGCCATAAGGCCGTGAGGTACAAGGACACAGGCAGCTCTTTGGGATCCAACAAAACGGTGCGATAGACCACCAAGGCTCCATAGGGGGCGCTGCAGGCCGAGAAAGCCAGCACCACAGCCAGGAGACTGGCATGCAACTCCCCTTCTCGCCGTGACACATACGGAATGGAGATACTGTTCTGCGGAGTCCGCAATGCGGCGATGATCACCTTCTTCTTCTGGCTGGCGCTGAGCGCTCTGCGGATGAGCAGCATGAAGAAGAAGACCAGACCCAGAGGTAGGACCACGGTGGTGATGTTGTAGATCAACACGTACGCCGTGCGCCCCAGGGAGTTGCCGTGGTCGTCTGCGCAGGACGATGCCACGTACACATCCGTCACGTTGGTCAGGACGAAAACAGGAAGACTCGCCAACACGGCGTGGACCCAAATGTAGATGACCAGATCTCGGGCTTTGGCATCTGAGATCTTCCTCTCTAACGGGTACAGGACGGAGTAGTACCTGGAGAACATAGGATCATATCTAATACTGGGACAAGTATCGGAACCTTCTTACACGGGATATATACACACAAGGACACATAAACCTTGCAATCCACCTGCACTCTGGGGTTCCCAGTTTCTAAGCTAAGCGTGCATAATCCTCACATTGAAAGTGATTTTCATCCCTAAAAATCATCCATTCCAGATAATACGTTCATAAATGACCTCTCATCCGCCGGTCTTGGCTTTATTATGAGCTAAATCAATTATGAGAAGGACTGTCTTGTCTCTACATCAGCCTGGTTCATAAGCTGCACCGCAGACCCATGATAGCGCGTGTGCTCTCTCTACAGCGCTAACACCCACCATAACAATAAATAATTCATCATTTGGATAGGTTTGATCGCTGCAACACAGAAGCCGTATGGCGTCTCCCTGCCTGCACTTTGGAGGTTAGCGGTTCTCGGCTAATAATTACAGTTTTGGCCTTGAAATCAATTGATTAGATATGCATTGTATTACAAACAAACATTGTTTCTTTTATTAGAGCCCTGTAGACATGAAATAACACCCCTATAGTCACCTCTATACTTGTATTATCAGATAGAGTAGACCTAATAACAGATAATAAGATAAATAAGAGAGGTTAGCATTGACAGCGTACTTCCTGGTGGCTATTGTCTCATCAATGGAATGTTGCGGACATCTAGAGATCAGTGTAGAAGAGATTCGCTATATATATATTTTTTTGCTTTATTTTACTCAAGCTGCTGCATCGGTTCTCCCCGTGCATGTGTGGGTTTTCTCCGGCTACTCCGGTTTCCTCCCACATTCCAAAAACATGCTAGGTTAATTGGCGACTCCAAATTGTCCATAGGTATGAATGTGAGTGTGAATGGTTGTTTGTCTATATGTGCCCTGTGATTGGCTGGCCACCAGTCCAGGGTGTACCCCGCCTCTCGCCCGAAGATGGCTGCAAAACAGAAGCCGTATGGCGTCTCCCTGCCTGCACTTTGGAGGTTAGCGGTTCTCGGCTAATAATTACAGTTTTGGCCTTGAAATCAATTGATTAGATATGCATTGTATTACAAACAAACATTGTTTCTTTTATTAGAGCCCTGTAGACATGAAATAACACCCCTATAGTCACCTCTATACTTGTATTATCAGATAGAGTAGACCTAATAACAGAAAATAAGCCATCTTAAAGATAAATAAGAGAGGTTAGCATTGACAGCGTACTTCCTGGTGGCTATTGTCTCATCAATGCCTTTCGCCTGAAGATGGCTGGGATAGGCTCCAGCACCCCCCACAACCCTTGTGAGGATAAACGGTAGAAAATGAATGAATGAAACATGTGAAGATGTATGCTAGGTGGTCTAGTGCCGACATTTCAGGCTACTTTTTCCACACATCAACATGATTCACCTTCAACAAGTCGGGCTTGCAAAAATAGAGCTGGAAGCATTGATGTGTGCAATTACAAAGCACCATTGTTAGCAAGTGACGCACGTTACCTGACTTGGTCACGCAATTTAGTGCATAAAGCATCGGCTGAATATGATGAAACCTTTCTCCTTTCTTTCAGGTGTATTTCCAACCTGAGCAAAGCGAGCACCGGGTACCCATGCAGCCTTTTCCAAACAGCGTTCATGGTCACGGGGGTTATAAGAACAGAGAAGGATTTAATAACTCCGACATGAACTGACCTGTCCAGTGCAATGGCGCTGAAACTGAGCATGGTGACCGAGCAAAAGAGCTTCTGGAGGAACTTGACGGCCTTGCAGAGCAGCAGAGTGTGAAGCCACCAGCAGCAATGAGGGCTGGAGCCCAACGCCAAGTCGAAGGGAACGCACACCACGCCGGCGCAGATACCCGTGCAAGCCAAGTTTTGGATGAAACGATTGGTCACCGATTTGAAGACGTTTGTAGAGCAGGTGCACCACAACACCGTAGCGTTCCCTGTGGGGGGGCGGGAACAAATAGAAGAGCTTTAAAGTCAGATCATAACATTCCCGTTATCCATTTGGGCCTCATTAGCTGCTAGCATTTTAGTTTTGTTTTTTTTTAGTTCTAGCATTTTTGGGATTATTTTCAAGATATTCATCTGGGGAATTTCCTTTGGATTGGATGAAAATACTCATCCATATTCATGCATATTTCTTAAATAACCGCAATAAAAAGGGTTTACTGTTTAAAGTACGTTTTGGAGTTCTAATACACCTTTTCCGATCAGGGGTTGGAAAACGTCAACAATGGATGTATGTCCATGGTCTGATATAGTTCATCTTCAAACAGTTCAAACATAAAAAAATAAAAATATTTAATAAAAAAAATTAAAATTAAAATTAAAATTAAAATTAAAATTAAAATTAAAATTAAAATTAAAATTAATTATATTAGGAAAGCAGGAAGTGAACAAATGTAACAGTTACTGATTGTTTAATAAGGTTTGCTTCTTCCTACTCCTTTTGGACATGTGGAACTGGGAACTGATTATGGGATGCATTCAATTCTAATCTGATGGATGTTCAAATGAAATTAAACCATTACTATTACCATTGTCCATTTGTCTATTGTCTCACGGAAGGGACATTAAGTCAAACAATAACATAAACACAATAGTCCTGTATTAGCAGGAACAAGGTCTTCAATTTGGAGCGACACCACAGCGATCATACGTATAGAAATAGGTTTTAAAAGGCAATATATTCCCTCGTGGCTGTAGTCGATGACTTAGGGACATGTCGCTGCTCCAAGCCACCGAGAGAACAATACATCAGACCAACAAAAGGATCACACTTGCAGCCCCTATATGTGTAGATGCCTGTTTTTTTTGTTTTTGTTTGGTGTATTCATCTCGCCATGGGTGAGTTAAAAGTAATTTTTCTTTTCCGGACGTCATGAAAACCTCGGAAATGCACTTTTCTCTCAAAAATGGAGCAAACAAATGAAGGAGATGCTAGATTTTTAGATGTTTGGTGTTCATAAACAGGCTCTAGGTACACACATTATTGTTCATTAAAAAGTCAATAAGGACCTTGAATGCGTTTTTCTTTTCTTTCCATTTGCTATGGCATCATGTGGTCGTGTTTGTGCCCCCACCCCCCCACGTGCACCCCCCTCACACAGCATCAGCAGGTGTGAGAAATCCACAGTTGCTAAGGCCATTTTTGTCACTTTGGGCATCCCGACATCGACTGTATTTCACCGTGGCTACCTATTCACTCTGCAGCGGCTGCAGAAAGATAAGACAAGGAAAACCGTCCGTGTGCATCTGGTGCCCAACGGGGCAGCTCCCCCCTCACCTTCCATCGATACCCGACAGTTAAAACGTTAACTGTTTTCTATTTAAACCACAAAAAGCTCAAATTGATTTTTTTTACAGCACATTTATTGTTATGTTTTGCTGTAATGTCGTGCAAAGGCTTTCAATCAATAACGGTTTTTATGACACAAAGCTGAGCCGAATGGAAAACTCACCATGGGGGGGTGCAAACACACCCAGAAAGGAGTGACACGACATTGGGTGATGGCAAGGTTTTCGCTCTCACTTCCTGTCAGCACTTTTTCCCTGCGACTTGTGTTAGCTATGGTGTTAGTCTCAGCTAAAGTGATTATCTTACAGCACCTGTGTGTGCTAATGGATGCTAACCACTCATGACAAAGAAAAAGCAGAACATGCTGGTTCTAGAGAACCCTTCCAACTCAGGTCTCCAACAATAACATCATGAATGATGTTGTGTGTTAACACGGGCGTCCAAAATATGGCCAAAAAAGACAATATTTTGATTTAATTGTAATTACACTGTTGGGATTATTTCACATTTTAGGGGACGAGTTGAAAGATTAAGATGAATTCGAACCTGATAAATAGAATGACCAGAGGACTTACCAAGTAGAGACCCTATCAGGATGAAAACCTGGAGGGTGGTGGTGAAGTCCCGGTAAGCTTGCTCCTGGATCAGACGGTTCTGGTCCTCCAGTGCGGTTCCAGGGGCAGATGGACTGCTGCCCCACCGGGTCGGCGGGCTGGAAGAGTTGAGGACACTCAGCCAGATGTGAGCGGCTGTCATGTTGGATGCGCCGTCCCCCACCATGGCAGCCCAGCTCCCGCTCTCCATGTCGCGGTCCGGTGTTTTTATTTATCTATTTATTTATTTATTTGCGATGGCTGGTGGCTCTTCCACTGGAACATTTTTAAACTGCCTTCAAAAGAAACCAAAAAAAAAAAACTGGACAAAGCATTGCCAGATGTCATCAATGCATTATTATGTCATGGAGAGCAAACACAACGATGCGTTCAAATGCATCAGTTACATACATCCATGCGCTCCGAGCTGCACGGCTGCTCCCGATGCAACGTTCATTCCGCGGATGCAGAATGCAGCGCTCTGCCGGAGCCTGGAGACCATCGCCTGGCTCCTTCTCCGCCTGGCTGTCGGACTGCCGCTACGCCGGGAAAGGTCGCCCATTGGTCGGCTGGCTCGTGAGGAGATCCCCCGAAGAATGCATGGTTACAGCGTGACACTTGTGAAAGTGGAGGAGGGATGAGGATGGGGGGGCGAAAGTGGGGAGCTCCACCTCTTTTTTTTGGGGGGGGGGCCACCAAAAGCTCCTTCATGAATGGCAAGCAGCCCCCCCACCCCCAAATGATCAATGGATGTCTCATCATAACAATGATGTAATTAAATATTAATTACATATTATATATTAATATTAAATATTAATGATAACACTGGGTTATACTGGGAATACATTCTAATTCTTCAATATTTTATGCTGGTTTTGGTTGTCATGGTTTTGGTTAAACACAGCTATAAACCGAGGTTGTCCAAACTGCGGCCCCGGGGACGTTATGTTTTTATTGGTCCGTAGCACATTATAGAAATTAAATCAAGCCTGCAAAAATGTAAAGAGAAGCAGCTAAAATGTTAATACTGCTAACAAAAATAACCTTTGTCTTGAAATATTCTGTTTCCGAAATTTTACCAAATAAAAAAAATGCATAAAAACACAAAAGGGCCCCCTGCATCCTTCCATTTTCAGTGGAAAAAGTTTGTGCTGGTGGACGACCACACGTCCATCACATTTTATGTCATCCTTCACGATCCAGGAAGTAGCTAGCTAGGCAAAAACAGAAACATAATTAACATAATTCCACACGTTGGCGGTATATGAATTAAGCATAAAGCATAAGCATCCTATTTCTTACGGCAGGGGTCTCAAACACGTGGCCCGCGGGCCAAATGTGGCGTAATGTGACTACAATGGGGAATAGATTGTTATTTAGATTGTTATAGATTGTTATTTTAGTGCAAAATAACATGGAGCAGCTGTACCATTACACCACCAGTGACTGATGCACAAAATGGGCCCCCCCCCCCCCACCCTTTGATGGTGGGGTCCAGCATATAAGGGGGTGCGGCTCTGTCTGTACCCTTTAGTCCAGGGGTTTCAAACACGCGGCCCGCAGGCCAAATGTGGCCCGCAGGACACTAGTTTGAGGCCCCCGCCTTGATATGAAAGTTTAATGTTAGTTTGATATGGATGCTGTATGGTATCATGTACCCAGAAAAAATTATTACGTTTGATTAATGTTCATGTTAAAGGTTAAATAACTGTTAATAGTTATCCTCCCTATCCGTGTGGAAGTGGTACGTTTTTGGCTATTTAAGTTTAAAGGAAATAACTTGAAGGCTACCGTTTAGGTCGCTAGCTCTCTAGTTTGCGAGTTAGCATGTGTCTCAAGACCCTGCAGTTGCGCAATATGTTGTAAATAAAAAGAGTATAAATGTGACTATAGTCGTGTTTTGTCATGTCTACAGGGCTCTAATAATGCTTTGTTCATTTTAATCTGAAAAAAATAATTTGTCTACCCACCAACTATATGTGGTTTCTTAAGTTTTTATTATTTGCCGTTTTATTATTATTATTATATTTATTTATTACTGATTGATTGATTTTCTTTATTCTTGATTTGTTTATTTATTTTTCATTTTATTTTGTGCAGAAAAATAAAAAGTAAGATATTTGAGAACAGTGGAATGTTTTATCAGAGCTTTTCTTGTAGAAAATCGAAACCAAAGCAAAGTTTATTCATTTTTCTGTTTTTAATAAATGCGTTTGGTTTTTTTTTTTTGGAAAACCTGATGCGGCCCAGTCTCACCCAGACCCTAGCTCCAGTGGCCCCCAAGTAAATTGAGTTTGAGACCCCTGCCTTACGGTGTTGTTGGTGGATGGTTCGGGTATCTAACTTGATGACTGCTGGGTGAAATACTGTTACCTTGTTCTGTGTGTTCCTTTGCAACTTCCTGTGACATTCCTCATTGGTTTGCGAAAAAGACGAATATAGTACACGCACACGAACACAGCAGTGGTTAACATGATGAATGTTATTCCGGTCAGATGTTATTCGGAAGGGCTGGCCAACAAAAGGACTCAAACTGGATCCACGCAATTCATTAATTGACTTCATTTATACTTTATTTAAGGTTTAAAACACACACAACTAAGTACAGTGTAACTTAGTAAAACCAAACCAATACCATAGCTAGTAGACTACACCCTGAATATACCATAACTGTACCCTTAATCATAGTAGTTCATAACAATCACTCCCTGTTTCAGGGTTAAATAAGATCCATTATTAAAACCATGCATATTTAAGCTTATTGTACGTATTCACGGCCTAAATAAAGCAAAAGTGGCGAAATGAATGACAATTCAAATAAAAAGCATTCAAAAGATGCGATATGAGGTGTAATACAGTAATACAAGTGTTAAGGTGACTATAGGGGTGTTATGTCATGGCTACAGGGCTCTAATACGTATGAATGTGAGTGTGAATGGTTGTTTGTCTATATGTGCCCTGTGATTGGATGGCCACCAGTCCAGGGTGTACCCCGCCTCTCGCCCGAAGACAGCTGGGATAGGCTCCAGCACCCCCTGCGACCCTCGTGAGGATAAGCGGTAAAAAATGAATGAATGAATGAATATTGGGTAATAAAAGTGTTAATGTGACTATAGGGGTGTTATGTCATGGCTACAGGGCTCTAATAATTATGAATGTGAGTGTGAATGGTTGTTTGTCTATACATATGTGCCATGCCATTGGCTGGTCACCAGCCAAGGGTGTACCCCGCCTCTCGCCCGAAGACAGCTGGGATGGGCTCCAGCACCCCCTGCGACCCTCGTGAGGATAAGCGGTAAAAAATGAATGGATGAATGAATGAATATTGGGTAATAAGAGTGTTAATGTGACTATAGGGGTGTTATGTCATGGCTACGGAGCTCTAATAATTATGAATGTGAGTGTGAATGGTTGTTTGTCTATATGTGCCCTGTGATTGGCTGGCCACCAGTCCAGGGTGTACCCCGCCTCTCACCCGAAGACAGCTGGGATAGGCTCCAGCACCCCCTGCGACCTTCGTGAAGATAAGAGGTAAAAAATGAATGAATGAATGAATGAATGAATATTGGGTAATAAAAGTGTTAATGTGACTATAGGGGTGTTATGTCATGGCTACAAGGCTCTAATAATTATGAATGTGAGTGTGAATGGTTGTTTGTCTATATGTGCCATGCCATTGGCTGGCCACCAGCCAAGGGTGTACCCCGCCTCTCACCCGAAGACAACTGGGATAGGCTCCAGCATATCCCTGCAACCGTAGTGAGGATAAGCGGCATAGAAAACGGATGGATGTTGTTTCATCATTCTAACCTGGACAAGAACGGTTGAGATATAGATAGTTCAGATATGCGATATAGATTGACATCGGTATCGGATTTTTTTCCCCAATCATGAAAACCGATATAAAAACAAAGGTATGACTACACCCGTAAATGACTAAATATAACCAAATCATTCAGGATATGAGCATTGCTGGTCTTGGATTCATGACACGCTTCCTAATGAGTGCCGGTGTCGTTCAAGTGTCTCTTGAAGAACTCTTGGACTCGCTCCCACAGGTCCAGCTGAGCCTCCGAGTGGGCCTTTGGCTGGCCACCAAACACCACAGCACTCCCTATTGCCGCATGGAACCCTGATGGGCACAACGGCATGTAAGGAACCTCCAGAAGGTGACCAGCATTGGGATAAGAAACCACTTGGAACGATTCCTTGCCGTGACTCTCCAAAAGCTCAGCGGCCTGCTTGGCAAATAAAGCGCTAGTCCAATTGTGGTCGTCTTCCGAAACAGCAAATAGAAAATGACTCCTGGCACGCTCTATTGGAATCAAAGACGCTCTATTTTGTTCCAGGGTTGGATCCGGCATGACGGTACGTATATCGGCAATCCCAGATTCTGTCATTTGCGTGTTTTTCATGAGAGGTTGCAGCGGCGGTATAACGATATCTTTGTAGTGTAATGGGATCACCGTGTTGGCATTGCAGCCATTAATGCAGACTGTTGCTGTGATTCCTGGGAGAAAAGATGCCATGGACAAACCCAGAGCACCACTGTGGGACATGGATATGACACCGATGCCGGGACCTTCAACCTGCAAAAGACATATTATATTCAAAATGTTATCAAATTAATTCATCCTGATTACTCACCATTTGCCGTTATGGGTGAAATAGCCCCAATTTAGCTGTATGTTTGACAAAAACAGGACATACTGTATATCAGGATATACGTAATGCCCCTGAACGCACCTCGTTGTGGTCCAGTGACAATGAAGAAGAGGTATATTTATAACCATATTATGTTTTTTTTTTTTGAGAGGCGACTCCACAGTGGTCATGTGGTTAGCGCACAGACCTCACAGTGAGGAGACCCAGGTTCAATTCCGCCCATCTCTGTGTGGAGTTTGCATGTTCTCCCCATACATGCGTGGGTTTTCTCCGGGTACTCCGGTTTCCTCCCACATTCCAAAAACATGCTAGGTTAATTAGCCACTCCAAATTGTCCATAGGTATGAATGTGAGTGTGAATGGTTGTTTGTCTATATGTGCTCTGTGATTGGCTGACGACCAGTCCAGGGTGAAGACAGCTGGGATAGGCTCCAGCACCCCCCGCAGCCCTCATGAGGATAAGCGGTAGAAAATGAATGAATGAATGAATGAATGTATGAGAGGCAAATTGTTTATGTTTCGGCATACCTACATAACAACTGTTTTTTTTTACCATTTTTTTGTTGACAACTGAAATTTCGCTGAAACGTACCTTTGTTCTGAGGGGGGTATGTTTTGAAAAATGTCTGGAATTTAATGGGTTAATGAAATAAACTGGCTATTTTAGGCTGACCTAGTAATTTATATGAATTAATAGTTCTTGTGTTATTGTCTACTAATGCTAATGGTTTAATTTCATTTGAACATGCATCAGATTACAATTGAATGCATCACATAATCAGTTCACAGTTCCACATGTCCAAAAGGAGTAGGAAGAAGCAAAGCTTATTAAATCCTACCCCTCCATCTGGTACTTTTACAATCAGTAACTGTTACATTTGTTCACTTCCTGCTTTCCTAATATAGTTTTTTTTGTTTTGTTTTTTAAGACTCTTCTTCCTTGTATTTAGCAAACATCAACTGCTTGTATTGTTTCTTGAATTGGCTCATCGTTGTGCATTGTTTGATTTCCTTACTCAATCCATTCCATAGTTTGATTCCACATACTGAAATGCTATGGCTAGCATAACGTAGTCCTAGCATAGAAGTGTTTCAAATGTACTTCTTCCCTGAGATCATATTTCTCCTCTCTTGTAGAGAAGTATTGGATGACATTTTTAGCTAATTGGTTATTTTTAGCCTTATGCAATATTTTATTTTATTTTATTTTACTTTATTTTATTATGCATTATTTTAGCTGTTTGAAGATGAACTATATCATCAAGTTGAAGTATTTGTGATTTTAGAAATAAGGAGTTAGTATGTTCTATGTAGGCGTCATTATGAATTATCCTTACTGACCTTTTTTGCAGTACATTTAGCGAGTGAAGATTGCTTTTATAGTTATTAGCCCATATTTCCACACAATAAGTAAGATATGGTAGAAGTGATTTCTGATTGAGAACAAATTTTGCTTTATTAAATATTGAAATATTTTTGGCCACCTTATGTTGTAATCTGAGGTTTCCAGCTCATATTTTCATCTATTGTGATCCCCAGAAATGTATTTTCCTTTACCCTTCATTGAACTGTATGTTCAATGATGTTGCTTGTGAATGACATCTGTAACTAACGTAGCTGCATTACGGTACAAGAAGGTCTTTTTTTTTTTTTGGCACATAGTACCGAAGTAGGAGGTGATATGAGCATCCAATGACATAATGGGTACCGTAATAAGTGTCACTATATATATAGTGATATATATAGCACATCCTGACTGGTTGAAGACAACCAAAGTTGTTATGTAATTATGACTTTGCCTTAACCACCATGGACATGATGATTTGGTGGAAGTGTATCCTGACACATACTTTTATAAATCAACTAACCTCTGAATGATTCTGTAGGTAGTTTGAAGCCTCTTCAAGATATTCCAAATCCAAGCGTTTGGGGTTTTTTGGTAAATCCTGGTACCCATAATAGGCCAGCGCCAGCACCACAAAACCTTTGGTTGCCAAGAGGCTAGCTCTCTGTTCACCGAGACCTCCACCGAAGGTATATAGATCCACAACTCCAGGGAAGGGACCTTTTCCTGAAAAGAACTGAAAGTCACATCAAAGTGTAGAAATACTGGCGTTATGAAATAACCAAGACCAACCTGGAGGGATGAACAGGACTCCTCGGACTCGTCCGTCTCGCACCGGGATTCTCCTCATGCCATCCGTCATGTATTCTCTCTCATTGGTTTGACTGGCGAGGAGTTCTCCGGTGTCGCCGTTGTGTGCCGCTATCTCAACCAGAGTCGGGCTCAGCACATTCTTCTTCACAAGTTTTCTATGTGGAGTCTCTGGCGCCATGGCCCACAGCAAACCCATGGGCTCCACTCCGGTGTAGCTCCCTCCCAGAGAGGGGGCGCTGCTCACGTCGACCAGGCCCGACTCATCAGCTTTGTAGCGGGCGGAAGCTTTGAAAACCACCCCCTTGTCATCAACCAGCCTTGATCTTAATTCTACTGGTTTGTGGGGAGCGAGACCCTCCACTTTCACTTGGACCAGTTTGTCTGCTAGACAGCGAACACCGGGGAGGACTTTTAGGCGGATCTGAGAGAAAGCCATTCCGGATGCTGTGAGTCGGAAATCTTCCAAAAGTTGCTTTCAGTGATGTCGCTACAGCATCTGTCATGGCAAGGGACATGACTCACATGAAGAATCTATCAATACACTACCAATATACTATCAATACACTACCAATATACTATCAATACACTATCAATACACTACTAAGCTACACTTATCAGTCAAGTCAAAAGACCACAAAAAAACACAACAATGTATACAAATACTCATCATGAGCATGGATGTAGGGTACAGGTTTCAATTCACATTCACATCAGCTTCACATCCAAAAAAATCAGAACTATCCCTTTAACCCTCCTGTTTAATAACACACACAGACATTATGAAGCCATTTTGGGATGACCGGATTGTCCCTGACTGCATCTCACATTCTTGTAATGAGAATGAGGAAGTGTCATTCCCGGGATGAACCGACCAGAGACGTGTTTGGGTTGGAATTGTTGGAATTGGATCGGGTCTGACTGTGTATGGGATGCTCCACTGTACTACCGTCTGCCTTCATAACAACGAGGCATATGTGTGTTATTCATTCATTTTCTAACGCTTTTTCTCACGAGGGTCGCGAGGGGTGCTGGAGCCTATTCCAGCTGTCTTTAGGCGAGAGGACCCTGGACTGGTGGCCAGCCAATCACAGGGCACATATAGACAAACAACCATTCACACTCACATTCATACCTATGGACAATTTGGAGTGGCCAATTAACCTAGCATGTTTTTGGAATGTGGGAGGAAACCGGAGTACCCGGAGAAAACCCACGCATGCACGGGGAGACCCCCCCCCCCAAGGGACAGAAATACTATTGAGAAACTGATGATATATATATCTATATATATATTTATTTATTAGAGCTGCAAAGCATAAGCATGTTCAAGACTCAAATTGTAAGTTGAATATGGTAAATATATTCATATCGGCAGGTCTGAAAGTACTCCCTGCCTCTCATGGCCCCCCCTGACAGCATCCCCCGGGGGGGTGGGGGCACGCCCCAGTATTTGAGAAGCACTTTGCGAAGTAAACATTTACTCTCTCCCTCCTTTTTTTAATGAAGTAACTGTCGCTCGCTGACCCTGACACTCCATGGAGACCTTTTCAGTTTATGTTAGTCCCGACTACATTTGGTCTGCGCCTGGAAAAGTACCCAATATGGTACTCAATCACTAACCGGAACAGAAAGTGGATGTCTTAAAGAAGGAAAATGAGAAAAAGGATCACATTATATCGGGAATTGTGTGTCAGACAGATGATATGGAACAGTCCATAAGCATGAAGAACGTGACTGGGCTCCATATTACACCAAGGTCTTAGAGGACCACATCAAGCTGGGCAATTCTCTGCAATCAAAGGGGGCGGATTTAGACGTACTTGGACTTCAGTGTACAGTAGGACTAACATCATGGAACTCAATGGAGGACCGGAGGAATCCTAAGTACTTGTTGGAACTGGACAAGAACCTTATTGATGGCAAATTTAAACACATTAAGCAATGCAGAACGTTGACTGCGGTTGGTAGTTTCTCTTAAACCCATCAATTTGACAAATTTGTATTGTTTGTATTGGACATCATGGAACCTTCAGCATGACTTGTGCAGGAACTTAGGCTACCATATGTCCATATTTCAGCCTCTTACCCTGTTTAAATAATTATTGTTTCCATCTTCATTTAAGATGCTGTGTAATCATGTATTTGACATGCATGCCCATTATGAGTCCATGTGATCTTAAGACCCAGCTGTAGGTCAGAGGTAACGGTTTGGCATTTTGTATATGAACCACAGCACTATTGAACCATTACACTGGGATTCATATACAGTAATGCTTAAAAGGGTTAAAAATGACACTTACGTTCTAACAGAAAAACACACAAAAGCGTACAAATCCACAAAAAAATAATGTAATTATAAGTTACTCAACAAATACCATTACAGGTTACAACCTGTCATATCGTTATTCTATGCTTAAAAGAAGTGGATCAGGTTCAAAAACAATACAAAACAGCGCACGAGCTGCACAAACCTAATAAATCCAAATCATACCTGCAGAATTCCGCAGCATCGATATGAAGTGCTTGAGCTTGGAGATTCAAACCATCTCAGGAAGCTCCCGTACAGCAATGAGCTCTGCAACTCCAAAATGCCAGAGATTAAACACTCCGCCCAAATGACAGGAAGCAGTTTCAGGTTTCTTTCTTTTCATGTTTAGTATGTCGCTGTGAAGTGTACCACCGGGACGGGTGCACACTACCTTGGGGGCACAGCTCCCATCAGCCGCCACGACAATGGAGGCATGGAACACAGCCCATTCGGGCTACTGTCTCGAGGAGTTGATACTCCTGCTGTTTAGCTAGCAATGGGAATGAATGAATAAATGGCGAAGATTTAACTCTAACATCATATTTCCAGCCAACTATTGATTTGTGGACTTTAAATATACACTTTTGGGGTCTCCACGAAAGGAAGTGTATCATGATCTTGCCGCTATGGCTCAAGATACTGCGATCTGATTGGCTGATTGATAAATAAGAGTGGACACATTACAGCAGGGGTCTCAAATTCAATTTACCTGGGGGCCACTGGCGCTAGGGTCTGGGCAAGGCTGGGCCGCATCAGGTTTTCAAAAAAAAAAACGCATTTATTAAAAACAGAAAAATATACAAACTACAAGAAAAGCTCTGATAAAACATTCCACTGTTCTCAAATATTTTACTTTTTATTTTTCTGAAAAATAAATAAACAAATCAAGAATAAAGAAAATCAATCAGTAATAAATAAATATAATAATAATAATAATAAAACGGCAAATCATAAAAACTTAAGAAACCACATATAGTTGGTGGGTAGACAAATTATTTTTTTCAGATCAAAATTAACAAAGCATTATTAGAGCCCTGTAGACATGACAAAACACGACTATAGTCACATTTATACTCTTTTTATTTACAACATATTGCGCAACTGCAGGGTCTTGAGACACATGCTAACTCGCAAACTAGAGAGCTAGCGACCTAAACGGTAGCCTTCAAGTTATTTCCTTCAAACTTAAATAGCCAAAAACTTACCACTTCCACACGGATAGGGAGGATAACTATTAACAGTTATTTAACCTTTAACATGAACATTAATCAAACGTAATAATTTTTTCTGGGTACATGATACCATACAGCATCCATATCAAACTTGCCGCACTAACATTAAACTTTCATATCAAGGCAGGGGCCTCAAACTAGGGCCGCGTGTTTGAGACCCCTGCATTACAGCGTATTCAATATTTATTCACAATAAACAATGGCAAAAAAGTATTTTTTTCAACGAGTGTGGTTATGAAGATGATCTTTTTTAAAAATAAATTAATCAACCTGGTTTTGGTTAATTATAGTTGGTTGTGCTGAGGGGTGTTACTCGTGGTTTGTGATTTCTAAACGAGTCCGTCTTATTGGGTGCCAGTGTCGTTCAAGTGTCTTATAAAGAATTCTTGGACTCGCTTCCACAGGTCCAGCTGAGCCTCCGAGTGGGCTTTTGCCTCCCCACCAAACACCACAGCCCGTCCCACCGCTGCGTGGAAAGACGAGGGGCAAAATGGCGAGTGAGGAACCTCCAAAAAGTGCCCGGCTTTAGGATAAGAAACCACCTGAAAGGACTCCTTGCCGTGACTTCTCAAAATCTCCGCGGCCTGCTTGGCGAAAAAATGGCTGTTCCAGTTGCGGTCGTCTTCCGAAACGGCAAACAGGAAGTGGCAGTTGGCACGCTCTATTGGAATCAAAGACGCTCTATTCTTGATCAGGCTTGCATCTGGCGTGACATTGCGAATATCAACAATCCAGGATCTCGTCAGTCGGACTTTCCAGATGGCAGGTCGCAGTGCCGGCATAACGATATCTTTGTAGTGCAGCGGAATGACCGTATTTCCATTGCAGCCATTAATACAGACTGTCGCTGTAATGCCTGGGAAAAAGGACGCCATGGCCAAAGCCAGCGCGCCGCTATGAGACATGGATATGACGCCTATGCCGGGACCTTGAACCTGAAGGGATAGAATTGCATCAATGAACCAAAGTTATACACTAAATATTGGTGAAATTTGACACATCTTCTGATCCGATTCCTTCGTTATGAATTGACCAACCTCTGGATGATTCTGTAAATAGACTGCAGCCTCTTCAAAATATTCCAAATCCAAGTTCTTGGGTTTTTTGGGTAAATCCTCATACCCATAATAGGCCAGCGCCAGCACCACAAAACCTTTGTTTGCCAAGAGGCTAGCTCTCTGCTCATTGAGGCCTCCACCTAAGGTATATAAATCCACAATTCCAGGGAACGGACCCCTTCCTGGAAAACGTACAGATATAAAATCAAAGGGGTGCTATGTCAAATACCCTCAAATGGCCATTGGATCAATAAAGTTGTATCGAATCTCATCTAAAATAGCTGCCTTTCTTCACCATAACTCAATGAAGAATAGAAACACCCAACTTTAATAGATCCCTTGATGAAAGTAAGCGCTACAGCGGTCATATGGCGACTGGATACCGTGATCTAGTTGGCATTTCCACGGCAGAGCTCCCTAAATACTCCTGTCACGAAATGAGGAAGTACTGTAAAAAGACAGACCAACCTGGAGGGATGAACAGGACTCCTCGGACTCGTCCGTCTCGCACCGGGATTCTCCTCATGCCATCCGTCATGTATTCTCTCTCATTGGTTTGACTGGCGAGGAGTTCTCCGGTGTCGCCGTTGTGTGCCGCTATCTCAACCAGAGTCGGGCTCAGCACATTCTTCTTCACAAGTTTTCTATGTGGAGTCTCTGGCGCCATGGCCCACAGCAAACCCATGGGCTCCACTCCGGTGTAGCTCCCTCCCAGAGAGGGGGCGCTGCTCACGTCGACCAGGCCAGACTCATCAGCTTTGTAGCGGGCGGAAGCTTTGAAAACGACCCCCTTGTCATCAACCAGCCTTGATCTTAATTCTACTGGTTTGTGGGGAGCTAGACCCTCCACTTTCACTTGGACCAGTTTGTCTGCTAGACAGCGAACACCGGGGAGGACTTTTAGGCGGATCTGAGAGAAAGCCATTCCAGACGCTGGAACTTACAGATGTTGCTTTCAGTGATGGAGCCACGGCATCTGTCAAAGCAATCAACATGTCTAATATTAGCTTTCCTCAACTCAAATCAGCAGAAGATACCATGTTTAAGATGCTAAACACACAGTGTTCATACACCGACTCTAAAGCACTCAAGAGTTGTGGTAAAATCAGGAATGTGGATGAATGCGTGCTTATGGGATACTGCATGTAGAACATATAGATGGACATGTATCGACTTGTATGTTAACATGATGTCTTTCCCTTTTATCTGCATGGCATGCATAGTTTTACCATTAGAGCTGCTTGCACCTAGACGATAATGGACAGCATTGATAAGAACATGATATGAGTGTATATGCTAATAAATACTTTCAACGTCTGTCCGATTCTCCTGAACGCGGCATAATAACTCCTATTTCTTTCAAAGGGGAATTGTAGTCATGCCTAAGGGTATACAAAGACCCACGAATGTCTAACTGGGTGAAAGGTAACACAGTTTACGATCGTCGACCAAAAGTAACTAAATAGAAGCCCAGAAAAAGCCCCAACCACCTTACAATTCACCTTTACGTTGAGCAGAAAGTCTAATCAATAATAGTCAGTAAAGCTTGTTGATCTTGGTTGAAAACAGGAAAATAACATTCCAAGTTTTTTTTATTGTTGTTTTTCTAAATGGAGAAAATGATTTAAGACACACTTTGTAAGTCATCCAAACACACTCAGTCCCATTAAAAAAAGATTTAAAAACATACCTGGGGAAATATATAAAATGCTAAGCTTAAAAGCGAAAGCCTTGAGCAAGCAGTACGCTACCGGAATGAACCATTTCAACCGGAAGTGAAGGGGTGGCGTCACTTTTTATTTGCTTGTTTCAGCAATGTACAGATTTATTTGATTATCGTTTTTCATATTACGGTAACAAAGGGGTAAAACTAGGAAGTATATTTACGTTTCAAGGGCGAGAAAAAAATGCTAATGCTATTTGGCATTGGTACATACCCGAAAGAATTAAGCTGCCCTATTGTTAACGATTACATTAATGAAGAAGAATACAGACTGAAAGAATGCAGACTTGACACCTGAGTTCAATTTTAATATTAATATAAAATGTCTTAATATTTCTTCGCCTATTTATAATACTTACTGATGCTGATACGCGACAAAAAACCACTAGATGGCAGCAGGTGACACCGAAACAAATGCAAAGAAACGGGGAGTCCATCGATATTATATTGTGAACGATATTGCAGATTTTGGTATCGATTCGAGTCGAATTACAGGTAGAACACATGATTTCATGATTTTTTCATGATTCAACATTTCCTAAAACTGGACAGGAAATATGCTGATGTAAATGTAAGTCACTCCTTTGTGTGTTTTGCGCTCTTATTTTAGTCTTCGCCTTCTTCACTAACCAGAATAGAATGCTTTTATTTTGAAGGTTCCCTCTGCGGCTGGGTTGACAGATTAGGACCCGCCCTTTTCACGGAGTAGCCATGGAAACCGCGCGAGAGCGAGGCAGCTGGTCGAGTTCTCACACAGCGAGTGTTTCCGCTCACCTCCAATAAAGAAGTGCCGAGGACAAGGAACAACGGAGCCTCAGCTTGGGGGGAAAACAGACAACGGAGACGACAGAGACGGGATCTTTTGTCGATATTTCGACATATTCTCCGTCGCTTGTGTCGTAGCTAATGTTTCGAATGTGAGAAGGGAGAGTGGGGACTCGCTGCTGGTAACCTTTTGTCGGTAAGTCGCTGAAAAAGGCCACCCTTTCCCCATTCCACTCTGTCGTTATTTGCTTAGTCACAACTGGGAATTATTCAATATTTGTCATTATTTTAAAAAAATACAGCAAATGTACATGAACACTTAGAGGGTGTAGTTTCCCTTTTTAGAAACTTGACGAGCTGCTGTTACTCATCTAAACAAATATTTGAAACACTATTTCTTATTAATATTTGTAATTCACATATGGATTAGAGTTAATATTACGATAAACCGCGATTAGCGTATTACTCTGTAATGTTATCAAACTCAAGCCCTGGGGGCCAGATTGGGACGTCACATTGTTTTTATGTGGCCCTCAAAATAATAATGGAAGCCGAAAAGACACTTAACATATCTGTCTAAATGTATTTGTTTTGTCAGTGACGAGAGAAAATGTACAGACTCATTGCTATGTTACAAAAAATGTGTTGTCGTAATATGAGTAATACTATAGTTATATTTACACTTGATACCTTGACTTTGCCCCATAATGACAACAAGTTCATCCATTACTTTGTTAGCAGTACATTAGTCATGTGTTGTTGTGTCAACAACGATAATGTACTGTAACTACAGTTTAGCAAACTCATTGGTCAACAGTGTGTTAAAAATGCTGAATGACGTATAAATGTATTTAAGCCTCTGTTTGTTTTCCAACATTGGGAAGTATGTGCTTCTGTCTGTCTGTGCGTGTGTGGCTTCTTTGTTTAAATACCTCACAGTACATGTTCACGTGTACTGGCGTGTGACTGTGCTCCACAGACTGCATTGCTGTGGAGGCGCAAGAGACGACTCCTGAGACGGCTGATTTGCTGTTGACTTTGGAGTGGTTGTCTCTGCTCATATATTCCCCAGCACGGCCCTATCCCACCCTTGCTTTTGTTCCAATAAATCCTCCAGTCGTTTCCCGTTTGCCGGGTGGGACAAAAAAAACGTCACACTTACCGTACTGAAGGATGGAAATGATTACAGTCAGGGGTAAATACTAGTCACGTTTTGACGTTGAGACAGCCCGTAAATCAGCAACAACTGGATATCTTGGATTCAAGCCTTATGATTATTCCGAAAGGCTTTCTTCAGATTTTCCTCACATACCGTGGGAAGTGAGTAGAAATAATCTCTTCCAACTGTCACCGTTATAAAGACCTGCTGAGTTTTTTTTTTAGTTTTTGCATTAAAGACGAACAACAAGCTTACAATGCTCAATGTCTCACACATGACACTTAATTATCACACTGGTGTAACAACTAACAATAAAACACTAAACCTAACCTTGTGACAACGCAAGACAGCAGAGTTTTAGTGCTTTTAAGTTTAAGTCCAATCAATATTCTTATCGGCTGCACGATGGTTAAGCGGTTAGAGTGCAGACCTCACTAGGAGACCAGAGTTCAATCCCACCCTCGGCCATTCCTCCAACATTGCAAAAACATGCTAGGTTAATTGGCGACTCCAAATTGTCCATAGGTATGAAAGTGAGTGTGAATGGTTGTTTATTTATAAGTGCACTGTGATTGGCTGGCGACCAGTCCAGGGTGTACCCCGCCTCTCGCCCAAAGACAGCTGGGATAGGCTCCAGCGTCCCCGCGACCCTTGTGAGGATAAGCGGTAGTAAATGAATGAATATTCTTGTCATCTTCACCGGTGCTGTCTATGCCCGCCTTTTGGCAACACATCTTTGGGTTCAACACATTAAAAGCCCAGTTCCGACTGCGAGGAGGGACTTGTACAAGGGCCATTTAGTAGTTTTGAAACCACAACTTGCAACTTTATACCCAATAAGACCTGAAAAACTGCCAGTTTTAAGTGTCTAGAAAGGTCAAATATCGCTAAATATAGGCACAAACCCTGATCCCTCCTGCTACATTTTCTTATTTTATAAAGAATGGTGTGTGATGACCTCTGCTGTTCAGAGTTGGAGGTATAAGCTGTATTCACAGACGGTAGCATGTGTTTATTAGCAAGGTCAAACAGGTAGCGCCATATCTATATCTGGGATTCCAAATGTATCTATAGTATTTATAGCTGCCACATATGCGCAAATATATGTGAAACGTTGAACTTGGGTTAATATATCTGCTGATTCAACATGTCAAGTGAGTACAGTATATAGTTCAGCAGTATTGTCTGAAGGATGCTAATTGCACCCCCTTAAATGGCACGATGATGCGTGATGCATCAGAGCTTTTTTCTCCGTGTGAAATATATTGTACATTCAGTACAAATTTTTATCCTGTGATCACAAAGATGTTTTTTTCACACCATAATGATTTTTACGCTATGACACATCGTGGTGTTATGACACCCCTGGGCACACATTTTGAACACAAGGTCCTTTGTCTGGCCTCGGCTCCTGTCTGTAATTTTTGGGCAATCTCCTTGTTTCTTTCTTCTTTTCTACATCTTTGTATTTGGTCCGTCACTCTCCTTTAAAGCATTGGGAAGGGATGATGAGGCACTGTGGGGCTTAACGCCACCTAATACCTCATAACAAAGACTACTGTGTGCCATGCAGAGATCTCTGACGCTGGGCTCCGTCCACAGGCCCTGGTGGCCTGTACCAGCTGCAGGAGCATTGGGGCCTATTGGGTGGAAATATCTTCTCGGCTGTTTCTTCGGCACAATGAGTGCTTTCTGTCTGTGGACACATGCCTGTGCCGCTGCTTTCTTTGGACCCTTTAGCATTCACTCAGCCGCAGGCAGCTGAAAAGCCGCAGTAACGGCCTGCTGGATGGATGGTTGTCAGGCTGGGGTCTGAAGTGGACAGTTGTTTACTTTTCCTACCATAAACAGAAGCCTTAACACTGGCTATTTATACGGCTTAATCATTAAATATTAGCACATTGATGAATAGGAGCATATAAAGGGAATAGATAAAATAGGCACTGGTGTCGACAGCTGACATCACCTATCGAAGAGAGAGTGTTTTATTTTAAGATTTGGCACGTCTGCTTTCAACTGTCAATGACTATTTCTACCTCCTTGATGTCCTGTAAAAAAATGGCGATACAATCCAAACATAGAGGCTGACCAAGATCTTGTATCAGATTATGTTCAACCTTTACAGTCTGGTTCGTATATAAATTTCCCGTCGGCAATTATTGTGATGTGGGTGACATGACTACAGTGTTACCGCTAAGCTAAAGCTCATCTTATGATACCATTATTACCATCTCTGTTCACTCTACATTCATATTCCTATTTGCAGGAAGAAAATCGTGTTGTTATCAGGCACTAGATGAGATGTACAGAGGACATTATAATGCAGCTCAAGTACTTTCATCTAATGCTCAAATCCTGCATCCTGAATGACAACACAGGGCTGCATATTTCCCTCTATACACCCAGAATACTTTAGCTATGGATGCCACCCTGTGTGAACCTGCATGAAACGCTATTTAAATACAGTGGGAAGACAGAGTCTATTTTTTCCATGTATAGACTTGTATCTTCTCCATGTGCTGTCAGCAGACGTATTGTGGGTTCAAACAGGATGTGTTGCATTTCCATTGTATTATCGTCCACAGATATGCTCTATCATTGTAGCTCCTGTACGGCTGACTAAAACAATGCCGCTCAATTCCATTTGCACATGGAAACAAACAAGGTGGCAATACTGTAAAGATGATGCTTTCCCCAGACCTTCCATAATGTTCTCATAGGATTGTTGCACCACCAGCACAAGCAATGAATGTATTAGGATGTGTAGTCATCATGCCAGTGTAGTTCTTGACCCTCTGCTCAAACTGCAATATTATGATACTTCATTGCATAGTCCCATTCCCCTGTAAGCTATTAACATAATTGTGCTTAAGTTTTCACTTTACAAACATACCAGCCGGTCAATACTCTGACCTCTGCAAGTGCTCAGCCAGGAGCTCATTAGAAATGCCATCTCAGCAGAATCTTTCCAGCCAAATATCGTTTTTTCCCCCCTCTGTCTGACTTTAGTTTGTCCTTTATTTGTATTTTTTTTGCAAAGACATTTTGCCGCAAGTATATCTGTAATCCCCGCTGAGATTTGGAATCTCCTATATACGTAGGTGAATAAGAAACAGGTTTAACATTTACAATCAGTCCTCTTGCATGTGTCTATATACCCGTTGGCTCAATGTGACCTGCCAAATCGGGTCTGAGTCATTCTCTCATGGACCTGCACGGCATGCAGGTAACGCTTTGCCATAGAACCATCTGGGACAGAATGAAGACGGAGGGCGGTTGGGTACGTCCCTGCTGTTTGTGTTTTGGAAAATTTCACGCTCCCTTCAAATTCCTTTCAGCCTCCTTGCATCAAGTATGCTGAGATTGATTCAGGAGAGTGCTCATCACAGTTGGGAATTTCTACTGGCAAAGCACCGAGATTGGCATTGCAAGCATTTTTATTTGTAAGCAAGGCACACATTGATACTTGATACATGTGCAATAATATCAGCATCAAAGTGGCTCTGGGTCATCTGTCAGCGACCACGCAGCAGATCTGCCATCATATCCCCTGCCCTCGTATTGTAACCTTGCCATTACAGTTGCCATTAGCTCTGCAGGCGAGTGTGTGTGTGTGTGTGTGTGTGTGTCTCCCAGTTTCTCTCTCTGGAGGGTACGGTGTCTGACAGTCCCTCCGCAAATCACAAATTTTGCTTCTAATCTCAAAGCTAAGACACTAGAAGGCATCTTTGTAATAAAGATGTTTGGAGCTCAACAAATGATTTTGCAATGTTAGTTAAATTGGTATGGAGGAGAAAGATTATGTCATATGTCAATGGTTTTTAGTCCTGCTTGCTGCTGCTTTAGCAGGTGTCTTACAGCAGCTTTTCCGCTGTGCCATTCTCAGCATGTTCAGGGAAACAGGATTTCCCCGTTTACATTTGAGAGTAACCAGTCTAGAAGGGGCTACAATAAAGGTCATGTTCCCTTACGGCAGGGGTCTCAAACACGCGGCCCGTGGGCCAAATGTGGCCCGCAGGACACTAGTTTGAGGCCCCCGCCTTGATATGAAAGTTTAATGTTAGTGTGGCCCACGCAAGTTTGATATGGATGCTGTATAGTATCATGTACCCAGAAAAAATGATTACATTTGATTAATGTTCATGTTAAAGGTTAAATAACTGTTAATAGTTATCCTCCCTATCCGTGTGAAAGTGGTAAGTTTTTGGCTTTATAAGTTTAAAAGAAATAACTTGAAGGCTACCGTTTAGGTCGCTAGCTCTCCAGTTTGCGAGTTAGCATGTGTCTCAAGACCCTGCAGTTGCGCAATATGTTGTAAATAAAAAGAGACTGTAGTCGTGTTTTGTCATGTCTACAGGGCTCTAATAATGCTTTGTTCATTTTAATCTGAAAAAAATAATTTGTCTACCCACCAACTATATGTGGTTTCTTAAGTTTTTATTATTTGCCGTTTTATTATTATTATTATATTTATTTAATTGTTACTGATTGATTTTCTTTATTCTTGATGTGTTTATTTATGTTTCATCTTATTTTGTGTAGAAAAATAAAAAGTAAGATATTTGAGAACAGTGGAATGTTTTATCAGAGCTTTTCTTGTAGAAAATTGGAACCAAAGTGAAGTTTTAAAAAAAATGTTTTTAATAAATGCTTTTTTGGGTTTTTTTTTTTTTGGAAAACCTGATGCGGCCCAGTCTCACCTTGACCCGAGCTCCAGTGGCCCCCAAGTAAATTGAGTTTGAGACCCCTGCCTTACGGTGTCATGTCAATATTTCGTACTCTTGGGTATGGAAGTCACCAAAGGTTCACAGGATATTGGAATCCTCTTCCACTCCTCCACGATGACATCACAGGTGCTCAATGGGTTTCAGGTTTGGCCACTCCCATCTTGAATGTGTGTTTGGGGTTTGGTATGTTGAAAAACTGCCCTGTGCCCCAGGTTCCCAAGTACAGTACATATTGATATTCATGACCCACTGCTCCCCAGTTGCTGGCAGCACTCATGCAGTTCCAGATAATGATCATGAAGCTACCAACACCACGCTTGACATTAGCAAGACAGAATTATCTTGAGTAGTAAATCTATATTGACATACAAGCTGTACACTGACTGCTCCAAAATATATTCATTTGTATAGTATTGTCCCATGGGAAGTTATACTCTAATGATACAATGGTTGCTAATATCACAATTGAAGGTGTCACAACACACTCAGTTCAGCAAGGACACATTTTAACATTACTTTTAACAAAAGTACAACATAAAAAATATACTAATAGTCACTGTGTTGCACTCCTTGTGTATGCTAGTGGCCCCGCCTCCACCCACAGAAACAAAGAGACTGTGTGACTGGCAAAAGGGTTCACTCCATTCATGCTGTTGTTCTATGGAACAAACGCACCAAGGTGCTGAAACCTTCTTCCTGCCTGTCGGAGGCGAGGAAAGCAGACAATATATTGATGCTGGCATAATTGTCCATTTTCATTTATTCATGAATTATTTATAGTCATCCTAGGACTAGTGCAGATTTTGGGACAGATTTTGTATCCATACCTACATACCTTCCACGGGTCTCCTGGGTAATGCCGCTTCCTTATTAGCAGCACAGTTGCATCATCTCCATTAGAGCATTAACGGCTGGTTTATTTAGATCTTGGTGGAAAGCCAAGAGTCCAGACAAGAAGGTCGATTGGAGTTTTTTTGTCTGTTGTTTCTGCCATCAGTCACTTCTGTAAACGAAATCAAGAAATTGCCTGTGTCTCCGAACCGAGAGCGATGGGTAGTCAAATAGCCTCTCATCAGGTAACTGGTGATGTGCAGAGAAGGCCGTTTTTCAATGTCACCATGCTTTCAACGGTGAAAGCAAATGGCAACCCCCCCATTCTCGCTTGTCTCTGTGTTGTTGTTGGTTATGTAATGTGATGCTGAATGTGGATAGTAATCCATGTTCTCCCTCCTCCTCTATCTCTCTCTTTGGCTGGAACAGGTTAAGCCGTAGAGGACTCTCACTGGATGTTGGAGGAAAACATGTGCAATGGAATGGTAGCGTTTCAGATGAGAGCCCCTTCCTCCTCCTCTTCTTCCTTAGCCCACAGGCTGGCCGTCCCTGCCCTTTTCCTCCTCGTCACTGTGCTCCCCCACGGCCGCGCATCAGGTAAGACGCAAACACGCTCTCACGATTGACTGGGTTGTGGTCAGGTTCCGCGTTGTCTCGCAGGTCAGTCAGATTAAATTGGCTTCCTTTTACCCTTGGGTCGGTCGGGTTGCAGTCCTTCCCACGCCACGGGTCTGTTCATCACCTTAATGAGTCACAACAGTATCCTCCGATATTGAGTGGAGCAGCAAGATAATGTTGTCTGCTGCGGTCATGTTGCTGTCATAATGTTTTAATCAGTTATGACAGTTCATGTCCTCCGAGAGCTTTTAGCGGAGCTAGCAAGCATTTGCTATTACCCTGCACCAGCCTCTAGGTCAAGTTCTGCCTTTCAGTAGGAGGAAATCACTTTATTCATCATCATCAATTGTTGTCTGCTGAGGTCTGATTTGTTTCACGCTTAAAAGTCAATCTAATCTGCTTTTATCGAGCACTACAGGTTCATATTCCACAAAAAAAAATCCAATGTTGACGTACTTGGAACCATTTGCTTGCGCCAGCTTCCTTTCCACTTCAGCTCTCTGATGTCCCTCCTACACACACAAGCACACGCCATCTGCACACACACACAAAGCCTGCTCGTCAAATGTGCCAGATGTCCTTGCTGCTAGGTTCACGGCGACCATGTATGTGTGAATTTAAATGTGTTTCAAGCTGTAGAGTGTGCTGAAAGTGCTAATAGCCCCCACCCCAAAAAAAATACATTGAATACATAAGTGTGCATATGTGTGGATAAGTGTGCAAACAACACAATAGAAAAAGAGAGGGAGGGGCACCCAAGTCTCTGGCCTCTCTTATGTAACACGATTCATGTTGAGCCCACAGGGGCAGCTCTGGCGCTCACGTTCAGGGTCCAATACACTGCTAAGCTAGTCAAGCTAAATGTACGTATCCTTAAATCCCCAGGCCACGTGCTGTGTGTGCGCTCACATCCGTGCAGTACACATTGGATCCGCCTGTTAGATGACTTGCATTCGTCCAATGGTAATTGCCATTTTAATCTCAAATATTATTAGATTTATCACCTAAGTCTTGCTATTTAAAGTGGCGTAAGGAAATTGATTTCTCATGCTTTTGTACTCCACGCATGACATTTTTATGTCATCTCTAATGCATATGAAGAATTAGAGTTGAGGATGTGCTTACCTAGTGAATGTATGACCTTAGACCAGTTTGTGTCCTCCTCTTGGGACACCCCAGCTGGAAAGTCTCATCCAAACACATCACTTTGTTACATAAGACAAAGATGACACCATGTCATCTTATCCTTTTAAGATAATTGATGACTCTGCCTGGACACATTTAACACATAATAACAATAAAACACAAGGATGTCGGGGCTCACTGCTTCAAAGGAAAACATATTATTGAAAAGGTGCAGTATAATTTACTGCCCCAGTAACAATGTGAGATGCAAGTGCATCGTGCAGTCTGGATGATGTTCCTAATGGTGGCCTCCATCTCAATATACATAATTCACACAGGTAATCCCCTTGACAGGTTTCAGGGATGGAGATTGCTCTGGACATTTTCATGAATATGAAATTTGGTCACTCCTGAAAGGCTTACTCCAGCCTCATACAAACATGTGTGCGCTTTGCATAGAAATGGAAACTCAACTGTTCTATCATGCCTTTGCATGAAAGGTCCCACACATATAGTTTGTCATTTGTCACTTTATGTGATTCGCTATTTCTGATTATTTTATCTTCATTGGATAAGACGTTTGGTATGCAAAGATGTGGGAATTTAACATTACTTTTAAGAAAAGTGCAAAGAGAAGATGTGTATTGTGATCTACTAATTTAATTTCTACTAAGTTACGCCTCTACACATTGGGACAAAAACCGTATGACTCACTCTGTTCATGCCATTGTTCTACAGAGCAAACACACTAAGGTGCTGAAACATGGCATGCACATGGCAATATACTAAGGCTGCCAAAATTAACAAGTTAACTTTCACTGATTCTGTGATTAATTCATTGATTGATTTATTGTCCCAGGCCTCGTGACCACAAGACATTTTTATGTAAACAAATTTTCATCTCTCACGTTTTAATCTCGCCAGACCTTGTGACACTCCTACTTTTGATAGTTTGCAAAATAGGACGTGTTTGTAGAACTGACAGCCAGCAGTTAGCTGCTGTTGCGGTTAAACAGGAGGCGGGGTTAGACAGTGAGTCAGAGCTGCAGGAATAAAGATGCAACCGGGTGAATCAGGGGGTCTATTCAAGTGATCGAATGCTTGTTTTCTGCTATAACAGCATTACGTGTCAGGAGGCAAAGACACATTTGTAAGGGTCTGGTTCAGGATATCAACAGCCGTTGATACAGCTGTGTCGGGGAATGTTAGTGAGCACCAGAAGGCTCCTGTTGAGGGCTATGCATCTGTAATGTTTATACAGTATATGTTCATGTGTGAGAACAGGAAATGGCTTTGCCTGGGATTGTGCAAAAATGGCGTCATAGGGTGGGAAAGATGCTGGATCATGGCCTTTCCAATATCCTCTGTAATTTGTTTTGGAGAAAGACACTGGAGACGCTATTGCCCATGGCCTCTCACACTGCTGTTTAAGTGTCCGCTCAAAAGAGCGTTTCCTTCAATCTTGACTTGTTCATGGAAAGACTTGACAACTCCCCCTCTTTTTAATAACACCCTAGTCTGCAGAGGCTCGCATCGCATCATTCCTTCACCCACAGAGGAAAATATCACAACCGGCAAAGTCCTACTTCATAAAGAAAAGCATCAGACAAAAAAAGTTTGTATACAATACACAAGCCTTTTATTCCCATCTGAAGGCCGTTTTTACAAACGAAGTCTAGAAGTCCAGGGACAATGGTTCCTCGGCAATTCATTGTGGAGGATTATTCCCTGAAGTCCTGTTAGCTTGGCGGTTTGCAGGCATGCAGGAGTAAGGCAATATGTTGACTACTGGCCAGCTTTCTGAAATGTGAGAACAAAGAGGGCTTTCAGGGGGGTGTTGGAAGCCACAGGCCAAACCACTGCAAGCTGTAGCTCCACTTGATCACCAGCATGCAATTACCACTACAGTGAACACAGCCCTACCCTTTATCCCCCCCCCTCAAGTCTCACGTCTTTTTCATTTCTACCTTTTTAAGGCAATTACCCAGGTGGGACCAGAGGCCATTAAGGGAAGTCTGGTTCAATTCTTCAGCCTCTCTCTTTCACTGTGCACACTTATCACTTCAGCAATCATTCTCTGTTCGCATCCTCTGTCATTTAACAGCTTTACCAGCCAGCCCAGCCCTGAAGGAACCTTGAAACACATCCACAGACAGCAAAAATGCTCCATGGAAACAGATATCGCCACTGAACAGGCGTCATATGCACCATTTCATTCACTTTCAGCACACAGCTCTATTACTGCTTGTAGAGTTATTGCTGGTTACCTGCTGCCATAAAATGCCATTTTTGGAATATCTTTATCATGTTTTGATTTGGTGTCCTTGTCATCATGCGTGTTTGGTGGGTGCTTTAGTGAATCCCTACATAAAGAAGGCTATGAATTGTTGTTAGTCTGCAAATTGTTTTCTGGTGAATTGTGTGTGGCTGAAGCACCAGGCAGTCATAATAATTTCCAAAGGGCGTCATCTGAGGGATCAGCCTGCTGAGTAGAAGACTTCTCTGACTAATGAGCTGCTAAATATATCCCCCAGCCTCTCTCTTGTGTTCTGTTGCGCTTGCCTCTGGTCTTTTTTTCTTAGATTTGTCATTATGTTTCTGTTGTTTGTCATTGTGGCTTTCTCTTTTGTGTGGTCTTACGTTGTCGTTTTTCTGATTTTTATACAAGATCGCTTTCAGATGCACGTTGTCCTTCATGTCATGCTTCACAGGCTGACGGTAACCTTAGCAGTATGGTGTTAGGTGCCACTGTATGTCAACATTAGCAACCTGTTCAAACAAGTTATCAGCCGACGTAAGACACCAGACACTGACACTGAATATTTTGCACATCCACACTCTGCAAGGCCGTGAGCAATCCTCATGCTGATCATGCAGATCGCTTCTTCTGCTGCTTGTAGATGGTCCCAGGTTTGATATTCTGTATGAGTGAACATTAAATGACCCGCAAAACTGCAGAACCGCATTATGTCCATTTAAAAGATATTATTCCCTCCATGGCACAATGTTCTTTACATTAGCGATCGATTAATCCTTCCATGTAGCTTTTTAGGTTTAGTCTAGCATCAGCTTTGTTGGAAGCTTTTAACATAAAAGTTGCCTTCATTTAAAGTGAAGCCCTCCAAAGTGCATCAGGACACGTAGTATAGTCAGATGACTGCACGTGAAATGACAGGTTGATGATGAGCTGAGGGGAAAGGCTGGCCCGTACACGCGCTATCTTGCTGCATTTCTGTTCATTGCTGTCATGTGAGGAGGTGGTGTGCCGCTGCTTTGCTGGAACCAGCTCCTTTGACTCTTCCGGTCTTGCCTTCTTGTATGTTTTTGTGTATTCTGAAAATAAGACCCGAGAGGAAACCACATTAATCCTCCATCATGTTCTATATATGCCATGTGTTTGACTGATTGATATGTTCTGACACTCCTTTTACTGATGGCTTGTTGAATTTTTACATCTGGCGCTTTATGCTTTATGCAAGTGTCTAATTCCAGATAGGGGCTGCCCTAATAAACATTGACTATTTCCTGTCAACATCTTGTTAATTTCCTGTCCCTATTACATCCTGTTTTCTTTTTGTACAGTCAACACTCATGTCTCATAGTTGAAGCAGTATGTGAGGTGGAGTGTTGAGGTTGAAACCCTTTTTATTATTACACCATCTGTAAAAAGTTATTCTTGACAATCATGACCGTTACATTTCCGTTTTTTAAATTGATATGTTAAAACTGTTTCCCACAGGTCTGCAATCTATCAGTGGACTTTTTTTTGACATGTTGTTGTGCTTGTGTCTCCACCATAATGTGAGTCGATCACATGGCATTCAAAAAATCAACTTCAGCCTATTATATGTGATGTTTATCACCAGATAGATCAGCCAGTCTAACATTATGTGTCTAACAGTATGTGCCATACACAGACATATACTACTCGCTTTGTTTATACCACACTGCACACCACTTTAACAATACTGTAGCAGTCTATTGAGCTAGGTAGTCGGCCTCCGATTTATTCTGAACGCAAGATTAAATTTGAAACTGAGCGGGGAAGAAGGACAAAGTAAGAAGACAAAAATGTACCACTGCCACACTGAAGGAGAGGGTACTTTTTTTTCCCCCCTCAGTATGTTATGTCGGTGTCTTCATCCGTGACTGACTTAATGATGGTAATATCTCATCAAGTGTTCATCATCTGGCTTAAGGGACAAACAGTTGACTAAATATACACTCTGTGTTGGAAGTAGGAAACAACTGTTGCAGAACTGCTGTCTCGCACACTGTACAGCACTTTCCTCAGTACGGTAGTTTAGTCTTCATGTGTCAGAGGGGTTAGAAACACTTGTTGTCGCTGCCATTTGTTCACCTGCTTGCTAAGCAGTTGTTATTTGGAAGGGCAACATCAGTCAACACAGGAAACCGTCATTGCCCTTACAAAGATGATAAGGGGTGCGGTCTCTTTTTTTTTTTTTTTTAAAGATCTCACCCTCATTGGAACGTCATATTTATGTGGCGTTTATTATAGTGGAAATTAAAGAGAAATAAACAGCTCTACAGTATGACTCATCCATTTAATAAGACTTTGTGGGTGTGCTGTGCTGTTGAATTTATTTTATAGTCTAATGTTAATCACATTAGACTACTATTTTTGTATTTTTTTCTAAACAATCTTCAGTTGTCAGTCTCTGTTGGCTTGGTTGGACAAGGTGCTAGACTTGGGAAGCAGGGTCCGGTTTATCTTGCCGTTTTTCACCTTCAACGGTCTGCTAGCTGGCAGATTCTGCCGTCTGAAATGTGATCAGCTTGCAGTTGTCACAGTTGCGCTGACAGTTTGGGAGGGGCGAGTGTGTCGTGCAGCACCACATGGACATGTACAAAGGAGGAGGGGGGTCCCCACACTCTTTTGTTTTCCCCCTGTAAGCTGAGAAGAAGGAATGTCTGCCTCCCAGCTGTCCTCTGTGCTGAGGATGATAGAAGAGCAAAGGGGGACTCAGTATTCGCCTTCACTAACATCACCCCATCTGTTCCACCAGGTCAGAGAGAGAGAGCGTGTGTGTGTGCCGATTTGGAGAGTGGGGTCACACAATAGTGAACCCCCCTCCCTTTGCCCTCAATGGCTTGGCCTCACATGCATATCTGACCCTTCAAATGCAAAACTGTCTGTTCTTTAGGGGGGAACGCTGCGCCCCATCCCTCCGTGGTCAGGGACAATAGGATGTAATAGCATCACACGTGGCTCGCTTAAATGCATTGTAACGCCACAGGGCGGATGGGTGGGGGCTGGGGGATGTTTCTGTCTGTTTAGAGACTTCCTTCTCCCTGGGTGGATGTATTGTGTGCGTGCTTGCATCACCTGCAGGGAGAGATTGGCTTCTCTGGAAAAACACAGCTGTTGAACTGGAGTTTCTGGAAATGTTATTAAACATTTCTGGCTCTCTTGATATAACAAAGAGAGGTGTAACTCACCGCCTCTGATTACATATGTGCCATGGGACTCCCTTCGACTGCCGCTCACCGTTTTATCAACCTTGTATAAAAATGTGCAGGCGCCTCCCTTATTATCATATTCCCTTCCCCCCTTTGTCCTCCTCTGTAACCTAGTGGATGGAACGGCTGTATTTTTTTTTTTTTTTACAAAAAGATGGTTTCAGGTTTTTCTCCATTGACCGACTGGAAAACAATTGTTTCCTTCTTTGTCTCACAAGCTGTTGTATGTTTAAGAATATCTGCGTAAACATGACGTAGCTCGGTTGAACATTATTCGTACGCCATCTCACACACTTTGTCTGTGTGTATCGACTATTATACATTTCAACACAATCTCTGTCAATAGTTGTCCACGTGAGCAGAGAATATTCTAATCTATCTTCACTAATGATCAAAAATGCCTCTTATTTGTTTTCCTGAATTGCGTGGGAACGCTATTCTCCCTCATGTCACAATGCTGCACTGTACAGCACTCTAATTCCAACAGCATGGCTAGAAATCCCAAGGATTAGTGGGATAAATCTACAAACCTGGGGAAAAAATAACCTCTCTCAAAAACATGACCAAAAATGCCATCGAAAACAACTGCATTGCTGGAGAGAGGCCAACAAACACGTACAGAAAAACATATTTACAAGGCCAAAGAGAGCATCATCATCCTCTTGGTTTTAATCTTAATCCAGCCCACCAACCACCAGCCCCCCTTGCACACAAATTCCCCTCATTGTCAACACACACATTTATGGTCTATTGTTCTATAAAGCGACCAAACAGCTGGCTGCAGAAGTCATCAGTATCTGATCTGCTTAAGAGCACTTGCGGCTTGTAATAGAGGATAATTAGAATTTTAATTTGCCTGGGGGGGGGGGGGCGTTTAAACCACCCCCCCTCCAGCTCTGCAGAGGCTAGTGCCATCGGTAACAGATGGGGAAAGGGAGATATTCACAGTCAGGCAGGCACTTCAGAATAAGTCGGGAGGATTTTAACACCCCCTCCTGTATGCCCCCTCCGGTGCCTTAAGGCGCAGGATGTTCAGCTTAGGATTCATCCTCATGAGTCCTCCGGTCTTTGTCCCCCATAATGTGTTTATCCAAACCGTTTGACCATTAAACTCACCGGCCGGCTGACCCAGGAGATTTTCCTCAAGGCTTCAACTTCACTTTTATGTGAAAGATGTATACAGAAGTCCTGTTCATAAACACGCATCCATTCTTACACTCGGGGCTGTTTACCGCTTGCTGTGACGGGAACACAACAATGGCCAATCACACCCATTTCCTGGACATTTTTCTAATGTATTCAATGAATTCAAGAAAATGCTTTCTTGTTCGTTCAGATGACATCAGACCAGCACAAGAACATTTTGTTGAAATGTGACTCATTCCCTTCCTCGTTGGAACAAACCAGGGCAGAGTGAGAGACACTTTGGTGTTGCTTAGTGTTCTTCCCTTTTGCATTTAACGCCACGCTTCATAAAAACAAGAGTGAGCGATACTGTGAATAAATGGAGGTATGGTGTCCGTTGTAATACGTACTAATGCTAACTAATCCTACTATGCCCCTTTTTACCGGTTTAGAGCTAAAATGTAGTGTGTATTGTTGCTAGCTGCTTATGAATCTTCCCATTGTTGCCCACCGCCTCTCTCTCTCTCGCTCTTGCTCTCTCTCTCTCTCTCTCGCTGAGAAAGGAAAGTGTTAGCCAATGTGCTTCAACATGTCTGTAGCTTCTCCACACAGTGGCTGTCCTTCATGTTTGATTTTTTTTCTGTGGTGGCATCACTCCTTAATCATCCCCTCAAACCACTCTGTTGTCTCTCTGCCTGGAGCTGATGAGTACATAGCAGGTCTGTCAATCGATTAAAAATATTTAATTGCGATTAATCACATTTTTTTGTCCTGAGTTAACTCATAATTAATCACAGACAGAAGATCGCTTTCTGGTAAACAATTTGATATATGCATCTAGATACACAGGTTAAGATATGATTTGAAAAACTATATATTTGATGTAGACCTTAATCTTGCATTATAAAATAAATAAACCAATTCTACAATAGAAAGCAAACTGGTCCCACTGGTAGTCTTGGCTGCTGTGTGCGATGATTACCATGTAGCTGTGTGCCATGGTGACCAATTAATAGCGCTGCTGTGATGGGTGATGAATATCATCCAGCAAATGATGGGTACAGAAAGGCAATAAATAACAATACAGTAGGAGAAATACAGTGTCGGCAGAGCCACACATGCCAACCGAGTTAATAGAGTCCCCAAAGATTTGGAATGCCAGCGGGATGCTTTTTGTAGGTCACATCTATACGTTTTTCGTGCGTCTTCCCACACATTAAACGCACTGACAACAGGCCACACCACACAGAGGCCTGCAATTGCGGTCTTCAATGTAGCGTTACAATTCACTGAAAGTGTATTCATTTTTATGAATTCATGTGATGTGGTCTCTTGGGCTAAATTGCCCAGCACTATAATGACATTCGCTCCCCAGAGTCTCTGTCTAAAAGCATAAGCTTTTCCTGGCATGAGGATGGAAGCTTGGCTGACTGGGCTTCTTAAGGACCACTAGTTTCAGAATGGATCCACATTTTCCTGGCTTCAGGGTTTGCTTTGACTGCACCCACTAACCTCTGTGAAATGATCTGTGTGCATGGCTTTCCGCCCTGGGGGAGGTAAGCATTGTCATCTGTTAATGCAGGGTTTTCCTTCTTGGATTACCAAAAACACATTTTTTAATGCAGTATATTCAAAAAGCTACACCTATAGAGATCACTCATTTCTCAGCATTTTCTCCTTTAGTGTTATATACTACATTAGCATGTCTTTGTTTTTCAGTAAACAGTAGCATTTGCATCTAGCATGGACAGTGATCTGATTACTTTGGGGTTTTGTTTGGAAGAAACTGCCCCCCTCAGGGTTTTTGGGTGCCCACTGCTTACTCACAGCATGGGGTCTTCAATTCATCACCTTCCCTGATCCCATTAGCACCCTCTCCTCTTTACTCAGCATTCCAGCCGACAATTACACTGGTCATGCAAGAGGGGACTTGAACGAAAACAAGTTTGTGTGTATAAATGATAGAACCTATGTGTCAGGCTATGTTTTAGGATTAAATACTGTTTTAATCGAGATTACATGTATAAGTAGATAATATCTTGCTTATTTTGTTCCATTTATCTTTTTAATCTTCTATTGATAGTACACACAGACATCACAATTAAAGATGAAGTCAATCCTGCACTGCCGGTTTAGAGTCCAGCTTGTCCAGGAAGTAGGAGCAGAAATTGTACTGATGGTTGTTCCTTTAACTTGGAAGCACACCTTGGCAAGACAATGTGTCGGTGTGTGTGTGTTTCTTCCAGTGCACCTTGATCACCATTTTTATTATGAGCATATGTTAATGATTAGGTGGAATATCCCATAACAACCAATGTTTCCCCTCATTTTTCAAGCATTGTTTACCATTTATATTGTTAATTAGATTTAGGGTACTTTAATTTGCTTATTTGTTTTTCACTTTCTGTTTTAAAGCAGCCTGTTGTGTCTGTGGTTCAGGTTGGGTTGTATTTTGTGCGATGGATGGATTTGCGGTGTGCGATATTGCAGGCACGCAGCTGAGATGTATCTAGCGCCGCATGTTTGCAGCACTTTGAGACAAGTAAGAACGTGAGTAAAGTCATGCCGCCGCCGTTGCGTTTACACAGGTGCTTGAATATCAAGTCAGACTGGACCCAACACCAGATTTGCAGCTCCAAGCGTGTGCGTCTGTGTGTGCATCAGCCTCATCTCGTCTTGGTTGGCAGGCAGCGAGCTTCAGAGCCGCCACGCGCAGTCGGAGATAATGTGTCACGCCACGGTGGAACAAAGACAGTTTAATGCGCGCTTAATCAGGTGAAACTATATCTAATATGGCGCGCCTTGTCACATGTGACGGGACTTGAGGTCACCTTTGGCACGCAGCGGGGGCGGGCTCCACCACACCTGCCATTTTGATACAGTGCCGCTCCCTTTTGCAGACGTGCATTGTGTAGCCTAGATTCAAAGAATAATTCCCCTGAGCTGTAATTATCTGCTCCACCTGTCTACTTGACTGAGTTTTCTGGTGAGAAGGTATTTGACGTGATGGTCGTAGCCTGCAGAGACTAGTAGACTTTCAGCATCATGGTAAAGTACTCAGAATACAAGTTTGGTTGACTCGGATTGCTAATGCTAGGGAACATGCCTCCTTTTTCATGAGTTTGCCTTAATCCTCTTGGGCATGGACGTCACCGAAGCCGCACAGGTTGTTGCTGGAATCCTTTTCCATTCCTAGGTGTTCATCACAGAGAAGGGGCGGTCTAGTGGTTAGCGCGCAGACCTCACAGCTAGGAGACCAGGTTTCAATTCCACCCTCGGCCATCTCTGTGTGGAGTTTGCATCTTCTCCCTGTGCGTGCGTGGGTTTTCTCCGGGTACTCCGGTTTCCTCCCACATTCCAAAAACATGCTAGGTTAATTGTGTTAGTGGGCTGCACGGCGGACTAGTGGTTAATGCGCTGACCTCACAGCTAGGAGACCCGAGTTCAATTCCACCCGAGTTTGCATGTTTTTTCTCCGGGTACTCCGACTTCCTCCCACATTCCAAAAACATGCTAGGTTAATTGGCAACTCCAAATTGTCCATAGGTATGAATGTTTGTGTGACTATAGGGGTGTTATGTCATGGCTACGAGGCTCTAATAATTATGAATGGGAGTGTGAATGGTTGTTTGTCTATATGTGCCCTGTGATTGGCCGGCGACCAGTCCAGGGTGTACACCGCCTCTCGCCCGAAGACAGCTGGGATAGGCTCCAGCACCCCCGCGACCCTCGTGAGGAAAAGCGGTAGAAAATGAATGAATGAATGAATGAATGAATGGAAAACATAGCTCCGAGGCTCCAAAAAGGCGATATTACCTGCACTGTGCTGTCGGTGACCTGTGCATACTCACTTGTAAACAACACGGCATCAATCGAACGGGATTTCTTCACTGTTTCCGAGGAAGATATTTCACCCAACAGTTGACAAGTAATGGTTGTGTGTGGAGTCATTTCCAATGGATAGTAAATCTATACTGCAGTATAAACACAAGCAGTATACTGACCACTCTAACGTATATCTAAGTTTCATTTCCAGAGTTCTGTCCCTTGAGAAGATCTACTGAAAGGTTCCACGTGAAATAAATCCAATCCAACTAATTACGACACCTTTTTTGTGCAGGTTGTGCGCGGCCCTCCGATGTGCAACATGGAGACCTACTTAACCTGACCGAGGCCAACAGGGACTCCTTTCCCCCGGGTGCTGTTCTGACCTATGGCTGTGAGCCTGGATACACCGCAGACGGACCCACCAGCATCACTTGCGCCAATTCTGGATCCTGGTCCCGTCAACCACGCTGCGTCAGAAGCAACGGTGAGCAGTTGGGACGGCGTGGTTTTCATGGAAATTTCAAACTTTTCTTCCACACCCATAGCTCACGGTGCCACAGGCTGGTTTTATGTCAGATATATTTCCTGGCCACAGGAACATTTTTATAAAAAACCATCACACATATATGATTCGTTACAGTGTTTTGTGTCAGCACCCACAGTGGGAGGATTGTCCTTGTAAACCAGCGGGATATTTCACCCAGACAGCACTCCAGTTTTCCCGTACAGTGGGTCATGATAGTGACAATGAAAATCTGCTGCCTCCCCAGTGTGTTCGCCCCCCACTGAACCCGAGAACGGCGGCTACCGCTGCCACCCGCCCTCCTGCCACCACCTCACCCACAAGACGGTCATCGAGTACTTCTGCGACGAAGGCTACGCTCTGAAAGGAGGCTATAATTTCCTCACCTGTCTCAACGGCGACTGGAACGCTCCCATGCAGATCAGCTGCCGACTCATGCAAGGTTTGTCAGGTGTCAGGTGGATGTGAGATATCCTGTTCGGCCATTGACTTCATTTGCCCTCTATCTTTGTTGTTGTCCCGCAGACAAAGAGCCGAGCTCTCCCCTTGGCATACCAGCTCTGTCCATTGTGGCGTCCACCGCTAGCTCGGTGGCGCTCATCCTGCTTTTAGTCGTGCTGTTTGTTCTCGTGCAGCCCAAACTCAAGTCTTTCCATCACAGCAGGTAAGATGGACACTCTATATCAGAGGGTGGGCAATCTACGGCCCGGGGGCCACATCCGGCCCGCCAAGTGTTTGAATACGGCCTGCCTGTTCTTTCCAAAGTATTTCATTTAAACTCAACATACAACCTGGCATCATGGCTCGAGCCAACCTTTTGACGGTGGAAGTAGCTGTTTTATCAATTTCGTTATTTGATGTGGTCTGTTGTTTACAAAATTCATTCATTCATTCATTTTCTACCGCTTATCCTCACTGGGCTCCAAAATGTGCATAGGTAGAAATGTGAGTGTGAATGGTTGTTTGTCTACATGTGCCCTGTGATTGGCTAGCGACCAGTCCAGGGTGTACCCCGCCTCTCACCTAAAGACAGCTGTTTACAAAATGCTTCTGAAAAAAGGTACACAAACACATAATAAAAATTACAATAATAATAATAAAATGATAATAATAATAAATTTAATTTATAACACACTTTACATCAAATAAATGATCTCAAAGTGCACTAATAGCAGTTTGCATGACACTTTTACTTGTAAAAATGGGCTGTTACGTGTAAAATACTGTAGATTATCACATACTACAGTATTAATTGTCCCTTTACCCTAGAAACCATTAATGATACGGGAAAAGGCCGAAATGATACTGTGTCAAAGCCCAGGGCAGTGATACTGATAAAATATAGAGTTTAACCATGTCCAGTATCAGCCCCCGTAGCTGTCCACTCAGAGCGCGCTGCTCTGGTATCGTGCCCGTGAAACAACCAATCAGAGAACAGCACACGAGTGCTTAGTGCCTAGTGCTTCTCCAGTCACCAAAAAACCCAAACTTGATTAATGGAACTTTAATTGTCAGACATTGATAAGATAAGACTGTTGATAAAATATTATTGTTGAAATATTTTTGCAATTGTTGTGTTTACACTGTTTAGATATAATACATGTTATAAACTGAACATTTTCTGGAAACAAAATGGTCTTTTGATTAAATAGTACGTGATAATAAGCTCATGATTAAATAGTATGTGATAATAAGAAGCCCCCCCTGTCAATTTTGTTAAATCAGTGCGGCCCGCGAGTCAAAAAGTTTGCCCACCCCTGCTCTATATACACTGCCTGCATACGGGAATCCATTGTCTTACCAGCACATCCATTAATATAACTGTTAATTATTTAGAGGAAAGTACATGCCGGAGATGATTGTCGCTGCTGGTTTACAGAGAACACATTTTTACAGCCATGACTTATTTCCACTTGCACACAGCGCAGATTTGCACATTGTGCCTATGAGAAAGTGTAAAAGCATTGCTTCACACTAGCGATAAGCATTGCTTAAAAATATACTGTGTTTATATATATAAGATAAAGCAAGGCTAACACCTTGTAAAACATTCAGTCTGACTCCTTGCGTTGCTTCCCTTAATGGACTCGCCTGCAAATCTGTTCCCAGTAAAGCTGTCTTCATCCAACAGATTGCTGCAATAAAGCTGCTAAATAAAGTGTCATCATTATTCCAGGTCACATTGCCCATCACTTTTTTTGTACCGCAGTGTGGATTTCAACCTCTTTTTTTAAATCTTTGACAAGGGCGGAACACATTTCAACATGTTTTATTTTTTATTTCAACATGTTTTATTTTTGGGGCGGCACGGCGGTCGAGTGGTTAGCGCGCAGACCTCACAGCTAGGAGACCAGGGTTCAATTCCACCCTCGGCCATCTCTGTGTGGAGTTTGCATGTTCTCCCCGTGCATGCGTGGGTTTTCTACGGGTACTCCGGTTTCCTCCCACATTCCAAAAACATGCTAGGTTAATTGGCCACTCCAAATTGTCCATAGGTATGAATGTGAGTGTGAATGGTTGTTTGTCTATATGTGCCCTGTGATTGGCTGGCGACCAGTCCAGGGTGTACCCCGCTTCTCACCCGAAGACAGCTGGCATAGGCTCCAGCACCCCCGCGACCCGCGTAAGGAAAAGCGGTAGAAAATGAATGAATGAATGAATGTTTTATTTTTGTTTTTTTTAATCAGCCTCTTCCCATCCGGAAGCTGGCAGTCTGGTTGTTGCCTCAAGATTTTAGCGGCTGTAATTTGATCACACACTGAAACAGCTGATATGCAGGTCTACTTACCGTAAAAGCACAAGATCCTCACAACTTGTTTGGCAAGTTAACGTTCTTCTAATGCCTGAGAAATGAAAATGAAATGTGAGTGTCGGCTTTGTCTTTTCTGTAGCTGAAGACCACAATGATTTGATCCAGGGCTCATTAGCACACTTGTTGGTTGAAACTAGCCAGATAGCTTAGTGCTGCCTGCAAAATAAAAGCATAAATACAAGGATTGTACGGTCAACGCTAATTGCCTTCACCATTCGACCCACAGGACTGCATGGTGCCTTTCACCCTGACCTGCCTGTTACATTCTCTCTATCTGTCTTCCCACCAGGAGGGAGCAAGGAGTCTCAGGCCAGTCTGGTTCCATCATGGTTGAGGGGGTTCAGGTGGCACTGCCCTCCTACGAAGAGGCCGTGTATGGAAACGGTTCGGGCCCGCCTCCACCTCCGCCGCCTCCCCCAGCTCCTCCCGAGTCCAGAGTCCCGATCGTTCTGTCAGAGGGGCTCCCTCAGGGGGCCACGGGAGGCCAAGGCCCAAGCCGAAGCCGCCATCATAGAGACTTAGACTTCTGTCTCCCATCCACCTCCTCCTCGTTCCCCTCCCACCATCATGCAGAGACGGTGCTTGTGCATGAGGGCCCTTCTTCCTCCTCCTCATCCTCTTTATCATCGTGGGCAAGAGAGCACCCTGGGGGTGCTTGTGCAGCCCCTCTACCTCTACGTAGAGACTCTGAGAGCAGCGACCAGCACAGTCTGCTCTCTGTCACCTCTGCAGATGACTTTTCTGATGGTAAGGCCAAACACCCAATTCCTCCAATACCCACGTTCCCCTGGATGGGACACTTTAGCTGCATGCACCATGCAAAGGTGAACCATGATCCGGCTTGGATCTGGCCGGATTAGGTATCAGCTATCAGTATCAGCCCCATGTTCACACTAGGGTGCCGTACTCAACTTGCTACTATATTAATAGGGTTTTGGTGGTTGTACTTGGTGGAATGGTGTCCTTTGTTACTGTATTTACTGGTAGTTGTCATGAGTGATGATATAACAGATGAATTTCCACTCACTTCCAATATTTTGTTGTATATCCCTGCAGATATTCCCTTGCTGAAGGAAGCATGAAGCCCGCCAACGTGCTCGCAGCAGTCCCCCGTCTCTGCTGACCAGAACTGAGTGTGGCTGTCAATCCCACTTCCCCTAAAACACCCTCAAGGGCCAGCAGAGACAGGAAGTAGAACTATGCCCCGGCAAACCATCTTTGGCCATCGCTGTCCACGCAGAGCAAAGCCATCAGCCAGTACTTATCGCAGGAGCGCCACGGGATCCAACTCAAAGCAAAGACCGAGCGATGCCATCTTGTGAAGAATCCTTTGTATCAAACACAGCACATGCTCTATCAACTCTTTAAAAACGACAAAGCTTAAGAAGTTTGCTCCTGGCACCGCGGCATCCCGAATTGTCTTCCCGCTCTACTTGAAGAGTTGATTGACAGCTGGATGTTGTGGCTCTCTTTGTGAATGCTGCATGTGTTTTTATTTTGATTTTTTTTTTTTGTGATGTCTGTCACTGCACCGTGGCCCACTCTGAATTAAGCATGAAGCCTCTTCTGTGTGTCTCTCTCTCGCTTCGCTGTCTCCACATCCGGAATAATGGATGAATGGCATCAGATGAGAAGCGCGGGGTGCAGCTTTTTCCTTACACCTGCTTCTGGAACCACGAAGAGAGCTTTTTTTATTTTTCCTCTGCTTTTCCTGCTGCACCCGACGTGGGGTTCTTCTTTCGCATGAGTAGGATTGTTGTTTGGCTTCCAAGGAGCAATGAAGACACAACCTTGTATGCAAGAAGACGTGATGATGTATCAGTTTGTGTAGAATTTGCAGGGGGGCTGTCCATCAGGCTGATTGGTCATGAAACAACTGTATTTATTGCGTGGCTTTGCTTTGATGAATCTGACTTTTGAGTGTGTGTGTGTCTGCAGGAAGGACATGTCCTCCATATAGTTTGCCTCGTAACAGCCCCTCCTCAGATTATATAGGCTGCCCCCCCACAATATCCAGTGTTGCTTGACATATAGGAAAACAGAACATCACAAGAACAATCCAGCAATGAGTCAAATACGCGACCGTGTGTATTATTAATCAATATTCATCATTTGTGCTGACTGGCATCTCTCTGGGGAAATGGCTTCAAGTACCACACCGGCGCATTATTGACATAACTGCAACTGGTTGCAGTGAAATAAATACGTTTTGTTGTCCCTGCAGTGTTCCGAGCCAAAGGAATCATGCTTTATGTTGTCCTGTGTTATTGGCACGATAAATGGTGACCATCCTCTCAAAAGGTCTTAAGAATGACTTTCCAGTCGAACCCCATGTGATATATCTTGATCTGTTGTGGCTCTTATTATTGCCGACAGAATGTTGCCTTAGACCTGTACATTTTTCCCTCGTGTATTATCTAAAAGCATCTGCATTGGTTGCTTTCCACTATTACATTTTCTGTTTTCCCCAAAGGCCTTACTCTGTTTTTTTTCTTTTCTATTCTGTGCATACAATTGCTTATGCATCTGTCTTTATTTTGTCGTCCGTCCTTTTGTCTTTCCCTCGCTTTTCAACTGCTGTGACGACAACAGTGACGATTATTCTGCGCCTCTATATGTTTCATTATTGCTTTACTTTCTCTTTTGCTACCTGGTGTTAAAATATTACGGGGTTAAACAAAAAAACAAACAAACTGCTATTGTGTCCGGAGGCACTGTTGTACAGTGTTTCTTCCCTGAAAAATAACAGTACACATTTAGTTTCTTGGTTTGAATGCTTTCAGCTTCTGATCTTCCTCTGTACATGGCAGTGGGTGTGAGAATAGTAATTTAATATTTGTAAAAAGTTTAATTTAATTTTACAGTGTGTATATAACTTTCTAATTAAAGCTTTCTTTTGAATGTGTTTGATGTGTCGTTAATTGAAGCTTATTCACTCAAAAAATGTGTAAATGGAGATTAGTGTGTATTGTACTTCACTATAATGAACATACATGCATACATTTGTACTCTATTTTTTCACTTCCCTATAGATAATTGCTCCTGTTCACCCAGCTAAACAAAACTAGACTAAACGAACGGGTCTAAAGTCGATTTTTTAATGGGTTGTATTAAATATATACAGTATAATCCAAAAAATGTATGTTGAATTTAGTTTGTAATAGCATCGAATACTGTATTTTAGTGACCCCTAGTGGCAAGTTATTGAAATGACACTAAAACAAGTTTAATCGAGTGAACCGACTTCCGGTTCGACACTTCGTTTTTTTCCGTCTTCTGCAGTGTCACGTGGTGTGGTTTGTGTACAGTCGGGCTTGAGGCGTGCACACAAACTCCATTTTGTTTCGTTTTAGCATTCGACGTCTATGGTGACAGACAGACAAGCACTCCGAAACCAACGTCAAGGTAAGCACAATTTATTGCAATATCGCAACATTTATCGCAATATAGACTGTCGTGTTTAAATGTAATGCAGCACATTAGCTACCCGTTAGAATGGTTTGTCGCGGTTTGTTTGAGCACAACACTTATAGGCCGCGCTAGCTAGCTAGCTAAATGACACCGATCTAATAAATTATATTCTTTCAGATATCCCAGCTAAGCACCTTCATTTATCTCTTAATGTTTGTAGAATCGCCGATTTAAAAATGAGCGGATGTCGTATATTCATCGGCCGGCTGAGCCCTTCTGCCAGAGAGAAGGATGTGGAGCGATTCTTCAAAGGTTACGGCCGCATCCGGGACATTGATCTGAAGAGAGGCTTCGGCTTTGTGGTGAGTGACGTCTAGGGAAATGCACACCTAATAATATTCAACGTTAATTTGCACATTTAATGACACTCTAATTGCATTGATTAAATGCCGGCCAGACTTAATTAAAATGGAAAGCTTCCAAATGTGTATCCCTTTTACTGCAATTGTTTCTCATCACCAGCAGGGGGCACAATCAGTCCAGTACTGGCTTTTGTAGAATATGTGTTTTTTTTGCACGTCTTATCTCTTAAGTCGACCTAAGTCAGAGCTTGTTCGGCGTAGGACAATGTTTCAAAGATTATTGTTGTATTTTTGAAACCCGAACACGCATTGGCGGTCACAAAAAATGTCTGTCAGCCGTTGGTGTCCGAGTGCTCATTTTGTTCATTCAGTTTAAATCCGAACTATTCCCACAATATGGCTGTGGCATTCGCCTCGGAATCTCGGTTTTGTGATGTCATTCATGTTAGTTAGTGTCGCTAACTTGCCACTACACAAGGTACCTCGCCTCTTGCCTGAAATCAGCTGGGATTTGCTCCAGCAAACCTCCATAAGCGGCATAGAAGATGGATGATCTTGGACAATTATAAAGGAAAATTGGTAAAACTACTCATTCATTCATTCATTTTCTCCCGCTTTTTCCTCACGAGGGTCGCGGGAGGTGCTGGAGCCTATCCCAGTTGTCTTTGGACGAGAGGCGGGGTACACCCTGGACTGGTCGCCAATCACAGGGCACATTTAGACAAACAACCATTCACACTCACATTCATACCTATGGACAATTTGCAGTCGCCAATTAACCTAGCATGTTTTTGGAATGTGGGAGGAAACCGGAGTACCCGGAGAAAACCCACGCATGCACGGGGAGAACATGCAAACTCCACACAGAGATAGCCGAGGGTGGAATTAAACCCTGGTCTCCTAGCTGTGAGGTCTGCGCGCTAACCACTTAACTGCTGTGCCGTCCTTCAAATTTGTGGAATTTCATACTAACTTTGAAATGTAGTTTTTCCACAATGGCTCTGTCCACTCCCAGGTTGAAAGAGGCTGGAATAGAGAAGATAAATACGCTTTTGCAGGGTGGCTGGAGACTATAGCTCTTTGCGTTGGTTCGTTAATGTTCCAAAACTTGCAACAAGCTGCCCCCCCTCGTGCTGTGGAGCTACTGCGTGCCCACGGACAAATCCCAATATTTCACAACCATGCTTTGCTTGTTCCAGGAGTTCGATGATCCCAGAGATGCAGAAGATGCCGTGTATGAACTTGACGGTAAAGAACTTTGTAATGAAAGGTGAGTAGTTTTCCTTCACGATACAGTATATATATATATATACTGCTATATTAGGTACTTGGGAGTAAAATAAGCAATGGAGTACAAGCATATGAACACATCTCTGTACAACAATTCTATCTGCACGGGTAATAATACTTGATAGTTGTTAATTAACCATACGTTATCTGTCTTTATTACTGCCCTGAGATTGGAGCAGACACTCAGTCATGCCGGCTGCTGTTCTAATATTTTGGAACATAATATTAATGTTATATTAATATTATTGAAATATTATAATATTTTCGGTGCGAGCAACCATGGCAGACATGTTACAACATATTATAAACATAAATTTTGGAGAAGACACAGGAAGTGGTAAAGTCAAACATTAAAAAAAACAAAAAACACAGTACCTGTTGTTTCTACACTTGGTGGAATAAATCATCATAAATCATAAATGTCATCCACATTCTTGTTACTTAATCTCATGCAAGGGCGGCACGGCGGGCTTGTGGTTAGCATGCAGACCTCACAGCTAGGAGACTAGGGTTCAATTCCACCCTCAGCCATCTCTGTGTGGAGTTTATATGTTCTCCCTGTGCATGTGAGGGTTTTCTCCGGATACTCCGGTTTCCTCCCACATTCCAAAAACATGCTAGGTTAATTGGCCACTCCAAATTGTCCATAGGTATGAATGTGAGTGTGAATGGTTGTTTGTCTATATGTGCCCTGTGATTGGCTGGTGACCAGTCCAGGGTGTGGCCCGCCTCTCGCCTGAAGACGGCTGGGATAGGCGGTATGTAGCGGTAGAAAATGAATGAATGTTGAGCCCTGTCATGTTTTTATTTTATGTGATGCTAGGGTGACCATAGAGCACGCTCGTGTACGTCTGCGGGGCGGCCGAGGAGGAGGAAGAGGAGGCAGCAGTGGCGGCGGCGGCGGCGGTGGAGGCCGCTTTTCGGATCGTTACGGTCGAGGCTCTCAGAACAATCGGAGGTATCTCATTCTAGTTCTCAAGTTAAAATCCTATAATTTTTTTTTTTAAATTATTATATTCTCCCTCGCCCCCCTTTCTTTTAGTCGAAACCCGCCTCCGATGCGCACTGAGAACCGTCTGATAGTGGAGAACTTGTCCTCCCGTGTGAGCTGGCAGGTCAGTATTGGCACAAGTTTCACGTTTAGTTTAATTCCACCAAAACAGAAAACGCTAGCCTCCATAGTATTTATTATTATTATGCTGTTTAGTCAGAAATTTGGTAACAACATTTTTATATTTTTCTGATGTTAAGAGCTACATTTAGTCCAAATGAAAGCTGATATCATGTGGCTAAGTTGTAGTAAGAACAAAAGAAGTCATTTGTTCCTGTGTTCCAATTTTAACCAATTCTTCACCCCTTTATTTGCCAGCCTGACAGTTGTGTCATATGGAAGAGCTCGCTTATGGTGGAGTTAACCCCTTCTGGGTCCTTCTGTCTGGGTTGAGCCTGTGGTGTCAGCCAGTCTGTCCTACTTCTACTAGTTGAAGCCTGCTGGTCATGTGAGCGCTCGCTTCCCACTAGGGGCGCTGGCGGCCCCTTCGCTCGCTCGCAACGCCCTCTGTCCAAGGCAGAGGGGGCGCCTGGTGTGTGGCTGAGAGCGAGGGAGAGGAAACAGAAAGTTGGCAGAGAGAAAGCAGAGGAGAGAGCGAGAGTCGATGGCCGCGTTGATCGATGGTTCGTTAAATTGAGGGGGCTCCGATCGATCGATATACCCCCTCCCTTCCCCCCTCTGGTCTTCCCGCACATCGCGAGAGAGAGAGAGAGAGAGAGTGTGAATGCCTCCCAGGTGCCCGTGGATATAATCGGCTGTTACCCCAAAGGGTTTCGCTCTCAGGTAGTAGTTTCCTCTCTTCCACCCTGTTCACTCTCTTTGCTGAGGCAGGGTGCCGAGGCGGGGGCGGCGGCCCCGGCGCGAAGCCCTGACACAAAATGGGGCTCTTAGTGCCAAATTCCCGCCCAAGCGGCGCCACTGCAGTTCACTTCATGCAGATGGTCTCTGTAGTCTTAACGAGAGGGCGGCCCGAGAATCTCAAAGCTGACAAAAGCCATTGGCGCGTCCTAAATCTTCTCACCTTTTGCTCGGTTTTGGTCCCAAACGTCGTCACGACACGACCGCTCGGCAGCTTTGAGGTTCTTGGCCCCCTTCATGTAGCCTCAGTAGTCACAATCTAACCATCTCTCCTTTTTGAGCAAATCAGCCCTTTCTCTGTGATTGTGCTGCCAACCTCTCCCCGAGCTAACCGCTGTTTGCATGTGTAGGACCTAAAAGATTTCATGAGGCAAGCTGGAGAGGTGACATTTGCCGATGCACATCGACCTAAACTCAACGAAGGGTGAGCTTTTTTCATCTTCTTTGTGTGTGTGTGTGTGTGTCGGTGTACGAATACGCATTCGTAATGTGCTACTGATGTCTTTGCAGCGTGGTTGAGTTTGCCTCTTACAGCGACCTGCAAAACGCCCTTGATAAACTGTCTGGAAAGGAAATCAATGGCAGGAAAATCAAGCTCATTGAGGCAGCCAAGAAGAGGTGAGTCTGTCTGTTCGTATTTGTCAGCGGTAGTGGTCAAGGACGTGCCTTGTATTGATATGTACTTCATTAGGTACACCTGCTCAATACAGGAAACGCCTCAAATATTCGTCTCTTACAAAGATAATAATGATCTGTTTCAATTGGCACGGTCAGAGATGTACTCGGTATGTTAACAGTATGGACATATTTCATATTTAATAATGTGCAGTTGTCCCTCAACACATCGCGGTTTCATGGGACGGGTCTAAAAATATTGAAATACAGAAAAGTCGTCTTTTCCAGCATCACAATTGAACCGCCTCGTAATTCCTTCATCACACACTTTGTCAGCCCCTCTCCCTCTTTCTTTTGACAAGAGCCATTAAGCCATAAAGCTTTTTAAGCAGTAGTCCGAGTAGTGGTCCAAGTAGTCCATATCTTCACTCCATTGGTGCATTCATCTATCCATTTTTCTCCACTTGTCCGGGTCCGGGTCGCGGGGGCAGCAGTCTTATAGGGCCCTATAAATTCCGTTTTATTTTTTCCCAAATTCCGTTTTTTCCGTTTTAATTTTTTGGAATTCCATTTTTGTTTTACCTTTTACTCATTTTACCACAAAAGAATGCGTTTTAATAATGTTTAAGAATAAAATGCACACTAATTAATTAGAAATGAACTTACATTCATTGAGGCGACACAATATTGCACTTTTCCTCAATACTTTACTACTGCATCATGTAACACAACATTGCACAAGGTACTTCAAATAAAAAATGTTTGAAGTGAAAACAAATGACATATTAAAAAATAATAAAGTGCTCAACCAGCCTTTTCTCTTCAAGCGAAAATATACTTGACTTTATACAAAACACAGTCAGTTTTTTTTAACATAGAACATATTAGATGTTAGATGTCACAGATGGTGACTACCACTACGTTGTATATTAGGCTGATAAATTAACATTAACTTACCAATAACGATGTTTAGCACACTGCAATCCCTAGCATCAGTGGTCTCATCCACAACAACGGAGAATTTTTTCCCCCGGATCTTCTGGAGCACAGAGGAGATGTGTTGCTCAAACACTCGGGGGAGGTGAAGTTGTCGGAGGCTGCTGGCATTTTCAGGCAGCGCTCCTCCGTTTGCAGTGCTTCACGAGAAAAGGACGTATTTTTCCCAACTTCTCCAAGGGGATGTCGGCCTCGGCATACATGCTCACAAAATCCTCGACGAAGTCTTTTCTTAAGTCCGCTGACTTGAACGAGGCAGTAACGCATGTCTGTCGGGGCCGCCTGCTAGCGTTAGCGCTATGCATTTCTTTTTTTTTTTAGATGACTTTTGGATAACAAGTGGTCATCACATGTGTTTTTTCGCTTCCAGTCAACTGAGTGTTGACAGAAAGTACAAAATAACATGTCACCAGATACATAGAAGTCACCTGGGTACTGCTCGGCTCTGTATTTCGGCGTTAGCGTGGTATTGCGCAACTTCCGTTTTTATTGTCCAATTCCGCGATTCCGTCCGCGAACGCGGAAATTATAGGGCCCTAGTCTTAGTAGGGAAGCCCAGACTTCCCGGTCCCCGGCCACCTCTTCCAGCTCCACCGCGAGGACACCAAGGCGTTCCCAGGCCAGCTGTGAGACATAGTCCCTCCAGCGTGTCCTAGGTCTTCCCCCGGGGCCTTTTGGCATGCTGGGCATGCCCGAAACACCTCACCAGGGAGGCGTCCGGGAGGCATCCGGACTAGATGCCTGAGCCACCTCAACTGACTCCTCTTGATGTGAAGGAGAAGCAGCGGCTCTACTCTGAGCCCCTCCCAGATGGCTGAGCTCCTCACCCTAATCGATTGGTGCATAAGACTTCCAAATGTGATATTAGCTTCTGATTCCACTGATTCCAGAAGCCTCATGTGAAACCGGCTTGTATATTTCGGGCCCTATAATTCCCGCCTCCACAGAATTACTGTTTAAGGCGGAATCCTGATTGAATATTGTCGTTGAGAGAAGGAATGTTCATGTGGGGGGAGTATATCCCCCCCGTGTATGGCTCAATCATGGCGGAATCGAGCGCTAAACAGCTCCTTCCCGACCTGGACAGGTTGAAATGGCCATCAGTGGAATCTCCTCTTACGGAGCGTAAAGAAGCTAGCTGGGGTTAGCTTAGTTTAGCGTGCTCATGTGGGGGCCTGATGGGTATATTTGACCACGTTTTATGCAGGGGAACGTTTTTATGTACTCTTCTCCTTTCTTTCTTGCAGGTCCAGGAGTCGTTCCCAGTCGGACAGTTCCTCTCGCTCGCGCTCCCGTTCCCGTTCTCGTTCCCGTTCCCGCTCCCGTGATCGCTCCCCATCTGGCAGTCCCAGACGTTCCCGCAGCCCAGCCAAGACCCACAGTCGCTCCCGCAGCGGCTCCCACGCCGGCTCCCGCGGCGGCTCCCCCGTCGCCGACGCGCCCTCCCCGAACTCCAAGTCAGTGGACCCAGATAAACAAACGAGCGCGTCTGCAAGCCCCCCCCCTGCTCCTCCTCACGAGAAGGGCTCGGGCTCTCGCTCACGCTCTCGTTCACGCTCACCTTCCACCGATAGCCAGCGCTAACAGCCGTCTGAAATCTCGTTGGAGCCATTTAAATAGAGAACACACTTGACGGGTTTTTCTTGCTGGCTCAACAAAAATGTTTTGATGAGGGGTAGTGTATGTTTCTTTTCGTGTTTTTGATACATAGTGTGGCCTCCTACTTCTAACTTATTTTATTCCTTCTTCTGAGCCACATTTCTCGTCTTCCCCACTGCCATCTTCCTCGCTCTCCTCGAGCATCGTCTGTCAGTCCGTTTTTCCTTTTTCCTGTAATTCAACACGTATATCCTCCATGCTAGTGTTTACTCATCCAGTGCCAATAGTTGAAAAAGGAAATGTATTTGGTGCCCAGGTGTTAATCATACAAGGGGCTGCGCTAGTAAGACCAACCCAAGGTATTCGACCCGCTATTTGAAGGCCATGTGACGTCCATTCGCCATATAGGATTGTTTTACGTTACATCTATACCGTCTTTTAATGTATCGCATACCGTACGCCCTTGCATGTCGTCATTCCTCACCAGCGCTCGTCATAGGAACAAATCGGTGTGCAAGCAGACATCTTAAAGGGACGGATGGTTTTGATTGGTACACTCCATATTCACGTCAGGCCTTGTTAGACTTAAGTTGAGGTTGAGGTCATTTCTGAGTGTTTTCTTTTTTTAAATGCACTTTCTCAAAGTAGTTTCTTTTTTCTGTTTGTGTGAGTGTAATGTACAGAAGTTTGGAACAAACTTTTGTATGTGTGGGGTTTGTTTTGGGGGAAAAAAAAACAAAGATTATGTTAGACTCGCTCATTAAAATGGTTTTAACAATGTTCCACTTGGTGTGATGAGAATGGGAAGATATTGTAAAATCCTGTTTAATTATTTAATTAATTATGCAAAAAAAAAAAGTTTGCTCAGTAAACAACACTGATGGTGTAGAACAGACGTCCTTTTTCCATGGACAGGAAGTGAGGGTGGGAGTTAGACCTGTCCATCATACACTTCCTTCACAGGCTTTCAGGCCATCGTCAGTCACGGCAGGCTGGTACACATCTGTTGGACAGACACTTTGAATTATGATTCAAATTTCAAATAATTATACTAGAGTTCATAGTATTTAGTAGTTTTAATAGCATTAGACGTCTAATGACTGATTTTTTTTTCCTGATGCTTTGGCACCCCCTGGAGCCCACTGCACTCTTAGCATCCACCTCTATTGATAATAATGTACTCGGTCTTAATAAAAGCCCCGCATTACCTTTTTCTTTCCTGGTGAGCCTCTGGTGACACCGGAACAGCACGATGAGCACCATGGCCTCAAAGAGCTGGAATGAGATGTACAACATCGGGAAGAGGAAGAGCGGGCCGATCACTTCCTGTGGAAAGGCCACCTTCAGAATGGTTGAGCACAGCTGGATGTTCTGACAGCCTGTTTCCATAGCAACCGTCCTTCGCTCCCTGAAGTAAACCATATATTATGGAAACATGGCAAGACGCAATTTGTGATTACTATGCTGGTTAAGACATCACAGCATATCATAGCCACTCTCTACGGGCTATGCAAACGTGGCCATGTGTGGTACGACGACGTACGGTTGACTTAGTTTGAAGATGGTAGAGATGACGTAGCCGAAGGTGAAGCCTATGAAAGGCATGAGGGCGCCAATTGCCAGAAGAGGAGGAGACATGACGGCCATGATGCCCACGCCAATGGCTGCGGTGGCGGTGATGGTGATCACGATGGCGGCAATCGACATGATGATGAGACCTACCTGAGAAGAGACGAGTATTTTTGTTGGATGGTGAACTCAAGCCAATAACTAAAACAGACACACAAACATGGCGGCCCACCAATGTTATTTTAACTTTAGCTAAGTGACGGCCTCTGCTCGAGTAGAAGCCGTGCCTCAATTAGTAGCTCTCCCGAGGAGATACTTGGTGTATTTGTTACTTTAAGAACTCTCTCAACAAGTCACTAAACTACACAAACCATCTTCGTACCTCTAAGTCACTTGTTGAATGACACATTTGTGATCGACAGCACATATTGCCAAAAAAGCATCTTGAATAGATGCCATACCTCAATAATTCACTGGGTGGGAGGACAAAATACACCTCGTCCCAAATATTTTTCCCACTTAGGAAATGATCACCCAAGGTTGCATATATTAATTTAGCAACGTTACGAAAGGCCTCCTCTCAAATAGACGCCTCCTTCAAATAAGCAATAAATCAAGCAGAATAAATTGGCTACTATTTAAGGAAATGCTTGTGTTGATATAATATATCATTGTCTTTGTGAAAAGCATGACAAACATCAACATTTTTGCACCGACCTTGGTGATGATCCGAGCGTAGCGCGGCCGGTAGTAATTGACAAGGATGCCGATGCCGCAGGGCACCAGGATCATGACGAGCGACACGATGATGTCCACGTAAGGCACGGCGCTCTGCAGGTTGTCGAAGCTTTGACAGTAGAGGAAGAGCAGCAGGGGCATCATGCCCAGAGCCAGCATGGTGGAACAGGAAGTCATCACAATGCTGAGGAGGAGAAGAATAGCTTGATATTCAAATGTCAAAAATAGGATGTTTGTAGGTTAGCTAGCTGTGTTTGTCATAGTACTAGATAACGTCTTTTTCTTCATTTTCGTCCGTTTTTCTCTTAATATTATGACTTTATTCTCCCAATATTTCCCCTTCATGAGTAACTGTTTTTTAACATTTTTGCTGCTGTTATCAGTTTTCTTCTTTGTTTACATTATAATGATGCAGATGGACTCCATTTGCATTGTGACCATAAAGACCATACAGTACATCCCTTCATCTGCATTTCTACCTGGATTTGCACCAACATCTTGATGCCCCCCCCCCCCCCCCCCCCACCCACACACACACACACATGACTTTCATAACACCATGCTCCCTTTATGTCAGTATATTTACTGCATTCTTGTGTTGTGTTCACATTGTGTCGAGGTGTTTGTCCCTTTTAATTTAGCACCTTAAGCCCATCCTTTCACAGCACGTTCCCTAAGCTGCGGACCAGATAAGATCCCCCAGACTGATCAAGATAGAGGAGGAATGTGCAGAATAACACTGGACCGTGCAGCACATGAATGATGGACACGCCTGCTTCTTGATAAAGGAGGACCCTATGAGGGTGAATGGCCGAAAGGGGTTTGCCATGTTACAGTAGATGATAATCCAATGTGATAATATCATTGCTTTATGATCAGCAGGTCAATCAACTCTAATGATGACAGGAAAGGACACTGGCTGTACTTCACAGCTGCTGGAGGTTATTGAACTTTATTGAGAAATATACACAATAATGCATGTGTGTGTGTGTGTGTGTACCTGAGGTTCATGTCGCCCTGCAGAGCCAGAGCCAGGATGTTGGAGAGGGCCCCCCCAGGACAGCACCCACAGATGAGAACCACAACAGCCGTGATGTCAGCCAAGTGGAAGGCCTGTATGCCATCATTGGAAACAAATATTAACGGTGGTGTTTACTAACAATGTTATGGCGTTTCATAAAAATATATATAACATATATGCATGCAAGGCCAAACATTATGGAGGCACGTGCAATGACAGGCAGTAATAGCAGTCACATTCCATGCAAGACAGATTGACATAGACGTTCTCTTGCCTTCAAACAGGCCTTGGCGCGTTTGTCGCATAGAACAACAGCATGAACGGAGTGAGCGGTCTCTTTGTACAGAACAGTCATTTTCAACCACTGTGCCGCGGCACACTAGTGTACCTTGAGAAACCGTCAGGTGTGCCGTGAGGAATTATCCAATATCACTTTTTATAATTAACATTTATTAATCATCATTTGCAAATATTATGTCAATAGCCATTATGTCAATAGTATACATGGACACAAATATTCCAATTGCATTTGGTTTATTTTCAAAACGGAAAGAATTGAACAGGGATGGAATATTCCCTTAACAAATCCGATTGAGGTATCTTGTACCCGCTCAAACGGAAAGTTGTCAGGGTGCCTTCTTCTTCGTGGTATTTTTCTTCTTCTGTTGTTATTGGCGGTTGGCAAGCAGCTTTCGTGTGCATTAGCGCCATCTGTGGAACAGAATCTAAACCCTTCTATACGCCATTCACAAGTCCACTTTTATTAAAAAAGAAAATATATATCTATATAAAACATGTCCTGAGTTTAATTATAAAATATTAGCAAGATTGAATTTGATCTTTTCCTGTTTAAATTGATCCCGGGTGCGTTCTTTCAGCGCATGCTCAGATATGACGTAACACGCAGATCCAGACGTTCTTCACTTTTAAAAATGGAGGCCAGCAATCGGCACTGGACTAAGCAAAGTTTGTTTTTGATTCAAACTAAATTCCAAGACTGGACAGAAAAAAAACTGTCAATACGGAGTTATTCCAACAAGTGAAAGAAAAACTTGGGGAAGCCGGTATCACGTGATGTTGATGTTTACGTTTTACTGGGCATGCCCTATTGACTATTCTGGTTGATTTTCACGGCGCATGTAGACAAGAGATTGGAATATTCCTTTCCATGGATACCATTGTTTCCCGAAAGGTCATTTGGAAAGAGAAAAAGTGGTGATGTAAAAACGTGGCTACTGTGGAGTGTCTGTGGTGTAAAGACTGGCAGAGCAATGTAATATTGGTCCGTGTGGCAACACCTACCTTGTTCCTCCCATAGACTTATTGATGCACGTGTGAGGTCGTGGTGACATTTTGGAACATTTTTGGTTAGTGGTGTGCCACAAGATTTTTCTAATGTAAAAAACGTGCCGTGGCTCAAAAAAGGTTGGAAATCACTGGCATAGAACAACAGCATGAACGGAGTGAGCGGTCTCTTTGTATAGAAGTTGAACAGCTTGCAATATGTTGTCGTATTTCTTTTTGTCCAAGATTTGGCAGTTATATGAAAACGCAGTATGGGCGGCAGTGGCTCCAGAGGTTCCACCGTCACTGCCGTTGTGCCCCTGAGCCGACAGTGCAGCTAGTTTATTTGAATGTCAGACCGTCAGACTATCCCAGGGCTGCTCCACACCACCAGCGTGCGACTGACAACTAAATCTAATCCCCTATTATCGTTATAATAACGCGTACAGACTACAGTACTATTACAGTACTATGTCATGTATGATGTACCAACCTTGGCCAAGCAAAAGGCAGTGAGCGGCATGACGCAATACTGGGCCACCACGGCAATTACCACACCCTTCGGTTTCACGATGTGACCCTGGAAGGAGAACACAAACACGACTATTATTAACATGATACCATTGGTGTACTGCATCTTCAACTAAGACCGTCACCTTGATCTTGGACACCTCCATGGTGCATCCCAGCGAGACCATGGTGACGAATAAGACCATCACCATCAGGATGCTGATGGTTTTGTCCAGCGCGGGCGACAAAAGGGACCCGAAGACTACGGCGCTGGTGTTTGCGGACGTCATGTTGAAGGTCAGCATGCTGTCGTTCTGCGTCGGGTTGGAATCGGACATCAGGTCCAAGATGTGTTCCATGGTGATGTCCTCAAATGTCTCATGGACTACCACACATGATAGCAAAATAGACAAGAACCAAGTCAGTCAACTTAGTGCAAAACCAATAGTATACAATATATTCTATACAGTATATTAACTCATGTATACATATATATTATTATTCATTCATTCATTCATTCATTTTCTACCGCTTATCCTCACGAGGGTCGCGGGGGTGCTGGAGCCTATCCCAGCTGTCTTGGGGCGAGAGGCGGGGTACACCCTGGGCCGGTCGCCAGCCAATGGCATGGCACATATAGACAAACAACCATTCACACTCACATTCATAATTATTAGAGCCTTGTAGCCATGACATAACACCCCTATAGTCACATTAACACTTTTATTACCCAATATTCATTCATTCATTCATTCGTTCATTTTCTACCGCTTATCCTCACGAGGGTCGCAGGGGTGCTGGAGCCTATCCCAGCTGTCTTCAGGCGAGAGGCGGGGTACACCCTGGACTGGTGGCCAGCCAATCACAGGGCACATATACACAAACAACCATTCACACTCACATTCCACGCATGCACGGGGAGAACATGCAAACTCCACACAGAGAGGGTGGGATTGAACTTGGGTCTCCTAGCTGAGAGGCCTGCACGCTAACCACCGTGCAGCCTCATTCAGCGTTTTCAAATTCTCACACACTGCTTTTTATCCTGCATTTTAATTTCTAGGAATAAATACAGTATTTACTGTACGGTATTTGTCTTAATATGAAATACCTAATAGGAAATACACATCTAACATTTCAGTTCTGGTTACTTTCCCAATAAATCCCTTCATCTGGATGATGAAAAAGTCTGTTTTGCTCGTGTGGCAACTCTATTATCTAACACAAAAACACACCAAACGCATATAATAATTATGTAATGCCGTTAACCTTTTTATTATTGTAATCTAATGATAATATTTACTGACTGCAGCCCCAAAACATCCATTATTTGTGTTTGTAGCGTTGACGGATGACAGAAGAGTTTTATTGCCACTGATAGTGGACCAAATGTAAGACGTCTCTTACAAAGGTTACCTTTTCACACAGACAGGATATTCAATACACCTGGCAAGTAAGATCGTGCTGGGACTTTTACAATGTCCGGGGGCAGAAAGGTCACCGTCGTATCGATAAGCAGCGCTTTCCATCAGCCCGTTAATCACCAGTTCATAGTACACAGTACATGGCGCTGATATGGCGCTAATATTCACGACGTACGCTCAACTGGAATGGAGACGTCCCATATTTAGAGGAACATATTGTGAAAATGCATGTAACAAACATATCATAGTAGCTAATCTGTTCGTAGTGTAAGGTTAAAAAAAAAAGAACATTACATTGCTTTGCCCCCCCCTCCCGGATCTGCATCACTGACAACCACATCCTCTTTGCACTTTGCACAATATGACTTTTTTCTTAAAAATCCATTTTGCACTCATAAAAATAGAAAAACACCCAAATCCCACACCATCAGGTGTTGTGAAAGAGACAATTACGCACCTTTTCTCGGAGGTCAGGTTGTACAAAATGATGGAATAGTCCCACATGGAGGAAACAAACACGCACATAGACGTACGTATAGTCTACTGTTTACCTGCCAGGTGCTTCTTCTCTCTTCTCTCCCCCGCCGCCAAAGACTCAATCTTCACTTCTTGTGCGGAGTCACCTTTATGTCACTCACAGGTTGTGGTTGAACACAGGTGCCATCTAGTGCACACCTGCAGCATATCTTCTATGTCATGTACTTCTTTATTTGTTGCTCATGGAGATGGATGTATCATTTTTCTTCGTTTCTGACATTTGTTTTCTGGTTCTGTGCTTTTAGTGGGCTGCACGGTGCTCTAGTGGTTAACGTGCTGACCTCACAGCTAGGAGACCCGAGTTCAATTCCAACCGAGTTTGCATGTTTTTTTTCCGGGTACTCCGGTTTCCTCCCACATTCCAAAAACATGCTAGGTTAATTAGCGACTCCAAATTGTCCATAGGTATGAATGTGAGTGTGAATGGTTGTTTGTCTATATGTGCCCTGTGATTGGCTGGCCACCAGTCTAGGGTGTACCCCGCCTCTTGCCCAAAGACAGCTGGGATAGGCTCCAGAACCCCCCGCGACCCTCGTGAGGATAAGCGGTAGAAAATTAACGAATGAATGAATTAATGAATATTGTGTAATAAAAGTGTTAATGTGACTATAGGGGTGTTATGTCATGGCTACAAGGCTCTAATAATTATGAATGGGAGTGTGAATGGTTGTTTGTCTATATGTGCCCTGTGATTGGCTGGCCACCGGCCCAGGGTGTACCCCGCCTCTCGCCCCAAGACAGCTGGGATAGGCTCCAGCACCCCTGCAACCCTCATGATGATAAGCGGTAGAAAATGAATGAATGAACACACATAAATTATGGAAAATATGGACATGACTTATATTGTGTTAGTATTTTTACTTTTTCTTGAACCTGTTGGGAGGCAGGTTTTACTGTTTTTAACTTCCCTTCTCTTCATGTACCAAATATTAAAGCGAATGATTCCTAGTGTAATCTTGTAGAAATGATCCCGTCCATGTCGTGGTTATTAATGAGGATTTTTTTTCTTTCATTTTCAACGTGCTGTTGAGTGGAGTGGCCCCGATTGGCGAGCAGGAGGGTTCGGTCGTCGGTGCCAAGAACAAACGCGGCATGTGATGGCCACGCTTGACAGACTGTTCCTCCAATTCTCCAGCCAACGTTCCTGATGGCTTTCATGTGCTGCCTGTTCTCAAACCCGCTGAGGAAAAGCGGCAAGGCGTCCCGTCCACAGAGAAGGTCCTTGCAGTCACTTGGAGAAGGAGAAGCCAGAACTCCTGACTTGTCGTTTGTGTGTCTAAGAATGGCTTATCTTTGAAAATGCATGACTCGTGCGTCATTCATGCAAATGTCACCTGACATGAAAGGACTTGGTTCTGGATCCATCTGTACGTTTTCAGTACCGATCCGTTCCAGCTTCTCATGGTTCAGGTTTATTAGGCCCAGGTTTTGGTGTCAGATGCTCACAATGTGTTATTAGTCTGTACGGGGTCTCCACATTCACATTGGTACTGCATTGGTTCTCCTAAACATCCCACTGAGGGTTGTCACTGTTTTCAGAGTGGGTGCTGTGAGGTCCTCAGTGTAGCGGAGAAGCCTGGAAGGTTCTGCCGCTTTCAGTCTTGCCTTGACCCGGGAAGCTCAGCTGGTGTCAGCTGGTGTTGAGTTTGGTTCCAGAACCCACACTGTGGGTCCAGGTGACTACATACTGAATACAGATGGCAAAATATAACACAATGTTATGATTTTTAATTGTAGAAATGATAATATTAACAATAAAAATGCTAGCAGTCATAATTCCATGAATTTATTATTTAGCATTTTTCTTAATAATAATATGACATGGTGGCTTGTGTGACCCCCCCACTTTTAATTGAGCCTGCATGGACAACAATGGCAAGGACAAAACAAAAAAGCCTATTCCCAGTCAGCATAGACAGTAGGGTAGGGGGCAAAAAGGAGGGCATTTGACTGGTTAAACAGGCCAAGCCCTGGAAGGACTTGGGGGAGGGGTGATGGCGGGGCTGTGAACTCATCAGCCTCTTTGCATGCTATAATTACATTTTGCCGCATCACATGCCTCATTTTTGAACTTTTTTCCACCTCCAGCTGCAGGCCCCACTCATCACTTCCCAGCAGCCTGCAGGCCAGCTCGGCCAAGACCTTGTGGAACTCGCTTGGAGCGGAGAGATTAGCAACAAGGGTGTGCCAAGTAGGTTGTTTTTTTTTTCCAACACTCATTATAGTATTTTTCTTGAAAGGAGGCAAGACGAATATTGCGCTGCCATGAAGGCTTTGCGGCGTGCAGGAGATGCATTATTGAAGCATGACCCTATTGTGTTGGCTTTCTTTGCCCATGCAGCTGCAGGACACAATCGTACAAAGCAGGTAAATAAAAGTGTTTACATGCGGAAATAATACAGACTACAAGGTCAGCGCCAGTGGAAGGTCTCGGAGGGCAGGGTGTCGCCGGCAGCTGCTGTGGCCTCTTGACCTGCAGGGGGGGTGAAGCCCCCGCTTGCATGTTTTTTTTTTTACACATTTACTGAGCAGGCTGTGCAAACTAATCCACAATGTAAGCTCCTTATCTATCGCACAATTTTGTCAAAAAGGAAGACCAGCAGATTATTCACAATGTGTCCTGCTACCAGCCCCCACTCACCCAGATCCGGTTTATTCATGCAGGGTTTTGTTTATTTTGAACGTACATCCCATTTTGGACAGTACATTACATGTTTACGCTTGCATAATTCAACAATAAAGGAGTAGAAATACATAGAGGTGTAAAAACTATAATGTTTACACAATTACAGTATGTTAGATGCAACTCTCAGACATTGGAACGAATACACACGTAATATTAATAATATAACAATATTTTATAACTACATAATAGAAGTAGTCATTTGAAAATGACTGGATTAGTGCATGTTTTGTGTTCAATGTATGCTAACACGTCACGGTGAGGTGTGTTTTACTATTCCACGTGTCTGCCCTGGACCTGTTTCGCACCGTGACATAGTAATACACAAATAACTACATTTCCCATAATTCAATGGGGTGGTTCGTGGTAAACTCGCCATATGTCCTGGGAGTTGTAGTTTTTAAAAAAAGATCAAGTTCGGTAATAAATGCGCAATTCATGAGCTTAATGGCTTAAAATATGCTTGAGTAAAATAATTAATCACTTAAATGTGAGCAAAAATGACAAATTGTTCCAAATATCGCAATATTTCAAGATAATACCACATTACCCAGAACACCCTGGGGTTTTGCGCATGCGCGGTGTAAAGCGGTAGCCTGGCGTGTGGAGTGTAGTCACGTGGAGCCAGTCCGCCTCCTTACTGTCCAAACAGAACGTGAGTTGCTAGCAGTCTGCCTGTTTAGAGCGCCGCTTGGCTGCTAAAGCGATCCATGTTGTTTTTTTAAGCCAGGCGTCCCTTTAAACTTGACCATTTTGTCGAAGAATGAGTGATAACGACGATATCGAAGTCGATAGTGACGTGAGTACCGCCACTCTCTTCCGCCCTTTTTCCGCTGCTTTTATTCGGCTTTGTGTTGGTTTTAGCCGAAGTAGCTGCCCAGCTAGCGTTAGCTACGGATAAGCTGGCTCGCCGTGCTTGTCTCTCTGATCTATCTATATTTGTGTTTGAACTCATTAAAAAAACGCTGCTTTTCTAACATGAAAGGCGTTTATCTTTATGTGTTATTTAACAAATGGAGCAGCTTGGGTGCAAACAGATAAGTTGCTAAACAATTATGGCTACAATTGTACTTTTTGTTCTGTTTTTTTGCAGGAAGACTCACCGAGATATCACTCTGTGGTGCGTAATACTGGGGGGGATGTGTTTTTATTATTATTATCATTATTATTATTATTATTGACACGGGGTTCATATTGTTGCAAAATGATTTCCCAAAAGCACGGATTCTGTGTCTGCTTTTAATAATAAGGCGTGGGACGTGTGTGGGCTGACGTAAAAAAATCGAATGTGAAAGTACTTGGTCACATGATGAAGCTAGATAAAATGTGAATTGATGTATTGCATGCATTTTAATGACAGTGATCATAGGTCCTTCATTGCTGGTCGCGATAGTGCATTGCAGACAGGGTATCCCCCATCCTGCTTTACGCCGCCATAGGGACACGGTAACACGGCAGCTATATTTAGACCAAAGCTTCACCAAGCTGCACGTCCCATTTTACTGTCTCTTGATCATAATTTCACCAATCCAGTCGTGTTTTATGTAGCAAGTGTGCGGGTACTATAGGTGCATCTCGGTGGTTTCCTTGACACGACGGGGATTCCTCTTGCACATCTAGGTCATCTCGACTAGTTTTCCATATTGCTGCATCCGTGGCGATGATGCAGAGCGACGAGATGCAGCCTGCATCCCCGATAAGCCTTCGTGTCAGGAAAGAGCTGCAGCCAAGGATGTTTTTCCTGTGTTGCAGCCTGTTATTAGAGCCGTCTTCTCCACAGGCCACCGAGGGGCTGGCAGGCTAAATGAATGACGTATAGCTAGCTGCACAACATGGTTGGGGGGGGGGTGCACGACGCAGTGAACTGACTTCTGCAGACATATTAGGAATGAGGCATTACGTTAAGCGTCGCTGAGGAAATTGGCCAAGTACCTGCATGAAAATGTGCCTCATGAATATGCATGATGGTTGGCATTAAAATTTAATTCACTAAGCAATTAGAAAATGAAATACAGCAAGTGTAAAAAAAAATAATAGCCCCCTCCACCGAAAGTGAAGTAAAATGACATATGACGGAGATGTAGTGTTATGTAGTGCACTTGTTAAAGGTCTCCTATTATGCGAAATTGACTTTTTAATGATGTCGTGACAGTCTTACGTGTCCCTGGGGGGCTAAAAAAATCTATCGTCTCCCTCGCTTATTTGCTCCACTTTTGAGAGAAGAGGTGTTCAAACGGTGGCTTTTGAAGTTGCGGGGCATCATGACGAGTCCCATCCATAAGATCCCGGCTAAAATTGTCCTCTGGCAAGTCCCCTCGTGACACCCCGAAACACGGTGAAACAAAGCATTGTGTCCGGTTATGTGTTGCTTTGATCAAAGTCTATAAACTGCTAAACTTTGCAGAGAAACACGCCCACACATGTCGCTCAGATTGAAGTTACATGTCCGCCATCTCGGGGTGTAAAGTAGTAACTACACATTACGTTCAGAAATTTTGCACCGTTGGTGATTTGTTTCGTCATTTTCATCCCTGACTGTTGCCGTGGTGGCCATATTGCATGGACCAGCCATGGTCCAGTGAGATGTATTTTTCTCTGTTTCCAAATGTGGCCGCTCGCTAACACACACACAGCCAGGTAGACGTCGATGTGACATGACAGCATTCTGATGATGTAATGTGTTGTTGACACCTGGAATTGACTCCCAGCTCTTTTTATGAGCAACACAACACATCCGGCTTGTTATTTGGCCATAGACGAAAATGACACCGAGTGGTTCTCTTTCTCACATAAAACCATGCGAACGTTCATTAACAGCAACAAACACTTCTGGACTCAAGTAATTCAACCGCTTAGCACTAAGTATTGCGTGTGTTCATAATGAAAGCCTCACTGTTGCACTTTTTGGACCGACATAATACTACGACGTACCTACACCGGCATTGGGCACAGATCTCCACCAGCAGGACAATCCTAATGTGGATCGGTTCCAAATTATACTCAATTATACAAAACTGCTAACACATTAGAACACATGGAAACATACCATTATGTATTATTAAGCTGTATCATAATCTTTATGATGGCTGCACGGCCACACAGCTAGGAGACCCGAGTTTGATTCCCCCGTGCATGCGTGGCTTTTCTACTCCGGTTTCCTCCCACATTCCAAAAACATGCTAGGTTAGTTGGCTCCAAATTGTCCATAGGTATGAATGTGAGTGTGAATGGTTGTTTGTCTATATGTGCCCTGTGATTGGCTGGCCACCAGTCCAGGGTGAACCCCGCCTCTCACCCAAAGACAGCTTGGATAGGCTCCAGCATGCCCGCGACCCTAAGTGGTATAAAATGAATGAATGAATGAATAATCTTCATGACAAGCTGTGTTTTTTTTCCTCTGTGTAAGAAAACCAAAATATTTATTTGTAACTTTATTCTTGGAAAGGGGTGTCGTTCATCGACTGGAGGGCCTGTCTTTTTTTTTTCCCCTCCCACCACTCCACTTGAGCTTTTCCACACTGTCCACAGGACAATGTGCGATGGCCATCGGTAGCGAAGAATTACCAGTTCTTCTTTTCTCCCCTTCGCCACCTGGAGCACTTATATAATGCACCATGGTCAGGTATGAATAGCATGGAGGAAGCATGCACTGCCAGAGAGCGAGGGGGGGGGGGCTATCTGTTATGACAGACTGATAGTGGCAGCATGGTAATCGGACACCTGTTTGTCATGGTGACGAATGTGCCCAGCTCCAAACGCCGCATCGAAGGCACCAGTCACGTGTCACATGTTCATAGTACAGAGAGATGATTGTGTAGACATTTAGGGCGTTTTTTATTCATTAATAAACCATTCCTAATACTTGATTTCATTACATTAGACGGCATTTGGAGTGCAGTCATGGTAACATCTGCTTTCGTACCACAGTGCTGTAGATTGATGTTGTCGAGTAAAAAAGTCTTTTTGCCGTGACCCAGATTTGCTCCCCCCAAATCCTCTTGTTTGAATATGGTCAAGTACTATAGTTTTATTACAAAGCAGCATCACCAAAATACCATTTAATAATCTAGTCGCACTCTATGGATTTTCAATGCTTGTTAATGTCGCCTAGGACCATAAAACCAGTAACGACATGACGTATCACTAAACTGAAATATTTCATTCATTACAGTGAAACATGTACTTTTATTAAAAAGTGTGCGGCCCACTGACCCGCACATCAAACGATATGGCGCACATCTGGACTTGTTTTTAATCAATACGCGTGTATGTATATTTTTACCTTCCTTGTTAGCATCATATCAGCTAGCAAACAATGCCACATTGTGTCTTTGGGCACAGTCGCCAAGAATCACGTGTTCAATGAAGGTAAAACTAACCTTAAATGTTAATTTATCTCCATCATTCATATATTTATATGCATTTTTAATTGTTTTTGCATGTCAAACGTATAATTGTACAATTATAAAAGCGCTATTATATGGGAAAATTTTGAATGCAATGGTGACGCTAATCAAAGTTCCGGTGTTATTCCTAATTAAAAAATCCCAAATAAAAACACGGGCTACTGTTGTGGCCGTAACCCACAGCAAGATGAGGCTGAACTTTGAACCCCCAAAGCCACTTCCGCTGCTTCCCTCAAGGACCGTTTTTGTCTTAATGATGTCTTACTAATCACTTACACTTACTTATACGCTCTTATGTCTTCTATACTGGCTAATACGAGTGTAAAGGTGACTATAGGGGTGTTACTTCTTGTTTAGAGAGCTCTAATAATGTCAATAATATTTAGAATGTTGTACACAGGTTTTCTGTGCTTCTATGAAAATATTCAATTCATGTATAAGGCTACAATCGCATAAGATTTATACAATCAGTGATAAGAGTGACAAAAATAAGTTCCCGTTGGAACTTATTGGCCACACCCACCACTGGTTCATATTTCCGTGCATACAGTATAAAAATGGCCGCCATCTAGAGACATGCGTGTGTATGTGTCACGGTTAATGAAAGGAGATTGTTGTTATAACACCGTTGAAGCTGGCGTTCCTGGTGAATTTGCGGGGCTTATCAAGCTAGGCTATTGTGTGTGATGGTCTAGTTGTAGGCAACTGCTTTTAATTATGGCCTCACGACATTGATGCTTATTGTTCCTGGTTGGGGAGTCATTGTAATTTCACACTGGAAATGGGAAAAGCTGACAGCCTCACACACTCATATCTGGATGTTCTCTCAATTGTGCTTTGTTTCCCTTTTGTTGCATCACACGATCACTACCTTTAGCTTAGCAACAGCACAGATTTGCCCAGAATTAGACCCGACGGCTGGGCCCAAAAAAAAAAAAAACAAGTACAGCGGCAGCTGATTAGGCCACGTGGCGTTGCATCATGTGACCACTGTAGCCATAATGTGCCTTTGCACTCAAACTGGGAGACGATGTTATCACCGGGTGTGCCTTTAGCTATTCAGACAGTCATGGGCTGTACATTTCATACAGAGAGTGGGGCTTCCGTTTCACTAATTGTATTGGAACCACATTAGATCTTCTCTAATGGCAAAGCCAGGACTAGCTCACCTTAAGGCCTCCATGTTCATTCACGGTCCTGCTTCTGTATTGGTGCAGGGGCGTGGAGGGGCGGTGTATGTGGGTGTCACTCATTGAGCCAGACGGGTGTACAGAGGGCAAACAATCACATGGCCACAATGTCAACGCCCTTCAGACGTCCTTTAAAGTTTCCAGTGGCACAAAATGTTGTGGGCGACAAAGGCGACCTGGCAATTTTCCGGCTTTGGAGGTGGTGTGTAACAGGCAGTGTATCACTCCAGACTCTGTAGTCCCGCCCTGTTGTGTTGAAAGCAATTGCTGCTGTCTGACAATATCCCGCTTTACTGCTCTGTGTGAAAGGAACATTGAATAAAGGCCCTTAAAATGTTATTTTTGCCGCGTGAAATCAGCTCCCGAACACACTGACAATTCATTGATGAATCAATTAGTAATCATCAACTGTTTTGGTATTTGATTCATGTTTTTTTGATGACAAAACGTAAAAATGCTGATTTCAGCCTCTCAAATGTGAATATTCCTGAAATGTTCTTAGTCATCCGTGAACGCAGCAGACATATTATCTTTGTGGTTGAGGCAAAACAAGATGGACGACATTTTTGACTCTTCTGAAACCACTAACTGTGTTTGGTTCTTAGTGATTTTTCAATAAATATGAAGGGCGGGGATGTGCAACGTGTGGCCCGGGGGCCATTTGCGTCCCTCTGCATGTTTAAAAAAAAATACAATTAATTACAAGAAAACTAACAAAAACAACACAAGTGGGGGAAAAAAAAGAGTAATTTTCAGAGAATAAAGTAGAAATATTAGCCGACCACGACAACGGACTGTTCATCCACATGCAAGAGTGATGTATTGAGCAAAATGAAGTGTAATGGCACGCATGTGTTGTAATCCCGATGTTCACAATTCCAGTGTTCATGAAAGCACCTCACGGTGACTGTGGTTGGTGCATAACACAGAAGTTTTGTGTGTTAATGTGGAGAAAAACAGAGACGTTACTTGCACAATCTCACCCGTCCAGTACCATTAGTGACCAGTTATGACCAGTTATGACCAGTTATGACCAGTTATGACCAGTTATGACCAGTGTCACAACGCTACCCAGTATGGCCACACATCCGTAGTCCTATTAGAAGCAGTAGACGCTGGGCTACCACCTTGATTTTCAAAATTAAAGTGAACTGCTTTTTGGGAACAGCTTTGTGTCTTACATTTAAATAATAGATCATGCAGACCCCCCCACGCCCCCACCCCCTCACTAACAAGGCAGCCTTCAGCATATTGTCCCCTTCAGTCGCCATGGTAATTTGATGGAAAAAAAAAACAACCCAACACCCACTCGAAACCCAAAGGCCGAGTGGCACTAGGCAGCAGGCGGGGTGTGTGTTGGCCGAGCGCCGCACGTCGGCCGTCGTCTACCCACGCCGCTGTGCCACCCCGGCTCAAGGCCTTGTGACTCTCTCATTGCAGGCAGACAAACGGGCACATCACAATGCGCTGGAGCGCAAGCGTAGGGACCACATCAAAGACAGCTTTCACAGCCTCCGGGACTCTGTACCTGCCCTGCAGGGAGAAAAGGTTGGTAGCCTCAATCACGGTACAGAAACACCCCAGACGAAGGTGAATATGTTTGATGTGTGTATTCTTACTTTTGCTTGTCTTCACTGTGTGTTCAGTATTAAATAATGGCGGACACGCCGTGTTGTTGGGACGGCATATAAAGGCTTAGAACACAAGGTGGAAGCTGCATGTCTACTACTTGGACCAGCATCAGGAAGTTATTACTAGGAAATGTCGCTGCTCGCTTCCTGTTTTGACATCCGCGGCATAGCGAGCGTTAAGACAGCACCCCTCCCCTGGAAACCAGTTGGGTGGGTGGTGTGGGTCGGTGGATGCTGGTGAGAGGGAGGGGTGTTTGCTGCGGGAGCTGACTCGGATGTCCCTGTGAACCATTGCACAGGCAGAGCAGAGCGGTGAATATTAGGGCGGGGCCTAGCCTGTGTCCACACATGCGGTATACGGGTATGCACACAATGGCCACTAGGTGTCAGTAATTGTACTAGACACACTGGCTAAAAATACATTAGTTGGCGGTTTATATGATGGCAGAATAGTAATAAAAACATAATAACCATAGGAGACCCGAGTTCAATCCCACTCTCGGCCATCTCTGTGTGGAGTTTGCATGTTCTCCCCGTGCATGCGTGGGTTTTCTCCGGTTTCCTCCCACATTCCAAAAACATGCTAGGTTAATTGGCGACTCCAAATTGTCCATAGGTATGAATGTGAGTGTGAATGGTTGTTTGTCTATATGTGCCCTGTGATTGGCTGGCGACCAGTCCAGCGTGTACCCCGCCTCTCGCCCGAAGACAGCTGGGATAGGCTCCAGCACCCCGCTCGTGAGGATAAAATGAATGAATGAACATAATAACCATAACCAAGAGCACAGCCACGACAAGCTAAAACTCAACTCTGAACCCACGACTTCACTTCCTGTCCTCCACACGTCTGTCCGCCTAGGGAGCACATTGACTGTGACACACGAGCAAGAGTTCTATACTATATTGGGGATATGAGTGGAAAGCCATTTAAAGCTGCCATTATGATTCAGCAGGAGGTCCAGAAAAACAAACAAACTGCTAACGTTTGAGTCTGTTATGTTATTTATGGCTAATAAGTAGTATTTTTCTATGATTTGATGTCCTATATTGGCTAATAGGAATGTCAAGGTGACTACACGCCTAGAGGGCTAGTTGATGTTAAAACAGTCTTAAGATGGTTGTCTATGCCGTAACCGCACCGTTTGTTAATATCGCAGTCCGGTCTGGACCCAATTAACGTCAATAAACGAGGGACGCCTATGATGAGTCAGGATATATACGATATTGTAACTTCATAACATGTTTTATGTCACGAAGAGCTGCTAACTGAACGTACACGTCAACGAGGAAGTGTTCATTGCAACATAAAGTGTGTCACACGCAACAATGTTGTTTTGTATCGTGCCAGTTCGCCGTAGACGTTATCTCAAGGCATGGTCCTTATAGCACATGGTGCTCGGACATTGCTAACCCCCCCCCCCCCCCCCCCCCCCGTATGAGCAAGAGCTTTGGTGCCGGAGGCAAGGAAAAAGCCTCTCTTAAGAAAGAAGAAACATCAAACGGCGCTAAGTGCGGAGCGGCCATCTGCCTCGCCATGTCGTGTTAGCATAGAGACTTGGCAGAAGGACGGAGGGTAGAGAAGGAAGACACAATAGATGGACGACATCAATTTTGGTAATGACGACGGTCAATTATCAACATAACCGTTATAAACTCCAAAATAAAGCAAAAGGGTCAAAACCACAGGTTGCATTGGACATGATGCGTATGTTTAAAATAGCCGTCTTTGTGTGGACACGGCCTTAGGATCCCTGTTGTGTTGGGCTGGATTTACACCACGTGCATCGAGACCCGGTTCTGTTCTTTCCCCGAGTCCGTGTCGGGATATAAATCCGTGACAAGGACTTGAATCAGACCTTACCCACTTCAGATATTAAATGTTGGCCTTATCGTCAAACAGAAAAAGGGGACTAGTCTCGGACTAGAACCTGAGGATCTGACATCCCAGCACATATCCGAGTCTGTTGTGCCCCCCCCCCCCCCGCCCATCCAAATACACCAACAGGCTTCTCCGTCTTGCTTGTTTAGCGACAGAAGACCAGTTCATTTGTAGACTGAAACGTATTTGTTTAGCTTTCATGTTGTTTTTTTACTAGCTTTTTGCAAATGCCTCATAGCCACCAATTATGCAAATGTGCCAATTACGGTCATTATGTTATTCCAGGCCAAACTATGTTTGCTTCTGATGTTGTCACTCTTGTTTCCCTGTGCATTAGACGTGTGCACGCGGGTTGTTTCAGGTGTTGACTCATTGGGAATACACGCATAAACGCACACATGGACACAAAGGCAGTTGGGCGTGAAGGCCAGCCAGTGTGTAAATCCAGCCTTAATGACGCCTAATGTGTCACAATGAGGGCTTTTTTTGTTGAGATGAAAGGAACAGTTGTTGGAAAAAGTAGCATTCACTACATTATTAATAACCAGGAAGTATGTTTTAGCAGTTTTTGGGAAGTTATTGAGAAGCTATTGTTTGCTCCAGCCAGACTTGTGCAAAATTCAGAGTTTGTCATTTCAGTTCAGTTTGTCATCCCACAGGATGTTGAATTGGAATCAGTTGCAATTCCTCATAGCCAGCAAACAGGAGGAATTTGTCACATTCAATGAAATCAAGGAAAAATGCAATTTTGGGGTCAGTTTTCCCATCATCCACAAAAACAGCTAAAAAACAGCTGGAATATTGGAGCTAACAATGCATATACTGTAACAGGACTATAAAGCCTTAAAAAATCCCCAAAATGCCAGCAATGTTGTGTAAATTATGATTTGGAATTTAAATTCTACTTCCTGTTTGCAACCTCAGTTAAAAATTCATGGCTCAAACTGGAATTTGGCTGATGTTTTTTTGCACAAGCCGGCTGCGGCTCATTGAGGAAGCTGACTTTTTGTGTGCTGGCTTGTTTTGTTTTGTGTAAAAATGTGCTGATTGTTCTCTGCACCCCTTGCGTCACTTCTCCCAACTTTTGCGTGTGTCACTAACAGCAGTCTACCAAACAGGCGTCTCGAGCTCAAATCCTAGACAAAGCCACAGAGTACATCCAGTACATGAGGCGAAAAAATCACACACATCAGCAGGACATCGACGATCTCAAGAGGCAGAACGCCCTGCTGGAGCAGCAAGGTATTGCATCGCTGTAGTCTATTTCTAGTAGTCTAATATAAGACCACTAATTTTTATTTCCAAGACAGACAGACAGTAAATTGTAATATGTCATTTTTTATTGTACTCCCCTTTTTAGTGATGAAAATGCCCTTAATAAAACATAAGAAATAATTTTTTTTGTAGTTAGACCATAGAAAAACCTGATTGGCTTTTTAAATACAGGTTTTAACATAAGGCATGAAATAACACCCTAACATTTTTGAGGGGCAAGAAGGGTAAAGAAGCAAAAACGTACCACTTCCACACGTAATGAGAGGAGAAAGTTTTTTTTTTTTTGAGCCACGACATGTCGGCTCCGCTCCCCTGGCTCAGTCATAGTAGTACAACATATAATTTGTCTTTCAATATTTTCTGACTATTAATATGTCATAGTTAACCACGAAACGGCAAGGGCCGTTTGTGTCAAGGGCGTGTAATGAAGACGTTCCTCCATGTTTGCCGTGCTCTGTAGTGCGTGCTCTGGAGAAGGTAAAGGGCTCAGCACAGCTCCAGACCAACTACTCGTCGTCCGACAGCAGCCTCTACACCAACCCCAAAGGCAGCGCCGTGTCCGCCTTCGACGGCGGCTCCGATTCCAGCTCCGAGTCGGAACCCGAGGAGCCTCCCAACCGCAAGAAGCTGCGCGTGGAGGCCAGCTAGACAAAAGGAGAGGAAGCCTTTCCGCCGCCACTACCATCGTCATCATCATCACCACCACCACCACCACAACACCCACCGTTCTTACTCCTCCCCCTTACTGGGTGGGCTTGCACTGGAGACTCATGACCCCCTCAGAACTCCCCGCACCGCTACCGCCATCGTCTCCCACAGTAAGACGAGGGAGATCAACGCCATCGGGGCGGAGTTCTTCAACACCTCCTCTTCGCCCCCCGCCCTTGTTTAGTTGATATTTCCCTTCTAGCAACAATCCAAAACCCAAAAAGAGGCAGCTCGGCTACTTGGGGGACTTTTTAAACGTTCCCATTAGGTAGCCCCGCCCCCTCCCAGGGTTTGTGTGTGGGAGGGGCAAGGTGCACGCCAGACATACTCCTAAGCACTGCTATATTATATATTTTTGCTTTATTTTGTTACTCAACATTAAAAAAAATAGCCTGGTTAGAAAAACACCTAAATGAAACATCCTGGATAAGTTTTTAAAAAGCATAAAAAAATGTACATTTGTAGCTTTTCCACTAAAGAATGTCGAGATGCTCCGAGGCAAAACGTTAGTGACACCCGCCCACCTCAGGCCCACTGGATTGCAGATGTTTTCTGCTGTGACACATTTGTTAAGAAAAAAAAAAGAAATTGATGTTTTGAATGAGAATATTCCTAAACTTGTAACGTATTTTGTCCTTTAGCTTGAAGTAGTGAATGACTTTAGGTGGCTGAGTACATTCGGCAGCTTGTTTTATAGACCATTAATGGAAAAACAACAAAAAAAAAAGACGAGTATCGATTGGATGTTTTCAAGCTCAGATGTATGTTATGCATTTTGTAGTCGTCATCTCACAGGCCACGAAAGATGTCACTTCAACGGGAATGTTCCAAAGTAGCCAATCCAGCCCCTCTGTGGATGTGTCGTGCTTTACAAAGTCCAAAATCAATGTTGCTGAATCCCCAGGGGGGGAAAAAAAAGGAAGCATTTTTTTTGCGTGTCTAGGAAAAGTGTGTCTGTATATTGTTTCCATTTGAGTTCCATTCAGGAGGATTATAATTAATGTACCGGGTCTTTGTTTTGTCCGATTCCATTCCATGGAAATTACAAGTATGTTGTACATACTGCCAACAGTTGTCTTGCAAGTTGAGGCCTACCTTTATTATGAGACTATAAAATAAACTATTTTATCCTTTAACACACTTCTTTTGGTTCTTGAGTTGTGTGATGACACCCCCCCGCCCCCAAAAAGCATGTAAGTAAACGTGTTCATCCACGGTTTTCAGTGCAATACAAATATTTTATTAACCTCGATCATACTGAAACTGCTTCTATTTCAGGGTACAACAAAAGGCATTACTGTATCTTACTGGGAGGCTAACACGGCCCCATCTCGCTGGAGGGTGCAAGCAACGACCTGACCACTACTTGCTGCTGTCGTGTCCCGCTCCCGCACCCCTCTGACGTCACCACAAAAGGTCTAACTAAGAACCTAAGAGTCCGCTGAGCTGTCATCAGACGGTCTGTCCTCGCTGGAGTTCCGTGTCAGTACAGGCAGCCGGTGGAAATGCTGCAAAGCCTGAGCCACCTTCTCTGGGCAGATGTTGTAAACGGGATGAGTTGGAGCCTACGAAAGGAAGACGAGATTGCCGGAAAGGTACAAGCTTATTTCAACGCTATCACAAAGTTCCACAATTCCATATTTAAGGAGTATTTGTCTTTTTAATACCTCTGGGTAGGTAAATAATGGGAACATTGATACTTGATTTTCATTAGAAAGGCAACTTTGGCTGCATGATTTGAATGGGGAAAACTGGCGGCATCTAGTGGATGAATAAAAAAATACAACCAGTAGTCCCAACCAACTTAATTCAAAACACTGCATTAGTTTCAGATACATGTGGTATAAATGTATTCTCAGCGGTTAGAATTTTCATAAGGAACAAATGTGTTTTTGTTTAGCTTTGCCATTTTACGCAAGAACAGAAATGACTATTGAAAAAAAATAAATGCGGCCCACGTTGATTAAAAACCGCCAAAATAGCTCAGGAAAGAAAAATGCCAGTAGGCTCTGTAACACACTTAGGCTGTTGTTTCCGAGGAATCTCCACGCTTCATAGCATGCATGAGGGACGGACTTTGTAGCCGGGCCGAAGGTGGCGGTGATGTAACAGGAAATGGCAAGCGACACCACAGCTGGTGCCATTCACGTCGTTTAAGCGAAACCACATGCCACGGTTTTTCACATTTCAAATTACTTCACTTCTCAACTCCACCTAAAACGCCTCGTCTGTCAAAGCCTCTCGTTCGCCATTTGCATCGAAATGTAGAAGAAAAAAAACATCATGGAATTTAAACATTTAGTTAGAATTCAAGTAACATTGTTTCCTACATACAAAAAGACTACGTTTATTTATGTTAGCATTCTATCAATGCATGCCAATTGTGTTGTTCATACAGCACAGATCACCCAGATATGCTATGGTTGTTATCACTATTCCTATTTGCCATGGTGAGTTCATTCTTCCTGCACCATGACGGTTTGAGGTATATTTTCTGTACTCAAAATGTAAGTACAGTAAACCTCGGATATATCGGATTCAATTGTTCCCACTGGTTTTGTCCGATATAAGCGAAATCCGTTATACCTGGACTGGGCAATGAAAAGAGACGTAAGGTAATGAGAATTTAACTTTATTGGACTCTGAGCATAACAAATTGTTAATTAAGCTAGGCCCTGTTACGCCCGTCAGGCCTACGTTATTTCCAATAGTGAGGTTAAGATCTCATTCACTGCTGTGCTAGTATTATTGACGTCACTCACTTTTATATTTGTCCTAAATCTGGAGCCAGGAGAAAGACACGATGCGGCCATCCGATATATGCGAGGGAAATTGGAACGGGACTGGAGATTTTGTCCGAAATAGGCGAAATCCGTTATAAAAAATCCGATATATGCAATGAATTTTTATTGGAAATGCATTACAAAAAAATCGGTTCTTTTTCATCTGTCCGTTGTGAGCGAATTTCCGATATATCCGAGTCCGATATATCCGAGGTTTACTGTACAAAAGGGAAGTGTGTGAATTGACACCCAGCTAATGTCTTAATGCTAACCTAGCTAGCCGGCCACACAGTTTCCTCAACAAATAGATTTTTTTAGTGTCATTTGCTATCGGCCTCACCAATCTGTTCTCCTCCTTGCCCAGGACGCTCTCGTGATGGCTGTCCATGTTCCCAAAATGCTGCGCTATGGAGAGGCCGCTCAGACAGTAACACGTGTGGTAGAAGTCTCTGGATCTGGATGAGAAACGGAAGCAGTCGGTGATTATTCATGATTATTCATGATTATTATGTCACAGTGTGTCCATTGTAGTTACTGACTTGCCAGGCTTATCTAGCAGCCCCCCTGCCGGGTTCTGGCAGCAGAGGAGGATGTACTCCTGCAAGGCTTGCTGCTCGAACATCCACCTGTGTTGACTCAGCTCCGACTCCCCTGTGCAGACCAGGCGGTCACAATAAAAAATAAAATAAAAAAAAAAGGATCCCAGTGGGCGGTGCTACGGGTTTGAGTGAAAGGTCACCTTCTTTGAAGAGCGCTCTGTGGAGGAGCGGCAGGAGTCCAGCCTGCCAGTAGGAGTAGCAGCCGTCCACCAGCTTGTTGCAGCGACCCTGGAAGCCTCCCTCGAAACGCATCTGCCTGCTCACCACCCACCTCTGGACGCCACACAGCACAAAGGGTAAGAAGGGGGCGGGGCTGCTGCTTTGGTTTTCTTCAACATAGACGGGGCTTCACTTCTTTTTACACTTGAAACAAGAAACTCCACGAGGTGCTTTTTATGATGAACTTGTACCGCCACAAATGTATTTGGCTTATCAATACATCATCATGGGCCGTCTGTGAAGTGGTTAACTTCTTTTTTCACTTGAAAAAAAACAATGTACAGTTGTAGTTTGACACTGGAACAGATTATTTCTAATTCCCATGGGGGGATTTGTTTGCAGTGAGGTGGGAAAGCATTCCCTAATAGATTTTGGAGTGTCATTTTCTCCTGGCATTGTCGACAACAGTGATGCGGGACTATCGCCATGGCAGCCGTGTCTTAGCTATTCCTTTTCATAAAGCGGGAAGCTGCCCCAAATAATGCCTGAGTACAGGACTACTAGCATATCTGAAAGTGCCAAGTCCCTCACCAGTAAGGCTTTGAGATCCAACATGTGCTCTTTTCCCAGGATCACCAGAGCGGCAGTGCCACAAAACGTATACCCGCCGTGGGCCTCCAGACCTGGCACCCCGCTGAGCCCGCCTTCCCAGTTCTGACACCTGCACACAAGCACAAAAGGTAGGCTTGACGGTACGCATACATAAATAAAACATGTCCTACGGGACATACCTGAGGATCCAGTCGGTGGTGTCTTCAAAGAGTTTGGGAGTGAGGATGTTTGTGAGCGATGCTACCGAAGCAGCACAATACGCACTCCTGTACAAGTACACACATATATACTGTGTATGACAGTGTACTAGTTACTCGCCGGGTTTCCCATGTGATAATCAGGCAGGCGGGCTGCGCCACCTTCTGGCCTCTCACCTGACGTCCACCTCCCCTCCTACATGCATCACAAAGGAGCCATCTGGCTGCTTCACTGACCATAGGAAATCTAACAGTTTTTCCCTGGAGAGGAGAAACACGATGCTCATTATGTGGTGTTGCATTTCTATGCGCTCCGGATCCTAGCACCCGTACCGGTCTATGATGTTGTAAGCTTCCTCTGTGCCGATGATGCAGAGGGCGTTGATGGCAGCGTAGGTGGGCGCCAGGTGGGCGTGCTGTGCCGGGCCGCCGCTGAAGCCTCCCGTTGGGCTCTGACAGCGCGACAGGAACTGACACACGCTGGAGAGGAGACACCAGGAAGCGTGACATGATGGAAGTAGAGCAAAGCTGTGGATGTAGCCGGAACGTATCCGTCTGTGAATCAGGTGGGGTTGACTTTCCCCGAAACGTCACATCGGTACTTTTCAGCAATCACATAGCTGCAAAGACGCTGGAAGTGCCAGAAGTGTTGGCACGGCTACTTTGGACCAGCAGTAATCAGAAAACCTTCTGCTGGCAAAAACAATACATAAAAGCAGGACTACGCTGTCTAAATGAATATGCAGTCCAGTGAAAAGCTAAGTCTTCTCCTCCTGAACCGCTGCACACAAAATGGTCACATTTTGCCAAAACACGCACCCATACTGTGTTGCCTGTGTTATTATTTGTCAGATAAATCCACCACATGGTGGCGCTGTTATGAAACCCCAAAGTAACAAACGTATGCGAGCATGTCCTCCAAAGAACTTTGACCACAACCCGTATATTTACTTTACTAACTAAAATTACTACATGTTATGACCCCGGCGACATTTGTCTCTCTGGAACAGACCAATAAAGTTAATCTAACTTATGCAAGACTACTGCATGATATAGTACAAGAATGCTACAGTGGAGACCAGGGTTCAATTTCACCCTCGGCCATCTCTGTGTGGAGTTTGCATGTTCTCCCCGTGCATGCGTGGGTTTTCTCCGGGTACTCCGGTTTCCTCCCACATTCCAAAAACATGCTAGGTTAATTAGCGACTCCAAATTGTCCATAGGTAAGAATGTGAGTGTGAATGGTTGTTTGTCTATATGTGCCCTGTGATTGGCTGGCAACCAGTCCAGGGTGTACCCCGACTCTCGCCCAAAGACAGCTGGGATAGGCTCCAGCACCCCCCGTGACCCTCGTGAGGAAAAGCGGTAGAACAGGAATGAATGAATGAATGCTACAGTGGATGCCATGGTAGGATCATTGGCTCTACTGGAGTGGTTGTGGCGCTGATGATTGTGTGTGTGTGTGTGAGAGAGACTCACTCCGAGGCCACATTGGCGGGGATAGGCTCGTCTAGTAACTCCAGACTGTGAAGAATCCAGAAGCAAAGCCATGGTCTGCTAGCATCCAGGCACTACATGGACGTAAACACACCAGACACACAGTTATAGCTATGGATGGGAATAGAAAGCAGACAAGGGAGGTCATGACAAAATGGAAGCAAACACAGCCTGTTAGCCTTGCATCCGTCTGCTTCAGTGTTCTTGCAGATAGCACATTGCTTTCAATACGATAATAATAATATTTTCTATTTCAAGTCAAAGTAAGCTTTGCATGATGAACTTCAAGGTTCACTAATGCACACACATGCACACTAATCTGGAAGTGTGATTGTACGGCACCTCGTAGGAGTCTGATAAATGCCGTAAGCCCTTCTTGAGATACTGGTAGTGCTGATCCCGCAGCAAAGTTGGCCTGTGGATGAAACCATGAGACAAGGAGCAGGTAGAGACATGTTATTTACTCAGTGTCAAGACGCATTTTATTCATGCATTCATTCATTTTCTACCGCTTTTCCTCACGAGGGTCGCGGGGGTGCTGGAGCCTATCCCAGCTGTCTTCGGGCAAGAGGCGGGGTACACCCTGGACTGGTCGCCAGCCAATCACAGGGCACATATAGACAAACAACCATTCACACTCACATTCATACCTATGGACAATTTGGAGTGGCCAATTAACCTAGCATGTTTTTGGAATGTGGGAGGAAACCGGAGTACCCGGAGAAGACCCACACATGCACGGGGAGAACATGCAAACTCCACACAGAGATGGCCGAGGGTGGAAATGAACCCTGGTCCTCCTAGCTGTGAGGTCTGCGCGCTAACCACTCGACCGCCGTGCCGCCAACGCATTTTATATATATATATATATATATATATTATAAATTTATATATATACATATATTATTTGAAAACCACAATCTAGAGGGGTCTGAGCTTTACAACACTGATCCCTCCTGCTACGTTGTCTTATTCTCCGGTGCGTATGAGATGTTCAGACAGGCTACATTGCCAGACAATCTTCATGTGCCAAGGCAATTCATCTCTTCCCCGCTCGACAATTGAGTGACATTTTAAAATAAAAAAAAAAGAAAAGAACAGGCTGCGCCGCTTCTCTTTGGTGTTCAGGTTCAGGCAGTTGTCATAGAAATGAGATGAGTCAGCCCGTCGAGAGACACGACAAAGTTAACAGGAGAACACGTGGGCCCATTCACACGCCACTTCTGATGCATCCTGGCAATTAAACGCAGACGGTGACGAGGGCGCCTGCTAATGTGCGATCATCACATGAAATGGATCCAATAGAAGCAGAGCGACACTGTGAGATGAGCCGTCATTTTGCACCAGTTTGTCAGGTTGAGATTTGGCAGCCTAATTGACATTAATGATATTCATCATTAGTATGATGTATAATAATTAAATATACAATAGGCTTCTGTGCTACTTTGTATAATAACGTAAATAAAGGACTCAATTGAGATATTTAGGTTTGAAATACATTTTTTTTCAGATTCATCACATCTGCTGCTGAGGGACACCCAGTCAGTTGTCATGGCAACATAAGAAGAGAATATTAGCGGGTTTTATTTATCCACTGGGAATAATATATTGTTTTGAACTTTTGACAAAAGCTGCACAATATTTTTGTATTGCAATCTCAATTCACACTTGTATACGATCTAATTTCATCAGCTCACGGGAGGAGCAATCGCATGAATTAATTGCCTTGTCCTTTATAATAACATAATATATGCATGAATGTATTGTGGAGTCATAGAAATAATGTAGTTGAATAGGCATTTAGACATATACTACCTAGTTTCGCAAAGTGAGGAATACATGAATGAAAATAAACAATTAGCACTTATCGCTCACAATTACAAATGCACCTGAACGCCTCACAACAGAGGAGAACGTAGCAGAAAGAAGCCAGAACCTGAAGTTGTTTATTGCTTTTGTGAGCGTTATATGATCGTTATTATAATCTTATAAGTAATCCTGGGAGTGCTTATGTATTTATCTGTGCTCCAGGGGTCAAATGTCAAACTAGGGGGTACGCGACTGTAAAAAGTTTGGGAACCACTGATAAAGCAGAACGCTCAACACTCAACGTAATGATAATTGCAACGACACGACACGACCAGCAGGTGGCAACAGTAAACTAATACCGTACTGAATGTGCCTACATTAACGTAAAGAAGCACCGCTATCTCCTATGTGTCATTTTCAAAATATGGTATGACTATGAGGAGAGACTTCTTTATTTATACCTTTAAACATGTGAAAACCACCGACGAGGACATTTGGAGACATTGAGAACACACAACACAGTGAAAGGTACTTACTTTGGTATGCTGTGGATTTGCTTGTAAACATTGATGACTTCTTCAATGCTCTTTTCAACCTTTTTCTGTTCCAAATGGGAAGACGAAAAAGAGCAATGAACCTTCCGACTCGGTTACGCCTCTCATTCACTCTTTTTAACAAACTCCACAACCCCACTCACTGTTATACACAATAATGCAACGTCTTTATTAAACACACCCAGTCATTACTATGATATAGACGCTTGACGGAGACTTAATTTGTGGCATTCACACAAGTAAACGACCAAGTAAGACTTAGCATTAGCATTATCTAAATCGGCTAATCTCAGCTTCTCCTCACCTGCTCCCGTGAAGTCACAGTTTCCACCCCGTCATCCGCAAACATCTCCGCGGGGTGGCCTTCCCGAAAACACCGCAGAGGAGTCTGTACACCGTCCATTGTGATGTAGAAAAGTCAGCTCGGGGTAAAGTGCTTTAGTTTGTTTTGACGGTTCTCTCACGTTCACTCTAGTATGCCCACTTCCCGTTAAGGTTGGAGCAATCGGAAGTGACGTTTCGGACTAAATACGGCGTCTCCAAGGAGACAAAAATGGGTCACTGTCATTTGGTCGGCGGTGGCAAATAGGCGTTGAAACTTGTTACTTTCTCGAAATGATACGCTTTGTTAAATATAAGCGAGTAATGCTTATAATGTTGAATGAGTTATGTTTATTACATTGCGAATTTAAATTGTGTACATTATTCGTCGAAGAAACACCGCAAAGCAATAATTTTACTTCAAAGCAGATGCCGTTTGGGCAACAAAAGAACCGGATAAGGAATTATTTGCCTTTCAGAATAAAATTTAAAAGGTAATTCAAGTGTAGAACAAACGCCCTAGCGACATGACGCCTCGCCAACTAGATCATTACATTAAAAAGGGCATACAAATACAAATAGTATGTTTTTATCAAGGCTTGTGTTCATTATGCGGACCGACGTATTTCACATATAGTAACCGGAAGTGTTTGTATTTTTTCTCGCGCTTGACAGTGGTCCACCGCACCCACTTGGAGGGAGGCAGGAGGCAGCCTTGGAGGAAGCTTGAGCATCCTTATTTTGTTTCTCAACCAAAACAAAAAAAATAAACGAAGCCTGACGCTGGAAATTTAAACAGACATGGCTAGAGTGTGGGCAGGGAACCGTTCAACGCCGAGTTAGCTGACTGACGGCCAGCTTCTTCCTCACACACCCCCTTTAATTCAACACCATGGCTAAGCAGTATGATGTTCTCTTCCGACTCCTGCTTCTCGGAGACTCCGGGGTTGGCAAAACATGTTTGTTGTGCAGATTCACTGACAACGAGTTTCATCCATCACACATTTCAACCATTGGTAAGCTTACATATTTCTATGCTCCATTATTGTTATCAGTATGTATAATAATTCACTGTTTTATAGCTGTTTCCTGTGCAAACTAGCATCCCTATTCATTTTAATTCATCTTTAAAATGTATCAATGTAAACAATTGTACGGCTGCCTACCAGTTCAGGGTGTACAATGCCTTTCGCCCAAAAGTTAGCTGGGATAGGCTCCAGCATACCCCCCCCCCCCCCCCCCCCCCCCCGTGACCATAATGTGGATTAAGCTGGATAGAAAACGAATGAAAGTGTTTATGTGATTTTTTTGGTGATTATTATAATGAACCTGAGCAAACAACAGCATACTATCTTTGTACATAATGTTTTAGCATGGTCCTTGAACTCCATAAAAACATCATAAATTGATTATAATCATGCCCTGCAGATGAATGAAAAGGCAGGCAAGGGTTGACAATAGTATACCATACAATAGCCAAGGACTACTGTAATAAATTCATTTAGCTACAGTGTCATTTTTGAGAAATCTGTCCAAGAATTATGTGCATAGATGATATCATCTTGAAAACAGAGCTAACTTTGAAGCATGTTATGAAAGAAGCGATCCAGGAAGGATAATTGCGGTGTAAGTAGTACTCTCACATCTCGCTCACATCCCTAGTGCAAACCATGAATGGCGTGTTGCTGTTTCATAATACGAGATGCTTCCTTTATTTCTACCTTTCACAGGAAGTGACTGTTGCGTGACGTTGTGTGCAGTTATTGCCTCGTAACACGGCGAGATGACACAGTGCGGAGATCCCTCTGGGCCCCAGGGAGGAATAAAAAGTCAGGAAGTGATGGACAAATGCCTCCGTATTGTTAAGACCGAGGATGCATTATCCAGGCAAGGTCACTGCTCATGAATTGTGGGGGACCGCTTGGCGGGCGGATACTGTTTGGCTCTATAGTCCCTAGTGGGACTTTTAGTAGTCATCGGGGTGGTCCACCTGTTTGTTTTTAAACATATTCCAATACTTTTTCATACAGAATAGTGAAGGGACCCTCATTTTGTTGTCACGGTGGCTGAGAGGTTAAGGCGTTGGACCCGCCCAGGTTCAAATCCTGTGTGTGGCATTGTTTGCGGGCACCGAATTGAACCTTTAGGGGTTAAAGCAGTAGTATATGACTTGCATTATTTTATTTGAGCAGTTTTTTCCCCGTAGGTACAAACTGGTATAAAATGTATAAAGTATAAAGTGGTCTGTCACCATGCCGCTATCACAGTTTTAAAACAAATATTAATTAATAAATCTTATTTTTTAATTATATTTCCTCTCTTGGGTAATACAATAATGTGAAGGTGACTATAGGGGTGTTATGTCATGTCTGGAGGGCTCTAATAACGTTCATTCATTCATTTTCTACCGCTTTTTCCTCACAAGGGTCGCGGGGGTGCTGGAGCCTATCCCAGCTGTCTTCGGGCGAGAGACGGGGTACAGCCTGGACTGATGGCCAATCAGCCAATCACAGGGCACATATAGACAAACAACCATTCACACTCACATTCATACGTATGGACAATTTGGAGTCGCTAATTAACCTAGCATGTACAGAACATGCAAACTCCACACAGAAATGGCCGAGGGTGGAATTGAACCCTGGTCTCTTAGCTGTGAGGTCTGCCTGCTAACCACTAGACCGCCGTGCAGCCTGGCTCTAATAACATAAAAAACATATTTTGTTGTAATAAACAGGTTTTTATTATGCTTTAACTACAGAAATATTAGGTTTATAAATAGGGAATTCTACCAGGTGGAAATTAATACGTCATGGTTGGGTCTACAACCAATTTATCTTAATAAATGAGAGATTACAGTAACATAATCTAATCACGCATATTACAGCGAGTACTAATATTTTCCGGCGTCCCAGGGAACATTTCTGCGACAACGAGCAGCTGCCGAGATGATGTAGTGCTGGTGGTTTAGTTGAATCTGCACTCGCTGCATGTCACAGCAGCTATAAAGCAGGAGCTCAGCCCCGCCTCGTGTCCATAAGATGGAGAAGCAGGGTTTGACCCCAGGCGTCTTAGGGTCACGGCCTTGGTCCGTGAGTGTAAAAACGGCCCTGAGAAGAGAATAACATTGTTTCCGCTTACACTTTTGACTATGTTTTATGTCTTGCTGGGTAGTGTGTTGGGTAACTCGGGGGCCCAGCCGGTTGCCTGGCAACCACACGTTGAGTCCAGACCTCAGGAAGACCCTCGGAAAGTTAATCAGACAGAAGCCGAGCGTTTTCTTTTGTTTTCAGGCTGAAATGTAAGCTACGAGGCACTTGGAGGAAAGTCACAATTTTGATGACTTTTGGACTCGACTTGGACTTTGACATCAAAACCTGGGTTGACTCGGACTTGAACAAAACGAGTCCCCATTCAAAGTATTCATGTAACGTGTTTGTTTTTATGTCATTTCCAGCGTAAGGACAGCTCTTGGCTCGTTCATGCTCAAAGACTTGTGTTGGAGAATTGGAGCTGTCCTATCTAGTCTGACTGGTGTGTCCCACCAAGTCCTGTACATGAACTAGACTAGAGCTGTCCTATCTAGTCTGACTGGTGTGTCCCACCAAGTCCTGTACATGAACTAGACTAGAGCTGTCCTATCTAGTCTGACTGGTGTGTCCCACCAAGTCTTTGAACATGAACTACACTAGCGCTGTCCTATCTAGTCTGGCTGGTGTGTCCCACCAGGTCCTTGAACTTGAACTAGACTAGAGCTGTCCTATCTAGTCTGACTGGTGTGGCCCACCCTGGTCTTGAGCATGAACTACATTGGAGCTGTCCTATCTAGTCTGACTGGTGTGTCTCACTAAGACCTTGAGTATGAACTACACTAGAGCTGTCCTATCTAGTTTGGCTGGTGTGTCCCACCTGGTCCTTGAGCATGAACTAGACTAGAGCTGTCCTATCTAGTCCGACTGATGTGTCCGACCTGGTCCATGAACGGAGACTAGAGCTGTCCTATCTTGTCTGACGGGTGTGTCTCACCAGGTCCACGAGCAGAGACTAGAGCTGTCCTATCTAGTCTGACTGGTGTGTCCCACCAGGTCTTTGAGCATGAACTAGACTAGAGCTGTCCTATCTAGTCTGACGGGTGTGTCTCACCAGGTCCACGAGCAGAGACTAGAGCTGTCCTATCTAGTCTGACTGGTGTGTCCCACCAGGTCTTTGAGCATGAACTAGACTAGAGCTGTCCTATCTAGTCTGACTGAGGTGTCCCACCAAGTCCTTGAGCATGAACTACACTATAGCTGTCCTATCTAGTCTGACTGGTGTGTCCCACCAGGTCCTTGAGCATGAACTAGACTAGAGCTGTCCTATCTAGTCTGACTGAGGTGTCCCACCAAGTCCTTGCGCATGAACTACACTATAGCTGTCCTATCTAGTCTGACTGGTGTGTCCCACCAGGTCTTTGAACATGAGCTACACTAGAGCTGTCCTATCTAGTCTGACCGGTGTGTCCCACCAAGTCCTTGAGCATGAACTAGACCAGAGCTGTCCTTTATAAGAGTGTGTGGTGAACACCAAACAGTGCTTATGACTTTTAAGCCAAAGACTTGACTCGGCCATGCTTTGCCTTGACTTGAGACTTGAAGACTTGCAAAACACTGACGTTGGCCCACCTCTGCTAAGCGCTAACCAAGCCAGTTCATGTACATTTCTGTTCATCTTCCCCATTGGTCTTGACATGGTGAGTTAATGTGACACTTAATTATTCTACACTGATTGCTGGGACATTTATGAAGAGTAAACCCGCCTGTCCTCCGTCCCGTGTTGACATGAAGCAGAAACAATAATGATAACGTCTTGGCTGCCAAACCTTCTTCTCAAAAGAACTGAAACATCCATCCGTGCTGACATTTCCTCCCAACACGCTGACAGATGTCACCACCTAATCTGTGGTGAACGGTGAAACACGGTCGGTTCATTTGTCACTTAGTCTCTTTGGGATTTGTTCCCCTACGTTTAGTCAAGGCTTTTTCTCTGCTGATTGTGAAGCTGCGCCATGTTCCATTAAATGCAGTCTGTCATATTGTTCGCTTTGTTCCAGTGGAGTGTGCACAAGCTGGAGAATTCCTGTCTGTTTATTAAGCTTTAGCAGAAGCTTTAGCCCTGATTACATTCATTGTTTCACACACTCCAGTCATGAATTCATATTCAAAAAGACCCCCGCTGGATCCTGAAATCCTGTAGAACTTCACTCATCTTAATATATTTGGGATTTTCCTGGCTTTATCTCATTCCTCGTCTCGCTGCAGTCCGCATTATGGTGCTGACAAAGTTGCAACGTCAGTGAGATGTGGCGCCGTCAATCAACTGAAGCCCTTTGCGGTGTACACACATTTGCAGAAACGCAGCTCTAAAAGTAATAATGAATGAAAATATGAATCGATTGAGCTGGGTAGCCTTTAGCGATGATGGAACGCAAGCTGGGTCACTTGTGTGCGAGTGTCAGGTCAACCCGGATGAGCTGGTAATTGATTTCTCAGGGAATACTGTGGTCTTTTGAAGAAGCCTGTGGTTACTTTTTTATTGACTTTGGCGGCATTAGTCAGAGGAGGGAGTCATGCAAGGAAAAAAAAAACAAGAATTTGTTCCACTGTGCATGATATTTGCTTGCTTTTCTGTCCTGGTACTTCCTGGTTCACGGAGGACCACATAAAATGACAGGACTGCACCATTTTTTTTTATTCTGGAACAGAACTTTTTTTTGTGACTCAAACAGCCAAGTGTTTTGTATTGAGTCGTGGACTCCTGTAGAGCAGCTACACATAATAACCAATACAGAAAGCTTTCTAGATCTTCCAGAATCTGCACCTATTCCAGCTGTATTTCCTTGGATTTCATGCTTCCTGTGAAAACGGTCTGTTTTAGTTCATTCCTGGTCACACAACCGGGTGCTTAGGAGGACTTCCGAGGACTTCCCTTCTCATTTCATTTGTGTGTCTTTGTCACGGAATCAAACATTTAAGCATATCGTTATTTCTCCTTAGCTAGGCCCCTCTGTTATCGATGCCTCAACTCACCGAGTCCTTCGTTGGACATTGGCATGTACAGTACTGTATTCACACCTCCTCTTCCGTCTCCTGCAGGGATCGACTTCAAAATGAAGACGCTGCTGATAGATGGTATCAAAGTGCGGATCCAGATATGGTACGAGCTCGCAACACGTCTACGATGCTGTATGTGTTATTGCAAAAGCAGTTCTTTCTATCTAATATCATCGGATATTACAAATCTTGCAAAGGCAACACTATTGTGTGCTGTTTTTAAAAATATATATGTTATATGTATTATATATAAATACTGTATGCATACATTATTATACTATATATATATACAGTGGCGTGGAACAGCGTCTGGCCCCTTCCTTTTTGCTGATTTCTAGCCGTTTCTAAAGCTTTGGGACTCCAGCAAACCACAGTGAGAGCCATTATCCACAAATGGCGAAAACACGGAACAGTGGTGAACCTTCCCAAGAGTTGCCCGCCAACCAAAATGACCCCAAGAGTGCGGCAACGGCGCATCCAAAAGGTCACAAAAGACCCCACAAGGACATCTAAAGAACTGCAGGCCTCACTCTGCAGGCCAATAAAAGGCCCGGATGACACAGTTCCAAGACCAAAACCACTGCTGAACAAAAAGAACATTAAGGCTCGTCTCAATTTTGCCAGAACCCATCTTGATGGTCCCCAAGACTTTTGGGAAAATACTCGTCACACTTTTTGGAAGGTGTGTGTCCCATGACATCTGGCGTAAAAGTAACACTGCATTTCAGAAAAAGGACTTCATACCAACAGTAAAATATGGTGGTGGTGGTATGATGGTCTTGGGGCTGCTTTGCTGCCTGCTGTGATAAATGGGAGCAAGACACTTTTTCACCCCACTCTATACAGTGAAGAAAATAAGTATTTGAACACCCTGCTATTTTGCTATTTCTCCCACTTAGAAATCATGGAGGGGTCTGAAATTTTCATCGTAGGTGCATGTCCACTGTGAGAGAGATAAACTAAAAAGAAAAATCCAGAAATCACAATGCATGATTTTTTAACAATTTATTTGTGTGATACAGCTGCTAATAAGTATTTGAACACCTGAGAAAATGAATGTTAATATTTGGTACAGTAGCCTTTGTTTGCTATTACAGAGGTCAAACGTTTCCTGTAGTTTTTCACCAGGTTTGCACACACTGCAGGAGGGATCTTGGCCCACTCCTCCACACAGATCTTCTCTAGATCAGTCAGGTTTCTGGGCTGTCGCTGAGAAACACGGAGTTTGAGCTCCCTCCAAAGATTTTCGATTGGGTTCAGGTCTGGAGACTGGCTGGGCCATGCTAGAACCTTGATATGCTTCTTACGGAGCCACTCCTTGGTTTTCCTGGCTGTGTGCTTCGGGTCGTTGTCGTGTTGGAAGACCCAGCCACGACCCATCTTCAATGCTCTGACAGAGGGAAGGAGGTTGTTCCCCAAAATCTCACAATACACGGCCCCAGTCATCCTCTCTTTAATGCAGTGCACTCGTCCTGTCCCATGTGCAGAAAAACACCCCCAAAGCATGATGCTACCACCCCCATGCTTCACAGTAGGGATGGTGTTCTTCGGATTGTACTCTTCATTCTTCTTCCTCCAAACACGCTTATTGGAATTATGACCAAAAAGTTCTATTTTGGTCTCATCTGACCATAAAACTTTCTCCCATGACTCCTCTGTATCATCCAAATGGTCATATGCAAACTTAAGACGGGCCTTGACATGTGCTGGTTTAAGCAGGGGAACCTTTCGTGCCATGCATGATTTCACATCATGACGTCTTAGTGTATTACCTACAGTAACCTTGGAAACGGTGGTCCCAGCTCTTTTCAGGTCATTGACCAAGTCCTGTCGTGTAGTTCTGGGCTGATTCCTCACCTTTCTTAGAATCATTGAGACCCCACGAGGTGATATCTTGCATGGGGCTCCACTCCGATTGAGATTGACCGTCATGTTTAGCTTCTTCCATTTTCTAATGATAGCTCCAACAGTGGACCTTTTTTCACCAAGCTGCTTGGTAATTGCTCCGTAGCCCTTTCCAGCCTTGTGGAGGTGTACAATTTTGTCTCTGGTGTCTTTGGACAGCTCTTTGGTCTTCGCCATGTTACAAGTTAAAGTCTTACTGATTGTATGGGGTGGACAGGTGTCTTTATGCAGCTAACGACCTCAAACAGGTGCATCTGATTCAGGATGATACATGGAGTGCAGGTGGACTTCTAATGGGCAGACTAACAGGTCTTTCAGGGTCAGAATTCTAGATGATACACAGGTGTTCAAATACTTATTTGCAGCTGTATCACACAAATAAATTGTTAAAAAATCATGCATTGTGATTTCTGGATTTTTCTTTTTAGTTTATCTCTCTCACAGTGGACATGCACCTACGATGAAAATTTCAGACCCCTCCATGATTTCTAAGTGGGAGAAATAGCAAAATAGCAGGGTGTTCAAATACTTATTTTCTTCACTGTATATGAATTTATTTTTGCAATGTGCCCCATCTTGATATTATTGCTGCAAAGAGCCACCGCTTGTGTTTTTGTTGTTTTTCCCAGGGACACTGCAGGCCAGGAACGCTACCAGACCATCACCAAGCAGTATTATAGGCGGGCGCAGGTACAGTAGCATTTTTGATGATGTAATATCTCTTTATTTAAATGTTTAATTATGGATTGTTAACCTAACTGATGAAACATAAACTATACTGACTACACTGATGTTGACTCAATTAGCTGCTTTTTTAATTAAGCACAAGGTTAGCATGATAATGAAGATAGATACGTAGATAGTTGATGAGAAGATGTCCACACGAGGACGTGCCTTTGACTTTTTATTGGTGACCATAAACAAGCCTTGATGCTAATCTCCAGAACAAGGAGTCGTGTGCGCCTGCGGGCTGCAAACAAGGTCCAATCAACTGGAATTGAATTTTCTATTTACTGGAAAGTGATAATGAAATTGGAAGATGGTGTTCCTTTCCACCGCATCCTCCGGCCAGTGATACGCAATTTATTATGCTCCACGCTCAGAGGCATCTCTTTAATTAAACATCTGGAAATCCCTTCCCGTCACTCTGTAGGGAATTTTCCTGGTGTATGACATCACGAGCGAACGCTCCTTCCAGCACATCATGAAATGGGCCAGTGACGTGGACGAGGTGAGTGACAGCACGCTAATAAAATCACATATTTGCAATAATTTCGCATTCATTCATTTGGTCGCGGGTGTGCTGGAGCCTATCCCAGCTTTCTTCGCGCGAGAGGCGGGGTACACCCTGGACTGGTGGCCAGCCAATCACAGGGCACATATAGACAAACAACCATTCACACTCACATTCATACCTATGGACAATTTGGAGTTGCTAATTAACCTAGCATGTTTTTGGAATGTGGGAGGAAACCGGAAACCGGAGTACCCGAAAAAAACCCCATGCATGCACGGGGAGAACATGCAAACTCCACACAGAGATGGCCGAGGGTGGAATCGAACTCGGGTCTCAGAGCTGTGGGGCCTGCATGCTAACCACTTGCCCACCATGCAGCTCACAATTGTGTTTATCTATTATTATCAATTAGTACCTTTGCCAAGTATAGTGCTGCCATTTATCTGATATATAATATCATGGTAGGTGTTAGCATGCTTATATTAGCATTTCTAGCATGCTAGCATACTAGCATTTTCACATGTAGGCACATATAGCACTATCATGACACATAGCACTATCATGCTAGGTGTTAGCATGCTAATGTTATCATTGCTGACATGCTAATGTTAGCATACTAGCATTTTCATATGTAGACACATATAAACACAGCACTAGCATGCTAGGTGTTAGCATACTAACATTAACATGTTAGCATTGTTAGCATGCTAATGTTAACATGTTAGCATTGTTAGCATGCTAACATTAACATGTTAGCATGTTTTGCTATTTTCATTGGTAGACACATATAAACACCACTATAATGCTATGTGTGAGCATGATAATGTTAGCATGTTAGCATTGTTAGCATGCTAACATGAGCATACTAGCATTTTTTTCGATGTTCATGAATATGAATTTATTGATATAGACATTCTCTCCCCATTAGAAACAATGGTAACATTTACATTGTGAACAAAGAATGAATACTGTAGTCAAGGACAAAGGGGAGGAGGGAATAAGTGCAGCTTCTTCCTCCTCCTTTTTGGACATGTTGAAGGATGAAAAGCGTAAAGATGTGATTGAACGTAATGAATATGTTATGACCTCCAGTATGCTCCAGACAAGGTCCAGAAGATCCTGGTGGGCAACAAGTCAGACGAGGTGCACAAGAGGCAGGTGGCCACGGAGCAAGGAGTCAAGGTGAGGTCTTTGCCGGCTTTCGAAAGTCCATCGAGCCTCATCTGGGTTTCTCTCCCGCAGCTGGCCAGAGCTTATGGAATGGACTTTTTTGAGACAAGTGCCTTCACCAACCAGAACATCACAGAGGTCAGGCTCTCACAATGACCACACTTCCATGGAAAAATCTTCTCTTCCTCTTTTTTTTTCTTTTTAGACTTTTACTCGCCTGGCAGAGCAGGTCCTGGCGGCCAATAAGAAGGACCTGGATCTTCTGAGGATGTCTATGAATGATGAACTCAACCTGGCGGCTTTGGAGGAAGAGGAGGGACTTTGCGACCGCGTGTCCGCGGACCAGGCCAAAGGCTGCTGGTGTTAAACACGAGACGACTCGTCCGTCATCACACACGCTTTTGAGGTCGGGAAGGACAAAACGTGGAACGGTCAATCAACAACCATGGGACCGAATGTCCCTTCCTCGTCCATCACGCAGTCGGGGTATTGTATACGCTGAAGACAGCTTTCTTACTTAGCAGTGGCAACTTTAGGGGGCGTCTACAAATTATTCACCAGTGGATTTTCACATTTCATCTTTTTTTTTTCTCCCACCAGAAAAAATTAACATTATGCATCCTTCATCTTCCTTTTTCAGTGACTAAATGCTTTAAGCTTCCTTGGTGTCATTTTAGAAACACACCACAGAGGGTGCTGTTTCTCCCATTTGTTGCCATATTCGAGCGGTTTCACTTCTAATTGACTTTCTTTGTAGCATAACACTGTACAGTATATACAGTACATTTCATATAATAGTATAACATCAACTATGAAGGTCTTTTTTTCCAAAAAAAAAACGATGAAAATGTATTAGCAGCATAGAAAGACGTCCATATTCCATCATTCCTGCAGACAAGTGAGCATTTTTCACAGGATATTTCTTTCATTGCAACTTCAGTGAAGTTAATAATCAACTGGCAGTCATTTTAATTCAAATTATTCAGCCAGAGATGCCTCTTGGAGATACAACCACCATCCACTTTGTCTGCATCCTTTTCCTATTGCTCAAATGCTAACTTTTGAATGGTGTCGGAGTCATCATGCAGATGTGTTGTTTTGTTTTGTTTTTTTAAAGAACATATTTCTTTCTTCTTTAATTGTATTTGTGGAAATATATTACATTCAACTAGCAGAATGCAGCATATTATTCTTGAAGAGACGTTGTCACATGTTTGGAGTAAATACTTGCAGATTTAAGACTCACTTCAAGGGTGTTTCTTTGTTTTTAAAGAGGGTTTGTGCTCATTTTGTCCTGTTTTATTATCGGACATGTGTTCTGTGTTCTAAGTGTCATTTTCAGTAGAAGGGTAGTAACTCGAGTAAAATACCGTAACTAAGGCGCATTAAAAAAAAAAAGGTATCTCCTACACCATATATAAATTATATTATATTGGATGTGTATTGTGACCAAAAGGGTAACTTTTGATGGGGAAAAAGAGGTTCAAACATTTAAAAAAATGTAACAAATAAATAAATAAAATACCTAAGAAATAGGACATTAATTTTCCAGTGTATAGTTAAAAAATGTAATTTAAAAAAAATGACAAAAAACTAAAAAAAAAGAAGAAAACAAGTTTATTGTCAGATGCAGAGTAAGGTGTACTGTAAAATAAATACATACATACTATAATAAAACAAAAAAAATCTAACTTAGTTAATATTAAACTTGCAATTCACAGCTAAATATAAGAAGTGCTACTGTATTTAAAATAATACACAGTATGCGCCTATTTTGGTAAAAAAAATGTAATTTAAAAAAATGACAAAAAACTTTAAAAAAGAAAACAAGTTTATTGTCAGATGCAAAGTCAAATAAATTTTTTTTTACAATTTGCAATTGTTAAAACACAAAAATAACGGGAAAAATCAAGCTCAATTTAAAAATAGTAAAAGTGTAAATAAAAGGGGAAACATACAGTTGATTTAAAGAAAATACATACTTTCATATAAAGTAAGATGTAAAAGGTTTAGAGTAAGGCGGACTATAAAATAAATACATACATACTATAATAAAACTAAGAAAATCTAACTTAGTTAATATTATACTTGCAATTCACAGCTAAATATAAGAAGTGATACTGTATTTAAAATAATACACAGTATTCGCCTATTTTGGTTCGAGCCAAATACATGTAGCTTCCTATCTTGACCGCTAGATGGCAGAAAAAACACACAAGTCCCATTGGGGAACTTCCTCAGCTAACCGCTACATATATTTTTTTTCCCGCTGCCGTATCACAACAAGTCTTTCAAAGTGGATCCATTTTAGCCAAATTAATGGCCAAAGTGTTGTTAGTGTGACTAGTTGACAAGGACCGTGTTCTCCGTGTTCTTCCGTGTTCAGAAAGCTACACCGTTTTTGTTCATCACCTCGTTTGAGTTGTTAATGCTGTCAACTCATTAAAGCGCTCGGTGTGACATTAGCATAGCGATGAATATGCATGTGGCACTGATATGACAGCTCCGCTATCTAGCGCCGAGTCTGAGTGACACACACACACACACACACACACATCACCCACGCGTGTCCACACAGCGGCGTGGAAGGTAACCGAGCACATTTAGTGTGCTATTTAATGCTACTTGATACACGCTGCAGCTTATTGCACGTGCACGAAAAGATGCCCCCTCCTCCCCAATCCATTCAATTCCTTTGACAGCTAACATGACAAGCTTCCGGATTGGCGCAGTCACGTGGGTAGCGGATAGTTCAAAGTGGGTTATCATCCGGAAGAAGGCCCATACGTCACGTGATGCATCCTTCTTCATTTTCAGTCTGTTTTATTTACAGCACACCAAAATATGGAGAGTAATTATTCATTTATTTTCTGCTTTCATTATTTCATGAAATGTTTATTTCACAAAACAAACCATACAAATTTGGATAATAATTATTTTATGTAGTTTTCTGATTGGTTTATTACACCGAATATAAGTATAATAAAATAATTATTTGTATATTTTTTGCGTTTCATTTGTAGCACCAAAAATATCGAGTGTAATTATTTATTTATCCATATACATAATTATTACATAATTATGCATTAAATGAATAAATAAATAAATGTTGTGTTTTGCTTTATTTATTTATAACTATTTATTTATCCATTTAATACATAATTATGTATTAAATAAATAAACAAACAAACAAACAAACAAACAAACAAACAAACAAACAAACAAACAAATAAATAAATAAATAAATAAATAAATAAATAAATAAATAAATAAATGTTGTGTTTTGCTTTATTTATTACACCAAAAATGTTTGGTTGAATTTATTTATGACACAAAAATATTGGTGTTATTTATTTATATACTAAGTATTTTATATATCTATATAAATGTATTATGAAGTTATATATATTTTTTATGTATTATTCATTTGTTTTCTGATTTCAAAAATATTTTCATTATTAATTATTTATTTATTAATTATTATTTTCTGCTTTATTTACTTAACCGGTCTCGTGAAATTATTTATTTATGTATTTATGTATTGGAAAAATATGTAATAAAAAATACAGGCATCAAAATGAAGTAGGTTTAACTAAACAAGCTTACAGTAATATTATATTATTTAATACTCCGTTTTATAGTACGTCATAATGAACAGTGAAGGAGGGCATGTATAAATATTGACATATACACCGTACATATACATAAAACACCCCCAAAAGTATCATCATCATCAAAATCCCCGATATAAGAAATATTCCTCATATCCAAAAGGCAAAAACAGGAATGTCATTTTCATATGCAAATGTAATTAGTGTCCACATCCTGTATTTCCCAGGAGACGATGACGCCATGCTATCATACGCCCCCCCCCCCCCACTTCTAATCCCCAAATACCTGATTCACAGCTTTAATGAAGTGTTGGGACCCCCCCCCGCTGCCAGAATATCCACGTTGGGTCTGAGTGATGTGTGTAGACCTGGTCCAGTGTCCCACAACCAGGACTACAAAGATGGCTGTCATGCTTCTTTGTTTATGTGCAACTTCACCACAAAAGTCATCTAAATCCTCGTTTTTGGCGAGAGCTGCCAATTGCAGAAAGCCCCCCCCCACCATCATGGACACACAAATCCCATTCATTGTTCCCGCAGCTGTGTCGGATCTCAATAGACGTGTGTGTAGGTGTGTCCTGAATGTTGTGTTGTGTTCGAGTACATTTCCCAGCCTGATTGTGTCAGACAAGACTATCCGCTGATGAGCGGCCTTTATGAGAATCAGGACGGCCGACAAAATAAAAGCTTGTGTGTTTGTCAGTTTGGACACAAAAAAAAAAGGATGGTTCCACACAATCTGCTTCTGGTTGGTGAATCACCGCATCAGCAACTTGTCTTGGAGATCAAGCTCTAATCTCGCCGCCTTCGCCTCAATCGCATTAGAGTGGATGAGCGTGAGAGTGTTGCTTCCATCTTTCACTCCGATGTGGAATGTACTGTGATGGAGGTGTGGGGGGAGGGGCGGCTGTCATACAGGTGTAGCAGGGGAGTGGCCATGTTGAAGTCACATTCTCCAACCAAATGCTGACGCTTCTCCACGTGTGACGTGTTAAAACATCTACCACCACGTTCCGCTGGGTCCTACTTTGGTCCCACTTTGGTCCACATGAAGTACACCACCACAAAGAGCCCTAGTATCGTATAATGTGAAACCTTGGTTAGCATTCGCCTTGGTTAGCATTCACCTTGGTTAGCATTCGCCTCGGTTAGCATTCACCTCAGTTAGCATTTGCCTCAGTTAGCATTTGTCTCAGCATTTGCCTTGGTTAGCATTTGCCTCGGTTAGCATTCACCTCGGTTAGCCTTTGCCTTGGTTAGCATTTGCCTTGGTTAGCATTTGCCTTGGTTAGCATTTGCCTCGGTTAGCATTTGCCTCGGTTAGCATTCGCCTCAGTATACGTCCCACTTTGGTCCACATGAAGTACACCACCAACAAAGAGCCCTAGTATCGTATACTGTTAAACCTTGGTTAGCATTCGCCTTGGTTAGCATTCACCTCGGTTAGCATTCGCCTCAGTTAGCATTTGTCTCAGAATTTGCCTCAGTTAGCATTTGCCTTGGTTAGCATTCACCTCGGTTAGCATTTGCCTCGGTTGGCATTTGGGGAGTGGCCATGTTGAAGGCACATTCTCCAACCAAAGGCTGACGCTTCTCCACATCTGTTGCATTCTACTGTCTCATTTTCCAAATTCAGACCCCCCCCCCCCACCACCACTAAATCCTGTCAGAGCGTACCCGTACCTGGCCCAACCCCCCCCAGGCCAGCTCCCAGCGTCCCATGTGTCCCTATATATGTGCACGTATATATCTATGAGCGTACTGGAATGGGGCCCTTTTTCCTCTCTGCAGGGTGCCGTGATGTCATGATGTCATCCTCCCACCACTGCTGTGCTTTCACACCAGAGTGAGTCACATGGCTCCAGCTCTCGTCTCATGTGTGCATGCAGTACTTTGGATTCCGTACATGCCTCTACCTTTTCCCCAAACACGCCTGGAAGTGAGTTTTTCCACTCCACAAAGATTTTGACAGTCACCTCGGATCATTCCACGTGAGTGTAGTCTTAAAAGGAAACTCTCAAGCTCTGCAACCATTCTGTCCGGTGGACAGTGATCAATTATTTTATTTTATTTTATTTTATTTTATTTTATTTTATTTTATTTTATTTTATTTTATTTTATTTTATTTTATTTTATTTTATTTTATTTTATTTTATTTTATTTTATTTTTAATTAGCCTATTATTATTATTACTATCATCATTATTCTTCTTCTGATTATTACTACTAGTAGTAGTAGTAGTAGGCTAGTATTAGCCTGCTTATTGGCTTGATTATTAGCCTGCTTTTGCCCTATTATATGAAATTTGTCAGATATTTTTTGTAAAAAAAATCAATATATATTTTTTTAATCAATAAGAAAAAATCTTAAAATATAATAGGCCTAATGATGCCACTGTCTCTAATCCATATGGGACTTTCTGCTTTATTGACGTGCTACATTAGCATATTTCATCCTATGTTTCAGTGTTTCCCACAGGACTGCACTCTGTTTGGGTGATGATGTCATCTCAAATGACATCATCTCTAATTTGCATAATTGGCAGCACAAAATATGAAAAGCAAAACAAAGATGTTCAGAAATGAGGTCAGCCAGCCGAATAACATTTTTTTTAAGTGTATTATCAGGATTAATCACCATTTGCAACCATGATACCACATGTGTGAAAACACAAAATTTAGCGTTAATTACGCTATTTAATTAATTTAACATAATTGATTAAATGAATTATTTACCGTCGCCAACGCGCTATTTTTTAATATTTTTTTGCTATTTTTTTAGCATATCCAATAAGAGCAGAAAAAGTTGATAGATGTCTAGCGTCTTTAAAAAAGGGAATCTAGAGGTTGCTAAGTTGGCAACACTGATCCCTCCTGCTACATCTTCTTCCAATATACCGAGGGCCAATAAAAATGAACCACGGGATGTCCCTGCTCTAAGGTGACCACAATTTGTTCTTATTTCAAAATAATTTCTTTTTCAAATCTAATAGAAACAGAAATAATCTGTTCCAGGGTAAAAATACGTTTATCACAGTAAAATCTAAAAACACAAATATGATGACATTTTTTTTCTATTGATAAAACAAACATTGGTCTCATTGCTGGAATACAAACAAAGCAAAACAAGTGGTGTTACTTTAGACTGAGTTGTGAAATACGTAGCATGGATTCATTCCTAATCTACGCCCTGCCCTCCGTGTCCTTTCTCTGCTGTATGAGGCAGACGACATAGGCTCATCTCATACTTTCAAGTTGTGTGCCACTTCAGGCATATGTTCCCGAAGACCCTTGGATGAATTTCTAAATTGGTTCCGCTGTAGTAAGATGTATAGTAACAAGTACATAGAGTACATAAACATTGCTAAGAAAGCTGTTTTTATGTAAGCACGCATTGTCGGACTGCTAATTCCCTGCAGCCAAACTGAATAGATAATTCGATTTGTATCAAATTCTTTCATGACTTGCCTGGAGGGACGCACATAGGATCAAATGTACACATGCTCTCTAATGCTATCTAATGTGTCATCTAATCCGCTAAGGTTTAATAGTCTTGTTGTGATTGCAAACAAAAATACTTGAGGGCTGTCTGGATTAGTTTCAGATCATGGGACTTCTGGGGCATTGGAGGGTGAAGTCGCATGTTGGTGCCAGAATGCGACCCCTCCCTAATTCCTACAGCAGGTGGACGGTATTAGCTTGTGTATCAGTGTGAAAACATCTACCACCACGTTCCGCTGGGTCCCACTTTGGTCCCACTTTGGTCCACATGAAGTACACCACCACAAAGAGCCCTAGTATCATATACTGTGAAACCTTGGTTAGTGTTCGCCTTGGTTTGCAGTCGCCTCGGTTAGCATTCGCCTCGGTTAGCATTTGCCTTGATTAGCATTTGCCTCGGTTAGCATTCGCCTCGGTTAGCATTCGCCTCGGCATACGTCCCACTTTGGTCCCACTTTGGTCCACATGAAGTACACCACCACAAAGAGCCCTAGTATCGTATACTGTGAAACCTTGATTAGTGTTCGCCTTGGTTAGCATTTGCCTCGGTTAGCATTGCCCTCAGTTAGCATTTGTCTCAGCATTTGCCTTGTTTAGCATTTGCCTCGGTTAGCATTTGCCTCGGTTAGCATTTGCCTTGGTTAGCATTCACCTCGGTTAGCATTTGCCTTGGTTAGCATTCGCCTCAGTTAGCATTTGCCTCGGTTAGCATTTGCCTCGGTTAGCATTTGCCTCGGTTAGCATTTGCCTTGGTTAGCATTTGCCTTGGTTAGCATTCACCTCCGTTAGCATTCGCCTCGATTAGCATTCACCTCGGTTAGCATTCGCCCCGGTTAGAATTTGCCTCGGTTAGCATTTGCCTCGGTTAGCAGTTGTCTTGGTTAGCATTTGCCTCAGTTAGCATTTGTCTTAGTTAGCATTTGCCTTGGTTAGCATTCACCTCGGTTAGCATTCACCTTGGTTAGCATTCACCTCGGTTAGCATTCGCCTCGGTTAGAATTTGCCTCGGTTAGCATTTGCCTCTGTTAGCATTTGTCTTGGTTAGCATTTGCCTCAGTTAGCATTCGCCTAGGTTAGCATTTGCCTCGATTAGCATTTGCCTTGGTTAGTATGTTTTTCAGTTAACGCAAAACATTTTATCTAAACATTTGCTCGGTTTATGTTAAAGCCCTGAAATATGCAAGAAACCGGTGACAATAATAATAATAACCATTGCAGTTTGAAAAAGTATCATCCTATTACTGGTTGATGGGTTTTATTTGCTAGAACTGCTTTTCCTCGCCTATGTCAGCTAATCTGCAAACTGATTGAATATCCTCACAATGGCAATACAACACAATTGTAATTACACAAACTCCTAATGAGACACACTTGTCTCCACTCCACACACAAACAACAAGCGCATCAAATTCAAGCCCCCCCCCCCCCCTCAAGTCCGCTTTACGCTTCTCGAAAAGAGCCGGCGCATGTGAAAACAACTTGTCGCCTTTCTTCATGTCAATCTCCATTAGTGTTGGAGTGCCGCTTGAGTGGAGTCTTGTGAATGGCTGCTATTCTTTTGGTAACCCCCCCCCAGACAGGAATTCCACTGCTCTGCCTCTCCGGGTTACTGCGGTGGTGTAATCTAGAGGTGGTGTGTGACATCTTCATAAACTTGTTTCTCAGACAGCCATCACCATCACGTTAAAAAACCTCCGCTTTAATAAAGAGACGGCCACGGAAAAATACAATAATTCAACCACCAAGTCTGACTTTTAAAGGGGAACTATTATGCTTTTTCCATTTTTCCGACCTATAAATTGAGTCGGGATGTTGGATTCTCGGGTTAATCAATGCTAAAGTTTCAGGAAATGACTTTGATTGCATTTTGAACGGAAGTTTGGGATGGCTCAAAACGCTCGTTTTCAAAAGGCGTGGTAAATCTGGCACATTGTGATGTCACAGAGGGGCGGCCTTCCTTATATGGGCGTGGCTGCCTACAAGGAGACGAGATGCTGGTAGCCGTGATGCTGCAGACGCTAAAATGAGTGGGCCACATCAGGTCCGCGGGCCGCAATTTGTGCACCGCTTTGTTCTATGAAACAATACACCCAGCATTGTATTATACAGAACATTGGACACATGCGACAAAGTAATATGACTCAATGATACAACAACACATTTAGCATATTTTTTTCTATTTCTATATCAATAGTTTCTCTGTTCTTAAAATCCATATTGAATTTCATATGGCCGTTAACCCAATTAGGCTACTTGCGTTAATCCCCTTGGAGCAATTTTTCACCCGAGAACAATTCCAACCACCTACACAGATATGAAACGGGTGGGTAGTGTTAAGACGCGCGGAGCTGCAGGAAGCAGCAAGGTTTTCACGATGCTAATCTTCCTTCCTTTATTAGATTGTTATGTAACCCAGGAGATGACAATTAAGACTAATGAATGCACATATGGAACACGCACATAAATAGTACACATGAGAAAATGGGAGTAAATGATGCAAAATGCAACAGTCAGTGGGAGCGGAATACAAAAGAAATGTTTTAATGTGGGATTAGGACGAGATGAATCCCTGCATTTGGATTCTAAGTGCGGAGCGAGCGTCCTTTAATCAGAGCGTTGCTCTTTATTTGATGAAATATTCATGCTGACAGCATCAGACCATGATGATGTGGCGTTCAAGTCATTTTTCACACATGAACAGAAAAAAATGTCTGATGGAAGCGTGTCGGCACAAGCAACCTTGAAAGCAAACATCTGTGTTTCCCACAGTGATGCAATCTATGTGTGGTGGTGGATGGAGGGGCTGATGTAAATGACACCAACATTTCATGTTTTTTTTTTTTTTTTACATCACAAGCTGGAGATGCTGGAGTCTCCAAAAGTGTCAGAGGGGTTTGGGTACCCTTTAAATGTTTTTCATTCAATGATTTAATGACACTTTTTAAATAAAAGTAACATTGCTAGTTACAGCACATCCTGCTTTCATAGTCCCCTCATGAGGACAAGTGGTAAAAAAAATGGTTTAGGATTTGAACTAATGGTGCTAATGTGCAGCAATGCACATAAAAAATGAGAAAATGTTGCAAATTCCTAATACCCGCAACAGTGTTTTATTCTGCAGTAGACAGTAGCTCCACATACTGTTTAAAATAAGAAGTACAAAACAGTTAAGTGCATGGACTATGATGGGGTTAAAAATGGCTGCCCACATTTGGCCCGCGGGTCGTAGTTTGAACATGCCTTATATGGGGAAATGGACCAAGCTAAAGTTAGCATAGTTTAGAGTGCATTTCCCTGATCGTTTTATCCGTTTTTCTGGACCATTTTTTCATCTTTTATGGTGTTTTAGGTGTACAAACATGCATTCATGGTCTCATATTGGTTTTAGATTCTAATATTGGAAGAATAAATGTAAATAAATCAATCCATTCAGTAGTTTAAAGTGGTCTAATAGTAAAGTAAACTTGTCCCATAGACTCTCGCGGCTCGAGATTATGTTGCCATAGCAACCCGCTGTCTCGCTCTCGCGCTCTCTCTCTCCACCTCCTTCTCTCTCTCTCGGCCTTGTTCCTGTGATATCGCGAGACTACAAAGCGGGCTCAGTTTTTGATGATTGGTCTCGCGAGAGTTGGCGTGTGGACTGAGAGGGGCGGTGACCTCATCCGCTGAGAGAGGCGGAGCGAACCTCTTGCAACTTTGGATGAACTTCTGATTCAAACAAACGGCAGGAAGGCACACACACACGGACACACACGGACACACACACACGGGGCTGGAATTGTACAAAGTGTACAAATCCGGGAAGTCTTTTTGTTTTGCTTTTGAATGAACATCAGCGAGGGTGTGTTTTTTTCCTCTCTTTGACGAACCACGGGATGACAATGTGCCGTGAATGAAAGAGGTGAGTTGACCACCGCCGTTCACGTTTGAACGCAAACATTTAAAAAGGTGACGCTTCATTGAGTCGTCCTTATTTCGGGGCTTCTTCACGCTTCCTTGAGGCTAAACCGAGCGGAAAAGTTTCGCTAGCAGCCTAAAAAAACAGCTTCCACTCGGTTGTTGAATGACAACACTTGGTTCATGGCTAACTAGTTAGATTTAGCTGGAATGAAATATGCCGGAACTTCTAACCCCGACTCATAGTTACTCTTTAGAGAAACAGGAAACCTTACAGAGGGACTATTAGATCAGATTTGGATGTCTTTTTACAGCCGGCCATGTAAATCCTTTCCCTTGAGGAGCATCTGCATCCGTGACAGGATTTGTGCTTGTGTCGTTGTTGCCTGCACCGCAGCGTTGGTTTGACTGATCAATCAAAATGGTGACTAGTTCAGCTCCGATGATGTAACAGCTGTGCATTGAAGTGATGGAGGTGATACAAAAGCACAGAAACAAGTGATCAATGAAGTTACTGTGACCTTTTGTGTGCATCCATCGCTTCATGCATTGGTATTTGCACCAAACACCCGATTGGGGTACAGACCCCCGGAATTTGTTGTGTTGTTTTGTGAATGCTGCCCATCTCCACCTGTGGAGTCTGTCCTCAGGCAACCACTTTCAGCCCCACAGGGGGCTCACACATGAACACGCACGGATGCGAGCCGCTTCCCCCCTCTGAAAAGCCCTCAGCGGTCCATTCAAAGACGCCTTCTCCCAAAGAAATCCACCCCGGCTGGGTGGGAGGCGGGGTAGACCCTGGTGTGATCACCATTCATACAAAAAACGCCTTCTAAATAGACAGGCTGTTGAGGGATGATGTAACCAAATTTAGAGAATAATGTAATCGCAGTGTCACCATCCCATAACCTTTATTCACCGTAAACCAGTGGTGTCCGAACGGTTTGATTAGCGACGCTTAGATGCTAGAACCAGGCCGGTATCTACATCTTAGCTTTGTGTGAAAGGTCAAACCTTGGTTAGGGTCATTCATTCCGTCCAGAAGGTCCTACTCTAACCAAAACGGATGTTAACCAAATCCATTTTCCCCATAACAAATTTAATCTGTGGAGTTTGCATGTTCTCCCCGTGCATGCGTGGGTTTTCTCTGGGTACTGCGTTTTCCTCCCACATTCCAAAAACATGCTAGGTTAATTGGCCACTCCAAATTGTAGGAATGTGAGTGTGAATGGTTGTTTGTCAATATGTGCCCTGTGATTGGCTGGCCACCAGTCCAGGGTGTACCCCGCCTCTTGGCAGAAGACAGCTGGGATAGGCTCCAGCACCGCCGCGACCCTTGTGAGGATAAACGGTAGAAAATGAATGAATGAATTTAATCTGTTCCAGAAAGCCAAAAATGTTGAAATTATGAATGTCCGATATTGGCTTTTTTTTGTATTTAATTGATTAATCCAATAGTGAAACAAAGCAAAGGTAGCACAAGAGAAATTAATTCATTGGCTTTTCCTGTTCAATGCTGGAGCCTACCCCAGCTGACACTGCATGGAGTTGGGCTACTCTCCGTATCGGTTGCCAGTCAGTCACAACACAACTCATTGACACCCACATTCAGCCTGTCAGAGTAATGGGAATGTTTTCGGACTGTGGGAGGACACTCGAGAAAATCCAATGCAAGCACAGGAAAAATGTCGGCGATTGGATAATGTTTGTCGCATGTACTCCTATTACATTACTAGCGTTCTTTCCTTTCCTGCTGTGCGACTGCTGTTGCTACTCCTTTCCTCTCCGCCTCCCACAATCCCTTCAACCATCATCAACAGAGTCTTTCCTCATCTCGCTTCCTTCCTGTTGAGGAAGCCATGCCAGGATTCCGACCTTGTCATCATTCCTGTCTACTTTGCTCAGCCTATCTCTAACACTCACGCTCCTTTTTATAGTCGTCTTCCATTGATTAAATGATGCTGCTTAAAATACGAGCCACCTGTTCGCTTGGGAGATACCTGCGGAGAAATATTATTCAGAACTTGCTGGGAAGAACTTTGTGGAGCTTCTTTTTCCATGTGCGCTGCCGGCGAGGCTAAAGTGCTGAAAGCCAGCACAAATATGATGTTAGCATGCAATAAATCGCCAATCTGATGGCAGGTCACTATATTATAGCATATGATATAACATCCAAGCACAGTGCTTTCTTAAAAAAAAGGGTCATAGCCAAAGTGCACATATTTTTGTCATCTGTGTCTTATTGAGTCCAAAAGAAGGGATGCGGGAATGGGTTTGAGCACATAAAACGCAGAGGATCGTAGAACAGGCTAAGATTCATGTTGTGACAGATGAGGCAAAAGTGAAAAAAAGGTGATACAATAGTTAGGCTGGTGCCGAAGTAAACAGAAGGAACAGATTGAGAATCTACAGAACCGAGTTCCACATTATGAGAACAATGCTCAAATCCTGTGAGCAACAGTACAAGGTACAAACAAAAAGCACCAGATAACTATCCAACGCTAAAACGTACATTTCCATAAATCAGAGTTGAGTCCCCAAAGTATTCTGGTCTAGTCTCATCTGTCAAAGCGTAACTCTCATACAATCCAACATTTATGGAAGTGTTGCTGAAATTCTCACCAACTGCTTTGCCATCTGTTTCCCAAATCCAGACAGAACTCTGAAATATCTTCCTTGTTGTATCACTCGGTCGTCATGTTGGCTCCTTGTGTTGCTGTTGGAGGAAGAGGTGTTGTTCTGTTCCTGCTTCATGGCTGCAGATGTCTAGATGGCTGCAGAGTCATGAGGCCATGAGGCGATCGACACTATATGTCATGTTGGACTTTCACGGATCCTAACCAAATCAGTGAATGTTGTTTCCCACAGGACTGCAATCTAGCTGAAATCAGGAAAAACCTGAACAAAACAAGCAAAACCCCCCCCAATTTGTCGCACAATTATCGACCAGCAAAATTGGTTATCATGACAGGCGTACACAAGACCGATCTCAAGTGAAACTGGATTGTAACTCTCATTTTGTTGACTTTTAGAGCCTGAAAATGTAAACAGTAAGTTTGAGTTTATAGAACCCAATAAAATCATATATAGAACCGAAGGAAAAGCGTGTTTCGCTCGAACATTGGCATCAAAACTAATGGCAGATCTCGGCAGATCTCGGCGTACACAAGACCGATCTGAAGTGAAACCGGATAGTAACTCTCATTTTGTTGACTTTTGGAGCCTTAAAACTCAAACAGTAAGTTTGAGTTTATAGAACTCAATAAAATCATTTATAGAACCGAAGGAAAAACGTGTTTTGCTTGAACATCGGCGTCAAAACACTTATGGCAGATCTCGGTGCCGCTGTAGTCTTTGTGTTTATACCACTTCTCCAGCAAAATGTACATTTATCGCACGACTACCGTACGTGTTCCTGCACATCCTGCAACAAACGGTATACAAACTGACAGTGCATGTTCACTGGTTTGTTTTCATGAACAAATCCAACATTTTCAGTCGGAAATTCCGGCTTTTAATATATAAATCTATTGTCAACGTTTGGTACCAGACTGTAGATTAGTAAACTTTCTTTGGTTGATAGCTAAAACGTCTTAAACTTCAAATGCTAGTGGATTATTGCAGCTTTGTTTTAGCAAAGATTATGTTCTTTGTTCTCGTCTGAACTGCGGTATTACCGCATTGGCATTAATTTACTTTTATTGTCTGCAAAACATATGAAATACTTTTAAAACATGCCGTTTGTCGGCTCAGGGGTCCGCGTCAACTGGAGGAGATCCTTTGGTGTTCCGTTCTTAGAGATACTTTTCCTTCAACGCAATGGCAGACGTTCTGGGACCAAATGGCATACAGGCGGTCGTCGTATAGTTCCGTTCCTACGACCATGACGTACATTGAGTTTCATTCCGCTCTAGTAGGAGGCTTTGGTCTATCAGGACTTTCCATCTGCCACCAGCCTCATGAACGAGACCCCTACTTACCCCATAGACGACATACATATAACTCAAGATGCAGTATTTGCAGCCTTAATGTTGCTGTAAATAATGCTATAATTCTATGTTTTTTCCTTAACTCTATCAATAGTTTTTCTGCTGCTGCTGTGTGGTTCTTCCGCCGTAACCGAATGCTATAAAACCTGTTAATACCTGTTTTATTCAAAGGAAACTCCAAATAAAGTTTATGTAATTGTTTAATGGCACCTTTTGAGGCTCCCTAATAAAACCTGTGTTACTTACTTCCTTGTGCCAAGGGAAAGGTGCCTCGCCTCGTAAGGAAAGACAGCCTGCTTATGTTTGTAAGTCCCAGGGAGGTCCATGCCAGAGGTAGAAAATGTCTTGTCTTGATTTACTGATTTACTGCAACAGGTTTTTGGCTGAACCCTCTGTAGCCTTTCCTTGTACTCTAACCAACCAGAGATGCGAGATGTTTTCTGCCACCTTTTAGGTAGTAATGTGGTACTGCTTTGTGGTGTTGTGTAGTAGTACTGATGTGTGTCTATACCAGAAAAATAATGTCGCAATGCCGAGATCTTCGACATCTGCCTTGCAGGCGGTGGAAGCTGAAACCACAACAGGAAAGTGGCGTGTCATGATATGTCGTTTTTGCTGTAACTTTCTGGAACGGTTCATTAAAAGTGGGACGATGTGGGGGCATTTTGGCATACAGGTGATGGCCTAGCAAGGCTGATTTTGCTCAGGGACGACAATGGCATGCCTAATGTATGCCGGTGCTGTGTGTACACAATAGCGATGACCTCATAGTTTACGGCCTCGTTTAGGCTCGGTATGCAGAAGAACAATAAAATCAGTGCTCCTCACTAAAATGTCCTGCCTACTGGCACTATGCATACATGTGTTCCCATTCCTCACATGTGTATTTAGCCTCTTTTTTTACCGAGGTTCTTTAAATATTTACCCAGGGCTGATCTGGTTAATGGTTATTAAGGAATGTACATGTAAGGGAATCCAACTCAATCAGCTATGTTTCCCATACCAGCTTGGGAATTACATCGAAAACCCGAAACCAGATTTTTAAAGAATCTGTGAACACTTTAGTCTGACTGGGGGATCAACTCATACAAAACTACTTGATTTAAAAACTCCATTACTGTTGCATGCGTAAAATGTTTTCCTTGACAGTGGTCGAATTATATTGTTTTATACTTACCATATTTACTCATATTGATTCATACGTCATAATTGGCCCGCTGATGAATCAGTTGGGCTCTCGTCTAGTCCAGGAGTATTTTTACAGTTTTTCACTCATGCCTCCACCGGGTCTCTCCAGCTGTGAGGTAGTGGCTCAATGACTGGTTTTATGGCTGTGGGACATGGGAGTTTAGAGCCGGCTGCTGGTTTTCATTTGGAGTCAGCTGTAGCCCAGAAAGGCTGTTGAGTGCTCGAGTGCTGCCTTCTAAAACAGCAAGCTTGTTTAAGGTAAAGTGTCATCAATGAGCCTGCAGGCTTTTTTTGTGTATAATGAAGTGACGGTCCACAGACCGTTAGTCCTTCACAGAACTGCCACTATTGAGGAAAGGTTGAAGAAATTACATGCGTTTCTTCATTTGCCACATAGACTCTATATGGTACAGTACGTTCTCTTTGTCGGCTTTTGACACCAACAAGGAGAAAAAAAATTATTGCAATAAAAATGTACTTGTTTAATAAATGTGACAAAGTGGAGACCCGGTGGGAAGAGATGTGTCAAACCACCAAGTCTTTATTTTTGTCATCACAAATGAATATTAAAAAAAACACAATACCAGTTGTGTGTATTTAGTTAGTTGATGGCTGACACAGCAGCTACAAAATATAATTAGTGTCCTAATTAAACACTGCTGTCTCAAGTATGACAATTCTCAAGTTGCACATTACTTACAGACACAGTCTCCAAGGCAGACTGGTGTCGGAAAGTATTTTGCAACAAAAGCGATTTGTTCTTTAAGATAAGATAAGATATGCCTTTATTCGTCCCTCAGTGGGGAAATTTGCATTGCACAGCAGCAAGAGTACATAATCAGTTAAGCAGTACAAAATACACAATATAGTAAAATAAACAATATAAACAACCCAAGTATTAACAAAATCAACAGTTTTACCCAGAGATAATATGAAACGAGATGAGATATATGACCAGTCTATACACTGAGATCTTGCTAGTGAGTCATTATATGAGGCATTATAAAAATACTTCTCATAGAACATAATATATTGAATTTAGAGCCTTAATATTGCACGTGGCGGTTGATCAGATATTGCGCAGAGAATCAACAGTCTTTAGTAATCAACAGTAGAACATAGGTACTTTTCAGCAAAATTAGAAAGAAATAAGTATTATATACGTGTATATATATATATATATATATATATACATTTTATAAGTAAAAGGAAAAGATACATTTCAAGCATAACTTTCATATATTTACCTAATATACAAACAATTTAGTTTTACATGAAAATAGACCTCCAAATTGTCCATAGGTATGAATGTGAGTGTGAATGGTTGTTTGTCTATATGTGCCCTGTGATTGGCTGGCCACCAGTCCAGGGTGTACCCTGCCTCTCGCCCGAAGACAGCTGGGATAGGCTCCAGCACCCCCGCAACCCTTGTGAGGATAAGCGGTAGAAAATTAATGAACGAACGAACGAACGAACGAATGAATGAAAATAGAAATTTTTTTTGCAACATTTTTTTATAACACCATCAACTATTTACAAATTTCACATTTGCAACTGAACTGTGTGTGTGTGTGTGCACGTGTACTTGTGTTACAATTTCCTTTCAATGTGTAACCGCCTGTACGCTACACAACCTGGTTGCTGTGGAGGATGCATTTCTATATCTATATATATCTATATTCTATATTTCCATGCAGGCTGAGCTTTTCTAAAATGGACTTCAACCACCTTGTGGACATTTTTTGGGCTTAAAACTCAACCAAAGAAATCTGATGGCTTTACAGCAGGGGTCTCAAACTCAATTTACTTGGGGGCCACTCGAGCTTGGGTCTGGGTGAGACTGGGCTGCATTAGGTTTTCAACCCCCCCCCCCCCCAAAAAACGCATTTATTAAAACCAAAATCTTTTTTAAAACGTTGCGTTGGTTCCAATTTTCTACAAGAAAAGCTCTGATAAAACATTCCACTGTTCTCAAATATCATACTTACTATTTTTCTACACAAAATAATATGAAAAATAAATAATCGAATCAAGAATAAAGAAAATCAATCAGTAATAAATAATTATAATAATAATAATAAAATAATAATAAAATATAAGCAAATATATAATATAAATATTATATATATAAATATATAAGCAAATAATAAAAACTTAAGAAACCACATATAGTTGGTGGGTAGACAAATTATTTTTTTCAGATTAAAATGAACAAAGCATTATTAGAGCCCTGTAGACATGACAAAACACGACTATAGTCACATTTATACTCTTTTTATTTACAACATATTGCGCAACTGCAGGGTCTTGAGACACATGCTAACTCGCAAACTAGAGAGCTAGCGACCTAAACGGTAGCCTTCAAGTTGTTTCCATTAAACTTAAATAAACACTTTTTTAAATTACCACTTCCACACGGATAGGGAGGATAATTATTAACAGTTATTTAACCTTTAACATGAACATTAATCAAACGTAATATTTTTTTCTGGGTACATGATACCATACAGCATCCATATCAAACTTGCGCGGGCCGCACTAACATTACACATTCATATCAAGGCGGAGGCCTCAAACTAGTGTCCTGCGGGTCACATTTGGCCCGCGGGCCGCGTGTTTGAGACCCCTGCTTTACAGGGAAACAGGCAATTGAACCATCATGCAAAATCTGCTAGACGGTTCCATCCATAGCAAACTAATTGTGCATAATATCAATTAAAAGGCCTAATGATAATGTCCATGATCGCCAACCAGAGGGAGTTTGGATCTCCTATTATGTCAGCGAACATGAAGAACCCCTTTTTAATTTAACCTCATTTCATACAGACGAGAAGCATCTAAAGGGTTAGCGCCCAAAGCACCAGTGGTTTCAGATTCAATGAACTAATGTTGCCAGGCAACAAGTGCAGTTCCACTTTGGGAAACTATTGCTTGGTAACAAAATTTGTTGCAGGGACAAGTGATGGATGCGACCATCTGATGGATATGAAATCTCATAAGAACACGCAGTTTTGGTCCAATTGCGGTCACTTTGACCAGATCTTAATAGAGTGGAATGTTTGTCATGTAGAGTGTACCGTGTTTGATTCCTTGAAGGATGCTAACTGTTAAATGACACGATAGACACCGGCCTCATCCTATAAGTTTGGAAACGGGCATCGCTCGGGTAGAGCCGGCCGTGGAGCGCCGTCATCTCACAAAGCACCTCTGCCTGCAAATAGCCGATTCTGCACTAGTGGGAGGCAGAGTAGGAGGAGGGGTGGCGTGAACAGGGCCTGCGGAGGTGGTGCTGTGTTACATAATATTTGATGCACCCAGCTGTGCTGTGTTGTTTAGCCCATGGGTGAAAGGATGCCAGCCACGTGAACTAATGTCTTCACCTGCGCTAGTCGGAGTAAACTCGCTATTAAGGATCGGGTCAATGAGCGGATTAACGTTATTAGGAGTCGGCGGCATCGATCATTGGCTAACTGAATAGGCAAAACGGCACAGCACCGGCACCGTTTCCATGACAGCACATTCACATTGTTAAATGCTGAAGTACAATCACTAAACCTAAGAGTGTAATGCTTATTATAGTGGGAAGGTGGCCATTTTACATTAGTAAACAAACTTGTGATGTGTGAACAAGTTCCTTAATACCGCTCTTGGTATTAAGAGATGTCGCAATACATTCATTCATTTTCTACCGCTTTTTCCACACGAGGGTCGCGGGGTTGCTGGAGCCTATCCCAGCTGTCTTCGGGCGAGAGGCGGGGTACACCCTGGACTGGTCGCCAGCCAATCACAGGGCACATATAGACAAACAACCATTCACACTCACATTCATACCTATGGACAATTTGGAGTCGCTAATTAACCTAGCATGTTTTTGGAATGTGGGAGGAAACCGGAGTACCCGGAGAAAACCCACGCATGCACGGGGAGAACATGCAAACTCCACACAGAGATGGCTGAGGGTGGAATCGAACTCTTCTCGTCTCAGAGCTTTGGGGCCTGCGTGCTAACCACTCCGACACTGTGCAACCCAACATTGTGTATATCTAGTCAATTATTACCTCTTCCAAGCATAGCGCTATCATTTATTTATCTGATATGTAATATCACGCTAGGTGTAAGCATGCTAATGTTAGCATTTCTAGCATGCTAGCATTTTCACATGTAGACACATATATAAACACATAGCACTATCATGCAAGGTGTTAGCAACCTCCTAGCTGTGAGGTCTGCGCGCTAACCACTCGACTGCCGTGCCGGTCGCAATACATGATTGGGAAAAACGCCCCACATATTCAGTTATAGTTCCACGTTAGCGATTTCATGTCAGATAAAATTTTCTTAGACGAGAGAACCTTAAGACCATCCAACCCCCCCGACTTAAACGTGTTTTGTTTTGCTAGGAAAAGGCCTAAAAGCCTATACTCATGCAGTCACGGCTTGACCCTTTCATTGGCTAAGCTGAGGGTCTAAGGCCACTGCTCAGAAAGCTTAGCGGTGGACCTTTTTTTTTTATTCAAAAGCTTTTCTGTCCCCTCCCCTTTGGGACATGCAAAGACTCACATCTGTCAAAGTGTCACACTGCTGCCCAATCCCCCCCCCCAGCATCCTGACAACGGTGATTACCAAGGAAACCCTGTTCACGGTTTCTCACGGCCATTACACATGCACTTGTCAATCAGGGGCCTTGTCTTGTGTCTGTGTCCTAGTCATGTGATCCCTCTTGTTCTGTGGGGGGCTTATCAATACCAGTGGTCCTTTTCATTGCAGAGGTGGCTACGGGTGTGGTTCTATTCTTACCCGTGGTGGGAATCTCCGGCCACCTCACGATTCCATTGGATAACCACAAACCAGCATAATCATAGTAATACTCGTCAACAAAAAGTAAATACAGTACTATGACAAGGCTAAACAGTAAGAGTAGTTGGTGTGTGTATAGTGTAAATAGTAGTGAAAAAGAGTTGGCGGAATGTTTTTGTTATGCAGCAAATGACTTTTATTAGCTTTGAGACTATAGATGCCATAGCACTGATTTATAACGGTTATTATCCAGCTTTTGCCACACTGTTCCCAAAAGGCGTCACACATTCCTACTCACATTAACAGTTGGGAGATAACTGCAGAGGCATGTTCAAGTACTTCACACGACGGCGGGAGAGTACTCGCACTCAGTACGCTCTTTAATGTAGCAGCGCTAACAGGATGATAAAGAAATAAAATGAAAAACGGACCGTAGGTTGATATGGAGCTCGAACAAATCCAATTTTTTAGGTTCACGGCATATTTTCATGGTTGACTGGCACATTTGTTTTGGTCTGCATTCTAAATTATTTCATGAAAAAATACCACAGGCTTGTCTGTGTCTACCCATGAAAATAGCAAAACATGCTAGTATGCTTATGTTAGCATGCTAACAATGCTAACATGCTAATGTTAGCATGCTTATGTTAGCATGCTAACAATGCTAACATGCTAATGTTAGCATGCTTATGTTAGCATGCTAACAATGCTAACATGCTAATGTTAGCATGCTTATGTTAGCATGCTAACAATGCTAACATGCTAATGTTAGCATGCTTATGTTAGCATGCTAACAATGCTAACATGCTAATGTTAGCATGCTTACACCTAGCATGATAGTGTTATGTGTTTATATATGTGTCTACATGTGAAAATGCTAGCATGCTAGAAATGCTAACATTAGCATGCTAACACCTAGCATGGTATTACATATCAGATAAATAAATGATAGCGCTATGCTTGGCAGAGGTAATAATTGACTAGATATACACAATTGTGGGTTGCACAGTGTAGGAGTGGTTAGCACGCAGGCCCCACAGCTCTGAGACCCGAGTTTGATTCCACCCTCAGCCATCTCTGTGTTGAGTTTGCATGTTCTTCCCGGGCATGCATGGGTTTTCTCCGGGTACTCCGGTTTCCTCCCACATTCCAAAAACATGTCTCCTCATGATGACATCATTTTTTTGACATTTTGTCGCATTTCAGGTTGACTGTTTGAATCGGCCAATTTTGTGATTCCGTTAGCATGCCCAGCAAATGGGCTTGGTATGGCATGCATAGAAACCACACTATTTCACGGCTGAATACAGATGATCACCATCTGGATGTGGAATCCAAATAAACAAGTTTCCTACTTGATACTTTTTCATCAACGCATCCTTACTGTGAACAAGATTTGGGGGAAAAGTTGGTATGCTCCAGCGACTACATCAGTCTGTTTTTCCTATAGGGAATACTTGTGTGAGCGAGGAAAGAAGAGGCTTGTGTCCCCATGACGGAGGAATGTGAAAATAAGGCAGCTGAGACTTAAAAGAGAACAACCGTGGCCAAGACAATCAAGATTGTTTTAGAATAGGACCAAAATGGAAGCTGGATGGACAAGGAAACGGCAGTTATGGGATTCTATTCTTCGGAATGTGCTGAAGCGTGTGTAGATCCATACGTTATACTAGTACTAGTTATACTAGTACTAGTTACACTAGTACAGTATCTTTGATTGCCTTAACCTATTGCAAACCTTTGCAAAGTGTTTCTTGTCGAGACAAAGCCTAATTGCACACGCATCTAATGTGTGAGTCCCGGTAGGTTCTTTTTTTGAAAGATATTTGCCTAATTGCAATTAAAACCGCCTTTGATCGGTTTCCATTTTTGTCCTATTGAGAGAAAGTGTGTTTTATTGGGGAAGATTACTTTCATTAATTTAATCCCAGCCATTCAGTACCGGCCTGTTTAGATGATTTTTACTGATCTATCAAAGCACAATGAATATTGTGTTCTGTGGCTAAAGTATATAAAGATGGAACCCACCAAAAAAAAGTTGATTGTTAATGAAAAATAAATGTCAATAAGCACGAAGCTAGGACCCAGAGCCTCGAAGTTCACGTCACTGCAAGTTATGATAAAGAAAATGATGACCACTTACCGACTCATATAAACTGTAACGGTAAATACGTAACTGGTGTCTTGATATGCCGGACTGTTGCACCTTCCAGAATATCCAGAAATATATTCAGTAGCCGAGGAGCAAGAGAATATGTTCCTTTTTGCATTTTTGAGTCCTGCCAAACATCTGGACACTATCTGTTTTATGACCTGCAACTGGAGCTTGAGCTTGACTCTGGATCCAGTCGGCCCAGCCATGATTTGCATTGTCAAGACGTCCTTAGACTCTTGCCAAGAACACATTCTTTTTAATCAAAGACTTCAGACTTAATTTGTCCGTCACACACAAACGTAAAGCGTGTATAAACAGATCCATACAGTAGAAACAAAAGGCCCTGTTGAAATGTTTGCTTTTGATGATGCAAAAATCAAGCGAAAGATGAATCATTTTTCCAGAGCGTGTTCGTGTTCGTGTTTGTCGGATTTTCGTCAACTTTGGGGACATCCAGTTCTATGTATTGATGTTGCTGTTTCTGTTAGTTACCGTATTTTCTGGACTATAAGTCGCACAAGGCCAAAAATGCATCATTAGATAGAAAAAAAACATACATAAGTTGCATTTTTTGCGGGTAATTTATTTTCCAAACCACTTGACCAAAACAGGCATTACCTCCTCTTGGAAGGCAAAATCTAACATTAATAAAAGAATAGAGAACAGGCTGAATAAGTGTAAGATATGCTAACACAATGGTTATTCAGCTACACAAAAAATAAATATAAATAGAAAAGGATTCCAGTGTTTATGTAACATGAACAGTGTTTTCATTTATAAGTCGCTCTTGAGTATAAGTCACAGGAACAGCCAACCTATGAAAAAAAGTGTGACTTATATTCCGGAAAATACGGTAATTAGTGAGCAGGATTACACAAAAACAAAAGCAGTATTACTTAATTGTTACTTATTAACTTTGGAATGAAGAGACACGGGCTTGTGTTGGAGCCAAGTAGGTTAGTGACCTACCAAATACGGGACCCAAGTGGAGCGGTATCGGCTGGTACATCATGACTTTTCATGCAAACAAGTCAGAAGCTTATGTTTACCATTGTTCGGCCTTGGTTAAAGTCATTTCCCCTTGTTTGATCTTTGCCATTGTTTTCACAGCCATTGTTCACTTTAATGTGGAAGAAATCTTGAAATGATTTATAACAATCTCTTTTTTTTTTTAAACGTCTAACCATTCATTCAAACTCTGGTATGTAAATGTTTCATGTCTATGCTGCGAACCGTCACTGGGAATTGCTGAAATGAACAGATGGTTTACATTTCCTGATCCATTCTAGATCATATTTGTGTAGGATACCTGGCGCTAATAGACGGAACAAGCCTCCAAACAGCGACTCACCAGAGTTAAAAGGCAGAAATCTACAGACACAAGCCATTAACAGAGATTTCACAGCACAATTTTGTGCCAAGGAAGTGGCCTGCCAACCCAAATCATGGCCCTAACAGTTCTGAGCTGCTTTGCTCTTCTGTCCTTTTATTTTTTTGTCTCCTCTCCAAAACCAACAACTCTGTCCAGTTTGAGTTATCTTCCAACACGGATTAAACTCTTTGATTTTCCTCCTCTGCTGCCACACTTGGGTACTTTATGCTAACATAGTATATATTGTTTTTCCTTAGCTAGAGTGGTCATACTTAATACTTAAATACTGCATCCCAGTTAAGTGTTTCTAATCAGACTGATTGTTAGTTAGCTCTGAGCCTCAGGCTGTGTCGCCTTTACAAGAGCTACCTTTTTAAACAAGGCAATTAATATCATGTCATTGCATCTTGTAAGACAGATTTCATTATTTTGGCCTTTTGTTATTCATTTGTTTCAGAAAGTATGAACAAAATATTAACAAAGCAATCATTTTTGTAGAGAATGTACAGTGCAAACAGAGTAGTTTGTTACGATGCAATAGTGTACGAAAACGGGGGCAGAATTGGCCAAAATCTTCTAGGTTAGAGGTTTGACTGCAAATTCGTCTTTTTCGTTTTTGTCCAGTAGAGAAAGTGCTGCAGATATTATTTGTTTTTATTGCAGGCCACATCCAAGTTATGGTTTCCCTTCCGAGCGACTGGACAGAGGAGTCGCCTCGTGTTATTATTCATTCAGTCACTGATTGTGACCATGAAACTTTGCACAAATAAATACCAGAGCCTGTAAACTGCAATTACTGCTGTACATTTGTAAAAAAATATATTTTCATGGAAAACAACCATTGGGTGTTTTATGTTGTGGCATAGTTGTTTAGACTGTTGCTGCACGTTCTACCCGTGCATGGGTGGGTTTTCTCCGGGGACTGAATTACGAATTCAACTACATAAAAAGCACATTCAGGCTGCACGGTGGTCAAAGTGGTTAGCCTGCAGCCCACACAGCTAGGAGACATGAGTTCGATTCCACCCTCTTTGCACGCTCTCTCCATGCATGCGCAGGTTTTCTCCAGGTACTCCGGTTTCCTCCCACATTCCAAAAACATGCTAGGTTAATTGGCGACTCCAAATTGTCCATAGGTATGAATGTGAGTGTGAATGGTTGTTTGTCTATATGTGCCCTGTGATTGGCTGGCCACCAGTCCAGGGTGTACCCCGCCTCTCGCTCGAAGACAGCTGGGATAGGCTCCAGCATACCCCGGTGACTGTAGTGAGGATAAACGGCATAGAAAATGTATGGATGTTTTGCTGAAACTTGCCTATGTTATACTGCTACTGGTAGAAACTAACTTTTTTTTCTGATGAAAGACGAGAGTCTAATCTTTCTTTTGGTATATACCACGTCTACAGTATATAGCCCAAGAACGCAATATTTTGTGTGCCTTGAAAAATCAGTCAAAACCATCAAATATGGCCGGATTTGAAAAATGGCCGTGGATTGAATGAGTTAATTCCTGAATGAGGAATAAATGTTTGATGTGTTTTTACTGACAGACTTGTCTCCAATGTGAATTTACCATTTGGCTTTTTCCCATTGATGAACATATAGAATCCCTTTTCACTCGTTAGATACATTGTGTGTGTTTGGGGATCAATTGTTATTGACGTGATTGTACTGAAAAGGAGGCAGCACTTGTGGGGGAAAAACAGCACGTTTTGTTTCCATAAATGCTGTTCTAAACCCTCAAAGTATGTTTTCTACCCCCTGGCTTCTCTTCTCTTATCTCTCACCTCCTCCTCCAGCCAGCGAGACTGCTCTACTCTCCTCCCACGCTCATCTACACATAGAAACAGACATTACTGTATTGGCACAAGTATACAGTATAGAGGCGAGAGAGCCACACGGATGATGGATAGTGGAGAAACCAGGCAATGGCAAAACATGGAAGAAAGACATATATATTATTCATATTAAAATGGGGGGAACGGCAACTTGTGATTCCATTAAAAGCTGAGGAAAACGTGATTGGGACTTTAAAATGTCCATACAGTAGAACCCTGCTTTTTTGATGGGGTTCGCGGCACCACCAAGGACCAGCCTATGATTTCCGCGTTACTGGAATCATGGAATTGACCATTAAAAACGGAATCTACTGAATGATTGTGAGAAGATGGAAACATTTTTTGAGGAAGTATTTCACCGGTGGACCGCTGAATTCCGACGGAAGCTTATCACAAAGCTAAACATGTTGAAACGGGAACCCAAAATGTGTACTTGTACCTCGATTTACAAATTATTAAAGACTTATGGCAAATTAGATGTAGTCTATGGGGAGAAAACTGTATTTTATACAAAAATAATCAATATTTTAAAGGGGACCTATTATGCTCATTTTTTTACCCTTTGTATTGAGTTGTGGTCTCCTATAGAGCCGTTACACACAATAACCCGCCCAGAAAACATTTTAGATTTTCCAGAATCTGCACCTATTCCAGCCGTATTTACTTCCATTGTGCTGGCAAAAAGGTCTGTTTTAATTTATTCCACACACGCCCAAAGTTCTTCCAAACTATAAACATATAAGGAAGTCCGCCATCTGTGACATCACTAATGGGCAGTTTTACCACGCCTTTTGAAACCGGGCGTTTTGAGCCACCCCAAACTTCTTTCAGGGCTCACTTCCAAATGTGCAAACCTGATTATCTGAAACTTTGGCATCATTTAACACCAGAATACAACATTTTAACTACATTTATAGGGCAGAAAAGCGGAGAAAGCATAATAGGTCCCCATTAGATCAAAAATCTGCTAAATTGCAGGGTCGGGTATGCTGGATCGTGAATGTGTGGGCGTCCCCTGTATGGATTGATGAAGGAATTGAATAGTCGGATTGGGTTTGGACTTGGTTCCGTGATGTGAAGTATATGCAATAGTCAAAGCATGTCTGCCTCGCTATCGAACGTTATTGCCCCAAGTAAATGATGCATGTCCTTGAAAAGTGTGCTAGATAAGATGTGTTTGCATGCAGCAAGACGTTGCTTGCGGTCCAGACTGTTCCCGTAGTGCTTCAGTGAGTGTGCTGTTAGTATGGTCGGATGAAAAGTACTAAAGATAAAGGAAAAAGAAGGGATTTTTAACTTGGAGTGACTTCGCTCCTCATACGTCCATCACTCTATTTCCCACTTGCTGTCTTAGTGTATCATCTCCTCCCACGTGCTCTCACGTTGAGTGAGGAATCAATCTCTCTCCACCCATTATCTGCCCCTATCTATATCTGTCCCTCTCACATTCTGGTCCATTCGTTATCAATCGAATTCTCTCGCTGTAGGCGCAAATGAGCGTGTGCCTCTCCAGGCTTGCTGCAATCATATCGTATCCTACTCTATTTTTCAATGGCACATCTAACCCGCTCCTCCTCACAGAGCTATAATTGGCTAAAAATGTCTCCCTACCTGTCAAATTCTAATATCTCGGTTCTGTCGACAGTCATGTGTCGGCACATTTGACAATGAACTTAAAGTAACGGGTCGGTACTTTCCATTGGGGTCGGGGGATTGGACAATGGAGGATTGGTCCAGGACTCTTGTTTGGTATTGACAGTCGTGCCATGTTCATGCTCATTGGTGCTGCACTCATTCACAAAAACACAGCTAGTGGCTAAATGGTATAGAAAAGCAACATCAATTTATAATCATTATTGAAGACCAGGCCATTAGAACCTTGGTTGCTGAGTTATTGATAATCTTACTAACCCCTAAATGGGTTTGTCCATGTGTAAGATGGCATCCATTAGGGCTGCGATAAGATCCTGTGTCACAATAGCCAATTAGCCAATAGCCATTTAACCTTTGTATACACCTCATCCCGAAAGTGCCAATCCGAATGAACATATAATGGGATTGGAATATTCCTTTCCCCAATCCGATTGAGGGATCTTGTACCCTCTCAAACGGAAAGTTGTTTACCCTTTACTGCGCATGCCCCATTGACTATTCTGTTTGATTATAGCGGCGCCTGTAGATTGGAATATTCATTTTGCATGGATACCATTGTTTTCGGAAAAGTCCTTTGGAAAGAAGAAAAACTTCCTCTTCCGATGAAAGCATTAAAAGATTTCTCGTTCAGAAAGTCATTCAGTCTGTGCATTGGTGGGTTTTCTCCTGGGACTGAATTACGAATTCATAAAATTTCATAAAAAGCACATTCAGGCTGCACGGTGGACAAGTGGTTAACCTGCAGGCCACACAGCTAGATGACCCGAGTTTGATTCCACCCTCTTTGCACGCTCTCCCTGTGCATGCGCGGGTTTTCTCCAGGTACTCCGGTTTCCTCCCCCATTCCAAAAGCATGCTAGGTTAATTAGCGACTCCAAATTGTCCATAGGTATGAATGTGAGTGTGAATGGTTGTTTGTCTATATGTGCCCTGTGATTGGCTGGCCTCCAGTCCAGGGTGTACCCTGCCTCTCGCCCGAAGACAGCTGGGATAGGCTCCAGCATACCCCAGCGACTGTAGTGAGGATAAGGGGCATAGATTGGTTTCAGGACCTTCCATAGAACAACGGCATGAATGGAGTGAGCCCTTTTGTCAGTCATACAGTCTCTTTGTCTCGGCGGGTGGAGGCGGGGTAGCTAGCATACACACAGCATGCAGTAGATTCTATTGTGTGGTCACGTGACCTGTCTAGTCACACCCCTCTTCTCCATGTAAGGCAGTGGTTGGCCATTATTTTCCCTCATGCCCCTCCCAGGGGACTGGGAATTCTATTGTAGCTGACGTATTTTATGTTTCTTATTTGGGGTGTCACAAGATTATAGTTATTCATGGCCACCAGGCCTTGGATAATGATGAATGCTGCATGCCATAGTTTGGGATCCTGCTTCAGATGGTGATGAGTTTAGTCTTATGCAACTTCTACAAGCTGACCAAGGTTAAATTTGAACATTCTGGCCAGTTTAAGTCATCACAATCGAAGGTCAGCCCTATTTTATACAAATGTGCCCTTTTTGCTTCATGCTCTCTTTTCCCAAAGTGTTCCACCATGACTAATGGGAAAAAACTGATTGCTTTGGGTGGGTCTGCAGCTCCGGTCTTATCTTTTTATAAACGATATTGCTTCAGCGCAATATTACTGATTAATTTGAATGTTTATGCACTAAAACATCTGAGGTTGAAAGTTTGCAGATCGCTACGGTCTTTATCATTTCTTTGTGAATGCTGAAGAACACCAATAATAAAACACCAATAAACTCCTTCAAAACCTAAACAGTATGTTGAGATACAGTCATATACATGAGAGGTTTTCATAGGTGGGCCTCCCCGAGTAGGGAAACATTTTAGAACTCCGCTAACTTCAGTTATGTTTAAAGGCTTAAAGTGATTTTTAGTTTCTGCATTGAGAGAGCAAACAGTGTCTGGGGTGAGCAAAAAAAAACAGCATAATATGCAACAGAAAAACAGATTTTTGAGGCGTGTGGGAGGCCCTGACTGTATTATAGTCTCTGAGGGAAGGTTCGCTTTGCCATACTCCGTAAACCCGAGCTGTACATAAATGACTCTTTAGGGCGCAAGTGAGCATCGACAATATTGACCTGAAAGTTTTGTATGTGAGGATGTTTTATGTAAGTATTGCATTTGCAGCAATTATGCAAGAGTCTAAATAATACATGCTATCTTTCTCTATTGATTTGAGTCGTTATAGTATACAATGTTAGTTACAACTTGGAGAATTGCAATTGTTCTCCAAAAACTGCTGTTTGGGGAGTTTATTGATGTTTTAGCTAATATTTTAAGCTATTTAGACTCACGCTTTGTAAACATACGGAGCAACAGGAAAGAATTAGTGAGGATGTCAGTGGATGGAGGATGTCAAAATGTTGTTAAGAGTTGAAGGGACAGCCATAACTGAGATGCTGCAAGATTCCGAGGTTCGTTACACCTTAATAGATAAGATGTTAAGTAAGAATACGTTAGCGTTGACCCTTCTTACCACCCTAGAACAGGGGTTCCCAAACTTTACCAACTCAGGATTTTTTTTTTTTTGCGTAAGTTCAAAAGTTTAATCTGACTCTTTATATTAAACACGGAAAATATGTTGAATGATTATATGCAATATGGAAAGTTCGCCTTTGTGCTTCTTTGACTTGGCAAACTTGTGTTTTTTTTGTGTTTTTTTTAATATATATTTTATTGCAAACTTCAATTGTACAAAACAGTATAAGCAGAATTACAGGAACAGAAAAAGTAAATAACAAGGAAAGGAATGTGCGAGGGATATTGCTTGAAAATAACAATTATTATTATAAAGATTCAGGATTGAAATGAAAGCAGGGGGATAAAGGAAGCCCAAACTTTTAATCTGTGGTGTACACACAAGACACAATTAATTCTCAACTTTTTTTTTCTACTACATACTACGTGCTCCTCCGTTAATGACCCCTTGGCATGATGACCAGGGAGCTACGTTCCAATCATAAACTATATAGTAAGGTTCCTAAAATAATGTGACAGGTCAATAACACTCAATAGGTTATTACTTAAGCCTATAAATATTTTTTTTAAATTGTGCAATAAATACTTTACAGTAAAAATAATTTTAAAAATAATATTTGTGACAGGTCAATAACAGTCAATTGGTTATTACTTAGGCATATAAATATTTTTTTAAATTGTGCAATAAATACTCTACAGTAAAAATAATAAAAAAATATTTGCAATAATATTTGTGACAGGTCAATAACAGGTTAACAATAATAGGTTATTAATTAAGCCTATAAATATTTTTTTAAAAATCGTTCAATAAATATTTTACAGTAAAAATAATTAAAAAAATAATATTGCAATAATATTTGTTACAGGTCAATAACAGTCAATAGGTTATTACTTAGGCCAATAAATATTTTTTTAATTGTGCAATAAATACTTTACAATAAAAAAAAAATATTTGCAATAATATTTGACTGGTCAATAACACTCACTAGGTTATTACTTAAGCCTATAAATATTTTTTTTTAAATTGTGCAATAAATATTTTACAGTAAAAATAATTTTAAAAATAATATTTGCAAAAATGAATCATATTTTTCAATGATGTCTCATGGCCCACCTGCAGTAACACCACGGACCACCAGGGATCCGCTTCCCACACTTTGGGAATCACTGCCCCAGAAGATCAACCCTTGTTGACTTTGCACTAACTATTGCATTTTTGTCTGCAACAAATCCTCCCACCTCGACAGGTTCACCCATTCCAAGTGCAACCTGTCACTTCCTGTGGTAAAAGCAGGAAGTGGCAGAGACGCGTTTCCTGTCGGAATGTGACACAGCTCCCTTGGCTGCAGAACAGCCAGGAAGCGAGACTATATTTTCCATATTACATTTATTGTACCACGACGCCCCGCTGACCAATCAAGATGTAATAAACTTAGTGAGTTAAAGTATACTGTATGTATTATTGCTGAACAGTACATAGGCGAGTTGCAGGGTGGAGAACATCTCCTCGGTTCCTTAGAGTTCATCTTGCTTATTGGGCATGCGGCTTGTGTCGGCTTGTGCTTTTATCATCTTGAGTTCTGTACAGTGAAGAGTGTGCTGCCTCCAGTCCTACACACTCCTCTTCTCTCCACAGCGTTCTTCCAACTCGCATTCCCACGCAGAATGTACCATTTTGGAAATCAGCATCTCACTAGAGATGTGGTAATCCACGGTTTATATAGTCAAAATAAATAATTCACCCACCCCCGGCCCCATTCTAATTACCCCACTGCACAACTCTTGATGGAATAGACCTTATTTGGGGTTTTTACACGTTTCTTTCTTCGAGATCTCATTTCCTCTCCCAAGCATCCCCTTGTCTACTTGTTAATCACACCAAAGATCTTTTTCTCTATTATTCACCACTTTGCTATTTCCGTCCCCCTCGGTGCCATGCCTGATTTAGCTGTTAGCAGCGAGGGTCTCAGCGGTTGCTGAAATGAGGGGAGGTGTGCGCGTAGGGGAGGGTCGCATGTACTGCAGCCCATTGCAGCAACAAACGGCGGTTAAGCGCCACCTGATTGGCACAGATTAGAGGGCTCTTTGGTGATTGTGTGTAGGAGGCTCTTGCAGGGAACCGGCTCATTGCTGCTTGTCGGCGCACAGCTGACTGAAGCGTTTGGCTTCAATTGGTCTACTCCTTTTTTATTCTTCTGTCATTGGAATGAGGTGGATGGGATTTGCCTGTTTGAGCATATTTTTTTAGGATCCTCCGGAAGGTCAAGTTTACATAACATTTTCTATGCATTTTATTGATCTCGGTTACACAACAGTGTAATTTTCGTCCATATGGTTGCAGGATGGAATTGCAGTTCCCAGTGCTCCCTTAATTACATACAGAGGAGTGATCACATTAATTAAATGACATTTCTTTATTACATGCACGTACTCTGAAGGGTGCAGCAGTGGAATTGGAGTCTTTCTATCCATTTCTGTTATTAAAGGTGGCAGTTATCAAATGTAAGTGCATATCAGCATAAAAATGCGATATCGGTATCAGATTTTTTCCCAATCATGAAACCCAATATATAAAAAAAAAAGGCTCTATACCAGGGGTCTCAAACTCAATTTACTTGGGGGCCACTGGAGCTTGAGTCTGGGTGAGACTGGGCCGCATCAGGTTTTCCAAAAAAAAAAAAAAAAAAACGCATTTATTAAAAACAAAAAAATTTAAAAAACTTCGCTTTGGTTCCAATTTTCTACAATAAAAGCTCTGATAAAACATTCCACTGTTCTCAAATATCTTACTTTAAATTTTTCTACACAAAATAAGATGAAAAATAAATAAACAAATCAAGAATAAAGAAAATCAATCAATCAGTAATAAATAAATATAATAATAATAATAAAACGGCAAATAATAAAAACTTAAGAAACCACATATAGTTGGTGGGTAGACAAATTATTTTTTTCAGATTAAAATGAACAAAGCATTATTAGAGCCCTGTAGACATGACAAAACACGACTATAGTCACATTTATACTTATTTACAACATATTGCGCAACTGCAGGGTCTTGAGACACATGCTAACTCGCAAACTAGAGAGCTAGCGACCTAAACGGTAGCCTTCAAGTTATTTCCTTTAAACTTAAATAGCCAAAAACTTACCACTTCCACACGGATAGGGAGTATAATTATTAACAGTTATTTAACCTTTAACATGAACATTAATCAAACGTAATCATTTTTTCTGGGTACATGATACCATACAGCATCCATATCAAACTTGCGCGGGCCGCACCAACATTAAACTTTCATATCAAGGCGGGGGCCTCAAACTAGTGTCCTGCGGGCCACATTCCGCAGGCCGCGTGTTTGACACCCTGCTCTATACAATACATATGTGTTCATTCCACCACAGGAGATATGTCATGTTACACATATCGGCATCGGAAATTGAGAGTTTGACAATATCGGCATAACGGTTTTTGTCCAAAAAAAAACAAAAAACAAAATCGGAAATACTAATGACTTGTCACCCGTTTGCATTGTAATTGTTTGATCAAACGAGATTGTGATGACGCCATAGTCGTTTCTGTCATTGTTGCCGACTGTGGCCTTGGAACACACAAGTGGTACTCTTATGTAAATCCAGCTCTGCTTTTTCATCCATCTCCCTTTGTCATCATCAACGCTTTTGTCCGCTGGCACATAGCAATAAATGTGCTGTATAAAAACTTGACTGAAATCTGACACAGTACAAGTATACGATGCACGATTTCAAAAATGGTTTATTTAGTAGTCATTAAAAACGCTTCAGGAAGAATTTGCAATTTGAACTTTGTTTCTCTTCTTTCAGCTGGGTGCTTGGAAGAGATTTAGTTAGCCTCGGAAGAAGGAGAGTTGTACATCACCCTCCAGGTAAGATTATCAGACATTTCTCGTATTCTCTTGCACACCACGTTGGAAAATACGACATAAATCTGAATGGCTTTTCCTAAAATATGCAGTTGAACTGCTAGAGTCAAATGTCCCTCCAGTTGTGGGGTTTGGAATTGGACAAAATAAATGTAATGAAATCAAGGGCATTAAGGGGAAATGGACTCATACGAGGCTTGTTTTGCCTTTTCTCTGTTTATTTTGTAAAATACTTTCCCACCTATTCCAAAAGATGGATTGCTGCCTTGCATTATGACGTATGCATATTTTGCAAGAGCTCAGCATAACTCTCAAGAACACTTTACTCGTCACTTTTACAGAGGTAAAAGCCAAATAGTGTAATCACCCCTCCATATACATACAACATACCATATACTGTAATATGAGAAAAAACAATTCCAAACTAAGCTCTTATAGAGGAGTACCGTGTGGAACTGGTAAAAAAAAAACATTCGCAACATCCGCACATATAAACACACTTTACAACAAGAACTCCAGTACTTGCACCGGGGGAAAGGGAAAGGGGAGTGGAAGTGTTCCAGCGGCCATATTTCGGCACGTGCTGCGAAGCCCGCCTGTGATGAAGCGGTGAAAGCGTGGGATGCGGGGAGGGGGAGTTTGTGTAGCATATGCGTGTGCATGAAAAATTAAGAATAATTAAATATTTTCTAAAAAAAACCTGTGTACGGTTAAAGGGACCGTATGCAACTTCTTTTTCTTTTAACCCCAAAAAATATAAGAACCTCACCAGAGCAGAGCAGATTGTACAAAAAGTCTATATTTTTACAATTACGAATTCAACTACATAAAAAGCACATTCAGGCCGCACGGTGGTCGAGTGGTTAGCGCACAGGCCACACAGCTAGGAGACCAGAGTTCAATTCCACGCTCTCCCTGTGCATGCGCAGGTTTTCTCCTGGTACTCCGGCTTCTTTCCACATTCCAAAAACATGCTAGGTTAATTAGCTACTCCAAATTGTCCATAGGTATGAATGTGAGTGTGAATGGTTGTTTGTCTATATGTGCCCTGTGATTGGCTGGCCACCAGTCCAGGGTGGACCCTGCCTCTCGCCCAAAGACAGCTGGGATAGGCTCCAGCACCCCCGCGGTCCTTGTCAGGAAAAGCGGTAGAAAATGAATGAATGAATGAATGAATGAATGAATGAATGAATGAATGAATGAATGAATGAATTCAACTACATAAAAAGCACATTCAGGCTTCATGGCGGTCGAGTGGTTCGCGCACAGGCCACACAGCTAGGAGATTCCACCCTCTTTGCATGTTCTCCCTGTGCATGGGTGGCTTTTTTCCGGGTACTCCGGTTTCCTCCTCCATTCCGAAAACATGCTAGGTTAATTGGCGACTCCCAAATTCCCAAAACCTTTATTTACCGTACACCAGTGGTGTCCGAACGGTTTGATTAGCGACGCTTAGATGCTAGAACCAGGCCGGTATCTACATCTTGGCTTTGTGTGAAAGGTCAAACCTTGGTTAGGGTCATTCATTCCATACAGAAGGACCGACTCTAACCAAAACGGATGCTAACCAAATCCATTTTCCCCATAACAAATGTAAGTCAATTTAATCTGTGGAGTTTGCATGTTCTCCCCGTGCATGCGTGGGTTTTCTCCGGGTACTCCGGTTTCCTCCCACATTCCAAAAACATGCTAGGTTAATTAGCGACTCCAAATTGTCCATAGGTATGAATGTGAGTGTGAATGGTTGTTTGTCTATATGTGCCCTGTGATTGGCTGGCCACCAGTCCAGGGTTTACCCCGCCTCTCCCCCGAAGACAGCTGGGATAGGCTCCAGCACCCCCCGGGACCCTCGTGAGGATAAGCGGTAGAAAATTAATGAAATGAAAAAGCACATTGAAACGTTGGCACCCTCTCTGCAGCTGGAAAAACCGGCTGCATACATTCCCTTTAATAAATGGATTATTATTATTTTTCAGATGGCAATAGCTTGAACCAAGAACAAATCAGGTGAAATTTTGTTTCTAATTTGAAGAAATCAGAGGTGGACTGGCTTTCAGTCGTGTAGTGTCTAAGCCCCACCTCAACTCCCCCACCCATCAGCTCTGCACAAGCAGTGGAAAAACCAAACAGCAAAGAACGTTTATCTTTCCACACAATTACACTTTCACTTTGAAAATCTCTGAGCTGAAACTCTGTCACTTTGGCTTGTCTGCTACTTTGCTGTTTTCAAAGAGAATAATGTTTGATTTATTTTTTCCCCCCGCCTTCCTTATCATCTATCCATTTCCGCCCCTGCATTCAGACAAGCTGAGATGAAATGCTGTGTGGCGTTCAGATAGCTTAAAGAACATCAGTTACCATTTCCGTTTGACTGGAGATGTTTCAAATGTGTGCATTGGGTTTAGAATTTTTCCAGTTGTCGGGTCTATTCCCACTCTGAAAACATCTTAGTTACTTCTAGCGCTTACATCAAAGACGCATGAATAAAAAGGAAAGAGAACTTTTCATCATTTCTTCTTTTGATGTGGTTATTAGGGCTGCAACTCATGATTATGTTCTTAGTCGATTAATCTGAAGCTTGCTGTCACGATTAATCGTAATGAAGCAAACACAGTCAAAAAAGGCACAAAAGGATTTATTCCAAAGTTTAAGCTGATTTGTTTTTGCCTAAAGCATTTGACTTTTCTTTCATGGAAGGATAATGAAATAAAAAAAATATTCTGGTGTCGATTAATCGGATTATCAATTAATCATCGATGAACTGTGTCAGCTGTGCTGGTTCTCATCTCGAGGTTCTCATTAGTGTCACTTGCTCTGCTGTAACTTGCCTGCAAGACATCAAAGTTTGAGTCATCTCTTCTTAGTCATCCACGACGGAGGAAAAGGTTTCTTTAGGTATTTGAGTTTTAGTTCCCTGTTGTCTCACCACAATGTGGACGGGGGTCAGGTCCCGACTCTCATCTTGTTGTCGATGGGCTGCACTGGGACTCTTTGCAGACATGATTTCAACTAGACGAAACTGAGTCATCAGCGTGCGGATCATTGTGGTACAACAGGTGTGTTCAGCAGAACGAGAACGCAGCAGGAAGCCTGTGTGACGCACGCTTCATGGTTAAATCATTGTTTGCTATTTCTTCTTCTGTCATTTTAATTGACGTCACTCTGCCTTGTTTGTTTTGTATGTCTTGTGCATTCCATCTTATTCAGTGACGGACTAGCGACTAAAATAGTCATTCATTCATTCATTCATTTTCTACCGTTTTTTCCTCACGAGGGTCGCGGGGGGTGCTGGAGCCTATCCCAGCTGTCTTCAGGCGAGAGGACACCCTGGACTGGTGGCCAGCCAATCACAGGGCACATATAGACAAACAACCATTCACACTCACATTCATACCTATGGACAATTTGGAGTCTCCAATTAACCTAGCATGTTTTTGGAATGTGGGAGGAAACCGGAGTCCCCGGAGAAAACCCACGCATGCACGGGGAGAGCGTGCAAACTCCACGCAGAGATAGCCGAGGGTGGGATTGAACTCTGGTCTCCTAGCTGTGAGATATATGATACAATGATGTGTAAAAACAACTGGCATATTACTTTAAATACCACACAAGACTACAGTATATGCCTTATATGTATGTACATGTAATGCATTGATAACTTTGTCTGGAAATACACTGATGTAATCTAACCCTGGACTATGTATTATGTCATATTTAGTAAATGAATGGTTTTTCTATGCAGCAAACATAGTACTTCAGTACTGACTGAACCAATAAACAAAAGGATACTGTTTGCAGCCATCACTGGTATATTGCTATGCTACATGCATGAAAGCGTTCTGATTTGCAATTGCAGTTAACTACTCAGACTTTATGGGTCATCTTGTGTTTCCTCCGACTCTGTTTCCTGTCATGGTTTCCTGTCAAACAGTCTGTTCGTTGGCCTGTGTTGTCATCTTCAGGTGTTCATGAATCATTGCGCTTGTTGAATTGACGCTCATACTGGTATAGCCTTGGACGGAGGCCAATAAGTAGTGCGTGTAAGCAGTGATGTCACCGTAATAACAGAATGACACCACAGATGATATAATTTGTCTCAGCATAGCTTCGCCCATGCAGGTTTCAGACTACAGACAATGAACCTGATGCGGTTTTATTATTCAGATCATCTTTTATGTGATGCCATTTGATTCTGCAAATAGTTATGTGACAATTATTTGTGATATTTCACATGCCTGCTGATCAAATCTATATTTGAAGTCTTTTGGGTTTTATATTATCGCGACTTCAGACCTAAAAGGCTTATTTGTTAGCACACCAAAGGCACCCGCCACACACTTCGATGTTGTATTTGTGTGTAAATGGAAATCTCCCACACGCTCAAATGCACATTCCCAACACCTGGCAGAAAATGAGCAGTAGTTACCTTTGAGGTTGTAGACTAGACTTCAAACACTGCTTCATGTAAAACACTGCTAAATCAGGCCTCTTTGAACAAATCTCCATCAGGTAATAGATGATATTATTCCTCAGTTTTTATATCTTCAGACAAACAAACTGTATACTGTCACTTGTTCTGTGAGATATGTACCGGGTTCCTTCCATTAACATAGTCCAGGATCAGACTAAGTCAGTACATTTCCAGACAGTCACTGATCTCATTCATTCATTCATTCATTTTCTACCGCTTTTCCTCACGAGGGTCGCGGGGGATGCTGGAGCCTATCTCAGCTGTCTTTGGGCGAGAGGCGGGGTACACCCTGGATTGGTGGCCAGCCAATCACAGGGCACATATAGACAAACAACCATTCACACTCACATTCATACCTATGGACAATTTGGAGTCTCAAATTAACCTAGCATGTTTTTGGAATGTGGGAGGAAACCGGAGTAAAACCCACGCATGTACTCATGCACGGGGAGAACAAACTCCACACAGACATGGCCGAGGGTGGAATTGAACCCTAGTCAAACCTCCTAGCTGTGAGGTCTGCGCGCTAACCACACGACCGCCGTGCTGCCTCACTGATCTCATATTTAGTAAAATAATGATTTTCTGTGCTGAAAAATACAAGTCGTCTTATATCCAGGGTCTAGAGATGTATTCATGCAAACCAACAGGTTATGCCAACAGACTTCTCAAAGGTTCTCAGAGCTTTCCTTCCTGTCACACCTACCATTGGCTTGGTGAGATGCGCCTGCAATACATAGATAGACAGATACGTAGACTTCCTTTATTGTCATTGCACAATAACACAGCAGTGAAATTGCTAACGAAATGTTGTTGCATGGCTCCTGTATTATTATAATAATAATAATACCTTTTGTAAGATCAGTGATGCAAAAGCAGCTTAGAAATATGGAGAAATAATAATAAAAAAGGTTCATTTTGTCGTGCCTGGGAGTATTCTCGTCAATCCATCAATTAGCTCAATTGCAATTGGACTCTTCAAATTGTCTTAGAAGACCTATCACCTCTCATCCAAGCAGGTTTCATCAGGTCATCCTCAATGACTAGGGGGGACCATACTAGTCTGACTAGGTAGGACAGCCCATGTCTGAAGAACAGGATTCAAAGTATTTATCCTCTCCAAGTAGAGGCATGTCCAGACAAGAATGGTTTGGCTTTTTTTGTGGCGCCAACTGACAGTGGTTAAGGGGCGTCTCTTCGTTTTGTCACGTCCTGAAAATGAAAACAGTATATTCGTATGTTTGCCACTGAATGTAATATAATGTGTATTTCTAAAACTGCAATTTGATTGTCTGTTGGTTTCACTCTGGTCTTCCTTCCTGTCACTCACTTTGCAGAGCCAAATGTGTCTCTAAGACACTCTCGTCACTTCGCTACCAGTGGGCACTATGTTGAACCCAATCTAAATTCAGCGACGCCCCACTCCTACCTGTACCCTCCCATTCCCTGAACCCCAACTTCACAATGACGAGTCTCAAGCGTTCCCAGACAGAACGCTCCGTTGGGGGCTCGGTGCCAGCAACCGATGAGTTCTACACCCGCCGTTTGCGTCTTCCCAATGGAGGCGCACCACCACCCCGCAGCGAGAGTGCTCATATTTCTTCTTCCTCCACCACCGGCACCAACCCCGGTGTCCCCAAGATGGGAGTTCGGGCTCGTGTGGCAGACTGGCCCCCTAGAAAAGATGGTGGGGGCGGAGGTGTTTGGCATATCACAGTGGAAACTGACTCACCCAGCTCCACCACCACCACCAGCTCTTCGGGAAGTGGTGGAAGTGGCGATCGAGAGAGACTTAGTGGAGGTGGTGGCAGTGGTGGTAGTGGCGGCGGTGGCGGAGGGGTTGTCTCAGCTGTCACAGCCCACAGCAATTTGTCAGCCAAGCTGGGCCATCTCATCAGTCCCCAAGACTCATCCATGCTCCGCAATATCCAGAACACACTGAAGAATAAGATGCAAATGAAAGGAAAGGACAACCGTTTTCTGTCGCCTGATGGCTACTTGGGTTCCCCTCGTAAAGGTATGAGACGCATCCGACAGCGTAGCAACAGTGATATAACAATTAGTGAACTGGACGGTGACGGTAATGAGGGCTGGTCTTTCTCTGGGTGGACTCCCATGCACCGTGAGTATGGAAGCACTTCATCCATAGACAAACATGGCGTGTCAGGGGAGAGTTTTTTTGACATGCTCAAAGGATACCAGTCCTCTGAGGCCCCCGATCAACGGAGCCCAGCCCCGGAAAGAATAACCGAGCTGCTGACTGTAGCCCCCGTGAAACAGACAGCCCTGGATTTGCCTGATGGCCCCATGGGACCAGCTAGAGGTAGTCCTGCCAGTCGACTTAAGGAAAGAGAGAAGCACTTGAAAAGGAGGTCGAAGTCAGAAACCGGCGGAGAGTCCATATTCCGCAAGTTGCGCAGCGTGAAAGTAGAAGGTGACACATCGAGAGCTGGGTCAGATGCTGAGGATGGAGGGAAAGGGGATGAGAGCGCACCCCCTCCCAAGCCTTGGATGTGCCAAAAGGGCTTTGCCCATTTTGATATCCATTCGTTACTCTTTGACCTCAATGAGGTCATCCAAAGCCGGCAGTCCGGAGCCAAACGTAAGAATACCACTACCGGTGCCTCGGCTGCCGCTGCCGCTTCAGCCACATCGTCCCTCTCCTCCAGTCAGAGTGTAGTGTATGGGTCACCCTGTGGCTCGCAGGAGGAGCTGAGTAAAGAAGGGATGGGAGGACATGGCGCCAACCCGGCCTTGGACCCAGGCGACGACAAGAGCAACGACCTTGTGCTCAGCTGCCCGTGTTTTAGGAACGAGATTGGTGGAGAGGGCGAGAGGAACATTGCTCCAGCTAAACAGGTGCGTTTGGTGCAAGGTTAGGATTATTGATTTGGTCCCTATGAAAAAATGATATGGAAAACATGTTCATCAAAGTGATTGTAGCCTTGCTAAGCATGTTGGAAAAAAGTATACCTTTACCGGTACCATTACCCCGGGCTCACATTGAATACGTTGCGGCGCCGGTCCTGATGCAAAGTGCCACTCACATTGACTCCGGGAGACGCAGCGACGAGCTCAGCTACGGCTGCGGAAACCCACAGCTTGACCAGAGAGTGATTCTTTCTGTTGCGCCGTACGGCCGCCGGGGACGGAGCTGCACCGCACTGAGCTAGTGTCAGCCTGCAACAGGCATTCCGATTTTGTGGAATGCTTCCGGCGACCGCAATGGAACCGCGACGGATTCAACGTGAGCCTGGGGTTACCCAAATACTTCAGGTTACTCTGTGACTCAACAAAAGCACAGGAAATGCCCCTCTGCTGGTGACCAGTATGGTATGTTTTGGTTTTCTTTGTCTTGCCACTTTTAGCAAGGTAGCATTGGCAGTGGTGGGAACTCGAGCAATTCTACTAGTAGTCCAGAAGAAGGACCGTTGGAGGCTACGCTCACTACTCATTTTACAAACGCTGGTGTGGCAGTCCTGGAGGCCCCGAAGGATGGCCCGAGTCAACACGCTGACCGGTCCAAACGGTATATTGTGGAACACGTTGACCTCGGAGCCTATTACTATAGAAAGCACTTTTACCTCCGAGGTAAGCAAAATGTGATTGCATTCAATTGTAGATCAGTTTCCTGGCCTTTGTTTTCACATGGTTCCAATTAATTTCTGTTCCCTAGAACACTGGAACTACCTGGGGTTGGATGAGAACTTGGGACCCGTGGCAGTGAGTCTCAGGAGGGAGAAGGTGGAGGAACACAAGGAACACGGCCAGCAGTACAACTACAGGGTCATTTTTCGAACGAGTGAGGTAAATTGAAGGATGCGTGATACTTTTGTATTTATTTCAAATCAAATCAAAATCAAAGCAACTTTATTTGTATAGCACTTTTCCTGCAAAGACATGCAACACAAAGTGCTTTACAGAATTAAAACAATTACCACAATTAAAAAGAAAAAACAAAGAAACAAAAAAAAAACCTCCTTCCCACCCTCCATACTAGACACACACACACACACACACACACACAATATCACACAATCACACACAGTAGGAAGACATGGCATGGCACTGAGGATCAAGGAAACGCCACCTTTGGGGCCGTCCACACTGGGAGGAGCTGCAGGCCGTGCCATCGGGGGACCAGCACCCGGGCCCCCCGACTCCGACAGACGGGCGGACCCCCACAATAAAGGGAGGAACCCCCAGCCGGCCGGGTCGAAGGGACCCAAGGATGGCACCCCCTCAGCAGACCCGACACAGCCCCCAGTGTGGAGGACCCCCCTGAGGAAACACCGGAGTTAAAAGCTGAAGACTAAGAGCATAAAATAGGACTAAAAAGATAAAAAACATAACACTGGAGTTAAAAGCTGAAGACTAAGAGCAAAAAAATAGGACTAAAAAGATAAAAACATAACACTGGAGTTAAAAGCTGAAGACTAAGAGCATAAAATAGGACTAAAAAGATAAAAACATAACACTGGAGTTAAAAGCTGAAGACTAAGAGCAAAAAAAATAGGACTAAAAAGATAAAAACAAAACACTGGAGTTAAAAGCTGAAGACTAAGAGCATAAAATAGGACTAAAAAGATAAAAAACATAATACTGGAGTTAAAGCTGAAGGCTAAGAGCAAAAAAAATAGGACTAAAAAGATAAAAACATAACACTGGAGTTAAAAGCTGAAGACTAAGAGCAAAAAAAATAGGACTAAAAAGATAAAAACAAAACACTGGAGTTAAAAGCTGAAGATTAAGAGCATAAAATAGGACTAAAAAGATAAAAACATAACACTGGAGTTAAAAGCTGAAGACTAAGAGCAAAAAAAATAGGACTAAAAAGATAAAAACATAACACTGGAGTTAAAAGCTGAATACTAAGAGCATAAAATATGACTAAAAAGATAAAAACATAACACTGGAGTTAAAAGCTGAAGACTAAGAGCATAAAATAGGACTAAAAAGATAAAAACATAATACTGGAGTTAAAAGCTGAAGACTAAGAGCAAAAAAAATAGGACTAAAAAGATAAAAACATAACACTGGAGTTAAAAGCTGAAGACTAAGAACATAAAATAGGACTAAAAAGATAAAAAAACATAATACTGGAGTTAAAGCTGAAGACTAAGAGCAAAAAAAATAGGACTAAAAAGATAAAAACATAACACTGGAGTTAAAAGCTGAAGACTAAGAGCAAAAAAAATAGGACTAAAAAGATAAAAACAAAACACTGGAGTTAAAAGCTGAAGACTAAGAGCATAAAATAGGACTAAAAAGATAAAAAACATAACACTGGAGTTAAAAGCTGAAGACTAAGAGCATAAAATAGGACTAAAAAGATAAAAACATAACACTGGAGTTAAAAGCTGAAGACTAAGAGCAAAAAAAATAGTACTAAAAAGATAAAAACATAACACTGGAGTTAAAAGCTGAAGACTAAGAGCAAAAAAAAAGATAAGAAACTTCGATTGCATGAGACTAGCTTTGTTTTGTTGTTTGTTGTTGTTTCTCTACATTTTTTAATGAACATACAACCTCTTTATTTGGTCTAACAATAGTCATTACATGATGTTTTTGAGCTTTCAAACCTTAGGTTGTCAGCCTCCAGCCTCCACTGTGTCTATTAGCTGACACTACTTCATAGTTTTAGCATTATATTATGTATTTGTCAGTCTATAGTAGCTGCCGTTGAGAAATAATGACACATAGGAGCCATAGAGCTTGTCCCCGTTCCCCGGGACAAACGCCCACCCACCGTCTTTCTCAGCCGTCATCTGCGAACGACTGAGCCGTGCCATTTCACAGCTGAACAAGACAAAAATAGTGCCAAAGGTATTTTTGTGGAAAAGGAAAAAGCCTTGCTTTCATTTTGAAGCACGCTCTGAGTAATAGCCCTACGAATCTCCAGGGATGACGTACAGTCCACGTGCTATGTGTTCTTCCATTTTCTTCTCTCCCCTTGCCTTCCTCTTGTCGCTCTAATTGCTATTTTCAGTGCTGGGAACTGGGTAGGTATAGATGTAGTCCTGTGTGTGTGTGGGAGTGAGTGGGATGCATTAATGTTGAAGAGCCAGGACCCCGTGTCCACTGAGGTGAGGCATTGTCCTCCCTTCACTTTAGAGTGCTTCTCCACTTTAAACTTAGCCAGTATTCTATGCAGTATGCTTTTTTTTTTATCATTGCACTTCAACGTTTTCCGTGGGCCAGTTTGGCCAAGTTCAAGGAATGGTACCGGCCTTTTATCGAAACAAAGGTGGGATTTTGGTCTTCACATGGTTCTTTGACACTTTAACAAACTAACTTCTGGCCGAGCCGAATTTTAAACTGAACCAAAAGTGACAAGTGTGAACAGGAGACACTCCCATATTTTATTCAGTTAATATATATATTTTTATAGTGTGAAATTCCATTTATTTTTGTGTGGTTTTGTCCAGCTAAACACCCTGCGTGGCTCCATCATGGAAGACGCAGTGCCGTCGACATCCAAACATGGTTTAGCACGAGGCCTGCCCCTCAAAGAGGTGCTGGAGTACCTGGTTCCTGAGCTGAATGTCCACTGCCTGCGTCTGGCACTTAACACCCCCAAGGTCACTGAGCAGTTGATGAAGTTGGACGAGCAGGGGGTAAGAAGAAAGAAAAGTGCTTTGAAATTCACCTGATGCTGCAGCGCATTTGAAATGATTCCCTTTGGCGCCTTGCTAAACTGTCGTAAGCACAAAGTGATATATCACATATGGAGAACCTGACTCGGTATTACCTTCAAAGAGTGATAACACACAGTCTTTGATGGTGTCAAGACGTCTTGGAAATGGCACCGTAATCACAAACTGTAAAGTCTGAAAATATTATATCTTGTATTTTTCCGGACACAGCTGAGTTTCCAGCGAAAAGTGGGGGTGATGTACTGCATGGCAGGCCAAAGCAGCGAGGAAGAAATGTACAACAATGAATCAGCCGGTCCCGCGCTGGAGGAGTTCCTTCATCTTCTGGGAGAGAGGGTTCGACTCAAAGGCTTTTCCAAATACCGGGCCCAGCTGGACACCAAGAGTACGTACTAGCAATGCCTGCCAAAATAAGATACATCTTCTTCTCTGGAGGAGGCGCAGTGTATATTTAAGTGTTATTCATTCATTCATTTTCTACCGCTTTTTCCTCACGAGGCTCGTGGGGGGTGCTGGAGCCTATCCCAGCTGTCTTCGGGTGAGAGGCGGGGTACACCCTGGACTGGTGGCCGGCCAATCACAGGGCACATATAGACAAACAACCATTCACACTCACATTCATACCTATGGACAATTATTACATATAATTACATATACAGGTATATATTTGTAATGAAAACAAAAAGTAATCAATGATTTTATGTTCATCATCATTCATAGTCCGACCAGCCCAAACACCTAAACAGTTTTAATAATTAGGGTTCTAAATGCCAGCAATGCATAACTGTCAAACAGTGGAGGTGTAGGAGTACATCCAAACTCTCTTAGCCCTTCTTCTTGGAGAGCATTTGGCTTCTAAAAATAAGTACGTCATCAATAATTGGTGTTGTTCGCGTCTGGTACGTGACTGTACCTGGATGAATAAGTGATCCTCTTATAGTGGGTGCAGAGAGCACCACTCAGACACAATCGCAGCGAAAACTGTTCTGTTCTAATTCCTCTCTCTGTTCTTCAGTTTGATGTAAATTAAAGACAATACTAATCAACCCCTATTGAAATGATTAGGACTGATTGGGTCCATGAATAGAACACTATGGAGGTGTTTATTAGCACTTTACTGTATTGCCAGAGTCTATTAGTAGCTAATGGCAGAGTCAGTGATAACATAACAGTTCATCATCATTGCTTCTGTCATTACAAAAGTAAACTGTTTAAAAGGAAACCCAATCCTACTGAGTTTAAAAGTTTTTTTTTTTTTTTAATGGGCATCTTTGGGTAATAGCTTGCACTTGTGTCTAATTTACTGTTGGGATTGCTGTTCTGAGGAGAAGGATAGGCAATTTCACAGTCAATTGTTTCTTTCAGCTGACTCAACAGGCACTCACTCCCTGTACACCACTCATAAGGATTATGAGATCATGTTCCATGTTTCAACCATGCTTCCCTACACTCCTAATAATAAACAACAAGTAAGTGTGGATTTGCTTTTTTTTTAGATCCAAATCATCAAAACGATCATCGTTACAGTGTGGCTGACTCTGCTTCTTGAATTTTTCTAGCTGCTGCGGAAGCGTCACATCGGGAATGACATCGTGACCATTGTATTCCAGGAGCCAGGGGCGCTTCCCTTCACCCCCAAGAACATCCGTTCACACTTCCAACATGTCTTTGTGATTGTGCGGGCGCACAATCCCGGTTCTGACAATACCTCTTATAGGTGAGCTACACTAAATGCACATCTACATGATATAACACTTGACTACACCGGTTAAAGACGGCATGACGGAGCTCGTGACTCATTATTTGCACCGACTGGATTGTTTGGATTCGTCTCAATTTGCACATTTCCATCCATACGTTAAGCCAAGTGTAGAAGTTTGAAAGCAGTGTTGTCCCAATACAACGTTTCCACTTTAAAATACCAATATTGCATCCTTTAATATCAGCCGATACAGATTTTGATAAATTATCGCTGTTTTGGGGTTTAATGTAAGTTTATCATTTGGAGAAAAATATATGCATTCATTCATTCATTCATTCATTTTCTACCGCTTATCCTCACGAGGTCCGCGGGGGTGCTGGAGTCTATCCCAGCTGTCTTCGGGCAAGAGGCGGGGTACACCCTGGACTGGTGGCCAGCCAATCACAGGGCACATATAGACAAACAACCATTCACACTCACATTCATACCTATGGACAATTTGGAGTCGCTAATTAACCTAGCCTGTTTTTGGAATGTGGGAGGAAACCGGAGTACCCGGACAAAACCCACGCATGCACGGGGAGAACATGCAAACTCCACACAGAGATGGCCGAGGGTGGAATTGAACCCTGGTGTCCTAGCTGTGAGGTCTACGTGCTAACCACTCGGTAAACGTACAGTCAAGAATATATGCATTCATTCATTCGTTTTCTACCGCTTTTTCCTCATGAGGGTCGCAGGGGTGCTGGAATCTATCCCAGCTGTCTTCGGTCAAGAGGCGGGGTACACCCTGGACTGGTGGCCAGCCAATCACAGGGCACATATAGACAAACAACCATTCACACTCACATTCATACCTATGGACAATTTGGAGTGGCCAATTAACCTAGCATGTTTTCGGAATGTGGGAGGAAACCGGAGTACCCGGCGAAAACCCACGCATGCGCGGGGAGAACATGCAAACTCCACACAGAGATGGCCGAGGAATTGAACTTGGGTCTCCTAGCTGTGAGGCCTGCGTGCTAACCACTCAGTAACCGTACAGCCAAGAATATATGCATATTTAATCAAATTGTAATATAGCGTATTTATGGACTAAATTAAGTATTTTTAAGTATACAACAGCTAAATGAACAGAAATACAAATATGAAACATTGAAAAAATGTGATATGAAGTGTCATACAGTATCTGTGACTTGTGTGCGCCTTTAAGAAGCAGGCCCTGTGTGATGTCAGCTGGCTAGAGTTGACTGATAGCTGAGTGCTAGCAGCAATTTACTCTTTTTTTTATCTGTTTGTGTATCTTTAGAACACTTCACACAAGGATTGTGGATGATGTACAAATACCCCACTAAAAGTGCAGTTTTCCTTTAACATGTTCGCACAGGCAGTTGTTGTTGGCTCTACTGTAAGTAATCTCCACCCAATATCCAATATCAGTATCGGACCTGGACACTCCGATATGGAAGTCCACTTGAGACACATCCTTATGATTCAAACGACTCTCCATCTCTGCTGAAATAGTATTCTCACCCACTCTTTGTCTTCGAAAATGTGCTTCATGTTTTATTTCATCACAGCATGAGGTTTCTCCACCCCTCCTGATTTATTGCCACATTGTTCCAAATGTGGAACATAAAATACAATTGATCGTCCAGGAGTCATTTTAAGACTTAATGGACATCCTGCCATCAAAATGATTTGAAATGCATCAAATTCTGGAGTTACCCCTTTTCTGTGTCTTCTTATCTCTATTTCTGTCATTGTCTCTTATCTTTCTCTTGGTTATTCTTCCTTTGCCTATCTCTTAATGGGTGTTTTAATTGCTGTCTGGGCACATTGTGTGAGGTCTTAATTGTACCCCATGGTGCTACATCGTTACTTAGCAACAACACATGCACTCACATGAATGAGGAGGCTTGCAGTCGAGTGAATGTTGAGCGAATCCTGTATTATACATGCCTTCTGTGATTCACCAGTGTGAATACGGTGTCCTTAAATGAAAATTCATTTAACATCATCTTTTTGATGATGAAAGAGCCCTTATAAATATAAGACACACACTTTTCCAGCATGTAAGCCTCCCACCACAACGGGTATTGACATGTTTTCCCTTTTGCCCTGGCTCAGTAGGCAGCAGATTGCGGGTATTGGAAGTGTGCATCTGCCCACACGGTGTAAATTTATAAGACTGAAAATCACCAGAACCACAGGAGAGTGGCCTCTCTGATCTGGTTTTTGGCAAGCCTCGTGGCTCAGTGACCACGCAGTCGCCTCACCGAGCTTAGCAATTTGTGCCACGCTGCATTCTTGTTATTCTCTCTGACTGCCATCTTTCAAGCTAATGGTCATTCTCACAATGGCTTCTCCGTATTCCTGCCACAGAACTCCTTCCTTGTCCGTCACTTTGCCTTGCGTGAGTCACAGGTCTTCGGCGTGACTGACTCACAGGTGTTTGAGTACAAGTGCTTTTAGAGCTGTGGTTGAGTGTATTGAGTGATAGTTGTAATGATGAAGAGGGATAAGCATAAAAGGTCACATTTTCCATGTTGTATCTGTACAAACTACTTTGGCTTCTGCTCTTCAAAATAGCCTGCCATGTGTCGTGTTTCTACAAAACATGTGTAAATTAAAAGCATTTGAACACAGCACAACATATTCAACTCCAACTCCAACCAAATGAGCAAATGACCGCTCATATTATAAGACATAAGACATATTTATACGTCATGTATATCATTTTTGCACAATAGGCACAAAGAGGTGATGATGCAACTCCACAATAAAAGAGAGGTGCAATTTTAAGTTGAAAAAAACAGGAGGGCATTTTATACGAGATCGGCCTGCATCTCATTCATTTTCTACCGCTCATCCTCACGAGGGTCGCAGGGGGGTGCTGAAGCCTATCCCAGCTGTCTTCAGGCCTGGACTGGTGGCCAGCCAATCACAGGGCACATATAGACAAACAACCATTCATACTTACATTCATACCTATGGACAATTTGGAGTCGTCAATTAACCTAGCATGTTTTTGGAATGTGGGAGGAAACCGGAGTACCCAGAGAAAACGCACGCATGCGCGGGGAGAACATGCAAACTCCAAACAGAGATGGCCGAGGAATTGAACTCGGGTCTCCTAGCTGTGAGGCCTACGTGCTAACCACTCGGTAACCGTACAGCCAAGAATATATGCATTCATTCATTCATTTTCTATCGCTTTTTCCTCACGAGGGTCGCGGGGGTGCTGGAGCCTATCCCAGCTTTCTTCGGTCAAGAGGCGGGGTACACCCTGGACTGGTGGTCAACCAATCACAGGGCACATATAGACAAACAACCATTCACACTCACATTCATACCTATGGACAATTTGGAGTTGCCAATTAACCTAGCATGTTTTTGGAATGTGGGAGGAAACCGGAGTACCCGGGAAAAAACCCACGCATGCACGGGGAGAACATGCAAACTCCACACAGAGATGGCCGAGGATGGAATTTAACTCAGGTCTCCTAGCTGTGAGGTCTGCGCGCTAACCACTCGACCGCCATACAGGGCCTGCATCTCTCCCAGTGAAGTACTCTGCAGCAACCAGGAAGTGAAAAGGCATCTTGCATGTTGGTATATAAAATGTCATTTGGCATTCTAGATCTTAGATGTAGAGTGTTATTATTATGATATTATCACCAAGTGTTTACTACTCTCTAATTCACCATCTGCTCCCTAAATGTTTCCTTCCTCTTGTCTGTCACAGAGGGAGAAAATGTAGGAAAAGAGTGTTGGTGTGTATAATCCAGTAGCAGGAGAACAGTGTGTCAGAGAGGTTTATTTAGAAACATGTGGGTGACATATTAGCTTGAGCTGCTTATTAGACAAGGTGATTCATGGTGTCAACATGCGAGCTGATGAACGTCAGCAGGCGTGTCAAGCGTGTGTGGGACGGCGACTTCAGGGACCTGGCCGTGTCATCTGGCAATTTCTACCTGTGAGGGAATCTGTAATTGGACCGCTTTGCTCACAAATAGTTTGAGACTAGAATGAATGACCTCTGGGGTTTTGTCTTTGAGCCTTCAGTTATTTAGAAAGCTCTTTTTGGGATGGTGGAGGGCATTGTAATGTCTGTTTAGGTCCGTTCTCTCTATAGTCCTCATGTTCTAGAAGTGCAGACTGTCTCCGTTAATTCTTCTCTTCTTCCTCCCGACTGCTGCTCGGCTGAGTTCCTGACATACCAGACAGGGAAAACATCCTTACACACCAGGCTCTGAGTGAGAGAGCTGATTACAAGCACTCGTAACAGGGGTTAAAGACCAAGAAAAACTTGTCAAAACGACTACTATCTTTTGTTTTTACTTGCTTTGTGCCAGTATTGGTTTGTTTGGGCTTGCCTGGGTTCCTGTGATTGCATACTTTGGGAGTTCTTGTGTACTACTGGCGGAGAGGAGTCTATCCACATCACAGAGCTTTTTTTGAACCATTTTTTTTTTACTCTAGTGTGTTGTTAACTGTACTTGAAATCTCAAAAATTAATAAAAAAAAATCTCAGGATCAGGATTTGTCAGGAGCCAATCATAGGCTATGAAAAAACTCACAATGAGCTTGTCAGCTCATTGTAAGTCACAGGAGGCCATTACTCAATGTAACTGTCCAATCCACAGTGTCATCTTACAAAGAACACTAGATCATCACACAGCAACTTAACACTCAAAAGGTAGTTAGGTAATACGTAAGTACCAATATGAGTTTGAAATAAAATTTAAAATATATATTTTAACATTTTCCTATAATGAATTTGTCCCAGCAAAGCATTTCATTGGTTCAATGTCCAGAACCCAGAGGGAGGCTGACATCACTGCAGTGCCCCAGGCCCAACCTCTGTGGCATCACACCGGCTCCTCGGAGCGCGTGCCCAAATACAGTGCACCTTGCTGGGCCAGGGCAGGAGGCTCCTCCACTCTGTACTCGGGTCCTCCTGATAGTAGTGATGTCAAAGTAGTAATGTCATGATATTTGAGTACGACAAATCATGAGGTACAGTTGATCAAATCTATATTTCATCAATTCCTTCTTGCACCAACTACTGTTAAATCTAAATTTAAAAAATGTATAATTCCAAAATATTATCACTACTATATTGATTTTGAAAGTACAAAGTTATCAGTGTCACATCTCCAGATAAGAGTATAAAATGTTGTATGAAAGAAGGATCGAAATCCAAATATGCACAAATCGAGGAAAATTATGTCAACAAACTGCCATAGGCTGAAAAGTCCTTATATCACCCGTTCTTATGTCTCTCACTCTTATTCTTATGCCACAAATAATAATAATAATATTTGTAATTTTCCATCTGTTCTGCTCTTTCCATTATAGCGTGGCAGTCACCCGGTCCAAAGACATGCCATCATTTGGACCGCCTATCCCAGAAGGTGTGACCTTCCCCAAGTCGTCCGTGTTCCGGGACTTCCTCCTCGCAAAGGTCATCAATGCAGAGAACGCTGCCCACAAGTCTCACAAATTCCGCGCCATGGCGACACGAACACGCCAGGAGTACCTGCGTGACCTGGCCGAGAGGCATACAACCAGCACGCCCATTGACCCATCCGGAAAGTTCCCCTTCATCTCCCTGGCCCACAAGAAAAAGGAGAAGAGTCGTCCGTATGCGGGAGCTGAGCTCCGCAGTCTTGGGGCCATTACCTGGCCGGTCCATGCGGAGGATCATGGCAGCGGAGGGGAGATCGATGCCCTTCTGGCCATTTCCAATGATTTCCTCATATTGTTGGACCATGACGTTAAGGCTGTGGTGTTCAACTGTGCCACTAAGGATGTGATTGGCTGGACGCTGAGCAGTCCGGCATCTTTAAGGATTTTCTATGAGCGTGGAGAAAGTGTGTCGCTAAGGAGTATCAGCAATAACACTGAGGATTTCAAAGAGGTGCTCAAACGTCTGGAGGTGAGAAATTACACACACACTCCTGAAATTAGAAACCACTCTTACTCCATTCCCCCTGCAGTTCATAACAAATACAAAAGTTATGAACTGGATTAATCATCACTCAAACCAGTCCAATAAGGTACAGACTTGGCACCTGAAAACCATTGTCTTATATTGAGATTATGGATGCCAACCAGCAGGTTGCTCTTTACACAACAAGCCAGAGCTTTTTTTCCCCGGCACTCACACACACACACACCTACTTATTGCAGTATTTTGCATACACTTTAATACATCTGGACCGCCACAGATAGATTTGGCACCACAGTAATTCTTTGTTCATTGTGTTTAATTGGTAAGTGAATTTTTTCAAAGTAGGATTGAATATTAATACATTGACTATTTTTATAGTTATGGCATAGACAATGAAATAACACCCATATAGTCACCTTTACATTTATATTGCCCGATGTAGTCGATAGAATCAGAATAAATAAGCTGGTTTACCTTTTAGGCGAGCAGAAGCGATGGCGGACAGGAAGTGACAACAGGAATTCAGAGTTGAGTTTTAGCTTACGTGACCTGTGTTGTTAGTATTCTTTCATTTTCTACCGCTTTTTCCTCACGAGGGTCACTGGGGTGCTGGAACTTATCCCAGCTGTCTTTGGGCGAGATGCGGGGTACAACCTGGACCGGTCGCCAGCTAATCACAGGGCACATATAGACAAACAACCATTCACACTCACATTCATACCTATGGACAATTTGGAGTCGCCAATTAAACTAGCATGTTTTTGGAATGTGGGAGGAAACCGGAGTACCCGGAGAAAACCCACGCATGCGCGGGGAGAACATGCAAACTCCACAGATTAAATTGACTTACATTTGTTATGGGGAAAATGGATTTGGTTAGCATCCGTTTTGGTTAGAGTCGGACCTTCTGGATGGAATGAATGACCCTAACCAAGGTTTGACCTTTCAGACAAAGCTAAGATGTAGATACCGGCCTGGTTCTAGCATCTAAGCGTCACTAATCAAACCGTTCGGACACCTATATAGACAAACAACCATTCACACTCACATTCATACCTATGGACAATTTGGAGTGGCCAATTAACCTAGCATGTTTTTGGAATGTGGAAGGAAACCGGAGTATCCGGAGAAAACCCACGCATGCACGAGGAGAACATGCAAACTTAGCCTGCGCGCTAACCACTTGGCCGCTGCAATTATTATGATTATTATTGTTGTTCCTGTTGTGAGATCATTTAAACCTGCAATAGTCTTGTGCTAAACATCCTCCTGTACATTGAAGGCATCATTGCACATCGCTAACATCGCTACGTGACACTGTTGTTGTCTCGCTGCTCGACTCGGAGCGTTCCAGAAGCACCTTTGGACAACATGCTCCTAATAACTCGTACACCTACACATTACACAGAAGCCATTCTGGCTCTTCACACGCCGTCGTCATGGAAACTGGTCGGGGGGGAAAAAAGTGTTGTCTTGTATAATTCTCAGTGCTTTAGAACACATTAATTCCCCCATCGTGGTGCTACCCACACACATGCACACTGTTATTTGATTTAGTACTCAGAAGTGTATGACTTTCATGTTACATTATACATCTGGTGTTCATCTTTTAATCATTCACAGTACTCCAGGGCAAGAGGAAGGGTAGGGAAGTGGCCTTGGACCACCTACTTTCATTTTTTTCCTGTTATACTCCTTTGTACTCTGAACGTATTTACCGGATGTTGTTACTAATTAGTTTGATGGGATTATCATGTGCTGCAGCTATCAGCTGTGCCACTGGTAGAAAGACAGCACAGGAAGTTGGTTGTTGAGCAAAAACCACACAGGAAATGCACGGCACTGACCATGATAGCATGTCAAGGCCAAATGATGGGGCTTTGTGTAAAAATTGATGCACGGGCTTGAATGAGTGTAAGATTAAAATGGATGCCAGGGGATGGCTTCTCTGAGACATCCGCAGTGGGGGCGGTCAAAAGAAAGCACACGTGTGGGTGAGACAGACAAAAGGACCGCAACGAGCACCCCTTCTTGCACTCAAGTCCCAATACTGAGGTGTGTGATGAGATGAAGACGAGCTGAAAGAAGGTTCACGTTCAGATGTCAAATTAAGACACATGTTAACTTGACATTACGCTTGTGACTTGTATTGATTGTAGTGGATTATGGACCATCTTATTATTACTCATATTTCCTATACTTGCTATGGAATGGCTGTAAATGGCTTGTAATGACATTTCTTTTATTAAGATATTTTTCTATATTATGCTGCAAGAGTGGCAGTACGAGCGAGAGCAATGTCAACAAGTGTACAAATAAAGACCACAGCTCCCCAAATCGTATTTGCTGCCTACCTCTTTGAGGAAATTTGCTCTGCAGTTCAACAACATTCATTAACTTTGGCTTTTTGGGAGGGGGGGGGGGGGCAGAAACTCTGTTGTGTTTTGTAAACAGTCTGAAAGTCGATATTCAAGCACAGCCAACACCACAAGTGCAGGAGGATGGTAGCATGCAGGGAGGACGGGTCAGTTTGCTGATGCAGTTTGGGGCGTTGCTCAGCCGACACTAGCCCCAATTTTGATTGTCTGTTAATGTTGCAATACGATCTTTATCCTTAACAATAGTCACCACTGTCACTAGTTCTCAAGCAAATCTTGGGTTTATGGTAATGGTAATTTAATTTCATTTGAACATGCATAAGATTACAATTGAATGCATCACATAATCAGTTCACAGTTCCACATGTCCAAAAGGAGTAGGAAGAAGCAAAGCTTATTAAATCCTACCCCTCCATCTGGTACTTTTACAATCAGTAAAATTTGTTCACTTCCTGCTTTCCTAATATATTTTTTTATTTATTTTATTTTATTTTTGTCACATACCGAAGTAGGAGGTGATATGAGCATCCAATGCCATAATGGGTACCATAGTAAGTGTCAATATAGTGATATATATAGCACATCATGACTGGTTCAAGACTCTTCATCCTTGTATTTAGCAAACATCAACTGCTTGTATTGTTTCTTGAATTGGCTCATTGTTGTGCATTGTGCATGAGACTTCCAGCTCATATTTTTATGTTTACAAGCCTAAATTACATTTTTTTATTTAAACCAGTACTCATGCTATACAGCACCTGTATAGCATGAGTGCTGCACATCTGTTGGAGTCCTTGCAGAAGAAGATTAGTCCTTTAATATACCATAAAACATCTATCCAAACCACTGCCAGTTTTGCCAGTAGCTACTTCATTGCTAGCTTGCATGGGATTCCAATACCAGATCCAGCATTTTTATTTTATTTTTTACAGAGTTAATGAGGACTAAATTGCACCACCAGTCAAGTACTGGAGTGTGTGTGTGTGTGTAGGGGGGCTGCAGGTATTAGAAAAAGCGTCGCTACTTTGCAGCTTATCCTCACCGCTACCTGAATGCCAAAGGTTACAAAAACAGCTTTCCCTGGGAAAACATGAAAATGACAAACATACCAGGTTCATGCAGGGTTCCTCCGCAAGTATGGAATTTGGTTTTGTACACATTTTTGTGTGCAAGCACACAATGGCTGACGCATCCAAGTAAACATTTTGGAAAGATTGACAAGCCCTCTGCTCCTTTTCTACATTACCAAGCTATAACCTACTGGAAATGATATGCTGATAATGGCATACATTCTGAGTCCTTTCTTAGTTAATTAATCTGAAGTTTTGGTCCAGACAAACAGTTTTGGTCCAGAAAATACATTTGAAATGTATATTTTTTTTCATTCATTCATTTTCTACCGCTTTTCCTCACGAGGGTCGCGGAGGGTTCTGGAGCCTATCCCAGCTGTCTTTGGGCGAGAGGCGGGGTACACCCTGGACTGGTGGCCAGCCAATCACAGGGCACATATGGACAAACAACCATTCACACTCTCATTCATACATATGGATAATTTTTAAGCACAAAAAACAATTAATTGAATACCAAATACCAAAATAGTTGTTGATTAATCGGATTGATTGGTCGATTAATTGTTGCAGCGCTAATGATACTTCCGTCATTCAGCTTGTATTTTAAAGTGTGTGATTTCATCTTTTTGTTTTCTTGGTTTTCCTCCCCCATGCTCGCTGATGACCAGTTCCTGACAAAGGGCTGTGAGACATCGGAGATGACCCTCCGTCGAAACGGCCTCGGACAGCTTGGCTTCCATGTGAACTATGAAGGCATTGTTGCCGAGGTAACTGTAACAATGAATATTCTGTAACACGACACATTCTGTCCTTTTGTCAGCCTTACTTTATCTCTAAATATCTCACTCTGGTCTCGCCGGTTAATTCAATTTGTCGCGTTCTCTCGTCTCTTTCACGTTCTCACTTTTTGTCTGGGTTTGTTTTGCACAAAAATGCTGTCTTTTCTCATGCCAAGGCTGTAATTATTATTTATTATCTCATCTTTCCAAACACTCTTTAACTTTCACGTATCCTGTGCAGTAGCACAATTGTATTTTCTTCTAATTTGAATGGAGGTTGTTGTAGAGACAGTGACACTGCTGCTTTTTGTTCCAGGTGGAGCCGTACGGTTATGCCTGGCAGGCGGGGCTGCGGCAGGGAAGTCGCTTGGTCGAAATCTGCAAAGTCGCTGTTGCCACACTGACTCACGAGCAAATGATTGACCTGTTACGCACTTCGGTGAGCGTGCGTGTTTCCATCATCCCACCGCACGATGACGCCACTCCGCGCAGGTAGGTGTGGAGGAGGCTTTTCATTTCACGCCCTAAGTTAAATGTCAAGTGAAATGGTGTGCGTGCACAATAATGGCCGCACTATTAGCCTGTATTGGTTTAGACAATAAGACAAGCCATTATGGAAATTAGTCTAATGGAAAATTAACATAAAAGAGTGGATTAACGCAGCTAAGAGACACATTTCAGGTTGTCGTCTGTGACCTTTGGCTTTGACAGAGGCTGTTCAGAGCTTTACCGCATGCCGATGGCCGACTACAAGAGCAGCAGCAATGATAGCGGCTCCTTCGAATACAAGTTCCCCTTCCGCAGCAACAACAACAAGTGGCAGAGGACCTCCAGCAGCCCCCAGCAGTCACTCACTGCCTCACCGCAGCCTCACACTCCCAACAGGGCCATCAGCCTGGGGAGCTCGGTGGGCAAGACCCTGTCAGCTGAGAGGTTGGAGAGGGGAGCGGTCATCCCACGCAGTGTCAGCAGTGATGGACGCCCCATGGACACCAAAAGGTACAAAGGCGCTGTTCATTGTAAATACATCAGTAGCCAAAGAACTTCATTCATTCATTCATTTTCTACCGCTTTTTCCTCGCGGGGGTGCTGGAGCCTATCCCAGCTGTCTTTGGGCGAGAGGCGGGGTACACCCTGGACTGGTCGCCAGCCAATCACAGGGCACATATAGACAAACAACCATTCACACTCACATTCATACCTATGGACAATTTGGAGTCACCAATTAACCTAGCATGTTTTCGGAATGTGGGAGGAAACCGGAGTACCCGGAGAAAACCCACGCATGCACAGGGAGAACATGCAAACTCCACACAGAGATGGCCGAGGGTGGAATCGAACCCTGGTCATCCTTGCTGTGAGGTCTGTGCGCTAACCACTCGACCACCGTGCCGCCCTAGCCAAAGAACTTGTACTTAAAAAAAATTAAAAAAAGAACAGCTGCACAAAAAGACGGCTTATATGAAGTGAGAGAAATACACAAATAAGGTTGCAAACGCTCTGTTTTAGGACGTAGGAATGAGCATTTTTTTATTCAAGGATTGCTGATTTTCCATTCATACTTTTTCTGGGTGGATATGTTTTATTGAAGCCTGTTGATTTGTTGTCAAGTGCTTCAGTTTTGCGACTACTCTTAATAGTAGCACTGTGCAAAAGCACGTTTTTGCAATTTTTAGGCCGGCTCCTTAGCACAACCAGGACTCAGAGACTGGAAGTAATATAACCACTATTGCAAGAATGCAACAGAACAGACCTGTGGGCCGGTGTGATGTCACCAGTGGGCTGGAGTTGCTCTAAATAATTACAAGATATTGTGAGACCTACTGTTCTCATGTTGCAAATCCACAGACGACTTTGGTGGATTTCAAATCAGAAACATATTTCTATATCGTTCATCCAGACCGTGTGTGTGTTCATGTGTTCATTCCCCAGGATGTCTCCAGGCACCGAGAGCTACAGTCTGGCCTCCTCCATGGCTCTGGGACGCTCTCCTCATAATCGCAGCTCTCCCAGTAACCTGTCCTGTTCCAGCGACGCCTCCGGCGGCTCGGCTCACTGGAGACAGAAGTCCATGCCAGAGCAGTAAGAATGCTAGTCACACTTCATGATGAAGTATAGCCCCAAACATCACACTCATATTGGCTTTTGTTTCTTCTTTTATGAAGTTTATTCTTCTTCATGCTGAGGAAGGCACTTAGTTATTGAATATCTGCGATGAGAATCTGGATCGAATTGAACACAATTCCTAAAGCATATGGCATATTGACGCCAAGACCTCTCTGCATACGTATATAGCGCCATATGTGTATGTGAGTGACAGGAAGAAAAGCTCTGACAAAAATATGTAGATTCATTACAGTGCTGAGCATTCAGCAATAAACTGATGTGTGGGGATTATTATTAATTTTTTTTTTTACCAGGTTTGTAAGCAATCGCCATTCTCCAATGTTCAATGCAAGACAGGTCGTTGGAGAGGGCGGGTCAGGTGGCAAGTCTGCACCCAATTGGAGCAGTCTGTGACCTTTGGCTTTGACAGAGGCCGTTCAGAGCTTTACCGGATGCCGATGGCCAACTACAAGAGCAGCGGCAATGATAGGATCAAATTTGACACAATTCCTTTGTTATACAAAGCCAAGACAATGCCTCTTTTTCTCAAGACCTCTCTGCATACGTATATAGCACCATATGTGTATGTGAGTGACAGGAAGAAAAACTCTGATAAAATATGTAGATTCATTACTGTGCTTAGCATTCAGCAATAAACTGATGTGTGGGGGATTATTTTTATGTTTATTTTTTTCATTTTTTTTTACAGGTTTGTAAGCAATCGCCATTCTCCAATGTCCAATGAGAGACAGGTCGTTGGAGAGGGCGGGTCAGGTGGCAAGTCTGCACCCAATTGGTCGAGAGGAATGGAGGAAGGAGGGCCCGAACGAGGGTCAACAGGTGAGTCCAAGACACAAAGCCATGGAAATGTGCTTTGCAAGTGTCCTATGCTGTGCTATGCTATGCTATACATACTAGTGTGTTTACATATGTACACAGGAATGTGAGGGAATCTGACTCATGCCCTGCAGGATTGCATGGAATGCCGAGTGAAAGCTTTTGGTTCTCTTGCTCACCTGTCTTTTTTATAAGATTTGGCAATGTAGATAGAGAGGGGGGGGGGGGAATTCCTCGTCTTCCTCGTCTTCCTGCCCCCATGCACAGTTGGCTAACCGACTCCTTGTGCGACTTCCGCTTCCTCCCTTTCCTCTGTGAAGACTCTTCCTTATTTCACCACCACTGGCTCTTGTCTCATTCATCCTTTCCCCCCCTCTTCTGTACATCTGCTTCCATTTACTTGGACACATTTTCCCATGGAAGCGCTTTTGCAAATGTGTTTTATTTCTGTCCATGCCGGTCAGTCAAAGCCACTGAAATCAAACTCCGGTCTCTCTGATTCTCTGCTGGGCCGTCCTCAAGTGGAATGTTGACCAGCTTACTTTGTGTTCTCAACCCGGAGCTGACCTCCACAATGACAGAGAAAGTGGCCAGAATCTTTTCATTTTGGGGTTTTTGTTGAAAGCGCTTTTTAGGGGGGTGGAAGAGTTCAGGCTTTGCAAGTTGAGTCTAGAGTCCGGCTCTTCATGGTCTGCTGTGCTGGCTGTGGTTTAGCATTGTGCGCTTCTGTCGTCCTCCGTTGTTAACGTCTTGACCTGAAAGTCATAATCTATCAGGATGTGGCCTGCTTGTGTGCCCAGATATAGTTCGTCACGTAGAGGAATGCATATTATTGAGTTGTTTTTGCAGACAAGTATACATTTGGGTTGTAAGATTGAGTAAATTGATCATTTCCTTAAAATGTATTAATTCATTCCAATCTTAGAAGACCACTAGCAGTCATTTTTGACACAGTAAATAGCGGAATCATACAAAAATACAAAACACATTTCCAGGAATTCATACATTTTGGTGAGCATCTGGATAAAAGTGCAAACGTAGGAATTGGGAACCTGGTGCATCCTCTAAAGCAGTGATTTTCAACCTTTTTTGAGCCACGGCTTGTTTTTTACATTGTAAAAATCTTGTGGCACACCACTAACCAAAAATGTTCCAAAATGTCACCACGACCTCACACGTGCATCAATAAGTCTATGGGAGGAACAAGGTAGGTGTTGCCACACGGACCAATATTACATTGCTCTGCCAGTCTTTACACCACAGACACTCCACAGTAGCCACGTTTTTACATCACCACTTTTTCTCTTTCCAAATGACCTTTCGGGAAACAATTGTATCCATGGAAAGGAATATTCCAATTTCTTGTCTACAGGCACCGTGAAAATCAAACAGAATAGTCAATAGGGCATGCCCAGTAAAACGTAAACATCAACATCACGTAATACCGGCTTCCCCGAGTTATTCTTTCACTTGTTGGAATAACTCCGTATTGCCAGTTTTTCCTTCATCCAGTCTTGAAATTTAGTTAGAATCAAAAACAAACTTTGCTTAGTCCAGTACCGATTGCTGGCCTCCATTTTTAAAAGTAAAGAACGTCTGGATCTGCGTGTTACGTCATATCTGAGCATGCGCTGAAAGAACGCACCCGGGATCAATTTAAACAGGAAAAGATCAAATTCAATCTTGCTAATATTTTGTAATTAAACTCAGGACATGTTTTATATAGATATATATTTTCTTTTTTAATAAAACTGGGCTTGTGAATGGCGTATAGAAGGGTTTAGATTCTGTTCCACAGATGGCGCTAATGCATACGAAAGCTGCTTGCCAACCGCCAATAAACAACAGAAGAAGAAAAACACCACGAAGAAGAAGGCACCCTGACAACTTTCCGTTTGAGTGGGTACAAGATACCTCAATCAGATTGGGGAAAGGAATATTCCATCCCTGTTCAATTCTTTCCGTTTGAGCAAATAAACCAAATGCAATTGGAATATTTGGGTCCATGTATACTATTGACATAATGGCTATTGACATCATATTTGCAAATGATGATTAATAAATGTTAATTATAAAAAGTGATATTGGATAATTCCTCACGGCACACCTGACGGTTTCTCAAGGTACACTAGTGTGCCGCGGCACAGTGGTTGAAAATCACTGCTCTAAAGGAGGAGGTGATGGGGCCTCTGTGGGCCAACGAAGGCCATTTGCATTACTGTTGTGAGTATTCCATCCAGATGTAATGGTGGTCATGGACCCACGTCCAACCAAGGTGGCTGTGCCTTGTTTATTTGAGCGAGGCTAAATGCTTTTGAACGAAAATGCAGCGTTGTATCTGAGATAAAGATGGCGTCTCCCTCTGGTCAGAACTCATCAAGGCTGCTCGGATGAGACAACCTGAGCAGATCGATTGAATGACCTGGATGACGCTTCGCATGCCGGTGGGAATATTCACCTTCATGCGAATAAAGTGTCTTTTAGGGTCATAAATGGTGAGGCTGACCTTTTAAGAGATATTTATGGCAACTCTTATTACAAACAAGTAGTCACAGACTGCCTTTTGCACTCAAACAAACAAACAAGCAGGCACGCACGTGTCAGCCATTTCTAATGAGCACAGAAACGCCCGCGGGCAGCCGTGCGTGGACGACCGTGTGCATAGTAATGCTAAGAGAGATAAGAGGGGGTGTCCAAATTTGCAAAATCATCTGAGCAGATGTTGTGATAGGTCCCACTGCGGTTTCGGTTGTGGTGCTGTGATCCTCATATGCCTCTTCTGGGGGCCATGTTGCATAATATGTGGACAATTACACAACGGTCACATTTTGTAGAGTATTTCACTTCAACACACACACACACACACACACACACACTCATTCACACGGCACAGCTTGCCCAGAACAAGCCCAGCAGGGACTGTCGAGGGACAAATTTTCTTGAGTTGAATGACAAGTGATGTGTATTTCTTTCATAGAAACAGCAGCCACAGAATGAAAACTGTATCTGTGTCATGAGTGAAATGACACTCACAAATTCCCGGTTGAACCTCCGGGTGTTTGGAATGTCCTTTCCACCAACCTTGGCCGTGTGTTCCGGTGTTTTTCCCCCTGCAGAGGCACCGGTCTCTAAATCTGGGCAAGGCTACTCTGGAGGACCTCGCATCCAAAGACAAGAGCAGGTCATCCATCTCTCCCCCAAGAAGAGCAGTCAGGTTGGTTTATTTTTTACACCACTTCTAACATCAATACTTTTTTCCTGGTATACTTCTGACTTCATACTTCTAACATCAATACTATTTTCCTGGTATACTTCTAACTTCATACTTCTAACATCAATACTATTTTCCTGGTATACTTCTAACTTCATACTTCTAACATCAATACTTTTTTCCTGGTATACTTCTAACTTCATACTTCCAACATCAATACTTTTTTCCTGGTATACTTCTAACTTCATACTTCCAATATCAATACTTTTTTCCTGGTATACTTCTAACTTCATACTTCTAACATCAATACTTTTTCCCTGGTATACTTCATACTTCCAACATCAATACTTTTTTCCTGGTATACTTCTAACTTCATACTTCTAACATCAATACTTTTTCCCTGGTATACTTCATACTTCTAACATGAACTATTTTTGTGCTAGTCGGACGGCCCGTACTCTGGACACTCCAGCAGTAACACTCTATCAAGTACGGCTTCCAGTGGGGGTCACAGCGACAGCGATAAATGGTACGAAATGGGGGCCGGCGGAGGCTCCAGCGGGGACCAAGGTGACCCAGAACCCAACGGCCTAGGAGGTGGAGGTTACCTTCAGGGCGCCTCAGCCGACAGCGGCATCGACACCAGCTCTTACGGGGCCTCGCACCACAACCACCCGCACTCGCATCACGGCAGCACCACCTCACTGCTTGCCCCCAGCGGGGGCAGAGAGAGCAGGGATCGATCCCCGTGGCACAGCCCCACAGAAGGAGGACGCCGAATGCTGGAAAGGTCACCTGCGGCTGCTGAGTCCCCAGGTCCTCCTGCTGAAAGGAGCCTGGAAGGTACCGGTCGAACCCCTCCTACTCATCTCCTGGTTCGTGACAGCAGCACCTTCAGTCTGAGTGATGGCGGCTCCCACTCGAGGTTCGTCTGCCGTGTGCACAATTTTATGAGCTTGATTGTTACATCGCCGTTGATACTTTTTTTTTTCAACAGGCTTAGCTCCCCTCGCGATGAATCATCTTCAACCACATCACCATCATCCCAGTCTTCGGTGTCTCCTGGACCAAAGAGCTTCTACCCTCGGCAGGGAGCTCAGTCCAAGTACCTGATAGGCTGGAGGAAGCCCGGTTCCACCATTAATTCCGTTGACTTTGGAGACACGCGCAAGTAAGTTCAAATAATTGTGTTAGAAAAATCGGTGACATCCGGTATCGATACTGATATACCAACAGGTGACTTGAGTTAGAGCTTTTCTTCCAGTGACTCACACAAACCATTGACCTGAAGATGCTTAGCAAGTCAGCTGAGGAGACATTTCAGGGTTTCCCAGTGGCGACGTTGCGAGTTGAGAGCCCTCAAAGGGCGTCTAAATTGTCCAACTTCCTTTGGGTGTTCAAGATGAAGTTGCACTTTCAATAAGTACGTTAGCATGTACCCTATGAACATGATGTCTGTTTTTAGCTCACCTGTGGGGCAAAAATGAGCTAGCGAGCTGCCACCAGAGAGGAAGGCAAAACGTGTAAACAAAGATGCTAGAAAGTCATGTTTATAAAAAGATTAGTGAAACATTTAAATGATATTTAAAATTGTCGTATTTTCTGGACTATAAGTCACTCTGGAGTATAAGTCACACAAGGCCAAAAATGCATAATCAGGAAGAAAAAAAACATACATGAATTGCAATGGAGTATAAGTCGCATTTTTTGCGAGTACCGTATTTTCTGGACTTTAAGTCGCTCCGGAGTATAAGTCGCACAAGGCCAAAAATGCATAATTAGGTAGAAAAAATACATAAGTCGCACTGGAGTAGTCCCATTTTTTGCAGGTAATTTATTTTACTACTTATTTTTACTTTTAACTACTTAACCAAAACAGGCTGAATAGGTGTAAGATATGCTAACACAATGGTTATTCAGCTACACAAAAAATAAACATGAACAGAAAAGGTGTGCAGTGTTTATATAACAAACTGTTTTTTCATTTTTTTCCATTTTTTTGGTAATTTTTGTAATTTTTTTGGTAATTAAAAAAAAAAAAAATCCAAAATACTTAAAAACAATACAAATACAAAAAACAGACATTACGTCCTCTTGGAAGGCAAGTTCTACCAATAAAAGAATAGAGAACAGGCTGAATAGGTGTAAGATATGCTAACACAATGGTTATTCAGCTACACAAAAAATAAACATGAACAGAAAAGGTGTCCAGTGTTTATGGAACATAAACACTTTTTTCATTTATAAGTCGCTCTGGAGTATAAGTCGCAGGAACAGCCAACCTATGAAAAAAAAGTGCGACTTATAGTCCGGAAAATACAGTAATTGTGGTCTGTATGCGCAGGAATAATAAGCTAAATATTGTATGTTTTATTTTCTGGTGGCCTTGCACCACAATGAATGACATTATGACATCATTCCCACTATGATTAATAATAATGGTAATGGTAATAATAATAATAATGCTCCACATTCTTGCTCAAAGCCACTTGGAGGGATCAATCAACTCAGCAAACTTCCAGCTAGGGATGCCCCCTCCCTTTTGCGGGGCTTGATTCCCCCCTTGTGGTTGTAGAGGAGATTACACAGAATTCCCAAGACGGTCTTTTGCATCTTTTTGCCATCTTTTTGTCGTGTGTCATCAGGAAATCCCCGGTGGAAAGTGGGGGGGACGCTATTCCAACCCCGGCAGCCAGGCCTTCACTGAGGGACATGCACGCTCCGCAGCCCCATGCTAAGTCTACTGTAGAGGAAGATGTGAAGAGGCATGGCGCCCAGGACAGCCCCCTGCCCCCACGCAGACATAAGGACAAGGTAATGGCCATGTGGGGTTGTTAAACAACGCTAAATAATCACTTAGGGAATACATGCAAATGAACAGGTGGTGGCCACATACTGAAAAATACTATGCTATATATTGTTAGCATGTTTACACATGTAGATATACTAAGGTATGATAAGTTAAAAAAACTATATTTCAGCTTTGTAAAAAAAGCGTATTATTAGTATGAACTTGGCTATTTTTTTTAATATTTGGATTTTTTTTTATATTTTGACTGTATTTTTCTGATATTATAACTTTTCCAACTTTATGCTATTAACATGACATTATTTCTTTAATATTGAGAGTTTATGCTTGTAAAATTGTGACTTTTTTTCTCTTTAGAATGCAAGCTTTTACTCTTAATATTTTAACTTTATTCCCATAACATTATAACTTTTTCAGTTTTTACATGTTTCTGTTTTGTCATATTTATTTTTAACACAAAAAATCTCATTTATATTTCAACTTTTGATACCAAAATTTGTCCTCATAATATTATGACATCATTCCCGTAAAATAATTTCTGTTCATATTTTGACTTTGTCCATTTTAGCTTTTAGTGGTCTTGTGAAATTCTGTTTTTAGAATGTGCCGTGGGCGAACAAAAAAAAAAAAAAACAGCCATGGGCCGAAATGGCCCCTTCGGACACCTCTGTGCTAAAAGCTTAAAAAAGTGTAATTCCGTTTCATCTTGCATGAATATTATCTCATTATGGAAGCATGTGCCAGCATTTGTTAACAGCGACGTTAGCTGCAATGTTAGCGCAAACATGGGCGGTGTCCTGGCTGATCCCCCGGTATCACACACTATTAAAGTCGGTCATCTGGGGGTCGATGACACGGTGTTCCATATTGGAAGCCAATGTGCTTGTAATGATGAAGGTTAGACTGTTACTTATTGTTGCTTTAACTGTTGGTTTAGTCAGCTTTATTATCTATGGGGGCTTTCACCGTGAACGGTTGTTTCTAGGGTCACCGTGAATTTAATCGTAACATGAATTCTTTCCTTCAAAGCACCCCCAGAAGTCCCCACCAAGCCAGCCCCCCAGCCGCCGTCGCTCCCTCCATCGTACGCTGTCAGACGAGAGCATCTACCGTGGCCAGCGCCTTCCCTCCCTGGCCGACTCGGTGGTGGAACCGACACTCGGAGCCGACGTTCTCTTCAGCTGCTCCACCCTCCCGCGCTCACCCACCACCCGGGGCGTGCCCCTTCGACGGCCCTCCTATAAACTTGGAGTCAAATTGCACGGTAATAAAAACGAATGAGATTGGCACCGAAGTGCAACGGCTCATCGTCGGCTTTTCCTGTTGGTAGGCGACCTCTCCGCATCCGACACGTCGTTGGTGGATTTGGTGGAGCGCCACCGCGGGCCGCTGCCCCAGGAGCTGATGCCCCTCCCATCCTCTGACAGGGACACCCCCCTGGAATGGACACACCTCGTGGATGTGGCTAACACCTTTGAGAGTGAAAGAAACACACACTATGGTAGGTTCCAGCGATAGACACGCCGCTCTGAGGCTTTTGTCCACTTTTTGACGTGTGACGTGTGTCCTTCCAGTCCAGAGAAGCTACGTGTTTGGGGATTCAAACCACAGAAGCAGCGGGGCCTCCAGTCCTCAGCAGCCCCACATAGAGCTCCAACCCGCCCCCATGTCCCGGCCCTCGTCGAGGTAACAGGAACTCGAGCATAGGTTCTTCTCAATCAAGCAATCTGATCAAATCAATGGATGCTTGTCCTCACAGCGAGGGTCACATAGGACTGGAGAGGAAGGTGACAAAGCTGGAGGCCATGGTGAAGATGCTCCAAGAGGACCTCAAGAAGGTAACGCACACACATTATACACAAGATCACAACATTACATCAATGTTACTTCTAACTTCATACTTCTAACATCAATACTTTTTTCCTGGTACACTTCTAACTTCATACTGCCAACATCAATACTTTTATCCTGGTATACTTCTAACTCCATACTTCTAACATCAATACTTTTTTTTCTGGTATACTTCTAACTTCATACTTCTAACATGAATAATTTTTTTCCTGGTATACTTCTAACTTCATACTTCTAACATCATTACTTTTTTCCTGGCATACTTCTAACTTCATACTTCTAACATGAATAATTTTTTTCCTGGTATACTTTTAACTTCATACTTCTAACATCAATACTTTTTTCCTGGCATACTTCTAACTTCATACTTCTAACATGAATATTTTTTTTCCTGGTATACTTCTAACTTCATACTTCTAACATCAATACTTTTTTTTCTGGTATACTTCTAATTTCATACTTCCCAGAAAAGCTTTGTAGGTTGGACCTTCTTCCAAATGGCAAATTTAGTCCTAAAACCAGCACTAGTAGTCGCATCTGGGCCCTGTTGCACAACTCCACCAAGTTCACAGGTCATAGGTCAGCAGCAAGGGTTGACCTGTACATTTTTAAACTGTTTGAAACCCGCAGGAGCGAGACGAGAAGGTCCGACTTCAGGCCCAGATCAAGAGGCTTTGGGAGGATAACCAGAGGCTTCAGGAAGAGTCTCGGTCCTCCGCTGCAAAGCTCAAGAAGTTCACAGAGTGGGTCTTCAACACCATCGACATGAACTGAAGCACCTCCGGACAGAAGAGGACACAAATGGCCCCCAGTTTCCAAAAGAAAAAGAAACTATCCGTCTGAAAACACCAGGGGGCGTAGTTTGACCTGTTAGGATGACGCACAGCAAATATTTTTAGCTTTTTTCTGATTTTGCTGTGCTCTCATCTATTTTTTTTTTTTTTGAGAAAGGGAATCCACGCCCCTCTTACGGAAGCAACGCCCCCCGGTTCCGATAAAGTGACCACAAGCCATCTACTGACCCTCCTGCCTTGAAACCACAGCGGATGTGAGGAAGTCCTTCTCTTTTCCTCATATGACTTTTTATTGTGCCAAATCAAAGCCAGCGGAACGCAGCCTCCGCTCACCCACCGGACTGTGGGGACGGCTTTTCATTCCACACAAATGGAGACAGAAGATCAGTACCCCCGCCCCCTCCAAAAATGGAGATTCTTTTGAACGATCCCGAAGACTGATTGTTTCTCGGCACTGAAGGGAATTGGTATCCATTCCAATGTTATCTCGTTTGGGGAGGGGGCGTAAGCGATAACACCCACCTGTCTCTACGGCGCAGACCAGCCGCCCCGTCAATAGGAAGATGTTTAAAAGCCATCGGCAGCGGTGCCAACGCCATAAAATGCAGACTTCTATGTGGAGTGCTTTGGGTCTTAAAAGCAATAGGGAAGACGCCGGGAGAGATTTCCTTGGATGGATGTGAGGAAAAAATAAGTTCCTGATAACACGACACTGCTGCACATGAGCCTCTGTCCCCTTGCCCCCTTGTCCCCTCGTCCCCTTGTCCCCTTGTCCCCCTCTCCGCTAGCAAAGACTAAAGAGGCGAGAGAACAATTTCATTGAACGGATGACGATGAAGGGTTTATTTATTTCCTTGTATTATAATTCCGATGAATAAGTTTCTCTATTAGCACAGTACAACTGGCATCAGTGTTTAGTTCCTCAAGAAGAAATCTAACTATATAATTTAATGGCTTTCTTTCCTAATCCTGGCTAAAGCCTGAGTATCTTTTTCTTGTATTTTGTGGTGCTCCAGCCTGCTGTTGTGTTGCTTCCAACGCCCTCTAGTGATGACCAGTGGAAGTGTCATGGTTATTTAATGTGCCGCCACTTAGTGTGTTTTTCCTCTTAGAACCTTTTCGCCCGGGCTTGGTGCCACCTAAAGGTGGCGGAGCATCGTTAGCCAGCTGTAGACAATCAGAGGTTGATTTTTGGGAGCTGACATTAGGTGTGCTCTTATGTTTATTGTTTTCAATTCCATACTTTTCCACATGGATGCTCTGAGAATTCCCGAGTTTATTTCACTTAAATCTACTTTTCAATGCTGGTAAATGTGTGTTTATGTACAGGGTGAATGTACATGAGTCTATCCAGCCGTGCCTACAGTCACTATGGTCATTTCCTCCCAGGGTCCAACGTGCCTTTGAAACAGCACCTGGCCAACACATGAAAGTGAAACACTCCTCTTCATCCCATGTAAACACACCTGCTAACACGCCAACAAAGGTCTAGTGTTTCTATTGTATGCACAATGGCAGGGGGCCTGGCACAATGCCTTGTGGTTGCCTAGTGATATACAAAAGGAAAAATAATACTCGTATTTGTACAAAATCTTGCTAAATTATTGCCCTCCTGCATTCAGTTGCATGCAGAGTGCCATCAAATGAGCTGTTATTTTTAAAACAGTTAAAAAAATGTAGTAAATCTGTTATTAAAGCCATTTGAAATAGTGTTTTACAAATGAAACAATTCCATTCATACAGTACACAGTATTGCAGTTACACAACATCATGTCTTGTCTCACATCTTCCTGCTTGAGAATGTTGAGTGACTTGTGAAACGGCACCCTCTGCTGGAGTCATAGCCGTTTTTAATCCCCCTGCAGGTAGCGCCATCAACCGCTTTCTATTTCAGGCTATGGCCCGTATTTATTCATTCATTCATTCATTCATTTTCTACCGCTTATCCTCACAAGGGTCGCGGGGGTGCTGGAGCCTATCCCAGCTGTCTTTGGGCGAGAGGCGGGGTACACCCTGGACTGGTCGCCGGCCAATCACAGGGCACATATAGACAAACAACCATTCACACTCACATTCATACCTATGGACAATTTGGAGTCGCTAATTAACCTAGCATGTTTTTGGAATGTGGGAGGAAACCGGAGTACCCGGAGAAAACCCACGCATGCACGGGGAGAACATGCAAACTCCACACAGAGATGGCCGAGGGTGGAATTGGACCTTGGTCTCCTAGCTGTGAGGTCTGCGCGCTAACCACTAGACCGCTGTGCCGCCCGCTGTGGTCCGTATGAATACAGATATTTTACAAGCACACTTTTCACTCTGTTTTTGTCCTTGAAAACTGCTTCCCATTCAAGAAACTATATATATTTTTTTGCCATCATTTCAAAGCCATTAGGAGTTTTGGCCATATTGCGTTCATAAGACGTCTACGTAAGAAACAAGGCAACATCATAGAAACATCTTATTCAATTCTGTGAGAAGTTCAGGCTTAAAGATGGAGCGCAGAGGAGTGTGTGTGTGTGCCTTACACAAAGTACGTCATCGGCGAGTTCAAGTCACTGGTTTGCGCGAGAGTGACCGGTAGAAAAGCTCCTGATTGCCGAGATACCGTATGTTGGTTTAGTGTCTAGATATGAGCTTTGTAGGCAAACGTACCGTCTTATATTTGACTGTGGACGTTAGCGCCAGATGCATGCACTAGTGGCAGATGCCGATTACTATCACAGTTCTCATTTGTAGTACCTTGTGAAGTACATCCAACATGGCACATTAGCATGTGTTGTGAACGTAGGCTATCAACAACCAATTTGAAGTTTACAGTAACTATACCTGTGTATCCAATTATAAACAAAAACAAAGGTTCTGTTTTAAGAATCGCTATAAAAATCGGTTGTAAATTTCCATGTTGAATTGCCTTGGTCTGATAATGGAGCTCATGCAGCTTGTTTAAAAACTAGATAATAATCCATATTTTCTTGTAAAGTGCTTTAGTTTTTGTAATATAACTGAGAAATGCCTGAATGATGCAGTGTGCCATGCAAATGTTTGCCGCATTGTCTCCTCATGCATTATGGTTCATCCCGTGCATTTTTTTTTAAACCCTCCATTTTGTAAAGAACTTTGCACATTTTTTGTCAAACAAATGGAGTTTACATACTTTGGAACGTGAGAATGATCCATCTGTTGTGTGCAATCATTATGAAGATGTGCTTTGCTGTGCTTTAGTTTCATGTTATTGCAATTTCTGACCAACAGGGGGAGGTATAAGACTTTTCCTAATTAAAAAAACAACAACAACAACAACAAACAAATCCCAGTTATTTCTTTCCCTAAAAAACCTGATCGGAGAGCAGGCCTTAAATGGTTCAACCTGTAGTGATGCTCGGTCTGTGATGGCGGTTAGGAGGGTTTCATCAAGCCATGATGTGATGTAACCATGCCCACCGTGGAACTTTCCAGAGAACAGATACTGTTTGATTCCTGTGTCTATTTTGTCTATGTAAAATGTAAAGGTATAAAGACGACATTTGCAGTGATCACAGTATTCAAGTTTCTGAAATAAATAAATGCCATCATGAATTTGTGCCGCTTCGTGTTTGTGTGACGTCTGGATTTGCTTTCTCTATGCCTGCTTTACAGATTACGGTTAGATTATTATTTACAGTAAGTAAATTTACAACAAAAAAAGTTGGAATATTGCGAGAAAAAAAGTGTTAATATTGCCTTTGCCCAAGGCCAAAGATCACATCAGTACCCCCCCTTTTCATGGCTATTTTTCATAGCCTGCGACAGCTATGAAAAGGGGGGTACTGATGTGAGCGATTAGTAAGCCTTCCTTACCCTGACCTTCCACACACCCAAGGCCAAATATCACAACAGTACCCCCTCTTTCCATGGCTATTTTTCATAGCCTGTGACAGCTATGAAAAGGGGGGTACTGATGTGAGCGATCAGTAAGTCTTCCTTACCCTGACCCTCACGCCCAAGGCCAAATGTCACATCAGTACCCCCTCTTTCCATGGCTATTTTTCATAGCCTGTGGCAGCTATGAAAAGGGGGGTACTGATGTGAGCGATCAGTAAGTCTTCCTTACCCTGACCCTCCACACCCAAGGCCAAATTTCACATCAGTACCCCCCTTTTCATGGCTATTTTTCATAGCCTGCGACAGCTATGAAAAAGGGGGGGTACTGATGTGAGCGATCAGTAAGTCTTCCTTACCCTGACCTTCCACACACCCAAGGCCAAATATCACAACAGTACCCCCTCTTTCCATGACTATTTTTCATAGCCTGCGACAGCTATGAAAAAAGGGGGGTACTGATGTGAGCGATCAGTAAGTCTTCCTTACCCTGACCCTCCACACGCCCAAGGCCAAATGTCACATCAGTACCCCCTCTTTCCATGGCTTTTTTACATAGCCTGTGACAGCTATGAAAAGGGGGGTACTGATGTGAGCGATCAGTAAGCCTTCCTTACCCTGACCTTCCACACACCCAAGGCCAAATATCACAACAGTACCCCCTCTTTCCATGGCTATTTTTCATAGCCTGTGACAGCTATGAAAAGGGGGGTACTGATGTGAGCGATCAGTAAGTCTTCCTTACCCTGACCCTCACGCCCAAGGCCAAATGTCACATCAGTACCCCCTCTTTCCATGGCTATTTTTCATAGCCTGTGGCAGCTATGAAAAGGGGGGTACTGATGTGAGCGATCAGTAAGTCTTCCTTACCCTGACCCTCCACACACCCAAGGCCAAATTTCACATCAGTACCCCCCTTTTCATGGCTATTTTTCATAGCCTGCGACAGCTATGAAAAAGGGGGGGTACTGATGTGAGCGATCAGTAAGTCTTCCTTACCCTGACCTTCCACACACCCAAGGCCAAATATCACAACAGTACCCCCTCTTTCCATGACTATTTTTCATAGCCTGCGACAGCTATGAAAAAAGGGGGGTACTGATGTGAGCGATCAGTAAGTCTTCCTTACCCTGACCCTCCACACGCCCAAGGCCAAATGTCACATCAGTACCCCCTCTTTCCATGGCTTTTTTACATAGCCTGTGACAGCTATGAAAAGGGGGGTACTGATGTGAGCGATAATTAAGTCTTCCTTGATCTCACCCTGATCTCCACACACCCATGGCCAAATCAATTAGCAAGGCTAGCCCTTCTCTTTACCGTCTTCCTTATCTCGACCCTATGAAAAATAGCCATATCACATCAGTACCCCCCCTTTTCATGGCTATTTTTCATAGCCTGCGACAGCAATGAAAAGGGGGGTACTGATGTGATATTTGGCCTTTCATAGCTGTCGCAGGCTTTGAAAAATAGCCATGAAAAGGGGGGTACTGATTTGAGCGATCAGTAAGTCTTCCTTACCCCGACCTTCCACACACCCAAAGCCAAATGTCACAACAGTACCCCCCTTTTCATAGCTGTCGCAGGCTATGAAAAATAGCCATGATACTGGGTACTGATGTGATATGGCTATTTTTCATAGGGTCGGGGTAAGGAGAAGGGCTAGCCTTGCTAATCTGTTTGTGCTCACCTGTTCTATTTTGCTGCCACGTTATGAATAAAAAAAATGCCTGAAACAAGAGAAAAGTTTCCATCCTTCCTGAAGAGCTAAGCTCTATTTTCCCTCTGACACATATGACATGTAATATAGCGACATTATTCTCGTAATATTCTCGACTTTTTCTTGTAATATTATTTTTTTCACTTAAAATTTGCAAATTTATTATTGTAAATGTACAACTTTTGAAATTGTAAATGTATGACTTTTTTTCAGATTCACCTGCATTGTTCTTTTGTTACTCCCCACATGATGCATAAAGAGCCTTGTAACATTATTCACTGGCCTTCTGTGAGCGATCAGTGAGTTTTTAATTAAAGCTAAACATTGTTACTTGCATCCAGCAATGCACTAATGGGAAATCTTTAAGTGCTGTTCAGGTGTTGAAAGATCCAGCTAGTTGTGCAATGAAAACATTTGTTTGCCACTTGAGCCAACCTACAATTTTGAAGTCAAGCCAAAAATAAAATGTAAGAAAAATTAAATACTGGCTCTGAAATTATAAAATTATATATACTTAAAGGAAAACTTCACTTTGACTATCATTCTTTCTTTTCTGTGAGTTCTAAATAGAGAAAAAAATTTTCTGACAATTTGTGATGTCACAAGGCAGTGCGCGTGTGCTTTACGACAGATACGCTCTGTGCCCTCCCCAAGCTCTGCTTATGTGTTTACGCAGTTGGCAATGTCTCCCAGGTAAATATAGCAGGAATAGGTGCAGATTCTGGAAAATCTAGAAAGCTGAAATACAAAGGCCTGAAAAATTAGTACAATAGATCACCTTTAATTAATGAGATTAATCGCATATTTTCAATTAATTTATCATGATTAATCACCATTAGCAACTATGTCTCAAATTGTTACTGTGTTCAATTAATAAAAAGCTAAATCAGCAGGAATAGGTACAGATTCTGGAAAATCTAGAAAGCTCAAGTACAAAGGCATGAAAAATTAGCACAATGGGTCCCCATTCATTAATCAGATTAAGCACATATTTTAATTAATTAATCATGATTAATCACCATTAGTAACTATGTCTCAAATTTTTACTGTGTTCAATTAATAAAAATCTAAATCAGCAGGAATAGGTGCAGATTCTGGAAAATCTAGAAAGCTCAAGTACAAAGGCATGAAAAATAAGCACAATAGGTCCCCTTTTAATTAATCACATTAATCACATATTTTAATTAATTAATCGTAATTAATCACCATTAGCAACTATGTCTTACATTTTTACTGTGTTCAATTAATAAAAATCTAAATCAGCAGGAATAGGTGCAGATTCTGGAAAATCTAGAAAGCTCAAGTACAAAGGCATGAAAAATTTGCACAATAGGTCCCCTTTCATTAATCAGATTAATCGCATATGTTAATTAATTAATCGTGATTAATCACCATTAGCAACGATGTCTCAAATTTTTACTGCGTTCAATTAATAAAAAGCGAAATCAGCAGGAATAGGTGCAGATTCTGGAAAATCTAGAAAGCTCAAGTACAAAAGCCTGAAAAATTAGCACAGTAGGTCCCCTTTAATACTCAGATTAATCACATGTATTTAATTAATTAATCATGATTAATCACCATTAGCAACTATGTCTCAAATTTTTACTGTGTTCAATGAAGAGAAAGCTAAATCAAAAGATATGTACAATATCATATATATTTGTGACAATGACAGGCATACAAGGTAAAATGGTAAGGTAAAATAACTTAATGTTGAATTAAACAAAATGCTTTAAATATCTTAATGTAGTATTTAAAAGCAGACTCTAATATTAGATGGTGACATCATGAGTTGCCTGCTACCAAGCAATGAGTGATTGTACGTATGCGTTACGTCTGCATGTTGTCGTTTAACTTGAGTGCGTCCAACCTGCAGATGCCAGGTGTTATGAGGTCAGTGCGGCAGCAACTTGAGAGGCGGCGCAGAAAGAAGAGAGGTGTAACGCGGAGGCGGTCATGGATTAGTCATCTTTGGTACAGGTGGAAAGTGTGGGGGCTGAATCACTTGAAGGATTTTCTAGTCGAGATGAGAGGATTGTGCACATTTACTGAAGACATCACTTGAACTTCCGTGTTTGACTCTTTCTATCTTTCATATTCAACTTGATGATTTTTTTACCCTTTGAAATTCAGATTTAGGAAATATATTGACACCAAGGTAAGGCAATTATATGGTCACATTAGAACCTACTAAATCGTCGCAAGTGTAAAAATAAGTTATGCATCCATCCGTTTTCTATGCCGCTTATCCTCACTAGGGTCGCGGTGTATGCTGGAGCCTATCCCAGCTGTCTTGGGGTGAGAAATTGGGCAAAAATGGGGCAAAAAATAAGTTAACCGCAGATAATAAAAGATGTATAATCAATGATATAATAACAACTACTGGGATAGGCTCCAGCTCACCCCCATGAACCTAATGAGGATAAGCAGTAAAACTAAGCAACATGCAACCTAAACTTTAGAAATAAGTCTCCAACATACTTCTGGTTGAAAAAAAAAAACAGCTGAAATGGGAATCCAAGCTGTATTTCACAAGAATATAGTTAATTAAATTAATTAAAAAGTAATTAATTCAATTAATTAAAAAACAGCAATTTTACAAGAATAAACAAACATTTTTAATTATGTAATTTTAGTAGCATAAAGGTATTAAATGTTTTTTTAAGTCATAATATGAGAAACAGGGAAAACAAAATAATAAATAAATATAATATAAATATTTTAAAATTATGGGAATAAAGTCAAAATATGGAAATAAGGTCATAAAATGGGAACACAATTTAAGAAAATTATTTTTAAATTCAAAATTTTTAATTTTTTAATTAAATGTTTAAAATTAAGAAGAAATTTCAAATATGTGGGAAAAAATGGAGTAAAATACTACTAGTACTACTAATACACTTTTCACCTATATTACAAAGCTGACATGCAGTATTTTCTTGAAATATACTGTAACTGTGTTGCTTCCATTTTTCAGTGAGCGGTCCTCGCTGGAAAAAGTTAGGACACCCCCCTTGTTTTTCGGAAACGGGCTATCTTGACCTCCAGTGGGTGGCGGCTAAGCCCCGCCCACCCCTACAGTGAAGTACGCAGGTATGTGTTGCATGAGACTCTGCGAGTATGGAAACTAGAATGTATTCTAACTTAGACCCAGGTCATTTGGGACCTTCACTTCCTGTTTAGCCATCTTAATAATGCAGGTGGAGAGGCTCCAGTTTCACACACAAGCCGTGTGTGTGTGTGTGTGTGTGTGTGTTTGTGTATTGTCAGGCCAGAGAGGTCCATTAGGATCAAACAACGGTTTACTGCTAAGTGTGTGTACGGATTTGTGAGCTTATTGATGTTTATTTTTTTTGTTCCATTTGTGTGCTAAACTTCTCATGAAAATCAGCACCAAAAAAAAAAAAAAAAAATCCGGTTAATTGTTAAGCTACAGTAACGATGTGGTAAATTAGGGCAGCGCTGCAGCACGTGTAGCTGCATATAGGAACACATCTAACTGCGGTACCCCCGCCCCCGCCGCACCCCTCCCCGCCCGCCATGCAACCACAAGGGCCCACTTTCCTTCTTTTGAGTTGTTGCAGTTGCATCAGACGCTTTGATGTCGTTCATCGCTCGGCCAAAATCTGCCACAAGCCGAGCGCCGAGGCCCTCAGCTGTCCATCTGTTTCAGCCTCGGGTGTGCAAGACAGGAAGTGAGGCTACAACCATTAAGGACAAGGGTAGAAGAAGCACGTCTGGATCAATCAAAGGTGAACAGGCACCATTTTGTTACGACTGGTACAATTTTTTTTTTAATCTCAACAACTTTCAAGGAAATTTGTATTATTTATTAATTATTATTTATTATTTATTTATATTCATTCATTTTCTACTGCTTTTCCTCACGAGGGTCGCGGGGGTGCTGGAGCCTATCCCAGCTGTCTTCGGGCGAGAGGCGGGGTACACCCTGGACTGGTGGCCAGCCAATCACAGGGCACATTTAGACAAACAACCATTCACACTCACATTCATACCTATGGACAATTTGGAGTGGCCAATTAACCTAGCATGTTTTTGGAATGTGGGAGGAAACCGGAGTACCCGGAGAAGGGAGGGGGTGGAATTGAACCCAGGTCTCCTAGCTGTGAGATGTGCGCGCTAACCACTAGACCGCCGTGCAGCCTATTTATTTATATAATATATATTACTTAGTACCCCGCCTCCTGCCCGAAGACAGCTGGGATAGGCTCCAGCACCCCCGCGACCCTCGTGAGGATAAGCGATAGAATGAATGAATGAATATTATTTTGTCAAAAATATCAAAATACAAGTCCTATGTACTGCACGGTGGTCGAGTGGTTAGCGCGCAGACCACACAGCTAGGAGACCGGAGTTCAATTCCACCCTCGGCTATCTCTGTGTGGAGTTTGCATGTTCTCCCCGTGCATGCGTGAGTTTTCTCCGGGTATTCCGGTTTCCTCCCACATTCCAAAAACATGCTAGGTTAATTAGCCACTCCATGGTAAAGACAGCTGGGATAAGCGGTAGAAAATGAATGAATGAATGAAGTCCTATGTAGTATTCTGGTCCCCAGGTATCAGTAATACACTGAAGATACCTTTAGATAACTAATGTTCTACCCCCATTCCATGTGGAAGTGGTACATTTTTGGCTTCTTACTTTGTCTATCTTCCCCACTCTGTTTGAATAATTTTCTCAAGTTTACGACAAATAAAGTGGAGGCTAATGAGTTAGCTACATAGCTTGCTATATGCTATGAGTGTTAGCCATCTTATGTCCCGACGCTTTAGTGTTGCGCAATGTGTTGTAAACAAAGTATAATAGGAGTGTAAAGGTGACTATAGGGGTGCTATTTCATGGCTACATTTGTTTTTAACATTTAGAGGCATATTATATACTTTATAGACATTTTTATTAGGGATGTACGATAATTATTGATGCCGATATCATCCTAGAAATGCGATATCCGTATCAGATTTTTCCTGATCATGAAAACCGATATTGCAAATATCGGTATCGGAAATTTAGAGTTGGACAATATCAGCATATCGGTTTGTGACAAAAAAGCCAATATCAACATCCCTACTTTTTATGGTGTAGCTAGCGTGGATTCAGTTCCCACTCAACATGAACGTGAGTGGGAATGTTTTGTCACGATTGGGCTTCACCCCCTCGTGACAGCTCTTAGTTTTCCTCTTTTCCTCACTTCCTGGTTCATGCCCTTATTTTGTATTTACTTCCTGTGTTGCTCTGTTCTGTTTTCCGTAGCTTTCCATTCCCTTCCACACCTGTTCCCCATTTCCTGTGATGTTTCTATTTAGTTCAGGTGTGCAATCCTTTCCTTGTTGTGGTTTTTTCTGTTGGACATGCTAGTGCTCGGTTCTGCCGCATAGCATCGCCAAATAAATACATTTTTACCGGGAATTGGGTCCTCATCGCTGCATCCTGGGGTCGCATTGCAAAGCTCTCAAGCCCGACCGTGACATGTTTGTCTCCATGCGTCCTGAGTGTGCCCCGCCTCTTACCCAACGACTGCTGGGATAAGCTACAGCTCATCTGTAGCACCCAAAAAAGATAAGTGGTATAGAAAATGAAGGAAGGAAGGGATGGATGGATGAAGGGATGGATGAAGGAAGGAAGGAAGGAAGGAAGGAAGGGATGGATGAAGGAAGGAAGGGAGGGAGGGATGGATGGATGAATGAAGGGATGGATGAAGGAAGGAAGGGATGGATGGATGGATGGATGAATCAAGGGATGGATGGATGAATCAAGGGATGGATGGATGAAGGGATGGATGAAGGAAGGGATGGATGGATGGATGGATGAAGGAAGGGATGGATGAAGGAAGGAAGGGATGGATGGATGGATGGATGAAGGGATGGATGAAGGAAGGAAGGGATGGATGGATAGATGGATGAATGAATGAAGGGATGGGTGGATGCATGAATGATGGATGGATGAAGGATGGATGAAGGGATGGATGGATGGATGGATGGATGAAGGGATGGAAGGATGGATGAAGAAGGAAGGACGGGATGGATGGATGAAGGGATGGATTAAGGAAGGAAGGGGTGGATGAATGAAGGGATGGGTGAAGGAAGGAAGGGATGGATGGATGGATGGATGAAGGGATGGATGGATGGATGAAGGAAGGGATGGATGGATGGATGAATGAAGGGATGGATGAAGGAAGAAAGGGATGGATGGATGAAGGGATGGGTGAAGGAAGGAAGGGATGGATGGATGGATGGATGAAGGAATGGATGGATGGATGAATGAAGGGATGGATGGATGGATGAAGAAGGAAGGGATGGATGGATGGATGAAGAAAGGAAGGGATGGATGGATGGATGAATGAAGGGATGGATGAATGAAGGGATGGATGAAGGAAGGAAGGAAGGAAGGGATGGATGGATGGATGAATGAAGGGATGGATGAAGGAAGAAAGGGATGGATGGATGAAGGGATGGATGAAGGAAGGAAGGGATGGATGGATGGATGAAGGGATGAAGGAAGGAAGAGATGGTTTGATGGATGAATAGATGGATGGGTGTCCTCAGAGTTGTTTGACTTTAGAGGTTCCACCATATTTGGTCCTGATGAGTTAAAGTGAGGAAATTACCAGCCTAAATTACCAGCCTAAATTACCAGCCTAAATTACCAGCCTAAATTACCTGCTTAAATTACCTGCTTAAATTTACCATCTTAAATTACCTGCTTAAATCTCTCTTTCCTTATCACACATAAAAACACGCACGATATTTCACTCTTCTTTCTCCCTCGCCATAAAAACACAGACGCCGACCAATCTCAGACACACATACATACACACACACACACTTAAGCTCTCTCTCTCTCGCTCTCTCTCTCTCTCTCTCTCTCTCTCTCTCCCCCCACTTGCTCTCTCATTTTCCCTCTCGCTCTAACGCACACTGACGCACACACACCCGCTCTCTTCCAGTGTTGGCGTGTCTTTGGAGGATCTGCCAAGCTGGTTTTGATGTTGTCTGCATGCAAAGAGAAGGTCCGTGTTGAGGTAAGAAGGTGACACACCTTTCTGCTCCCAGTCGCCGTGATAATAATAATAATAATAATAATCATCATCATCATAATAATACTAAAGTACAACTTGGACTGCTTGGCTTTTCTATTGGTGTGTGTGTGTGTGTGTGTAGTACAAGTAGGTGTGTCTTACGTGTGTAGCAGATGTTTGCTCTCACCTGGGATTTGAGCTGAAAAGATGCTTTGTCAAGTGTTTGTGCACGGAGGTGGGCACGCATGTGCAACTGTATGCATACTTCTTGTATACGTGTACGCTAACATGCGTGCGTCTGCTACTTCCACGGAGGAAGAGCATCCGTCTGTCTCGGAGGAAGTCTAAATTAAGACTAGCTAGAGTGGCCGTGTTTACCAAGTCGTCCTCAGAGGATGGAGAGACCACCGGATGATGCTTAAGAGATGCGGGTGTCGCCATGTGGATGGGTAACCTCCTTGGGGCGTCATGGAGATGTTAGACATCCGTACTAGGACACAACTTAAGAACGCTGAAATGAACACAAAATGAATGAACTCCAGTTTCTTACCACATTCCAAAAACTCCAAATTGTCCATAGGTATGAATGTGAGTGTGAATGGTGGTTTGTCTATATGTGCCCTGTGATTGGCTGGGATAGCATTGCTACATTTTAATAGGCTATCATGCTAAGTTAGCCGATTTGTTGAAGAAAACCAAAAACGTAATAGACTAGTATTCATTCATTCATTCATTTTCTAGCGCTTATCCTCACGAGGGTCGCGGGGGTGCTGGAGCCTATCCCAGCTGTCTTCGGGCGAGAGGCGGGGTACACCCTGGACTGGTGGCCAGCCAATCACAGGGCACATATAGACAAACAACCATTCACACTCACATTCATACCTATGGACAATTTGGAGTCGCCAATTAACCTAGCATGTTTTCGGAATGTGGGAGGAAACCGGAGTACCCGTTTGGTTAACTTTTTTGGTTAACAAACTTTTTTGCTTGCGTTGGCTTGTTTAGCAACCTAAATTCTGTCCGGTTTGTTTACGCTGCCATCTTGTATCACACGCACAACATTAAGGACAACAGCGTTTGTGTCAGAATTGCTGAGAGACACATTTTCTATGGGAACATTTGTTTTGGTTAGAGTCCGTTTTTGGTTTTGAACACATTAATGATGTTAACCAAGGCAGAGCTGTATTTTGATGCAGCATCTATTGGATCCCATTAGATTCAATACAAGCCCAGTTTTTGGTTTTGAACACATTAATGATGTTAACCAAGGCAGAGCTGTAATTTGACGCAGCATCAATTGGATCCCATTAGACCCTACACAAGCCCAGTTTTTGGTTTTCAACACATTAATGATGTTAACCAAGGCAGAGCTGTATTTTGATGCAGCATCTATTGGATCTCATTAGATCCTACACAAGCCCAGTTTTTTGGTTTTGAACACATTAATGATGTTAACCAAGGCAGAGCTTTATTTTGACGCAGCATCTACTAGATCCCATTAGATCCTGCACAAGCCCAGTTTTTGGTTTTGAACGCATTGTTAACCAAGGCAGAGCTGTATTTTGACGCAGCATCAATTGGATCTCATTAGATCCTGCACAAGCCCAGTTTTTGGTTTTGAACGCATTAATGATGTTAACCAAGGCAGAGCTGTATTTTGATGCAGCATCAATTGGATCCCATTAGATCCTACACAAGCCCAGTTTTTGGTTTTGAACACATTAATGATGTTAACCAAGGCAGAGCTGTAATTTGACACAGCCTCTACTGGATCCCATTAGATCCTGCACAAGCCCAGTTTTTGGTTTTGAAGACATTAATGATGTTAACCAAGGCTGACACGTATTTTGACGCAGCATCTACTGGATCCCATTAGATCCTGCACAAGCCCAGTTTTTGGTTTTGAACGCATTAAGGATGTTAACCAAGGCAGAGCTGTATTTTGATGCAGCATCTACTGGATCTCATTAGATCCTACACAAGCCCAGTTTTTTGGTTTTGAACACATTAATGATGTTAACCAAGGCAGAGCTGTATTTTGACGCAGCATCTACTCGATCCCATTAGATCCGGCACAAGCCCAGTTTTTGGTTTTGAACACATTCATGATGTTAACCAAGGCAGAGCTTTATTTTGACGCAGCATCTACTAGATCCCATTAGATCCTGCACAAGCCCATTTGTTTTGAACGCATTGTTAACCAAGGCAGAGCTGTATTTTGACGCAGCATCAATTGGATCTCATTAGATCCTGCACAAGCCCAGTTTTTGGTTTTGAACGCATTAATGATGTTAACCAAGGCAGAGCTGTATTTTGATGCAGCATCAATTGGATCCCATTAGATCCTACACAAGCCCAGTTTTTGGTTTTGAACACATTAATGATGTTAACCAAGGCAGAGCTGTAATTTGACAGAGCATCTACTGGATCCCATTAGATCCTGCACAAGCCCAGTTTTTGGTTTTGAACACATTAATGATGTTAACCAAGGCTGACACGTATTTTGATGCAGCATCTACTGGATCCCATTAGATCCTGCACAAGCCCAGTTTTTGGTTTTGAACACATTCATGATGTTAACCAAGGCAGAGCTTTATTTTGACGCAGCATCTACTAGATCCCATTAGATCCTGCACAAGCCCAGTTTTTGGTTTTGAACGCATTGTTAACCAAGGCAGAGCTGTATTTTGACGCAGCATCAATTGGATCTCATTAGATCCTGCACAAGCCCAATTTTTGGTTTTGAACGCATTAATGATGTTAACCAAGGCAGAGCTGTATTTTGACGCAGCATCTACTGGATCCCATTAGATCCTGCACAAGCCCAGTTTTTGGTTTTGAACACATTAATTATGTAAACCAAGGCAGAGCTGTATTTTGACACATCTACTGGATCCCATTCGATCCTACACAAGCCCAGTTTTTGGTTTTGAAAGCATTAATGATGTTAACCAAGGCAGAGCTGTATTTTAATGCAGCATCAATTGGATCTCATTAGATCCTGCACAAACACAGTTTTTGGTTTTGAATGCATTGATGATGTTAACCAAGGCAGAGCTGCATTTTGATGCAGCATCTGTTGGATCCCATTAGATCCTGCACAAACCCAGTTTTTGGTTTTGAATGCATTGATGATGTTAACCAAGGCAGAGCTGCATTTTGATGCAGCATCTATTGGATCCCATTAGATCCTGCGCAAGCCCAGTGATGCACAAAAAGCTGGCTGATGAGAATATTGACCTAAAGAACCACAAGACGTGGAAGCAAATCCAACCAGAACAGACATGCACGTATTGACATATGCACATAGTACGTCATGCACATCAGACATTGAGGAAAGTGAAGAATAAAACAACGTTTGAGTCCTACACTGTGTTGCACCTCCAAATTTTCACCAAAAACTGCAAAAATCCAAGGTACCTTTTCATGGTTAGAATTTCCCCTAAAATAGTTTTGCTGATCTTTTCTTCGACATACATCACGTTATTGAATGTGTGGTCGGGTTACAGTGATGATGAATATTATTATTCACAGCCTCACAGTTGAGGCTAACTTTCGGAAATAATACTTTAGCATTTTGTTAGTGAAGTTGGACACGATCACTCCAGATATCGACGATATTCGCCTTGTTGCACCCGAGGGGTGATCATTATTTCTGCTGATACTGTGCGCACTTGTGGGAATCGATATGCAAGACAACAAGTAAAACAGAGCCGTGCCCCCCGCCCGCCATATGACGGGGGGGCTAGACAGCTCAATGCTGCCTTCAGGCACCTCACTGGATCAATGTGTCCAACAGAAGGGCTTGGATTTTTAATTGTGCTTCACGGTTGTTATTTTTATGGAACTTTTATGCAACTTATTTCAGTTGGGAAAGGGGGGGGGGTGCGGTAGTGGCATGTTATATTTGACATGTTTTTTGCCATATCTCCCTGTCCTTTCTTTGCTGTGTCATACACAAACAATGGGCCCCATTTTGCCAAATAACAACATAGTAAGGCTTTTTTAAAATTTGGTTTTACTGTTGTTTTTTTCATATATATTTTTTTAACACTATTTTTATATAATTATTAAATTAGTAAAAATCGAAAGAATGCGCTAACTTGCTGTAGTTTCCAAATCCGGTTCTCTGCCTTTATAAAGAGCTACAAACATCTAAAAATACCTGAGACTGATTCATCCCTTTTGCTCCTCTTTTGGCAGCAACCGAGCCCTGATGTAAGAGCGTGGAGGTACCAGAGTTGAGACGCTGGTTTAAAAAAAAAAAAGACAGAAGATAACTTAACACAGGAGGAGAGGGGGACTGAAAGGAGGCGAGGAGATGGCTGAGGCACCAAAACAGCAGCATGAACAACAACAACAGCAGCAGCAGCAGCAGCAGGAGGAGGAGGAAGAAGAGGAGCAGCAGCAGAGTGAGGAGCAGCTGAGCTCCTCTGGGTCTACGGAGGCTGAAGATGAGGTGGAAGACCTGAAAGAGGACGTCCACACGACGCCTACCCGGCCTCTGCTGTCTATGAGGTCCTTGAGCATCGTGGACCCGGATGACGACTCGCCTAACATGATTGTCTACAGAAAAGTAAGCTTTTCCTTTGTGATCAATTATTGCTAACATTGTGCTGCTGAGAGCTCGCAGTGGGAGACGGCTCGCTAATCTCAGCGCTTGTCTCGTACAATATTCTGACACAAGTTCTGAGGAGAAGTTACTAAGATTTGATAGAATTCAGTATTTTGGTCTGGGTGCTGGATGGAATTTGGAGGCAAATCCGGGCAACTCTGGTTATGTGTGTACTATATTATAGTACACATAGTATACACTTATGTTGTTGCAGAAAAGTTTGATTATACACCAAGTAAACATCTCCCCATGGCTATCTGATGAACGTCCATGATGCATGCTAGCCGGGTTGTTGCTCTTATCGGCTTCCTGGAGGGGAAATGTCTGGTTTTCTGTAGCAGTTGCAGATCAGTGCTCGGCTAGCTTGGTCTGTTTGTTAGTGAGTTTGCTTAGTGAGTTTTTCCTCTGATAGGAGACTCCAAAAGACGACTTTCGGGCGTGCAGAGAGCAGCAACCAAAACGACAAGATTGTTTGGAGTTGTTTTTAATGGTAATGGTTTAATTTTTCAGATTAATTTTTTCAGATTACAATTGAGTGCATCCCATAATCGGTTCACAGTTCCACATGTCCAAAAGGAGTAGGAAGAAGCAAAGCTTATTAAATCCTACCCCTCCATCTGGTACTTTTACAATCAGTAACTGTTACATTTGTTCACTTCCTGCTTTCCTAATATAATTTAAGGTTTTTAGTTTTTTTTTTACTTTATTTTATTAATTTTTATTTCATTTTTATTTCATTTTAAATTTAATTTTATATATTTATTTATTTTTTTGTCACATACCAAAGTAGGAGGTGATATGAGCATCCAATGCCATAATGGGTACCATAGTAAGTGTCAATATAGTGATATATATAGCACATCATGACTGGTTCAAGACTCTTCATCCTTGTATTTAGCAAACATCAACTGCTTGTATTGTTTCTTGAATTTGCTCATCGTTGTGCATTGTTTGATTTCCTTACTCAATCCATTCCATAGTTTGATTCCACATACTAAAATGCTATGGCTTTTTAACGTAGTCCTAGCATAGAAGTGTTTCAAATGTAGTTCTTCCCTGAGATCATATTTCTCCTCTCTTGTAGAGAAGTATTGGATGACATTTATAGGTAATTGATTATTTTTAGCCTTATGCATTATTTTATTTTATTTTATTTTATTTTATTTTATTTTATTTTATTTTATTTTATTTTATTTTATTTTATTTTATTTTATTTTATTTTATTTTATTTTATTTTATTTTATTTTATTTTTGAAGATGAACTATATCAGCAAGTTGAAGTATTTCAAAGTGTTTCAAATTTAGTTCCACCTTCAGATGGTCGTTATGAGCGCATGCAGATATGATGATGAAAAACATAGAGCCCGTTTTTCTGCAAGGAACGCATTGCTGCCATGTAATATAAAGCATCCTGTCAGTCCGCGGTGGTGTAATGGTACAGCTGCTCCCTAATCCCAACTCTTGATAATTATTTATTTATTTGTTTTAATGTGAAAAGGCTTTTATTTAATTTTTGTCATGAATGGAATGAACTTGATAATTTTAATCAATTTTTTTTTTCTTGATAATTAAAACCAATTCTGTAAAGAATAATTTCTTGAACAACAGACCTCCTTATGTGACGTGCAGCATAAGAGGTTGCCTCCATAATGCAATCACGAGCCGAGCAAGGGAACAACAACAACAACATGACACGACTCTATTCCAAAAGCAATCTCGCCACCTCTGGAAGTAACGGCTGGCCTGTGAATGAATGCAGTCACATGACAGTCAGCGCCCGCTCGCCGTCATGCCAGATGAACTGTGACGCTCACCATGCTTGCCATCCTACCGGCGAGAAAATACGGCGCTAATGTAATGGCCGTATGTCTCGCTGCTCCCTCAGCAGGCGCAAATTGCACACATTTACTTATTTATAGTGCACAAACACAAAGCATTGTGAGATTAGAAAACGATGGGCGGAGGGTAAAAACACAATTTGGAACATATTTTCATCATTGGAAGCCCGTGGAGAATGAAGGAGAAATGGCCTTAAGCAAGTCTAATCAGCTCCCATCTAGCAGAAAGTGGCAGTAAACTTTTCAATCAGAATAAAGACTCCAATGATTACTGAGGTTTTTCACAGAGTGCATTGTTGAATAATTCACATTTTTACAGCGTGCTCTTCTATTGAGCCTGCAAGTAAGGCAACAACTACACAGGCATGTTGACACAAATTGACAAAGCAGCCTCCGGGAAAACACTTTTATTCCACGCAAAATATTTCATGCTGGATTGCCCTCCTTATATTGTCATACATTTGTGATGGAAAATGACTTTTTTTCACCCAATATGAATAGAAAAGCGTTCAACATGGTTTAGCATCGAAAAGCTCATGAAAACCTGTTTCCACATATAATAATAATAATAAAAATAATACTAATAATTCAATAATAATAATAATAATTAATTCATTTTCTACCGCTTTTCCTCACGAGGGTCGCGGGGGTGCTGGAGCCTATCCCAGCTGTCTTTGAGCGAGAAGCGGGGTACACCCTGGACTGGTCGCCAGCCAATCACAGGGCACATATAGACAAACAACCATTCACACTCACATTCATACCTATGGACAATTTGGAGTCACTAATTAACCTAGCATGTTTTTGGAATGTGGGAGGAAACCGGAGTACCCGGAGAAAACCCATGCATGAGAACATGCAAACTCTACACAGAGATGGCCGAGGGTGGAATTGAACCCTGGTCTCCCAGCTGTGAGGTCTGTGCGCTAACCACTCTACCACCGTGCCGCCCATAATAATAATAATTCAATAATAATAATTCATTCATTCATTTTCTACCGCTTATCCTCACGAGTCGCGGGGGTGCTGGAGCCTATCCCAGCTGTCTTTGTGCAAGAGGCGGGGTACACCCTGGACTGGTGGCCAGCCAATCACAGGGCACATATAGACAAACATATAGGCTTGGCTTTTTAATGCATGACGCTATGTAGGGAGGGGAAGAGGAAGGGATAAAAAATAAAATAAAATAAATAAATAAAAGAATAAAGGAAGTGGAAGTGAAAAACACTGTAGTTGGGATAGCAGTGACAATTGGGAAGAAGTAAGACTCAAGTGTGATTATTTAATTTGAGGTATTTTAAAGAATTTTTAAAAAAAAATTTTTTCAATCTCACTGAAACAATGCCATAACAGTGATGTTTTTATATCCTTGTTATGGTTGTGATGACTGTGTAGTTGGGGTGGTTTCTTCTTTTGCTATGTACGATAGGATGACTAGTAATGAACTGGTTGCTCTTGGGAACTGGTGGTTGGGTGCCTCAAGCTGGGTGAGGGTGGTTGGATATGGGGTTTTTATTCTGTGTACACAAGGAATAATATATGTTTTGTTGGGATGAGGTTGGAATCTGGGTGGTGGGACTAGATCAGTCTTGACTTCCTCCCACTCCCTTTCGAACATATGTACGTTTATGATTACATAGGTATTTTTATTTGTATTGATTTTGGTTGGTTTGTGGTGTTTTGGATGTTTTTCATGTTCGAAATAAAGAAGAAAAAACAAACAAACAAATCGATTAGAGTGTTTTAACGCTAACTTAGATAGCTAGCACAGCTTGAAGCATTTGCGGCGTTTGACTTTACCACAAATGATTATACGATCTCTCATGGCTGTTTTAACAAGGCGGGGGTCTAAGACTGTCAGCGACTGTCTGCTTTGATTAATGACTTCCTGCTGCTTCAGGTTGTAGATGGGAAGGGAGGGGGGGGGCAAAGAAAACGACGGGAAAAGGAAAGGAGGGAATAAAGGGAGACTAGAGGAATGCGGTCTGAAAGCAAAGAGCGGAGTTAAAGGGATAATAGGGAAGACAGACCTGAAAGAAAGGGAATTAGAGGCCATGTTGTCGCATCCGAGCCGCAGCTCCGTGTCGCCGCCGCAGTCGTGAGGCTCCGCTGGAGTCGAGGTTACTTCAGGTGAATCAAAAGAAACAGAGAGCAGCACGTTCGTGGTGGGGGACAATAAACTTTATGATCATTGTTTATTGCCTGCGACAAGCGGCTTGTTTTCATCGCCATCATCACTCGGCAGGATGACACAAGCTACTTCTTGGAGTGGAAGGCGATGGACGGAACACATTCAATGTTGGGATAAAAGTGGAACATTCCAGGGAATGTTCCTTTGCTTGTGAATTGTGTGGGAATCTACGTTTGTTCGTGCTCTACTCTACTCTGTTTTTATTGGCTCAGTACATTCATTCAGAATCTGGAAAGTCAATTGAATGAAACTCCTACCGATCCTGTCACATCTCTCCAGATCACTGCTGGGTGTGAGTGACAGCAAGAAAAGCTCCGGGGAGAAGTCATTTAGTGGCAAATGTTGAATATCTACCGTATTTTCCGGTATATAAGTCACACTTTTTTTCATAGGTTGGCTGTTCCTGCGACTTATACTCCAGAGCGACTTAAAAATGTTAAAAAATATTTATGTTCCATAAACACTGGACACCTTTTGTGTTCATGTTTATTTTTTGTGTAGCTGAATAACCATTGTGTTAGCATATCTTACACCTATTCAGCCTGTTCTCTATTCTTTTATTGGTAGAACTTGCCTTCCAAGAGGACGTAATGTCTGTTTTGGTCAAGTAGTTCAAATAAATTACCCGCAAAAATGCGACTTATACTCCAGTGCGACTTATGATGCATTTTTGGCCTTGTGTGACTTATACTCCAGAGCGACTTATAGTCCAGAAAATAAAGTAATTGCAAAAAATGCGATTTATGTATGTTTTTCTTTTTTTTTTTACCTAATTATGCATTTTTGGCCTTGTGCGACTTATAGTCCAGAAAATACGGTACTCGCAAAAAATGCAACTTATACTCCAGTGCGATTCATGTATGTTTTTTTTTTACTTAATTATGCATTTTTGGCCTTGTGCGACTTATACTCTGGAGCGACTTATAGTCCAGAAAATACGGTACTTGCAAAAAATGCGACTTATACTCCAGTTGATTTATGTATGTTTTTTTTCTACCTAATTATGCATTTTTGGCCTTGTGTGACTTATACTCCAGAGCAACTTATAGTCCAGAAAATACAGTACTTGCAAAAAATTTGATTTATGTATGTTTTTTTTTTTACCTAATTATGCATTTTTGGCCTTGTGTGACTTATACTCCAGAGCAACTTATAGTCCAGAAAATACAGTACTTGCAAAAAATGTGATTTATGTATGTTTTTTTTTACCTAATTATGCATTTTTGGCCTTGTGCGACTTATACTCCAGAGCGACTTATAATCCAGAAAATACAGTATATATATTTCTAGGGTAAAATACTGTCTTATATTCAGGTCAATATGATACATTTATCCAATTAATTACTCTCTTTTATTACACAATTCCAGCAAAATGAGTGCATCAGATCCATAATAATAGATCCTGCATTAAATTGTAGTCTCTCGTTTATTGCGGGTTGTTGGTTCCAGACCCAACTGATGTCCAACACAGTGAAATACACTTGAAGTAGTTGTAGCGTAGTTGGCTCCAGCCAATGCAAGCCTATGAAAGTAAAAATAGTCCTGACTGTACCGACGCAGCAAAAACAACTAAGTTGCGGTCCGCTGTGTTAAGATTTTCCCAGCATCCTCTCTGCACGTGTACTTTAAAATAATAACCGAGCCACTGATTCCCAACATTCGCTATTACATGAAACGTTGCTTGGCTATGAAATATGCATGCCCCGGACCGCCGTCCCATTATCTCGCCGGATGAGTCATCAATCATCCACCAACAGGAGTCGGTAAGGAATATGCAAATCCCGCTCCCAATTTACAAAGCTTTGGGATGCAAACTAACAAGCTCTATTCATAATTAGAGTACCTCCTAAACGAACGCACTGACATTTGGAGAATGGAGGGCGGGGTTTTGAAGTTGAAAGGTTAAACCGGGGCCGATGATAAGAGCTGATACTGCGTCAGTGCTTGAAGAATAATTACAATGAGAAGTGATCTCTCTCTCGCCCGCAGGGAGTCGTTCATCTCCTCCAAGCGTTTCTTTCTTCCACCTCTCCATCCTCTCCGCATTCCTCGTCCTATTTTTATTCTCTCCCCACTCCGGCACACCTGCCTGCTTGCCTTATTAAAAGGAAGCGAAGGTGTGTGTCCGGTATACTGTATCGTGTGCATCAATCTGACAACTCTTTTTCCCACCGCCGCCGAATTCTATGGGTATTGTTTTTGTGTGTGTGTGTGTGTGTGTGTGTGTGTGTGTGAGAGACGGGGAGAGAATTTGGTATTCCAGTGTGTTTGTGCAGCCGTGTGTGTATTCCAGCGTAGCGTAAACATTTTCTAACCCTCACACACTGACAATAGCAGCTGTAGAGCCATTTACACAGATGCCCGCTCCCGTATTCCCATGAACTGCTGCTGCTGCGGCTGTAGAGAACGGCTTGAAAAGAAAGCCCCATGGTGGGGCTGATTTGGTGACACTGGTCCATTATGGAGGGTGATGATGTGCATTCAACACCACAGTCAACAATGTGGGACAATCATTGGACAGGAAGTGTCAACATTGAGTATTGAGTGTTTGACAACATGCTTTTGACATTCACCGATTTATGTTCCGTTTATGAAAAAAAAAATCAAGAACGTTCTCGGACAGCGATACACAGTAAGGCTTACGTTTTACCAGACCTGGCTTCTTTGGAAATAATAACGTTTAGCCCACATTGTGGACAAATCTTATTTCTAAAATCACAAATACTTAAACTTGCTGATATTGTTAATCTTCAAACAGCTAAAATAAAATAAAATAAAATAAAATAAAATAAAATAAAATAAAATAAAATAAAATAAAATAAAATAAAATAAAATAAAATAAAATAATACATAAGGCTAAAAACAGCCAATTACCTAAAAATGTCATCCAATACTTGAAATATGATCTCAGGGAAGAAGTACATTTGAAACACTTCTATGCTAGGACTACGTTATGCTAGCCATAGCATTTCAGTATGTGGAATCAAACTATGGAATGGATTGAGTAAGGAAATCAAACAATGCACAACGATGAGCCAATTCAAGAAACAATACAAGCAGTTGATGTTTGCTAAATACAAGGATGAAGAGTCTTGAACCAGTCATGATGTGCTATATATATCACTATATTGACACTTACTATGGTACCCATTATGGCATTGGATGCTCATATCACCTCCTACTTTAGTATGTGACAAAATAAAAAAAAAATAATACAATAAATAAATTTAATATTTAATTTTATATAATATATTTAATATAATTTAATATAATAAAATTACAATAAAATAAAATTTAAAAAAATAAATAAAAAATAACAAGCTATATTAGGAAAGCAGGAAGTGAACAAATGTAACAGTTACTGATTGTAAAAGTACCAGATGGAGGGGTAGGATTTAATAAGCTTTGCTTCTTCCTACTCCTTTTGGACATGTGAACTGTGAACTGATTATGGGATGCATTCAATTGTAATCTGATGCATGTTCAAATGAAATGAAACCATTACCAAATCTAGGAAGGAATATCATGATGCTTGCATCACCTGATCAATATAGTGATGTCATGTGATTGACATCCATGTTGCTTTGCCATTCAAAATATGTCTACTAATTTTCTCCGTTTGATTGGATGCAAAAAAATGATAACCTTGTGATTTAGGTTAGGTGCGGATCAGTTAGACGCGCAACAAAGTACATTTCCAAGACTGGCTTAGGATAATTAGCCCTTTCCTAACGGTGAATGACAAGATCTATAAATGGAGAAAATATCGATCTGATGTCATTAGGCCATCGCCTTCAAACGTAATGGTCCATGTTTCTCCTGTTCCCCGCCAGTAATGGTTTGGATCAATAATTAAAGAAAATAAATCAATTATTTCATCTGGTCTGCACTAAGAGGAGAGAAAATGTGTGAAATATTTGATGAATGCATTCCTTTTGATGTATTTTTATAGCATTATTTTTTTTTTTTACCTTTAATTTAGGATTATATAGTACATCATAAGTGTGCATGTGGGCATCCCAGCATGCCTTGCGGGTTATGAATGCTAGTAGTAGTATTGTATACTTGGTGAAACTCCTGTTGATAATATGAATTCTGAGGATTAGAAGCTCAAAAGGTCAGATTTCCCCACAAATACAAAAAAATAATAATACATTTTATTTGTATAGCGCTTTTCGGAGTACTCAAAGACTCTTTACAGGAGATAAAAATAAATAAAAATAGAGTTGAGTAAAAACAGAGTAAAAGATGCATTAATATACAAGATCCAAAATTCATTCAGAGCTAAAACAAGGCTAAAAAGCGAATATTTTGATCCAAAATATGCAAATTTGCATGGTTATGAAATATTGAATGGTGAATATTCGAGTGTCCGATGTAGCCTTGCGAATGAAAATGGGATTACCATAATAACTTTGAACTTTGTTAACTGGGAACACAGATTGCACACTTTTCAGCCGGTGACAAGTTTCTAGTTTATAGCTTTCAGCCTTTGAGTCGGACTCATAAAATTCAAGTCATGCCCACTGACTGCAATCCACGGGATATTTATTAGCCAATTTCACACTGCTGAGCTATTTATTGGTGAACAAGAACACAAATCAGTCAGCTGAGCCTCCCCGGAGCTTTTTAGTGCCCAAGTACTGAAGCTCGGCTCAATTACTGTGACTTTGGGTGGAACATTTTGGAGGTGTTATTTGGGCACCTTGGTTCAGGTGCCCGTTGTGGTTTTGTCATGATGGCAACCCAAAGGACTCCTGGTACGGAACAATTGAAAATCATTATTACATGGATAAAAGGCTCATTCTTTAGGCTCTTCTCTAGCAGATATCTGCACCTGTGTGTCGGACGGATGGCAGGTTAGATTTTTTTTGTCATATTCTGAAGTACAAGGTGATATGACCATACAATGACATAATGGGTACCATAGTAACCATTAATATAGTGATATATATATATATATATATATATATATATATATATATATAGCACACCATGACTGGTTCAAGACTCTTCATCCTTGTATTTGACGAGAAGAATGATTGCATTGATTATACGACACGCCTAGCTTGGGTGCTAGTGATAATGTGCCAACTTTAACGGCACACATGATCGTTTTCTACTCGTCTTAATCCCTCTCCATTCATTTTGACGGCGCTGGAAGATAATAATTTGGTAAAATTAACAAAAAAATATGAAATCACGCTGTAAAATCGCTAGCGAGTGAGTGAGTGTGAGGACGAAGAACAGCTGCCTGCAGATATCCGAGCCGAGCTCCTCACAACCAAGCAGGTAGGAAGCAGCAGGCTAATCAAATCAAGGCAGCGGGGAGAGAGGTTAATTGGGGGGGTTTAAATTGCAAATTTCAAGATGAAAGGATTATTACCCGCATCACATGTTTGGTCTCCGTCTATTTAATTCACCATCATGCTCAAGTTTACTGATGTGACGCGTCGTTGCTGGATCATTAACTTCAGCAGCCTTTTCGAAATATCCTACGCTGGTTTGGGGGCACAAACGCCACCAAACTGTTCAGGCTGAATAGTGAGTGGTCGGTTAGCGCTATGTATGTGCTAACTTGAACTTTATTGTCGACTTCAGCGGCAGATATAATCACCATTACACATACTGGCCCGGCTCACTTCCTTTAAACCAGCGGTCTCAAACTTAATTTACCTGGGGGCCACTGGAGCTAGGGTCTGGGCGAGACTGGGCCGCATCAGGTTTTCCAAAAAAAAACGCATTTATTAAAAACAGAAAAATTAATAAACTTTGCTTTGGTTCCGATTTTCTACAAGAAAAGCTCTGATAAAACATTCCACTGTTCTCAAATATCTTAATTTTTATTTTTCTGCACAAAATAAGATGAAAAATAAATAAACAAATCAGGAATAATGAAAATCAATCAATCAGTAATAAATAAATAAATATAATAATAATAAGAATAATAAAACGGCAAATAATAAAAACTCAAGAAACCACATATAGTTGGTGGGTAGACAAATTATTTTTTTCAGATTAAAATGAACAAAGCATTATTAGAGCCCTGTAGACATGACAAAACACGACTATAGTCACATTTATACTCTTTTTATTTACAACATATTACGCAACTGCAGGGTCTTGAGACACATGCTAACTCGCAAACTAGAGAGCTAGCGACCTAAACGGTAGCCTTCAAGTTATTTCCTTTCAACTTAAATAGCCAAAAACTTACCACTTCCACACGGATAGGGAGGATAACTATTAACAGTTATTTAACTTTTAACATAAACATTAATCAAACGTAATATTTTTTTCAGGGTACATGATACCATACAGCATCCATATCAAACTTGCGCGGGGCCGCACTAACATTAAACTTTCATATCAAGGCGGGGGCCTCAAAATAGTGTCCTGCGGGCCACATTTGGCCCACGGGCCGCATGTTTGAGACCCCTGCTTTAAACCGTTTCCTCTGCTGCCTGGGAAACTTTACGTTGCAATCCCATGCTAACAGACGCTAACGTTCAGCTCAGGTTCAGTGTCAGCATGTCATCCACGTGTCTGGCAGCTGCCACCTTCTCACTTTTGGATGTTTAGCGTGACCCCGATGGTCCTACTGGTATTGATTTTCTGATAACGTTTAGGTCCGGAAAGACTCCAATTCCATATCTTGTGTCTGGATCTCTCCTGGAGTGGAACAATTCCTAGTCATAGTGGATTAATTACCTTTCGTTCTTGTTTGGGCAACACCTAAAATTTACATTTGGCAGTTTCACGAGTGCTGCACAAGTCAAGTGGTTAGTGCTCAGACCTCACAGCTAGGAGACCCGAGTTTGATCCCACCCCCGGCCATCTCTGTGTGGAGTTTGCGTGTTCTCTCCGAGTTTTCTCCGGGTACTCCGGTTTCCTCCCACATTCCAAAAACATGCTAGGTTAATTGGCCACTCCAAATTGTCCATAGGTATGAATGTGAGTGTGAATGGTTGTTTGTCTATATGTGCCCTGTGATTGGCTGGCCACCAGTCCATGGTGTACCCCGCCTCTCGCCCGAAGACAGCTGGGATAGGCTCCAGCACCCCGATGACCCTTGTGAGGATAAGCGGTAGAAAATGAATGAATGAATGAATGAACAAGTGGTAAGGTGACTATAGGGGTGTTATTTCATGGCTATAGGGCTCTAATAATTATGAATGTGAATGATTGTTTGTCTATATGTGCCATGCCATTGGCTGGCGACCGGCCCAGGGTGTACCCCGCCAAAAAGTCTGTATCCAAAAGTCTTGGTCCATGTTCATTTCCTGGTTCGTCCATTTGGTGGGTTTTGTGTCCCCGGTAGTCGGACTTTACTCTCTCCTCAGTCCAATATGGCTAAATCATGAAGAAGAGATTAGACATCAGCAAGTGTTCTATGTTTATCACCTCCCACGCTTGAACACTAACAACTTTAAAATAAACATTTATATTTTTGTGAATTACTGTTAAAAAAAAAGCAGTTTCCTGTTTCAATTTAGCAAATCCGCAACTAAACGTTACTATTTTCCCTTTCCTTGCTCGGATAACTTTGCTGCACCTTTAACACCGAATGGTTCTCTTCACAATGAGGCAGACGTAAATCTAAAAATAATAACAGCGGTGATGAGAGGTTGCAGATTTAATATGAAGGCACCAGCTTTATTTAGTACCTAGCAGTATGTTTGTATGGTAGCTCCCCCCAACTGTTATTTAAAAACTGGGCCATTCCATTGAATCGGTGCCATTTGCGCCCTCCCAAAATAAATATGCATAAATGCATGATAAAATTAAACATTTGTTTATGGACGTTAATCTGATGCCATATTTCATAAATACCATGTAAAAGATTAATTAAACCACCCTGAGAAGACTTCAGTGCTGCATTCATGATTTGGAATCCCCACACTTGTGGTGAAGACCAGGTTGGTCATTAAGTCAAGTCATTCTACGTGGACTTGTTTTCTTCTTTCAAGGTTAGATGGAGAACAGAAAAAAATGGTACGTTCCTGTTTATTCCGACATGGAGTGCCCCAGAGTCCAAATAGAAACCCTGCCAGCAGTCACACTTGAATGAGTCTGATCTGAATCGCGTTTCAGGCTTCTGTGTGCTTCTCTTGTTTGCTCTTCTCTCAAAGTGCAGCCAGTTGGCTTTATTGATGCATTTGGTGTATGTTTTTATGGCGTGCATACTGACGGCGGGTGTCAAAACAAGCCGCTCGGCCTTGATTCTCTGTCAGCACTTTGACTCTTGTTAGTTCTTACAGTTCAGTGCCAGTGTGAGGTGACTGTGAATGTATAAGTGCAGGCGGAGGTCCGTGTGCAAGCTTATATATAGAGAGATATAGAGATAGATATGTAGATATAGATATGTAGATAGAGATATGTATAGATATATAGATGTGTGTGTATATATACGTGTGTGTGTGTGTGTATATATGTATGTATGTATGTATGTATGTATGTATGTATGCATGTGTATGTATGTATGCATGTGTATATATGTATGTATGTATATGTATGTATGTATATGTATATATGTATGTATATATGTGTGTGTGTATATATGTGTGTATATATATACGTATATATATGTGTGTGTGTGTATATATATGTGGGTGTATATATATGTGTGTGTGTATATATATGTATATACATATATATATATATACACACACATATATATATATACACATATATACACATATATATATATATACACACACATATATACACATATATACACACACACATATATATACACACATATGTATATACATACATACATACATACATACATACATACATACATACATACATACATACATACATACATACATACATATATCAAGATGGCGGTGGTTCTTTATGGGCCCGCATTGAGAAACGAGGCTCAGGCTCTCCGTTTGTGACCATGGAAGCAACAGTTCAGGGTGCCTGTACTGCCAACGGCTACAGTATGGGATAACCACTGCTATTGTAAGGTACATAAAAAGATTCTATAAGTTAACATGGTTAAATATGTTAAGATAAATATGTTTGTGTCTAAAATAATCCAATTCTCCATATTGTTGGCGTTTGGGTGTAATACCGCAAGGTCCGCTAGGGGGTGCTAGCAAAGTTCCCAACCTATAGAGTAGGTTAAAAAAACGACAGAAGAATAAACACTGAGTGTAAATATACGTCAATTCGTCGTGGATTGTCTTCTTTATTCTATACCACAGATTGGTATAAAGTAGAAATCATTTATACTAACGGCTGTAAAGAGTGTAGACAGTTATAGAGTCAACATCTGACTGTAAAGTGTTTTGTTATAAAATGTGTTGTAGAGCATTTGAGCATAGGTGAAATGGCTAATGCTAGCAGGCCTTAATGTAAATAGCATTAAGCAGGCTAATTGAAATATGTGAAATGTGTCTGGAAACAGGTGGGCAATTGTTGGTGGGGTCGTTTTGTGATATCTGAAGTGTTGTTACAGAGTTAAAGAATAAATCCTGAGGGTGAATATACGTCAAGTCATCGTGGATTGCATTCTTTATTCCATACCAGAGGATTCAGGCGGAGGGGCAACACTATTGCAGTGCATTCTGGGATTTGTAGTATCAACAGTGCATCTCTATACAGATTCTAATTAGCCTGTTTAGCCAGACACACATTTTTGTTCCAGTACTTCAGGTTAAAAGGCAGTAGAAATAATAAAGTAATTACTTTCTAATTACTACGACCACCAGTGGTATTTTTAGGGGTGCTGAGATGGAATTTAGGCGCCCTTAACGCCCCTAAAATGAGCCCAAATGCACCCATTTTTGTGTTACAATGATGCAGATGGTGACTTACACACAACCAATAGTAAACCAAACAAGGTATGGGCGAACGTTTGTTTTTCATCCAGGTTTTGTAGCGACGTAATTCTTTGTTGTGAACACAGTGGCCTTGTCCCAAAAGCAAACTGTTTAATCCCTAATTAATCTCACACATATTCATGGACTAAGGTGGATTAGCATATTGTTTTGTCCGAGAACAATAACACAAGGCTGGGTTGTAATGAGACATGATGTTAATTTTGGCAGGAATGACAAAAGCGAGTGCAGGGACAAAAGGGCTGCAACTACACAACGGACCTTCACAAGCGCTGGATTATAAATAGAAAGATGGAGGCTACAAAGCTGACAGGATGGTGTTAATATTTTGTGAGCTGAAGTGTAAATAAATACACCTGCAGCCATTATTGAGGAGCTGCGGCCCAACTGAGTGACACCTGCGAGAAATAACGAGGCAGTCGTCCATTCATGCAGTTCCTCTCATCGTCCTCCAGTTTGGATGGGGGAAGGGGGGGGGGGGGGGGCGGAAATATTACACTGGCTGACAATAAACAACAGTGTGTCCATATTTATGAGTCATCTGAATAAACAACTAGGACTAGAAAGAGGCGGAGATCCTGGCCAGACCATCAATAACTGAGGCAAGTGTACTAAATACGCTGGAACATTGTTCAGCCTCATGGATCCGCTCCAGAAGGTTGGACTCTCACTGGAATGAAATGAAGTGTAGCCATTATTCATTGGTGGTGGTAAACTATATCCGTACCCACAGCCTCCCTGTGTTAGTTTGTGGCTCGCGACCGCTACCAAACATTCATACATGAATGCGGGCACCACTGGCGGGGGCAGGTGGTGCAGGGGGGGGGGGGGGGGGTGAAGTGTCTTACCCTGGGACGTAGAGCGAGGATCGAATTGGCGACCTTACGGTTTCTGCCGCCATATGTCCAAGATGGCTTGTTTTCTATATTTATGTCTACTATGTTGGGTAATAAAAGTGTCAAGGTGACTATAGGGGGGGCTGCATAGCGGATGAGTGGTTAGCGCGCAGACCTCACAGCGAGGACACCCGAGTTCAATCCCACCCTCAGCCATCTCTGTATGGATGCATGCCTGGGTATTGTCCATAGGTATGAATGTGAGTGTGAATGGTGGTTTGTCTATATATACCCTGTGATTGGCTGGCCACCAGTCCAGTGTGTACCCCGCCTCTCGCCCGAACACAGCTGGGTTAGGCTCCAGCACCCCCCGCCACCCTTGTGACGATAAGTGGTAGAAAATGAATGAATGAGGTGACCATAGGGGTGTTATTTCATGTCTGCAGAGCTCTAATAACTGCATTTAGAAGGTCACAAACAGGTTGTCTGTGCTTCAACTATGGAAATATTCACTTTGTAAATATTGAATCCTATTTAGCATAAATTCATCTAGAGCGGTGGAGGTTGGACTGTATAGTTTTACATGTACCAAACAATTTGAAATGCATATAAATACATGTAAACGACAAATGGGATTTACGTATGGTTATGATTACCTTCCTGGAGGACAGGACTGTTCCCGACCTTGACTGTTCCCGAAGATATAATGCAGCAGCGAGATCAACACCACCTTCCTGTGAGAAACACTACTGAATATGATCATCAGAACAACAAGGTGGGGTTGATCTTGCTGCCACGTCGTGTCTTTGGGCACAGTCACGTCTTCATTGGAGGTAAAATTATCCTTAACTGATTATTTATCCTTTTTATACGTAATTGTAGAACATGTTTTGTGTTGTGACATCATCATCAAGGGAAACTATTTCTGAAAGTATGCTAATAAGTTATTATTAGAATTTTTATTCAATTTTTTAAATATTTTATCATGCACTCCAAAGCTACCATTCCCGGTACCTGCGGACCCCCACGCCGCTGATTTGGCTTGTGTTGACATGATATTGGAACCATGCATGGAGGCTACGTGTGACGTGAATAACAATCATTTAACAATCGATCTTTGCCACATTGAGTGGACACCTGTGATACCCCCCCCCCATAGCGCATCATTATTCATCCGCTTCTTGATGCATAACTGTGCCGTTAAATCTGATGCCATATTACATCTTTGATATATAAGACAACATTACAGAAACAAAGAAGCAGCAAATGTCTTTCTTTACACTCAGGGACCACAAGATGACTAGACCAGACAATTTTATCATGTTGGGGGGTCCCGACCTAGGCACTACTTGAGATGCATGCCACTGCCAATAAAAACAGGACATGGGCGAGACAAAATCCAGATAAGTATAGATTTCGGAGAATCCAGCTTCTCCTAAATCCAGCCCATTAGATGAAGACATCAGACCATCTATCAGCATTACAGTGTTTCCTGCTAAATCATAATTGATCCGTCCAAAACACTATTCAATTATATGATGCTTGTCTCTTTTTGTGATTTGTGTCTCTAAATAATAGCTTTTTTCCCATCGTTCTTTCTCATCATCGCTGCTTCTACAGATCGCTTCCATATTTAATGCACATGGGCTACTTTAATCCACAAATACCATTCTCGTCTTTGTACCGAAACCCCTGGCAGGAGATAAAGTACTCAAGCTTTCACAATTAAGAGATGGCTTATTGCTTTGGGGGATTTAAGAATGGAGAAAACAAACGCTGATCACATTTTGGTGATGTGTCCGCATTAGAGAGACACTTAAACATCTTAAGAGACTACAACGCGCTAAAGTTTTAAGCACTTAACTCCCATTTGATCTGCTAGAGTGCACAACGGGTGTTAATATTTCATAGAGCTGAGATGGTCCAGGGTTGAAACCGGACCGACAGATAATCTTCTATGGAAGCGGGTGATCAATATCCATCAGGGACGAGCAATAACGAGGATTTTTGGCTGTATGTTTCAGTAGGGTGGAGCAGGGGTCCCCAACCACTGGGTCGGAAGTAAATAACTACATTGAATTTTATGTAAATGCATATCAATTTTGGAAATATGGGCCATGTAGATACAAATCACATAGTTGAAAACATAGTTTTCCACTGTCCTTGAACATACCATTATGCATGTGCTAATGTTGTAATGTGCACAGATAGACTACTATACTGTATATACTGTATTTTTACCATCTTTCACCTCATATTTGGTCTCAAATGTGATGTAGGAATGCATAAATGTTAGCTTTGAGGGCTGTTGGTGCACAACCTCAAGCTAATTCAGGCTAGCACGCTGCCTTTGCCACATGCACCACACCAGGCTGGTACTGGTGGACTGTATTCATGTCATACTGTTAATTTGATGTTGCTACTATTACTATTTTTATACACAATACAAAAGTAAGAAGAAACATTGCATCGCTATAATGTTGGACGTTTCCAACCTTATATTTTGCGATATAATTGACCCCCCCTCCTCCAGTTTCTACCTAAAACGTGCACGTCTTTGTAAACAACTTGCACCATATTAATATTCATATTCTCATTATCTCATAATTTAGCCTCCCATGACTCTTTCATCATGTGTCTCATCCTTGAATTTTTAATTAAAACAAAACATTGTAGACATTCTTAGCGCATGCATTCAACTCCCCCCGGTAATCAACCATCGGATAGTGCCACCCCCCCCCCCTTCACCGGCTCTCATAGTGGCAAATTTGTTTGTCCAAAGAGATGTTTTCAGTTTCACTTTTTGATAGATATAAGATGATTTTCTGTGGTTGTTTTGCTTGACTGCTGCACGGTGGACAAGTGGTTAGCGCGCAGACCTCGCAGCTAGGAGACCGGAGTTCGATCCCACCCTCGGCCATCTCTGTATGGAGTTTGCATGCGTGGGTTTTCTCCGGGTATTGTCCATAGGTATGAATGTGAGTGTGAATGGTTGTTTGTCTATATGTGCCCTGTGATTGGCTGGCCACCAGTCCAGGGTGTACCCTGCCTCTCGCACAAAGACAGCTGGGATAGGCTCCAGCACCCCCGCCACCCTTGTGATGATAAGCGGTTGAAAATGAATGAATGAGGTGACTATAGGGGTGTTATTTCATGTCTAGAGAGCTCTAATAACTGCATTTAGAAGGTCACAAACAGGTTGTCTATTATTCAACTATGGAAATATTCACTTTGTAAATATTGAATCCTATTTAGCATAAATTCATCTAGAGTGGTGGAGGTTGGACCGTATAGTTTTACATGTACCAAACATTTTGAAATGCATATAAATACATGTAAACGACAAATGGGATTTATGGTTATGATTACCTTCCTGGAAGACAGGACTCCGGTTTCCTCCCACATTCCAAAAACATGCTAGGTTAATTAGCGACTCCAAATTGTCCATAGGTATGAATGTGAGTGTGAATGGTTGTTTGTCTATATGTGCCCTGTGATTGGCTGGCCACCAGTCCAGGGTGTACCCCGCCTCTCGCACAAAGACAGCTGGTATAGGCTCCAGCACCCATCGCCACCCTCGTGAGGATAAGCGGTAGAAAATGAATGAATGAATGTTTTGCTTCAACCAGATTGCCAATTTAACTCCTGACAAGCCAGAGTGTGTGCTCCATCTTCGTCTGAGAAATGATGACAGTGTTTTTCAGATGGAAGTTTTTTTCTACAGCAGACGATGGATATTTGCAATTTCCCACACACATATTTTGAGACCTATAAAAGAATAATACTCAAGCTCAGTCAGGATCAAGTATTGGCTTGGGGGAATCAACTGTTTGCCCTGTGGATGGCTTGCACTTGTGTTTATTTAGGCAATAATGAGTTCTTTTCAGATGATAGTAAATCTATACCGTTTGTGTAAAAAGGTTAAAGCCAGGCAAGACATAAATGGCATCCTTCACCTATCGGCTTGACAAACGACCTATTGTTATACAAGACGGCTCGTTCACCACCAACAGCGGACCCACCCACCAGGGACATAAATAGGGGGATTCCACACACATTTTTGGATCAAAGGTGAAACAACCTTTGCGAAGTCCGTTAAGGACTACATTCACCATTTTAAGTTTAATCTAAAATTGAAATCCAAAATCTGAGGGGAATAGACACTTTTCCACCAATAACCCGGAACAGACGGCCCTTTTGTGCATTTCAACGTTTTGTCAATGTTTTAATTTCAGCGCTACTGCTGACTTCTCCTATTGAGATGGAGTGGCCGTGATTTATTTCCTTTCTTTGCCTCTCGCACAATTCAGCTCAGTAATTGGCAGGTCAGGACTTTCTTTCATTTTTGCCAACAAAAAGGCAGAAGGACTGTCTTTCCCTTCACACTTAGTCAGCCGCAAAAAGCTGGCGGGATTCAAAAGTCGCTCTTAAAAGCTCTATTTGACTTCGGTCCCCACACATACACACAAGCACGCACACACTTGAAGGACGGACAGTGCTGAATGAGCGCAAGAATGGAACGAGAGGCTTGAACCTTTTTTCATTCAAGTTGTAGATGATGGAAATCATCTGTTTTACAGCCAAAAACAGCATTGGGACAAAAAATGGTACACGGCTAAATGATTCAAAATGAATTCTAAAATGTTTTTCTTAACATTATTAGAGTCCTGACATAGCACCCCTACAGTCACTGTTACATTCCTACTACTCTTTGTTGACACAGGGACATACTGTAAGAGATAGCCACTGCTATCACATCGCTATAACAAGCTACCAAGCTAACAACTTAGCCTCTTGAAATTAATTATTCAAAACTTAAAGTGTTTCTGGCAAAAGGATAAAGTAACAAGCCAAAGACTTACCACTTCCACACAGAATGGGAGGAGAACCATTTATGCAAATAATGCAACGCCAACCACCTCTGCAGTTGTAGGAAAAGGGTTTAATACAGGACTTATATAGACTTCATGAACAATAGCAATGAAGTGGATTCAGTCCAGAATTCAGTCCTCATCTGGTCATGCCTTCTGACTGGACCTAAGTACTTTGGCAGAACATCTTGGACTCCAAACACATCTTGTGTAACAATCAGGTCACGTTGGCCTCCCAAAGTCACGTAGCCCTTTTAAGTTGGACTAGAGTTTACCAGAAGAAAAGTCATATTCTGTGTACAAGAAAAGCATTTTACAATATATTCCCCCCTTTGGGGGGGTACTAAACCCCCAAAACAATGAACAATGTCTCTCGGACCAGTCTTGGCAACTCTGCATCATTACCATTTCAGTGGTATCATTTTTCAAGTGAATTCACATTCACGAATCTTGTTGCCTGCTTGTCCTGGGGCATGGGCCAGGATTCGGGGCCCGGGGCAAGGGCAGAGTTGGTCAAGAGAAATGTTTCTGCTCACATTATCACCGCCCAGAGGATTACTGTGCCTCTGTAAGAACGATGTTGGCCATTTTCAGTCGCTTTCTTCCACCACCCGCCGATGGTCCGCACGATGTCGTCTGGAGGGACCCTTTGTGATGAAGGGCTTCTTTCGCGTAGAGACGAGGTGGTGACCTGGCACGTCATGTAACATTACTGATGCTTAGGGACCAGAATACTACATATAACCTGTCTTTTTGACCAAAAATAGGTCATAATTAACCATAAATAATTTATTAAACCGTTGACAATAAAGTGAGGGAGCGATATAGCAAAGTACTACAGTACTGCAGATTTTTTTCTTAAGGATTAGTGACCTGTCTGGGATTTTATACATCAAAGTACCTTGATAAGTACTGATTTAACATAAGATGGACATATTACAAATTCATCTTCATCATAAGATATGATTTTACTTCAATGTCCCCAATTAGAAGATTCTTCATTATGATAATTTATGCCTGACCAAGATGTAATAGTGCCACTAACACTGACTCGGAAGCATCTCCCCGTCATCAACGCCACCAGGGATCCCTCCAGGAAGTACTGCAGAACGCAAACAAGCAAACCCACGCCTGTGAAAACATCCTACCTAACAAACAAAGATAGGATTTCAGCTCGTTAATCGCCACAAGTAGGTGATCAAAGGTTGCCATGGCAATGATGGAGGTTCTTTTCACCATCACATTAGCCAGTGTACCGCCAAGCATGTTCTAAAGCATTTTACCAGCTTAACTAATCATTTGAAACGGCCCCCCTCCTCCGCCCTTTCAAATGGCTGCTTTGTCTTCTTGTGTCAAAGTTATCCAATTAACCTGCAGCACCCAACAGTAACGTTAGCGGCTTGCTAATATATCACGCTTCACCGTGTCGCACAATGGCTGTGGCATTTGCTTACTAATTAAGCCGTCTGCTAGGTTACCATTGAGCTTGAGTCTTGTCATCTTGTTTTTGCATTTTAATGATAATAATAATAATGGTCCTGTTTTTGATTTAGCAAGAGGGAGCTGACCAAGGTGCTGAGGCTTGTCATCAACATGCAATTTAAAACATACTGGACCATTCATTCATTCATTCATTCATTTTCTACCGCTTATCCTCACCAGGGTCGCAGGGGGTGCTGGAGCCTATCCCAGCTGTCTTCGGGCGAGAGGCGGGGTACACCCTGGACTGGTGGCCAGCCAATCACAGGGCACATATAGACAAACAACCATTCACACTCACATTCATTCCTATGGACAATTTGGAGTCGCTAATTAACCTAACATGTTTTTGGAATGTGGGAGGAAACCGGAGTACCCGGAGAAAAAAACATGCAAACTCATGCAGAGATGGCCGAGGGTGGAATTGAACCCGGGTTTCCTAGCTGTGGGGTCTCCGTGCTAACCACACGACCACCGTGCAGCCCGCAATGTATTTCATTTGGGAAAGAAATGAATGCTCATATTTGGCTATTGAATTCACGAAATAACTCATGTCAAAACAAGAAGGTGGTGGTACACATCTTGTCTTTGGGTGCGGTCACATTAAGAATTATGAAGAAATTATCAGCCGCACATAAAAAGGCTAGGAGGCACAGCTCTGTCTAACAAACTCACCACAGGAAATGGAAACAGGAACGCACCCGAGCGGGAGATTAATGCAAGGAAACGGAAAACACAAAGAAAATGAAGAGGCAAACGGAATGCATCCACAGATAGGCAATGAAATTCCCAGCAAACGGGACATACTCAGTAACATTTTTCACAGAATAACTGGAAAAATCACATTGTAGCTCTGGAAAAGCAGCATAGAGGATGGATGGATGGATGGATGTCTGCTGACACCATACTGTGTCGGGTCTATTCATGCTAACCGCTACGGCTTCCCAGTCTTGGCAAATGTGTCTTTTTATTGATCGGTCAGCTTTTTGTTGCAAATAGCGGCGGAGCATCCTTTACTTGTTTTTAGTGAGTCATCCTCCACCACCCTCTTTATGTCGCTCTCTCTCTTGGCAACATGGCTTGTGTCGAAAGGTTCTGAAATGGCGTGGGGCGGGGAAAGGAGCGTTAGAGATATTTTATTCAGTGTTAGTCGATGGGTGACACTCCATTCTCACTTCAGACAAGAATTGATAGACCTTCCTAACGTCTTTAATACCAAATATTTATTTTTATTTGATATTTGTTTCCCAAGTATTTGTATTTTGTATTTGTCCACCCAGCTGACTGGGATGTGCAGTACAGGCTGGGGACAGGACGCCAGCCAATCACAGGGTACATATCACAAGTGGGACCTGAACCCCACACAAATGAACCACTACACTATAGGTGATGGTCAGGGGCGTCACTAGGTTCTGAGGACAGGGGGGGCTTAGCCCCCTGGAGATGCACAGGATATGAATGAATGTAGTAAACATTCCAAAAAAAAATCCAAAAACCAAATAAGGAACAAGAACCGGAATATAACTTTCCCACTTTTGGACAGATTTAGTAGAGATACTCAATTGTTTTAAATTTAAATTAAGTACACACAATTTACACTGCAAAACCGCTGCTCAAGCTCTGCAACCATTCTGTCCAGTGATTAATTTAATTTAATTTAATTTAATTTAATTTAATTTAATTTAATTTAATTTAATTTAATTTAATTTAATTTAATTTAATTTAATTTAATTTAATTTTTAATAATTAGCCTATTATTATTGCTATCATCATTACTCTTCTTCTGATTACTACTACTAGTAGTAGGCTAGTATTAGCCTGCGTTTGCCCTGTTATATGAAATTTGTCAGATTTTTTTTGTCAAAAACAATCAATAACAATTTTTCAAAAATCAATAAAAATATATCACATTGAGGGGGGCTTAAGAACATTTTAGCGGGACTTTAGCCCCCTAAAATAGGCCAAATGACATCACTGGTGATGGTTAAAAACCTGCCAAAATGCATGGAAATAATACAGTGCAACAACCAGTGCATGTACCACATCTCGTGTCATGATTGATATGGATGAGATCCAATTTTGGATATCCCCCTCCGGTACCCTGAATAATACAAATGTCATATAGAAAGAGTATTATTATCATAATATTATGATACTCAGAGTGATCTTTATTGCAATGTCTGATTGTGAAGCAATTGCAACGGGATTTTGTGGTCGGCTTTGCAAGCAAATGAAAATCAGATTGAAACATTTGTTCCATACGAGATGTACACAGCCCATTAGCGACTATGCTAGTACCAACAACAACACAAGCTGGACAAGACTGTTGTTCAGGACTTCCTGTCCATGTCGCCACGCTGTGTATGGCTTTATGGGGTATAGTTTATTCAGCCATCGTAATGACCTTTAAGCATCCTTGTGAAATGATTACAGGTCCCCCACCGCTCTACTTTATCACTTTGACATCTTTAAATATCACCGCTATCAGGGAAAGGATGGCGGCCAGCCTGTATGACACTCATCCACTATTTCGCTTGTTATCTTCCTGCGTCGCTGGCTGGCGGACAATGTCAAGTAAAGAGAGTGTCGTTGGAGCTGGAACTTATCAATGTTTACATCACTGACTTTTATTGCCAATGTTGATCTGAAATCAGAGCGGCTGAGTCACGGCAACACGGTTTTGAGTTTTTTTTTATATCGCTCTAGTATTGATTCTCCTTAGATTGCAGGTGTACTTAATGATGTGACCTGTTCTCGGTATGTCAAACTAAAGCCTACGCCACGAGTCCTGATACCCGTGCATTTTCCTCATGCATCCTTGCACGTAAGCGTAAATAATTGATGGTGTGAATGAGTGAGTGAAACTCTCATCTATGTTAGCCGTGTTCAATATTGCATCCCCGCCCCTTTTGACGTTTGGACACGCAGTGAAGATGTTGCTTGGTACGGTAACATTGTAACAGTGACACGACCTCAGCGTTTTTACAATCATACAAGCATCCATCCTAAAGAACACCTTAAATGGCGACACATGGACAATGCAGGTATCGGAGTAGGTCAAAGGGACTTTATTCCATTTCCTGTCCAGCAGCCTCACGGGGAATAACAGTCCAGAGCTTTGCCTGCTAATGGCGTGCCGCTATCTCCCTCCGCCTAGAAGAAAGAAATGACTTTCCAAAATGAAGGTTTTCCTTGACTGCTCAAGCCTAATTTGTGAATGGGGCCTCATCTACGTTTGGCTTTCTATCCAATCGCTATTCTCATTAAGAATGACACGTCCTCTTTACTTGATGAGGTAGCAGGGGAGTGCATGAGCGCGATTATTTACAAGAAAATAACATATTATAGAGTAGATGGGGTGGCCCGCAGCTGATTTTTAGTAGGCCACGGCACGGTTTAAAGAGATTATTTAACAAGAAAATAAAACCAAAAAAACACAAGTAAAGGTGGAAAAATGTAATTTAATTTAAAAAATATTTTTAAAATATTCAGAGGAAATTGTCGTAATTTTAAAAAAGTTAGGTAACATTATGAGGAAAAATAACACAAGAAAATAAAACCAAAAAAACACTAGTAAAGGTGGACAAATGTAATTTAATTTAAAGAAAAAAATTAAAAAAATATTCAGAAGAAATAGTCATAATTTTAAAAAAGTTAGGTAAAATTATGAGGAAAAGTAACACAAGAAAATAAAACAAAAAAACACTAGTAAAAGTGGAAAATTTTAATTTAATTTAAAAAATATTTTTAAAATATTCGGAGGAAATTGTCATAATTTAAAAAAAGTTAGGTAACATTATGATAAAAAAATAACACAAGAAAATAAAACCAAAAAGACACTAGTAAAATTAATTTAGAAAAATATTCAGAGGAAATTGTCGTAATTAAAAAAAAAAATTAGGTAACATTATGAGGAAAAATAACACAATTTTAGTAGCATAAAGTTGAAATATTAAAGAAGTCAGATTTTATAAAAGGTGTAATATGAGAAATAAAATAAAGTTGTACTTATGAAAAGTGATATTATTCGAATAATATTATGTAAAAATTAAACAATTTACAAGAAGAAAGTTGAAATATATTTATATTTATAAATATATATATTTTATAAATATTTATATATATGATTATTATATATATATAATTATATTATATATGTACAATAGTATAGTACTATATAATATATTATTATTATTATTATACTTTTTTTTTACATTTCTGCATTTGTTTTTTAATTTTTTTTCAAGATTGTTGCACAGGCCAACAGCTGACCTGTGCAACAATCTCAAAAAAATTAAAAACAATAGCAGAAATGTAAAAACAACTGTAATTCTATGAAAATAAACTCAAAATATGATCAAGAAATATTGTATTTTAATGAGGGAATAAATATGAGAATAAATTAGTAACGTTATGAATAAAAATGATGTCATTTTAGCAGCAGAGTTGAAATATTGAAGTTTGTTTTTTTTTTAAGTTGTAATATTACGTAAAATGTCTCTCTCTGTATGAAAATGTACAAAGATGATATAAGAACCGTATATTTGAACCTTGAATGGAACGTCACGGACACATTCGGAGACTCTAATCCTGCTCTTTTTTCCGCCCGCTGTCACAACGTCCTCTCACCTCAGCTGTCATTTTTAGATGAACTTTTACAAATTTGATGAGTAGAGCTGTGTGAATGCGACTCCGTGGCCACTTTGTTGCTTCATTGGAGTCATTAAATGACGGAATAACATGCTAATGACTCACCAGGGGTTGTCTGAAGAGCTAATGACATCTGTTTGATGCTTTTCAAGTTCCAAAATGTCATCTCCTGGACAAGAGCGTCCTCCAGTTTTCCTCACTCGCTCATTTTCAGAGTCATGGTGCCTCTCACCATATTTCCCCCGTTATTCGTTGGCGAAGTGTGCACATGTACGAGCGGCTGCCAGAGTGCCCTCAAGAATGTCTTAAAAGTCCTGGCAGCTCTACAATCTCCACAATGACAATACCAATGGATGTGTTGCTCTCCGGGGCCTGACGGAGTTGGGTGGTGGGGGGGGGGGGGGATATGGCTGTGATGGGGGCTGGAATAAATAGGCCTGTCCTGGAGCCTGCAAGATAAAGAGTGCTGGAGGACTAATGTCTGGCCTCTCCGCCATCTATCAGCCAGGAGCTCCCAGGGGGCCATCAGTGCAATCGATGGGGCTCCTGGATGCCAGGCAGATATATATGAGGTCTCTCTGACCGTGTTGCCGCTGTTGTTCTACCTTGAATACTAACGCCAATAATTGGAATGTTGCTTAGTTCATTTGTTTGGAAAGATAGAGCTGTCTATTACTTTGCGTCGTGTCATGGATCCCGTTTCCAAAATTGTATAGTTATCAAATATCGATAAAAAAGTCTGCAGTGGGGTAATTGAGGCTTTAAGCTGCTATATAAACAAATAAATAAGTTAGTCTATATGGGATCAAATAAAGGAAGCTGGAAAAGTGCTGAGCCAGTCATCAACATTGACTCTTTTTTTCCAAGCACCTGACTTGGATTGATCGCCTTCTGGGCTGTTGATCCTAGAGTTCCACCTGACTAAACCCCCCCAAGACACAATCCCTACTGGCTGACATGCACAGTTAACGCTAAGAATGGATGGATGTCAACATTTACAGCCCTAAAAGATGTATTGATGCATAAATTGGAAGTATTTTGGACATGACTTGAAGACCATTTTTGCCGATCAGGACTCACGATTGGTTCTTTAATCTCAGTCTCATTTGATGAACGGTCATATTTATTAATAACGCAGAGCCAGAGTCGGTTTCAAAGCGTGGAGTAAGAGCTTTAGATGAGATCCTTCAGCTTTCATTACATTTTGATCTGTCGTAGAACTATTTTTATCGGAAAATGATTGGAGGGATCTGAAAATCAGGATGGAACAAAGTGACTTTAATGCCTAATAATCCAACAAGAGATTGTTTTGATTAGATGACAACATTTAAAATAGTCTATGATTTAAAAAAAAAAAGTGAAATGTTAAAAGTTTTAATTAATTTTATTAATGCAGTGAAATACAAAGTATACCTCTAATATGTGTATCATGTTTCCTGCTTCCACCCGGGCTGAATAAATTCTCTGTCAGGTGTTGCAATTGTATTCCAGTAGGGAACGTCGTGTGGCCAAACAGCTTCCACATCTCCTCTCTAATTGGACCTCTGAGGATGTTAACGCTTGGCTTTGTTGCACGATGTGCTGGAAGAACACACCGCTCTGACTCTTTGACCTTCCAGTCTCCGCACCGACAAGAACAGACGCACGATGGAAGCCATGCACGTGTAGCTAACACAACCTGCTGTATATGGTGTTTCCCATATGGGGGAAATTATTTTATAAAATAAAATAAGGGTGGCACGGCGGTTGAGTGGTTAGCGCACAGACCTCACAGCTAGGAGACAGGGTTCAATTCCACCCTTGGGCATCCCTGTGTGGAGTTTGCATGTTTTCCCTGTGCATGCGTGGGTTTTCTCCGCGTACTCTGGTTTCCTCTCACATTCCAAAAACGTATGAATGTGAGTGTGAATGGTTGTTTGTCTATATGTGCCCTGTGATTGGCTGGCCACCAGTCCAGGGTGTACCCCGCCTCTCGCCCAAAGATAGCTGGGATAGACTCCAGCACCCCCGCGACCCTTGTGAGGATAAGCGGTAGAAAATGAATGAATGAATGAAAATAAAATAAAGACAGCTGGGATAGGCTGCAGCACCCAACTTGTTCCTCAACCTGATAGATTTTCAGGGAACATCCAAATTTTCAAGTCATCAGCATCAAATCCGAGTCAGGTCGAATTTGAAGTCTTTGATGATATTGTCGAGTCCAGAGTCATCAAAATGTTATTTCTGTGGATCTTCTGTTGGAGTCGAGTCGAATTGGAAGTCTTTGATGATATTGTCGAGTCCACAGTCATCAAAATTTGACTTCTGTGGATCTTCTGTTGGAGTCAGGTCGAATTGGAAGTCATTGATGATATTGTTGAGTCCAGAGTCATCAAAATGTTCCGTCTGTGGATCTTTTGTAGGATTCATGTCGAATTGGAAGTCATTGATGATATTGTCGAGTCCAGTCCAGAGTCAACAAAATGTTATTTCTGTTGATCTTCTGTAGGAGTCAAGTCGAATTGGAAGTCATTGATGATATTGTCAAATCGAGTCCAGAGTCATCAAAATGTTCCGTCTGTGGATCTTTTGTAGGATTCATGTCAAATTGGAAGTCATTGATGATATTGTCGAGTCCAGTCCAGAGTCAACAAAATGTTATTTCTGTTGATCTTCTGTAGGAGTCAAGTCGAATTGGCTGTCATTGATGATATTGTCAAATCGAGTCCAGAGTCATCAAAATGTTACTTCTGTGGATCTTCTGTTGGAGCCGTAATGCTGCAATTCTGCTGAATCCCCCTGAAGTTTTCCTCTCCATGTCAACAACATGAGTGCTTGGCGACCTCTTGTTTTATAACAAAGCCACCGAGACTACATAGGATTGTCTTTATACTTCACAATAGAGATTGTATATCAGTCGACTGTGTCGGCAGCTCACTGACAATGACAGATCCACCCCTGCGGTTTCTCTTCCATCTGCAATAGTTTCAAATGTTTCAAGCTCTCGTACGAAAGACACGAGGGGAAGACATGGAAAAGGAAGAACCAAAGAGTTCTTTGGTTCTTCAGAGGCTACTGATGTATAAGGCTGGCCTCCGGCCTTGTTCTCGCTTCTCTGTCCTCCCTGTTGTGCGTTCAAGATGACTGTGAGAGGGAGGGGGGGGTGCCAGGATGGAGCTCAACTTCCCATAGATGTCAGGCCTTTTAGTGGTTGACGTCTTTTTACACGTATATGTCAGTTCATGACTTTGAAGTGTTGCAGCATTGACGGTTTCGATTACGTTCTATGGGAAAACTAGTTTCTGAATTTGAACACATCCAAACGTTTTTACGTTGCCCTGTAGTTGTCGTCAGGACAGCTAAACGAGAAACCCGGACGTCACATTAAGCCGGAATCATTATAACAAATGAAGATGGAAAGATTCATCGTGTTAGTTTCATTACGGGAACACGCTTTGAAATGTTATTAGATTTCACGGTAATGACACACGTCGCTGTAGGCACAGCGGACGGCTGGACTCCCTTGAGTGAGCACGGAGGAAAGAAAATAATCAGCGTCTCCCTGCGTGATGATTACTCACATTCTGCCAGGTATTGGATGTGTTTGGCTCCGAGATGCGAGGTCAGCCATGTTGTGGCATCCCTTGCTGGGAGCAGTGAAAACTTCTCCCAATCGATTATTGCCCAGGGAGTCTTTGGCCTCAATTCATATTCGTGCTCTCGTATTCGGCCAGACAGCAATCAGTAACTCCATATCAACTCTGTGACCTATTTTTAAACAGAAATACCCTTTTTTTTCCAAAAGAACAACATATTTGGTTGATTGAGCAGTATGGAGTCAACATAATATGATAATATTGTTATTGCCTTCAGCCGGGTCTGATGCAGCTGACCCAAATGGATCAAAAATATCTGCATAACAATGTTTCTGCCGCAAACTGACCAAGCTGGAGCACAATGTGAAAATACAGCAAGCTTCTTAGGTCAAGCATAATCCGTTGGGAATCATTCTTTCAGATTTTAAAGTGATTTTCCACATGGGGAATAAAGTAAACTTTTTTCAATTTACATACTAAAATTATTTTATGGCAAAATATGGTTGAAAGGGGTCCCTGTGACTTGGCAATCACAGCCCCACACATTTTGGAAAAAAAAATCCTTTGAAATTAGGACAGAAAGTTATTGTTAATAATGTATAAATATGTGATAAATAAAATATAATAATAAAATGCAATAAAAATGCAATAAAAAATACAATAAAATTTAGAGAATACAAACTATTACAATTTTTACATGGTTATGTCTTTATGTCCAGTGGTTAGCACACAGGCTTCACAGCTAGGAGACCCGAGTTCAATTCCACTCTCGGCCATCTCTGTGTGTAGTTTCCATGTTTTCCGGGTTTTCTCCGGGTACTCCGACTTCCTCCCACATTCCAAAAACATGCTAGGTTAATTGGCGACTCCAAATTGTCCATAGGTATGAATGTGAGTGTGAATGGTTGTTTGTCTATATGTGCCCTGTGATTGGCTGGCCACCAGTCCAGGGTGTACCCCGCCTCTCGCCTGAAGACAGCTGGGATAGGCTCCAGCACCCCCCGCAACCCTCCTGAGGATAAGCGGTAGAAAATGAATGAATGAATGAAGTCTTTATGCTTCAATGATAACTTTTTTTTTGTCAAAATCCACATTCATTTTGTCAACAATCACCTTTATTGCAAATGTTGAGCTGAAATTGGAGTAGAATGTCATCAAGCGAGCAGGAGGCTTTGGAGGGGGAAGGGGAGCAAACTTTTTTTTCGCTATTCACTGGTGGTGATGGAAGGCGAAGAGTACTGTAATAAGCAGCATTTTAGATGTACTACATACGTATATACAGTATCTTATTATTATTATCTTATATTCAGTATCTTCTTATGCCACATATAGGCATGGCCGCTGTACTTGTTTGGCAATAATATCAAAGAAGCTGCAAAAAAAAGCCCAAGAAAAAGCTAAATACATACCTAACTCGGTAGAATGAGTGCCAGAAATGTTCAATCCAGTGTCACACCGGTTTAATAGTACTGCATTGGAATAGGATTGGGTAGTTTTATACAAAACAAATGCTACCTAACGTCCTTTCAACAGAGGCTAGATGTCCGGGTCCTTTTTAAGAGGAAAATAAACCCCACAAGGGGATTGGATAAACATTCCACAGATGAACAAATAAGAAAGTGCCATCACTAAATGCTTGCTTGACGAGCCAGTAATTAGCTGCCTTGCAAGGTTGGGAGTAAACAGCCTGTCAGAAAGTTGGAATTCATTAAATGTCAGAAAGTGAGTAAGTCATGCATTGTTTGGCTGCGAGACAGCTCAGATAGGATGATAATGGATGGCGCTTTGAGGAAAATGCTGCATTGCGTTAAGGTATGCGCCACTCAGCGCCACAACGCATATCGATGTGACGTAGAACGGAAGCGAAGGCAAACGTGTAGACCGTTTATGGTTAAGTACATTAGCCATGGGAAGGAAAATCACGGTTGGTCCCTAACCAATTTTATGTCGCTAGATCATCTTTTGATTGGCCGTAGCTGTGGGGAAAAAAAAAAACCGATGCAATTTGTTTTAGTGGCATGAACTTCCTCGGTGGTCAGGAGTTGTGACGGGTCTCATAAATTTATCTGGGACGATGTCGCCTGGCTTGTCAGGCAGGAACGTAGCGGCAGTCAAGTGTGGAAAAGCCATCCTGTTGTCATTACACTTCCATTAACAGTCGCATCCCCATGCTGCTTCCAGGCGCACTGGGCCGAAACCAGTAAGACTCATCATGACGACGTTTGGCATTTGACCTTCACACATAAACCTGTATTTGCTGCAGGAAGACCATCACCGTCTCCTCTGTGAGTCATTACGCCCACTCTGGATGAATGCTAATTCGTTTGGTGTGTGCAAAGCGTTTGAGACCATGTGTCTCCGTGCACACACACACACACACACTTGATGGAAATCCTTTTTTTTTATTAGACTGTTTGACCTTTTATGGGTGGCATGCTAATGCTATTACCCCCGCTTGTATAAAGATAATTTTCAATATTTTTCAATTGAATGCGGCATTACCATTAATATCATGGCGGTCTATGAATGCTAATTATCAGGGAAAATAATTAGTATTATGGGAAGATTAACATTATATTAATTATAATGTTCACAATCTGAGCATATTATTAAATTATTATTATTATAATTATTTAATTTTTCAATTTAATTATTATTATAATAATTAAATTATCCAGCATCGGGTCAACGCTAAAAATGGCCGGTCCATTTTTATTTGTCCCCTCATGAATAAAATGTGCCTAAATCCACATGAATTGAAATACAATGTTGTTAATACATATAAATATACACAATTGTGTCCTGTCATTTATCTTTATTTACGTAAAATACAGTAAAAATTGGCATATTTCATACATAATGGTAATTAATCATTCATTCATTTTCTACCGCTTATCCTCACGAGAGTCACGAGGGGATGCTGGAGCCTATCCCAGCTGTCTTTGTGCGAGAGGCGGGGTACACCCTGGACTGGTGGCCAGCCAATCACAGGGCACATAGAGACAAACAACCATTCACACTCACATTCATACCTATGGACAATTTGGAGTCGCCAATTAACATAGCATGTTTTTTTAATTTGGTGATTAATCATGATTAATTAAATAGAAACCATGATTAATCTGATATTTTTATTAGTCCCCTCATGCATAAAACGTGCCCAAATCCACATGAACTGCAATACAACGCTGTCAAAACACAAGTTAATACATGTAAATATACACAATTGTGTCCTGTCATTTATCTTTCTTTACGTAAAATACAGTAAAAATGGGCATATTTCAGACATAATGGTGATTAATCATGATTAATTAATTAGAAAACCGTGATTAATCTGATATTTTTATTTGTCCTCTCATGCATAAAACGTGCCCAAATCCACATGAACTGGAATACAACGCTGTCAATACACAAATTAATACATGTAAATATACACAATTGTGTCCTGTCGTTTATCTTTCTTTACGTAAAATACAGTAAAAATTGGCATATTTCAGACATAATGGTGATTAATCATGATTAATTAATTTGAAAACCGTGATTAATCTCATATATTTGATATATTTATATGACATTTTTGCTCACATAACTTAGAATCTTTTTGTTTTCCATGCAGTACTTTTTATATGTTAGTGTTCCATAAGCAGAGTAGTACATAGTCGTGCTTATTAAACTTGACTTGACTTGAAATTAGACCAGGGCTTCAGGGACACATAATGTTGTCACTGTGCCTCCTAGCTCAGTGATTACCGAATGAGAAAAAAATATATTTTACACATAAGTGACTTTTGAGTATTCAGAACTTGAAGTGCACTTTTTAAGTAATGTTCTTTTTTTTTTTTTAAGTAACTTGTACATCCTTGCTTTTTCAAGGCTTTTTCGATTTCTTTGATTTTGTCCTGTTGAGAGGTTATTTTACTGATTTTATATTCATTAACATAGTATGAAAAAATTTAGTATTTTGAGTTTTCACATTATTTACAACCTTGCTTAGATTTCTTTATTTGTGGCATAGGATAAAACTTTCCAGATCTTCCAGACTGTCTGTCATCTTGACGTTGTCATCAAGGTGTGATGACAACTTTCTACTTTACATGCCAGGACTTTGAACTGAAACAATCTGATATTATTATCCAACTAAAATGATGAGTTTTAGTGACTATTCAAAGATTCTCATCCGTCTTCTTCGGTCCCGAAGTTGCAACCTTTACAAAAGGCCAACAAAGCGATCATGCATGGAATTTACACATAAAATATTCCGAGTGTTTCCACACTAAATAAATAGGTGACATAATTGTTAATAAGCGTGTGTCCGTTGTTTTCTGTCAGCGTCTGTTCACTATGTACGTCTGAGCAGTCAACCCCGTCCCTGAGGGCCCGCACTGACATTTTCTCCCAGCAGGATGTTTACCTACCTTCAGAAACAAGCCACAGTGGTCTTGTCAGTCACTTCTCCCACAAATAGATCTTTGCGGTTGCCCAGGCTAATTGGCATGCTGTGGAATTTATCAATGCAAAAGTGATCAGTGTTGCTCTGTGGATAGATGTACACTATGTTGTGTCCAACTCAAACATCCACCCAAGTACCTTGCAGGGTATTATGTTTAGGGTATTCGTATTCCGGGTATTTGACAACATAATAACCCAATTGGATTTTTAAAATATACAAATATGTTCTTCTTCGACTTTTTCTTCGTCTACTTCAGGGGTCTCAAACATGCGGCCCGCAGGCCAAATGTGGCCCGCAGGACACTAGTTTGAGGCCCCCGCCTTGATATGAAAATTTAATGTTAGTGCGGCCCGCGCAAGTTTGATATGGATGCTGTATGGTATCATGTACCCAGAAAAAATTATTACGTTTGATTAATGTTCATGTTAAAGGTTAAATAACTGTTAATAGTTATCCTCCCTATCCGTGTGGAAGTGGTAAGTTTTTGGCTATTTAAGTTTAAAGAAAATAACTTGAAGGCTACCGTTTAGGTCGCTAGCTCTCTAGTTTGCGATTTAGCATGTGTCTCAAGACCCTACAGTTGCGCAATGTGTTGTGAATAAAAAGAGTATAAATGTGACTATATGTGCCGCGTGTTTGAGACCCCTGGTGTCCAGTGTTTATGTAACATAAACACGTTTTTTATTTATAAGTTGCTCTGGAGAGGGCTGCATGGCGTACGAGGGGTTAACGTGCAGTCCTCACAGCTAGGAGACCAGGATTCAATTCCACCCTCGGCTATCTGTGTGTGGAGTTTGCACGCTCCTCCCACATTCCAAAAACATGCTAGGTTAATTGGTGACTCCAAATTGGTATGAATGTGAGTGTGAATGGTTGTTTGTCTATATGTGCCCTGTGATTGGCTGAATGCATGAAAGAATGAAGTGGCTCTGGAGTATAAGTCACAGGAACAGCCAACCTATGAAAAAAAGTGCGACTTATAGTCCGGAAAATACTGTATATCTAATCGTACAAAGATATAGTAGCTTTTGGTTGATATCTTGACTCCAGACGACGTTTACAAACAATGAAGAGTAGAATGTGATGTGTTTATGTAAATGTATTGTATTGTAATGTAATGTTTTGTAGCTTTAGGTGAGGATTTTGACAAATACAATTTTATTATGGTAATTTCACAAGTTTATTCTGTGCCCTGCGGGGTTTGGAATTCATGTGATTACGTGATGAAATGTGCATCTACTGTGCTGAACATAAAAGGCAATTTAAAAACAGAGACATTACTTCTCATGGTTTCATCCCGCCATAATGATCCGACTTGGAGCGGAGATGCAATACACGGACAGAACATCCTGTGCTCAAAAAGGCAACAATAATTAGGTCAGAGGTCTTTTAGAAATTCCTGCTAGCTGCTCATAACACCGGCCAAGTCTTGTCGGAATGGTATCACGGCTGTGTGCGGTAGCCAATGGCAGACGGCCAGGAAGTCTTCCTCTAACACGGATGACGGGAGTCACCGTGGTCGGAACTGAAGATTCTCACTTGGAGTTGCCAAACTGGTTGGAAATATCTGGATGTGCTTTTGGTTGCTGTTGTGTCCATCATTTTTCATCATTTTTATATGGATTTTTTTACATGGACTTTCCAATAGGGGGTCCTTTTGTATGAAACATACTAATAAATGTCTGTTTTTATTTTTCTTATACGCTTTCCAGCGCTTCTGTTGTGAAGCTGTTGACCCAGTGTGGGTGTCTGTGTTGTTCACACGTAAATATAAATATAAATCTTGTCACATAACTGAAATCATGGAAAAAATGATTGGCGGGAGGACATGGACGACTGCACAGTGAAATGATTGTGTTGCACTAAAAATACTCGCTTATTAATTGGCTTCTTCAGTTACATTGTGGGGAAAAAAAGGAAAAAAACATTTTTTTTTTATGTATCCAAAGCAACCAACTTCTCACATCCCACATGCTGCCACCAGTGGAAAAAAAGCATCTGTGTAAAGAAGCGGTGTGGACATGTAGTTAAATCATACGTGCATATTATATAATAGTCACATGGTCCAAATATTTGACTTTGCCTGTCATACCTGTCATTTGTATTTGGAAATATACAAGCCATATACTGTAATTTCCGGACTATAGAGCACACCTGATAATAAGCCTTACAAACTACATTTTTAGAGGAAAACCGATTTTGTACATACACAAGCCGCACCTGTATAATAATAATATATAAGCCGCATGTGCCCTTATTAAAACATGTAAACATATTTACAAATAAAGACGGTACACAGGGAGATTTTTCAAAGTTTTAATAATATAACTTAAGAATAATAATATAACTGTCTTCACAAACGGTGCCTGTGATGCGGCAGTAAAACATGGTAGCAACATGGTAATGGTAAGATCTCAGTGTATAGACTGGTTATGTATCTCATCTCGTTTCATATTATATATACATATTGTATTTGTATATAACTCTGGGAAAACTGTTGATTTTGTTATTACTTGGGTTGTTCATTCGTTTTCTACCGCTTTTTCCTCACGAGGGTCGCGGCTGTCTTTGGGCGGGAGGCGGGGTACACCCTGGACTGGTCGCCAGCCAATCACAGGGCACATATAGACAGACAACCATTCACACTCACATTCATACCTATGGACAATTTGGAGTCGCCAATTAACCTAGCATGTTTTTGGAGGGAGGAAACCGGAGTACCCGGAGCACGGGGAGAACATGCAAACTCCACACAAAGATGCCCGAGGGTGGAATTGAACCCTGGTCTCCTAGCTGTGAGGTCTGCGCACTAACGACTCGGCCGCCGTGCCGCCCTACTTGGGTTGTTTATATTGTTTATTTTACTATATTGTGTATTTTGTACTGCTTAACTGATTCTGTACTCTTGCTGCTGTGCAATACAAATTTCCCCACTGAGGGACGAATAAAGGCATATCTTATCTTATCTTATCTTGTCTTATCTTAACAACACGCTAGCAACACAGTATAACAGGTCTGGTAAAACAGGTCTGGTAAAAGAACATACTGGTAAAAAATCACGGTAAGCCATCTTCATCTTCCTCCTTTGAACTGAAGCCATCGAAGTCATTGTCCTTCTTTATGGGACAGCTCGATTGCTTTTAGCTTGAAAGCTGCGTCATATGCTTATCTTTTTGCATTTTCTATGATGAGGGTATGTTCACGCTAATTTAATTTATGCACAAGACAAGACAGTCTTTTCTTACGGTATATGTACGTACCAGTGAGGGCGGCATGGCGGTCTAGTGGTTAGCGCGCAGACCTCACAGCTAGGCGACCACGGTTCAATTGCCCACCCTTGGGCATTTCTGTGTGGAGTTTGCATGTTCTCCCCGTGGGTTTTCTCCGGGTACTCCGACTTCCTCCCACATTCCAAAAACATGCTAGGTTAATTGGTGACTCCAAATTGTCCATAGGTATGAATGTGAGTGTGAATGGTTGTTTGGCTATATGTGCCCTGTGATTGGCTGGCCACCAGTCCAGGGTGTACCCCGCCTCTCGCCCGAAGACAGCTGGTATAGGCTCCAGCACCCCCCGCGACCCTCGTGAGGAAAAAGCGTTAGAAAATGAATGAATGAATACGTACCAGTGGTTGTGAAAGCTAAAATTGGATGTATTGACAAGTATGAAAATGAATGACATCACCAAGAAAGTGAAGGGTAACTAAAGGTGACGCATTTTAGTATGTTACATTATTATCATGGATAATTTAACAGCCTCTTTTTCGTTTACGTCCGTCTGCAGATTGAAGACATCATCACTCACATCCAGGATGAGACGGAAGGCGTTCCGATCAGAACGGTCAAAAGCTTCATGACAAAAATCCCCAGTGTTGTCACAGGTAAGCTATGCAAGCTATTCCAATCAATTCCATCAATGAACCACAACTCCCCTGTGCCAGCAGCCCTCATGCGGCCCCGAACGGTGACCACGATTAACCGTGGGCTATTTGGACTAATAGCTGTATGTTGAGTCATTCTCCAAGCTGCGCATCGAGTGCCCTAAAGTGTACCCAGCGTTCATTAGCATGGTATTGTCCCTTGAGGAGAGATATGGAGTTGATAACAGGCTGTGTTTTTCTGTCTGTGACGAATCGGCGCTAAAAGGCTGACTGGCTGGAGGTGAAATAGGGAGGACAACGTATGATGAAATGTTTGCAAAAGAAAATTTGAGCGTGGAAATAGAATGAGTAATGTTCTCCTCCTACTGTCAAGGTGCCCTTAAGCAAGGCAATCAACCCCCTGACTGCTTTTTTAGTGCAGCTGCGAGTGTAGGAGGTTGTTTGTGTGTGTCGGTTGTGAAAAGTACACTTTCGCTTCTGACGGTAATACCACGCTGGAAAAAAATGACAAGGAAAAGAAGCCTTACATTCCCGGATAAAAAGGGTCATTAAAATTAAGTGTTGTTAATTTTTAACAGGTTCTTATTACCACACCGACCTGCACAGAGGCTGAAGGCTGCAAAAGCATCAGCCACAGGTGATAGGCGTCCAAAGACGTCGTACCTTTAGTACTCCTTAATACTCCTTCATACACGCTAACACTGTCCATGTTGCTAGGCAAACATATTCAGTGTTTCCCATACATCAAGGCTGTCCAGACTTTTTCCACTGATGACTGTATACCTCAAATCAAGGGATGCGGGTGGCATTTTTATGTATTTTTTTATTTTAAGCTAAAAAGGCTAATTTCAACATTATATATATATATATATATATATATGTTGAAAGATTTATTTTCACCTAATTTTTACCATTTGTATTTTATACAAATATTATTATTATATTATAAATATTATATTATATATTTTATTGTATTATATTTTATTATAATATAATATAATTTATTATATTATATTTTATTATATATATATTTATATATATTATGTTATGTTGTTATATTTTATTTTATTATATTTTATTGTTTCATTATGCTATGCTATGCTATGCTATGCTATGCTATGCTATGCTATGCTGTTATGTTATGTTATGTTATGTTATGTTATGTTATGTTATGTTATGTTATGTTATGTTATGTTATGTTATGTTATGTTATGTTATGCTATGCTATGCTATGCTATGCTATGCTATGCTATGCTATGCTATGCTATCCTTTACAATATACCCGCATACATTTGAACTGCCACACCTGTTGGCCCTCACTCATAAACACATTATTATGGGACTTTCTGTGAATGTAGAATGAGTGTTCAGACCTACCGCCACGGTTAGATTGCAGTCCTGTGGGAAAAACACTAAATGTGCTAATCTGTATTAAATATAAAATCCATATTTTATTAATTTAAAAGCAGTGCCATCTTGTGGAGAACTGCCCCCCCCCTCATTTCTGCGTGGAAACCAATTCCAAATATCTAATAAATCCAACATGTAAAAGAGAAGCATAAAAACATAGTTCAAAGAAACAGGATGTGGCAGGTAGGAAGTGATGTCCATCGCCTCGCCTGCAGGCTGTAGCGGCGTCAAGCGATAAAGCTCAATCAATAGATTGGCGTAGCAGTCGGGGGCTGTGGCCCCCCTCCGCGAACAAATGATGGAAAATGACAAAAAGCTATTAGCATTCCTCTTTTTGACCAGCGTCTTGCCCCGCTGCGAAATGTATTATCCTAATAAGCAGATCATATCAATAAGCAGCGTGCGCTAAGAAGAACGGCACCAGCCTTTTTCAATGGGAGCCCAGGGCCAAGAATGTAATAAATGTTGGAGACTTTAACAGCGGCTCCCAATTGGGAACCCGGGCCGAGCAAATGGAGGAGAAATAGAGGTATCAAATACATGTGCGGTAGATTGGTGACACAGGAAATAATAACTGCTGCTAGGTGTTACACTCCTGCACCAATGTGTTAAATCCTTTTTGGTCCGTCTGCATCCTGACAAGGCGGGAATGCTTTGAATTATTATGAGAAACTGTTATACGCTGCATTAAATAACACTTCTATGCGTGTTTATGTGATGTGTCTCAGGTACGGACATTGTACAGTGGATGATGAAGAACCTGTCCATCGAGGACCCGGGTATGTGGAGTGTAGTACAGAGGCACTGTTGACAGCATTTGTCATTTAAATATAATAATGGCATCCTTCATTCATTCATTCATTCATTTTCTACCGCTTTTCCTCACGAGGGTCGCGGGGGTGCTGGAGCCTATCCAAGCTGTCTTCGGGCAAAAGGCGGGGTACACCCTGGACTGGTCGCCAGCCAATCACAGGGCACATATAGACAAACAACCATTCACACTCACATTCATACCTATGGACAATTTGGAGTCACCAATTAACCTAGCATGTTTTTGGAATTCATTTTCTACCGCTTATCCTCACAACGGTCACAGGGGCGCTGGAGACTATCCCAGCTGTCTTGGAGCGAGAAGCGGGGTACACCCTGGACTGGTGGCCAGCCAATCACATATAGATGTACAGACGTAGGATGTACAAATGACTCAATACACAGCATAGGATGCTCACATAGTAAATTATCAGCTGGGTCTCCTTGCACCGTGAGGCGTTCAGGCGCACTTTTAATTGTGAGTGTTAGGTGCTAATTGTTTTTGGGTTTTCTTTTTTAATTCACTTTATTCATTTTAATTGGTGTACCCACTTTGGGAACCTACGCTCTACAATGACTCAATACCCCCACTGGTGGTTAAAACTGGTATCACACAAATAGAACACTGCTAAGCAATCATTGAATAGTGTTACACTTGATTGTGTTTCCATCATATACAAAATTAATTCATGAATTCATTTTCTACCGCTTATCCTCACAAGGGTCGCGGGGTGCTGGAGCTTATCCCAGCTGTCTTGGGCTGGTGGCCAGCCAATCACAGGGCACATATAGACAAACAACCATTCACACTCACATTCATACCTATGGACAATTTGTAAACATTACAGTGCATTTCTTACATCAATCATAATATAACTTTCCATTATTTACATTTGTATTCAACTATCTGATCACCAGCCCAAAAGGAGTAGGCTGAAGCAAAAGCTTATAAATGCCTACCCCTTTCTGCAAGATATAATCATGTTCATGCCACAGTCTTGTTTTCCCCTGTTATTATTATCATTGCAATATTATTATTGTTATAATCTTTATCATTATTACCATTATTATTGTTATTATTATCACCATTATTATAATCATCATTAATATTACCATTTTCATCATTATTGTAACAATTTTTGGATTTATTATTATTTTTTTTTTAATTATTTAATTTAGGTGGGAATTTTGACAAATACAATTTTATTATGGTAATATCACAAGTTTATTCTGTGCCCTGCGGGGTTTGGAATTATTTAATTTATCAAATTGTTTTTTTTAATTGTTTAAAAATTTAATTTTGCTTTGTGAAAAGCTACATTTCAAGCATAACTGTCACTTTGACACAGCTTTTGTGACAAATATTTCAACAACTAAAGCAACATAAACAACATTTATTTACAAATATAACACCGTTTTTCACTTTTTTGGAACTGAACTATCTGCAAGTGTATACGTTAAAATTTGCCTATAATGCACAAACGTCTGCACGCTACACTCCTCCACAGTCTCTCACTTCCATCCATCCATCCACATGATGTCTTGTGGTCGATTTATAAAGTGCGACTTATAGTCCGGAAAATACGGTACTTGGATTTTCTTCTCCCGATTTAATTTTGCAACCACCCCAGTGGAGTACGTTAATGCTAATATTGTAAGAGTGTGCATGCTATGGAAACCTGCTGCCGTCCGTTCTCCTTGTTCTATCTCTTCTTCTTCCCCAGCTGAGGCCATGCACATTGGGAGTCTGATTGCAGCCCAGGGCTACTTCTTCCCCATCTCGGACCACGTCCTCTCCCTGAAGGATGATGGCACTTTCTACCGTTTTCAGGTCAGCACCAGCAAGTCCAACTTCACAGTGCAGCGTCCTTTAATGGCTGCTTGTTGATTTAGGATGCACTCAATTGGAAAATGTAAAGCTGGGATTAGAGTGAGCGCTACATGCCACGTTCAAGTACAATAGGCTTTAAAAGGTTCATGGCCGCCAACATGGACATGTGCGTGCATGCGTATGATTGCTAACCGACAAAAATAAGCACAACCACTCCAAATAATAAGGTGGCGTAGTGTTAGTGTCGTATCATAACAGCTGACACGAACACATTGAAGCACAGGTGAGGTCTGCATTGGATTGGGGGTCGGGGGGGGGGGGGTACCTGTGCTGAAACATGACACAGTAGAACTGTCTCAATATGAATTTGGAATAGTTCAATTTGGGAGAAAAAGGGAGAGTTCTGGAGCTGAATCTGGGGACTTTTATTACAAATGTAGATCTGAAATTAGAAGGGAATGTCACTGTAAAGCTAGTTGGGGGGGGGTTCCAGATACCAGATCAGATGTGTCATCTGATGATCTTTTCAGCCATCTAGTTACATACTGGTAACCCAACACCCAACATACAGGCCCCCAACATCGAAAGCTTTAAGTCTCGTCTTAAAATTGACTTTTATTCTCTGGCTTTTAACTCGGAGTGAATCGTATGATCTTTTAGTTCTCTCTTTTATTTTAATTGGTTTTATTTTTTATACTTTTATTGCTTTGCTTCTTGCTTTTAATATTTGAATATCTATTTTACTATTTTATTTCTTATTTGATCTTTTAGTTTTGGATTAAATTAAATTTGTACCTTTTATTTATTGTATTTTATTTTTACTTTTTATTTTACTAGTCTGTGCAGCACTTTGGAAACTCTGTTTATAAAATGTGCTATATAAATAAAGTGGATTGGACACCTCCAATCCACAAATATATAAAATATATAAAATATATAATGAACAGTGGACACCCCCACTAACACCGCTAACCTGATTTAATCATCGAAGTCTTCCGTCCCGTATTGACGATGGAAATATTTGGACAGAAATATTTGGTCACAGCACTCAACCTGACCTGACCTGACCTGACCTGAGCGAATCCCACCCGCATCCCGATATTGGTGATGAAATGCCCGGTCCACCATCTCCATCTCCCTCACTTCCCTGCTAGGATCCAGTGACCTTATTAAAAATGAATGGCGATCTGATCAAATATTCATCAAGCGAACAAGGAAAGCGGGTTCGGGTGAGAGTGGAGCTACTTGGTGGCTACCGAAAGCCTGCTAAAGACATGTCAGAGTCGTGGAAGACAATAAGTAGACTCCCACCAGGGACAAAAGGAGGAATTTGTATATTTGGCATTCCTCCCATGATGTGCAAAAACGATGGCGTTCTTGTAGTCACGTGTTAATTATTGGAGTGTTTTATCTTGAGAATCCTAATTAAAAAGGAAACAATGTTCCCCAGCAGGAAAGGCAGGCGGCGCATGGAAAAGATTACAATGATCTTTGTGTCGTCTGACTTGTTGGAAAAGGCGGATTTCCACCGGAGCGCCGATCTAATTAAACCTGACGACAGTGAATGTTGCTGTTGCATGACCTTGGGTCTCGGGCTTCAAAGCGAGTAGGGAAAGAGGTTGCTATTGGATCGTAAAGATAATAAGTCGTCTTTAGAAATTCATTCTACGGGCAAAATAACAAGTCTTCCCATGAGAGAAACACAAATATCAACGGCGTGTTTTATTACGCAACAGCGCTAGCGCTACGTCAAAACATAAACACAGTAGGAAGAGCGGCTGCCAGCTTTAGATTTGTGCTATTGTGTATTCTGCTCCTTTTCTTTTATTCCGCCGCTGCTTTTATTCCCTTGCGTTTGCAAAGCCTGAGGATGCTTCTCCTACAGGGGACACTTATTTGGAATATGTTTCCTTTAGACCGGCCAAATCTTTTTTGATTACACACAGATAGTACTACAAGGCTATCTTGGTGTCATCGCTTAGAAAGTTTGGAGGGCGCATGTTCTTGCAAATCGTTCTGACCTACGTTACTCTTCATTTAGAGTCAAATCCAGTACTAAGTATGATGCAGAAACAGATATGACCTTTTTGAAGATGAAGCTATTACAACAAAAAAGTAGGATAAATTGTAATGGTGTGATGTAGTGGTTAGAGTCCTGGACTCTCCAACGTCTCCACTGCTAAGCGTGGTCGGTATGATGTAATGGTTTAATTTCATTTGAACATGCATCAGATTACAATTGAATGCATCCCATAATCAGTTCACAGTTCCACATGTCCAAAAGGAGTAGGAAGAAGCAAAGCTTATTAAATCCTACCCCTCCATCTGGTACTTTTACAATCAGTAACTGTTACATTTGTTCACTTCCTACTTTCCTAATATAATTTTTTTGTTTTTTCAATTTATTTTATTAATTTTTAATTTAATTTAATTAATAATAATTGTATAAATTATTAATTAATTATTATTTTAAATTAAAAATTAATTTAATTTAATAAAATAAAAAATATACACAGTTACAGTACATCCGGGTGAAGGATACATATATTTAATACAGAGGTGGGCAAACTACGGCCCGGGGGCCACATCCAGCCCGCCAAGTGTTTGAATAGGGCCCGTCTGTTCTTTCTAACTTAACATACAACCTGGCATCATGGCATGAGCCAACGTTTTGATGATTTATGTAGCTGTTTTATCAATATTGTTATTATGTGGTCTGTTGTTTACAAAGTGCCCCTGAAAAAAGGGACACAAGCACATAATAATAAAATAAAATAAATTTAATTTAACTATTTTTTATCATCACCTGTAAATATTATCATTCATTAGCATTCACTGATTTTAACTGGACTGTTCAGGTTTTCTAAGTGGTTTACTGTATATATTACCATACTGTATAGTCATGAGTCAAGTGTTTTTGCTGTGTATTCTTCCACAGGCACCATATTTCTGGCCTTCTAATTGTTGGGAGCCTGAGAACACAGACTACGGTAAACACAATTTTATTATTCATAAGAATTATGATGCTTATGGATTGCCTGTCCTCACTAAATTCAATTAAATGCCTTGGATCAGTGGTTCTCAACTGGTGCTGTCATCGTGACATCATGCCGTCTGTCCAACACACAGTAGCCGATATCTGCTGGAGAAGAGCGCACCATAAGATGACAATGTCTCAGCGCTGCGGCACATGATGTGTTGAAAACAGTCCCTTAAAACATTCCTGGAATTGGGGTCACCACTCGTCATGGAGTGGAGCTGGTGGGTCCCACAGCCAAACCAGTTGAGAACCACTGTCTTAGATGATGGGAATAATGTCTGGAAGTTTTTGTTTTTAGTCAGCAGGATTAATATTTCCCATCCGATTCATCAGTGGCTTCATTAGGCCACATTTTACGGGGCCTGGAGTTATGTTATTAAGCCCCACTAAATAGTGTGATATTTTTAATAAATATTTTTTAAAAATTTGGGGGGATTTTTTTACAATTTTTTTTATATAATAGGGCAAAAGTAGGCTAATAAGCAAGCCAATAAGCAGGCTAATAGTAGTAGTAGTAGTAATAATAATAATAGGCAAATAAAATAAAATAAAATAAAATAAAATAAAATAAAATAAAATAAAATAAAATTAAATTAAATTAAATTAAATTAAATTAAATTAAATTAAATTAAATTAAATTAAATTAAATTAAATTAAATTAAATTAAATTAAATTAAAAAATAAAATAACATTAAATTAAAAAAATAAAATTAAAAAAAATAATAATCATTTTTAATAATAATAATTGATAATAATATAATATAATAATAATTGATCACTGTCCAATAGACAAAATGGTTGCAGAGCTTGAGCAGCGTTTTTACAGTGTAGATTGTGTGTACTTGTGTACATTTAATGGTGGCCTGAAACAATTGAGTATGTCTACTAAATCTGTTCTTGTTGCTTATTAGATTTTTTTTTTTATGTCTATTACATTAATTCATATCCTGTGCATCTCCAGGGGGCTAAGCCCCCCCCCCTCCTCAGGACCTAGTGACGCCCCTGCGATTCATTATCACTAAGACCCAATAATGTGTTTAAAATAGCAACAAAAGAAGCCCAAAAAGCAACATCAGTGTACCCAGCATATTGTACATGTTTCTTAAAAGTAGTAAACTGACTGCATATGAAACAGACAGTGCATTTACTACCTTGGTCTCGGCAGAGTACACACTGTTGATTGCAGAAACTGCACCAGACGTAAAGAAAGGCGGTACCTGTCCTAGAAGAGTGACAAAGGCTTCCAAGCAGGTGATAGTGATAAATAACCTTGGTGGACTTGGGGGGGGGGCAACCATGGCCATATGTAATTGTATGTTATAAAAATACATGCATGGTTTGTCGTGGCAATCATTTAAAAATGTGACAAATGTTGTCAGAAGAGGAATGGAGCGCAGGTTGAGTGAACGCGGCGTATGCCAGACGACAAACAAAAAAACATGATAAATAACTCCAGACTGTCAACAGGATTAGCCACAGCCGCCATTCCATTGCTGCCCTTCAGCCCGATGCACATGGCTGAAGCTGGGGGGCGGGGGGGCTCGTTGACTCTTCACACTTGACCCGATAATCCTAAAGCAACATGGATGTATAACCCCCCCTTGGTCTGTCTGTCCTTCCAGCCATCTATCTGTGCAAGCGGACCATGCAGAATAAAACGAGGCTGGAGCTGGCGGATTATGAAGCGGTAGGTAGCGGATATCTCCTCTAACCTATTATTTATTGATTTGTTTGTCCAGCGTTGGTTACCTCTCAAAGGTCACACTGCCATGCCAGTGACCATGACAGATCTAAATTGCATCGAAGAGAAGACTGATACTTTGAAATGCTGACATTTTACGGCATATACATACGTATGTATTAGCAGTCAAAACTGCTAAATATGTACATTGCGTTGGTGCAAATAAAAGCAATCCTCATCAAATTATTCCAAAATAGTATAACATATATATTTTTTTACTTGTCCCTAATTTTAAAAATAGATAACAATAACAATTGTGTGCACTCCCATGCTTTATTTAACAGGAGAACCTTGCTAGGCTACAGAGAGCCTTTGCCAGGAAGTGGGAGTTCATCTACATGCAGGCTGAGGCCCAGGTCAAGTAAGTGGGTTTTGTTACTACGGCAACAAGTGCGACGACAATGTAGGCAGTAACGTAATTCAAGTCGATAATGCACAACTTCATAATGAAGGTACATGGTAGATTACCTGATTACTTTTTTAACTTCATTTGTTAGTGTTCATAATGATGTGGCGTGCATGAGAAAGTGGAACTCTGTTTGATCATATGGTTATTTATGAACAAACATAGCACGGAAGCAGTAGAACCAATAAATTAATTTCATAGTGAAAAATAAAATAATAGTAATATTTTTTGTATTATTATTCATTATTATTATTATTAATAATAATAATAATAATAATAGAATGGTTGTTTGTCTATATGTGCCCTGTGATTGGCTGGCAAACAGTCCAGGGTGTACCCTACGTCTTGCCTGATGACAGCTGGGATAGGCTCCAGCACCCCTCGTGACCCTCGTGAGGATAAGCGGTAGAAAATTAATGAATTTATTTATGAATAATAATAAACAATAATGGAAAATATATAATAATGATAATAATAACAACAATAATAATAATAATAATAATTAATATATAAATTATTATGATAATAATAATAATATATATTACAAAAATAAAATATAAATAAGAATATAAAATAATAATAATAATTGTTATTATATATATTATAATATATTATAATAAATTATATGATAATAATCATTATTATAATTTTTATTATCCTTAATATTCTAATTACTATTATTATTATTATATATAATTATAATATTGAATAATAATAATTAACAATAAAGAAAAAACATATAATACTGATAATGATAATAATAATTATAATAATAATAACTTATTATATAAATTATAATTACAATTGTAATAATTATATTATTATTATATATAAGTATAATTATATAATAATATTATTTTACTATTACTTAAATTATTATTATTATACTATATTATTAAATATTATTATTAATAATAATTATAATACCAAAGTGACGTCCTCAATTTTAGCCGTTCCGACCATCAACCATCCTTCACTGACTTTGTAACCTCCACTTTCTCCCCCTGACCTTCCACTTGTCATTCATGGGCCTCATCTAATGCTGATAGAAGGACAGCTTCGGGTTCTCACGCTGACTGATCTCCTTTACAGGATTGACAGGAAAAAAGATAAAACGGAGAGGAAGATACTTGACAGCCAGGAGAGAGCCTTCTGGGACGTCCACAGACCCGTGGTAAGCCTCCGTGTGGACATGTGGGATTGGTCCCGCTGCCCACCTTATCTCACACCTCCTTTGAGTCCTCCAGCGTATCTCTCCATCACGCGCTCTCTCTGCATCACGTGTTTGTGCCTTCCGCAGCCCGGATGCGTCAACACCACAGAGATGGACATCAGGAAATGCCGACGCATGAAGAACCCTCATCGAGTTAAGAAGGTAATGGAGGATGAAACTTCTCAAACACCTCAAAGCTTGTGGGATTCACATGATGAACATTTCTTATCATCTGTGATGTCATTTCAGTTGGCTTCAAGGGCAGCATTGACTTACATTTACACCTAAGAACAATGGATGCAGAGGAACATTATACATGGACATTTATATTTTTACTCTTATTTATTTTTTGGTTTGTAAATATTATATATTAATAAATAAATTATTTAGTATTTTTTTATATTAAATGTATATTTTTTGTATTTGTATATTATTTTATATTAAATGTATATGTACAAATGTAATGTAATTATGTAATATTTATATTTTAATTATACTTTTTTAATGATTTATAATAATACATTTTCAATGATTATTAATTATCAAGGTTATTTTCGCTTTTGCATCCTCAAAAGCAGAAAAAATAATTTTCTGACTAAAAAAAAAAATCTGACTCAACAGCTCTGATAATTGGGCACATTTTTGCCTGCTACCAACTTTAATTATTTTCATTTTTCAATGGATGTTGAGGAACATTATACATGGACATTTATATTTTTAGTCTTATTTTATTGGTTTTAAAATATTATATATTAATAAATATATACATTTGTATTTTTTATATTAAATATCTGTCATATTTATTTTAATTTCTATTTTAATTATACTCTTAATTATTTATAATACATTTTCAATGATTATTAATTATGAAGGTTATTTAGGTTTTATTTTATTTGTGGTTTTTTAAATATTATATATTAATAAATAAATTAGTATTGTATATATTATATTTATATATTATATTTGATTAGTTTTTCCTCCATGATGCTTGCACCGCTACATGTAGAACTATAAGTAACGTGTCTTTTTCATGTCGCCAGTCAGTGTATGGTCTGGCCGAGGAGGGCACACAGTCCCGCAGCCCCATCCACACCCCGTCCCACCACTCCAGGAAGGGCACCAAGGAGGATGTGGAGAAAGAGGTACGCTTTTACTGTTTTATACATCATTAATATCTTTATGCTTTTTCTTCATGTTCTTTAGGCACACATTTTCTATTTTCGTCCCGCCTGCAGATCTTATTCCTGAATGCCCAGCTGGATCGCCACTGTATGAAGATGTCCAAAGTTGCTGAAAGGTACAAATACATTTTCAGGGTTGACTACACGGAAATACTTGAAGTTGACGTTGTAGCCTTTTCTGAATATGTCACTACCAATGATCAATTATTGCATTGAGTAAGCATCCATTCATTATCAATGCTCCTTTTCCCATGTGATGTATGTCAGTCTGATAAGCTACACCGAGCAGTACATGGAGTACGACCCCTTTGTGACGCCGCAGGAGCCATCCAACCCTTGGACCAGCGATGACCCCTCCTTCTGGGACCTGGAGGCCAGGTACACTGAAACACACCAGCGGGTCATTTATCCGTTCATCCACTTTTTGTACACTTGGACTCTATTGGATTCATTAGAAACCACATTTTGCCACAATGTGTTGTGTTTTGATGTCCCAAAAATAGCTTCTGTCTCCGACGCTACTTTAAACTATGTGATTATTTTTGAAAAGACATCCAATGCTTCTCTACAAAATAAAATAAAATAAAATAAAATAAAATAAAATAAAATAAAATAAAATAAAATAAAATAAAATAAAATAAAATAAAATAAAATAAAATAAAATAAAATAAAATAAAATAACCAATTAGCTAAAAATGTCATCCAATACTTCTCTACAAGAGAGGAGAAATATGATCTCAGGGAAGAACTACATTTGAAACACTTCTATGCTAGGACTACGTTAAAAAGCCATAGCATTTCAGTATGTGGAATCAAACTATGGAATGGATTGAGTAAGGAAATCAAACAATGCACAACGATGAGCCAATTCAAGAAACAATACAAGCAGTTGATGTTTGCTAAATACAAGGATGAAGAGTCTTGAACCAGTCATGATGTGCTATATATATCACTATATTGACACTTACTATGGTACCCATTATGGCATTGGATGCTCATATCACCTCATACTTTAGTACATGACAAAATAAAAAAAATTAAAAAAAATTTAAATTAAATTATTATTATTAAATTAATTTTTATTTTAATTATCGTATTAATATTTTAAAATATTAAAATTGTTACTCAATAAGAGTAATTAATTCATAAATAAATAATTAATACAATTATTATTAATTAAATTAAAATAAAAATTTAATGAAATCAATTTAAAACAAATTATATTAGGAAAGCAGCAAGTGAACAACTGTTGATCATATCACCTCGTACTTCGATACGTAAAAAAAAAATTAAACTATATTAGGAAAGCAGGAAGTGAACAAATGTAAGAGTTATTGATTGTAAAAGTACCAGATGGAGGGGTAAGATTTAATAAGCTTTGCTTCTTCCTACTCCTTTTGGACATGTGGAACTGGGAACTGATTATGGGATGCATTCAATTGTAATCTGATGCATGTTCAAATGAAATTAAACCATTGCAAATTAACATAGCATGTTTTTGGAATGTGGGAGGAAACCGGAGTACAAATAAAAGTAAATAAAAATAAAAATGTTAAAATAACAATAAAATTAAAAAAAGAAAAATTGTAAAAATTAAAAAAATAAAACAAAAAACAAAAAAAATAAACAAAAAACCCACACTATATTAGGAAAGCAGGAAGTGAAAAAATTTACCAGTTAGTGATTGTAAAAGTAACAGATGGAGGGGTAAGATTTAATAAGCTTTGCTTCTTCCTACTCCTTTTGGACATGTGGAACTGTGAACTGATTATGTGATGCATTCAATTGTAATCTGATGCATGTTCAAATGAAATTAAACCATTACCATTACCATTACATTTTTCCAGACCGATTTTGGAGCCGCAGATATGCACAGCACATCTAAATGTGTTTCTCAAGGACTGCCTCTGCAGCGTACGCACACGAGGCACGCATACCAAACAAATACATCCTCATTTTCTCGCCACGGTGCCGACATGAAGGCATATATTCTTAAAATAAATATTCCAGCCGTCAATGAGTGCCAGTGGTACACAATGAAGGAGGTCACTGCGGTGGATTTAACAGCTCCATAAAACTCAGTGCTGGATATTTACTGGTAATTACTCTGAGTAATGGGCCCTTTTCTCAAGCACTAAAAGAAATTCAGAGGTCACTCAGCTTCATCAATGGAAATCAAATCAGCCAACGCCACTTGGAGTTTGTGCTGCACACAATAAAAGGACAATGTGAAAGTATTGATGCACTTGGAACGGGTGGAGAGATGATGGAAATCAGGTTAACTCCGTTATGCGTTCCTCCATAGCAAGGAGCCTGGTCAGCAGAGGGTGAAGAAGTGGGGATTCTCGCTAGAGGAAGCCTTGAAGGACCCAGCGGGACGTGACCTGTTCCTTAAGTTCCTGGAGTCTGAGTTTAGCTCGGAAAACTTGCGGTGAGTTTGGAATTGTTGGTTTAGTTAAGAATCAGGGTGACGGTTAAAGGACAAATCAGGAATAGTTTCAGTTCATTGTTGGGCGTGCAGGTTCTGGTTGGCCGTGCAGGACTTGAAGAGGATTCCGCAACAGGAAGTAGCACAGAGAGCGCAGGAAATCTGGGCAGAGTTTTTGGCCGAGGGAGCTCCGAGTTCGATTAATCTGGACTCTCACAGCTACGAGCGGACCAGCCAGAATCTGAAGGATCCCGGACGATACAGCTATGAGGATGCACAGGTGGGAAAGACGCAATTGGATAGGAATCCTTATGACAATAACTATAAGTAATATTAACATAATGCATATGAGGAAAAATAATAGAGACTTTTTCAAAAGTCTAAATATTATGATTTCAAAAAAGACAAGTTTGCGGAAAGTGTGGTGGTCTGAGAATAAATAATGTCAGGTCATAAATACAGGAAAACAATTTTACAAGAATAAAGCCAAAATATTAGCCTAGAGTTGAAATGTTATAGATTTTTTTTTTTGAGTCACAATTTTATGAGGAAAAAAAGAAAATAAAGTTGTAATTTTCTGAATATTTGATGGTGGAAAATGTATAATAATAAAGTCAAAATATTAGCATAGAGTTGAAATGTTACAGAAAAAAATATTATTTTTTTTCAAATCCAAATTTTATGAGAAATAAAAGAAACTAATGCTGTCATTTTCTGAAAATTTGGCAGGGGGAAAAGTATAATAATAAAGTCAAAATATTAGCCTAGAGTTGAAATGTTATATATTTTTTTTTCAAGTCACAATTTTATGAGGAAAAAAAGAAAATAAAGTTGTAATTTTCTGAAAATTTGATGGGGGAAAATGTATAATAATAAAGTCAAAATATTAGCATAGAGTTGAAATGTTACAGAAAAAAATATTATTTTTTTCAAGTCCAAATTTTATGAGAAATAAAAGAAACTAATGCTGTCATTTTCTGAAAATTTGGCAGTCAAAATATTAGCCTAGAGTTTAAATGTTATAGAATATTTTTTCCAAGCCACAATTTTATGAGGAAAAAAATAAAATAAATTTGTAATTTTCTGAAAATTTGACTCACGGAAAAAGTATAATAATAAAGTCAAAATATTAGCATAGAGTTGAAATGTTACAGAAAAAAATATTATTTTTTTCAAGTCCAAATTTTATGAGAAATAAAAGAAACTAATGCTGTCGTTTTCTAAAAATTTGACAAGGGAAAAAGTATAATAATAAAGTCAAAATATTAGCCTAGAGTTGAAATGTTATAGAATTTTTTTTAAGTCACAATTTTATGAGGAAAAGAAGAAAATAAAGTTGTAATTTTCTGAAAATTTGACAAGGGAAAAAGTACAGAAAAAATATTATTTTTTTCAAGTTCGAATTTTATGAGAAATAAAAGTAAATAAAGTTGTCATTTTCTGACAATTTGGCAGGGTAAAATGTTATTATGAAAATAAAGTCAAAATATTATGAGAATAATATACAAATATTAGGAGAAGATTTATTGTGTTGATTTCATAACAGCTATTTAAAAATAACTCTGGAAGGGATTGAGTAAGGAATGTAAACAATGCACTAGGAGGAGTGATTGAGTGATTGATTATTACCATTTTGATGGTAATATTTATGATGATTATTTATTATGATGGTAAAAAATCACTAACACCCTTTTTCATCTACATCACAAAACTGAGATGGTTTTTTTTCTTGAACTACCGTGAATATAACATCTTTAAATATCTACATGTGATGAATTTTCCATGTAAAAATAGATATAGAACACCACACTGCGTTGGTCTACCTCCATGATTTGTACTTCATCCTATTTCCTGTCAACTGTACCTCTCCTGGTTCCTGTCCAGGATCACATCTACAAGCTGATGAAGAGCGACAGTTACACGCGTTTCCTGCGCTCTAACGTCTACCAGGACCTGCTGATGGCCAGAAAGAAAGTACGTTGTCGCTTCTTCATTACAGTGAGTGGACGAGACTGTCGATACTAGAAGGATGACTCTTGTGGCTCTCCTGTGTGCAATGCGCTACTACGCCTGAGGTGGTTACTGTGTGCGTACCGTTCCTGATATTCATCACCGACTCTCCTTCTGCAGCTGGAAACGGAACAGGGCCGACGCACATCGCTGGAGAAGTTCACCCGCAGTGTGGTGAGTGTCAATCAGACAATCGGGTTCAGACTGAGGTTTACTTGTGTTGGATCTTATTAGATCCTTTCTCTGGGGCGTATTTGTTGAAGATATGCTAATGCTAATGGTTTAATTTCCTTTGAACATGCATCAGATTACAATTGAATGCATCCCATAATCAGTTCCCAGTTCCACATGTCCAAAAGGAGTAGGAAGAAGCAAAGCTTATTAAATCCTACCCCTCCATCTGGTACTTTTACAATCAGTAACTGTTACATTTGTTCACTTCCTGCTTTCTTAATATAATTTAAGTAATTTTTTATTTATTTTTTCAACTTTATTTTATTATAATTTTATTATATTAAATTATATTTAATATATTATATTAAATTAAATATTAAATTTATTTATTTTATTTATTTTTTGTCACGTACCAAAGTAGGAGGTGATATGAGCATCCAATGACATAATGGGTACCATAGTAAGTGTCAAGTTTTTAGGTATCAAAGTACGAGGTGATATGACCAACATTTGTTCACTTCCTGCTTTCCTAATATAATTTGTTTTTTTGTTTTTTTTTAATTCATTCATTCATTCATTCATTTTTTTTGAATTGATATTATTACATTTTATTTTGATTTAATTAATAATAATTGCATTAATTATTTATTTATGAATTAATTACTCTTATTTAGTAATAATTTTAATATTTAAAAAAAATTAAGATAATTAAAATAAAAAAATAATGTAATAATAATAATTTAATTAAAAAAATATTTTTTTTTATTTTTAAATTTTGTCATGTACCAAAGTAGGAGGTGATATGAGCATCCAATGCCATAATGGGTACCATAGTAAGTGTCAATATAGTGATATATATAGCACATCATGACTGGTTCAAGACTCTTCATCCTTGTATTTAGCAAACATCAACTGCTTGTATTGTTTCTTGAATTGGCTCATTGTTTGATTCCACATACTGAAATGTTATGGCTTTTTAACGTAGTCCTAGCATAGAAGTGTTTCAAATGTAGTTCTTCCCTGAGATCATATTTCTCCTCTCTTGTAGAGAAGTATTGGATGACATTTTTAGGTAATTGGTTATTTTTAGCCTTATGCATTATTTTATTTTATTTCATTTTATTTTATTTTATTTTATTTTATTTTATTTTATTTTATTTTATTTTATTTTATTTTATTTTATTTTATTTTATTTTATTTTATTTTATTTTATTTTATTTTATTTTATTTTATTTTATTTTATTTTATTTTATTAGCCTATTATTATTGCTATCATCATTATTATTCTTCTGATTATTACTACTACTGGTAGTAGTAGTAGTAGGCTAGTATTAGCCTGCTTATTGGCTTTTTTATTAGCCTGCTTTTGCCCTATTATATAACATTTGTCAGAAATTTTTTTGTAAAAAAGAAAAAAAAATCACATTTTATTTTATTTTATTTTATTTTATTTTATTTTATTTTATTTTATTTTATTTTATTTTATTTTATTTTATTTTATTTTATTTTATTTTATTTTATTTTATTTTATTTTATTTTGTCTGTTTGAAGATGAACTATATCAGCAAGTTGAAGTATTTGTGATTATATCTCTCTGTAGGCGGCATTATGATATGATATAAGATATACTGTGATTATGTGTGCTTTTTGCAGATTTCTAAGGAATACCTTAGGCCTCCAGTGTCCACAATCTGGACTCATCAATCCTGAACTTTGTGTAATTATGATATAATTATGATATTGTCTTTCATCCCAGGGCAAATCCCTGACCGGCAAACGTCTGACGGGCCTCATGCAGTCGTCCTGACGAGGTCTGGACTCCGAGCCGGACGGATCGTCACCCGTAAGACCTGGTAAAGGAGCGCGGTGTGTGTGTGTGCGGGAGGGGTGTGTGTTCGGGAGGCGCATGAGCGCACCCGACTTCCGGACTGGACCGCCACCACCGGGCTTGAAACTTCTCCCCCCGATGAGTTAAAGAAGGCCGACAGCATGCAATAAATCATCCGAGCTGACACCAGGACAGCGCCGCCTCTGAGTGCAGGGTACCCGGGAAAAAAAAGAATAAATAAGACGTGGTACGCTTGCAAAGGTACCCAGCTCGGAATCAACTCATGTTTATACGGTAGCTAGCTGCTAAAGCTATCCATTTACGTTAAGTCATGTAACCTAAAAAGGAATGCCTTGACTGGAAACCAGATTAAAGCTGTAGTTAGATGTGTTATGGATGTCTGCGTACGTACATCACCATGGCGACGGGAAAGGGATGCTGCGATTGACAGGCAACTCTTCACGGCTCGCTTTGAACCAATCAGGTGGAACATTGCACAAATGATGAGGTGAAGTTACTGTTGGATTAATTCTTTGTCTGTTGATCATTTTCACAACAAAAAATAGATAATACTTGAAATGATAATTTATGTTCTGGTGTATTGAAATCTTCCAAACATTCCACGACTTCATGCAGCCTCAGCTTTGATTCTAGTGGGCGGCTCTCCAAGTATATACAGTAGGAGGAGGATGATAATAAAAGAGGAATGCACAAGAAAGACATGGCTCGTTATTCTTATTTATTATATTTGTTTTGAACATATCTTATGTGAAGCTGGGACCGGTGGACGTATAACCAAGTTAAATAACCCAAACGGATCATTTTTAGACATTTATGATACACCTACTTATAGTACGTGTAGGTTTAAGACACTGTCTCTATAGAGTCCTCCAGGTGAAAGCGATGACTTCTGATGAAATACCGCCCTCTTGTGGAATATGTGAGTAGCGCAACCTTCATTCATAAGTAACTTTCCAGATGTAACTTGTTTGTGTATTTGGCTATGCAACGTATATAGACATATAATAATGTCAATTATACATGTTTTAGTGTTGTTTGCTGCTAGTAAAACGTCCGAGGTGTAGGGCATATAGAGAAAAAAATTGCCACTTTTTCCATGTGTTGATTTTTGACTAAAATGGTAAGGGGTTAACCTTACGGATTTTTTCCCCCAAAGAAGGAGGGTGTAGAAACCTCCCCCTCCGGGGTCCTGGCAGAACCCAAAGAAGATTAAAGTAGCCACTTTTTCCATGTGTTGATTTTTGACGAAAATGGTAAAGGGTTATGTTTTTGTTTTGTATTTTATTTTTTTTTATTGTTTTTTAGAAACCTCCCCCATCATCTTCGAGGGCCCTAGCAGAACCCAACGAAGGGTAAAATTGCAACTTTTTCCATGTGTTGATTTTTGACAAAAATGGTATGAGGTTAACCTTACATTTGTTTTTTTTCTCAGATTTTTTCAAAGGAGCATTTCTGCTACAGGAGGATGTTGAAACCACTCACACAGTCATCGGAGGTCTTGGCAGAACCCAAAGTAGGCTAAAATTGCTTACTTTTCCATGTGTTGATTTTTGACCATACGTTTTTTTTCTCAATTTTTTTCAAATGCCTTTTTCTGTTGTAGGAGGATGGATAAACCTCCCCCATTATCATCGGGGGTCCTGCCAGAACCCAAAGAAAGTTAAAATATTCACTTTTCCATGTGTTGATTTTTCAACACTCAAACTCTGGCATTTTATGCCATTTTTGGATGCTTCTGGGGCCCCTGTTGAGTGTGTGTGAGGTTTCCCTTGTTTATTTGACCAGAAAAGTTCACTAGACGCAAGTTGAAAAAAACAAAAACAAAAAAAAAAGACATACTAACCCCTTACGTTTTTTGGTCAAAAATCACCCCCTCAAACTCTGGCATTTTATGCCATTTTTGGATGCTTCTGAGGCCCCTGTTGAGTATGTGTGAGGTTCCTCTTGTTTATTTGACCAGAAAAGTTCATTTGAAGCAACATGAAAAAAATGAAAAAAAACGACTTTTTTTTTTTCAAAAATTGCCGCCCTGAAACACTGGCGTTTTATGTGCTTTTTGGGGGCCCCTGGGCCCCCTGGTGAGTGCGTGTGAGGTTTCCACTGTTTTTTTGACCAGAAAGTTCATTTTCAGCAAGTTGAAAAAATGAAAAAAAAACAAAAAAACGATATAGTAACCCCTTACGTTTTTGTCAAAAATCGCCGCCCTCAAACCCTGGCATTTTATGCCATTTTTGGGTGCTCCTTGGCCCCCTGGTGAGTGTCTGTGAGGTTTCCGCTGTTTTTTTTTACCAGAAAAGTTCATTTTCAGCAAGTTGAAAAAATGAAAAAAAAAAAAAAACGACATACTAACCCCTTACGTTTTTGTCAAAAATCACCGCCCTCAAACCCTGGCATTTTATGCCATTTTTGGATGCTTCTGGGGCCCCTGTTGAGGGTGTGTGAGGTTTCCCTTGTTTATATGACCAGAAAAGTTCATTAGAAGCAAGTTGAAAAAATGAAAAAAACCGACATACTAACACCTTACGTTTTTCGTCAAAAACGAGCATGTGAAATCACTATGTCTACGTACAGTACAGTATATTGCATGTTTAACCACAACATTGGTCTTCCATTCAACAGAACATTTCAGTATCACAGACTGCAAGTGAAAAATGAATTCAAGCCTTTTATTTGATTTAAGTAGCGCCTTTTAAAAACGTGTAGTGAAAGTACTTGAACACAACATCACACAAGCAGCATTCAGCCTTCATATTAACATCTTTTACAGCGTGGCAATAGAGAGGCGCACAGAAGGAACTAAAGACAAGTTTACTAACTAACCAGGTTAATAAAGGTAATATTTCCAGAATGGGAGAAGCAAGAAGTCGTTAATGGAAAGAAATGAAAAGAGAAACAGGACGGAGATATATTGTTTGTAATTTTTGCAGAAATACAATAAAACTATGTATTCTCATGATGGTAGGATATTTAAAGTGACCAAATATCTGATCATTTGCCCGTGAGCACCTTTTGTGTTTGCAGTTAGTGAATGGATAACAAGGTCAGCTCTGCAGCAGGATCTTGGGAACTGTTCCAGGTCCTGGACTAAGTCCTAGTGAGTCCAAGATGCTGACTTTTTAAAGTCTGGTGAAGTGGACCAATCCCAAAATAGTGCATTTCCTCCACTTTGGTTATTATATAGATATTACATATTTATTTAGCAGACTGAACTGTTTGCCATTAGGAAGAAAGGAGCTTCACCGACGTTGCTATGCAGCTACGGCAGGACAAGAGAGTGGTTGGACTCCTTTGACTTCCAGAGCCTTGTTGAAGTGCACCTCCATGGTCTTGGAGGATTTGGTGATCTTCAGGTTCCTCATGCAACCTCTGAAGGAAGTGCGGCTGGAGAGAGCTGCCTGGCGAACACCATCTGAAAGAGAGACCATGACTTCAGCGTGTTGTGGTTACACTGCTAGGATGGCTGCAATCTAAACTAGGGGTTTTTTCCAACCTTTTCCACCGAGGAGCATGTATATATATATATATATATATATATATATATATATATATATATATATATATATGTATATATATATATATGTATATATATATATATGTATATATATATATATGTATATATATATATATGTATATATATATATATGTATATATATATATATGTATATATATATATATGTATATATATATATATGTATATATATATATATGTATATATATGTATATATATATATGTATATATATATATATATGTATATATATGTATATATATATATATATGTATATATATGTATATATGTATATATATGTATATATATATATATATGTATATATATGTATATATATATATATATATGTATATATATATATATATGTATATATATGTATATATATATATATATGTATATATATATATATATGTATATATATATGTATATATATATATATATGTATATATATATATATGTATATATATATATATATGTATATATATATATATGTATGTATATATATGTATGTATATGTATGTATATATATGTATGTATATATATGTATATATATATATGTATATATATGTATATATATATATACAGTGAAGAAAATAAGTATTTGAACACCCTGCTATTTTGCTATTTCTCCCACTTAGAAATCATGGAGGGGTCTGAAATTTTCATCGTAGGTGCATGTCCACTGTGAGAGAGATAAACTAAAAAGAAGAATCCAGAAATCACAATGCATGATTTTTTAACAATTTATTTGTGTGATACAGCTGCTAATAAGTATTTGAACACCTGAGAAAATGAATGTTAATATTTGGTACAGTAGCCTTTGTTTGCTATTACAGAGGTCAAACGTTTCCTGTAGTTTTTCACCAGGTTTGCACACACTGCAGGAGGGATCTTGGCCCACTCCTCCACACAGATCTTCTCTAGATCAGTCAGGTTTCTGGGCTGTCGCTGAGAAACACGGAGTTTGAGCTCCCTCCAAAGATTTTCGATTGGGTTCAGGTCTGGAGACTGGCTGGGCCATGCTAGAACCTTGATATGCTTCTTACGGAGCCACTCCTTGGTTTTCCTGGCTGTGTGCTTCGGGTCGTTGTCGTGTTGGAAGACCCAGCCACGACCCATCTTCAATGCTCTGACAGAGGGAAGGAGGTTGTTCCCCAAAATCTCACAATACACGGCCCCAGTCATCCTCTCTTTAATGCAGTGCACTCGTCCTGTCCCATGTGCAGAAAAACACCCCCAAAGCATGATGCTACCACCCCCATGCTTCACAGTAGGGATGGTGTTCTTCGGATTGTACTCTTCATTCTTCTTCCTCCAAACACGCTTATTGGAATTATGACCAAAAAGTTCTATTTTGGTCTCATCTGACCATAAAACTTTCTCCCATGACTCCTCTGTATCATCCAAATGGTCATATGCAAACTTAAGACGGGCCTTGACATGTGCTGGTTTAAGCAGGGGAACCTTTCGTGCCATGCATGATTTCACATCATGACGTCTTAGTGTATTACCTACAGTAACCTTGGAAACGGTGGTCCCAGCTCTTTTCAGGTCATTGACCAAGTCCTGTCGTGTAGTTCTGGGCTGATTCCTCACCTTTCTTAGAATCATTGAGACCCCACGAGGTGATATCTTGCATGGGGCTCCACTCCGATTGAGATTGACCGTCATGTTTAGCTTCTTCCATTTTCTAATGATAGCTCCAACAGTGGACCTTTTTTCACCAAGCTGCTTGGTAATTGCTCCGTAGCCCTTTCCAGCCTTGTGGAGGTGTACAATTTTGTCTCTGGTGTCTTTGGACAGCTCTTTGGTCTTCGCCATGTTACAAGTTAAAGTCTTACTGATTGTATGGGGTGGACAGGTGTCTTTATGCAGCTAACGACCTCAAACAGGTGCATCTGATTCAGGATGATACATGGAGTGCAGGTGGACTTCTAATGGGCAGACTAACAGGTCTTTCAGGGTCAGAATTCTAGATGATACACAGGTGTTCAAATACTTATTTGCAGCTGTATCACACAAATAAATTGTTAAAAAATCATGCATTGTGATTTCTGGATTTTTCTTTTTAGTTTATCTCTCTCACAGTGGACATGCACCTACGATGAAAATTTCAGACCCCTCCATGATTTCTAAGTGGGAGAAATAGCAAAATAGCAGGGTGTTCAAATACTTATTTTCTTCACTGTATATATATATATATGTATATATATGTATGTATATATATATATATATATATATATGTATATATATGTATGTATATATATATATATATATATGTATATATATGTATGTATATATATATATATATATATATATATGTATATATATGTATGTATATATATATATGTATGTGTATATATATATATATATATGTATGTATATATATATATGTATGTATATATATATATATATGTATGTATATATATATATATGTATGTATGTATATATATATATATATGTATGTATGTATATATGTATGTATATATATGTATGTATATATATGTATATATGTATGTATGTATATATATGTATGTATATATATATGTATATATATATATATGTATGTATATATATCTGTATGTATATATATATGTATGTATATATATATATGTATGTAGTATATATGTATGTATATATATATGTGTATGTATATATATGTATGTATATATGTATATGTATATATGTATATGTATATATGTATACATATATGTATATATATGTATACATATATGTATATATATGTATGTATATATGTATGTATATATACGTATGTATATATGTATATATGTATATGTATATATGTATACATATATGTGTATATGTATACATATATGTGTATATGTATACGTATATATATGTATATGTGTACATGTATATGTATGTGTATACGTATGTATGTATGTACATATGTATATATATATATGTATGTATATATGTATGTATATGTATGTATATATGTATGTATATACATATGTACGTATACGTATATGTATGTGTATATATATGTACATATGCACATATATGTATATGTGCGTATATGTATATATACACACATGTGTATATGTATATATACGTATATGAATATATACATATATATATATATATACGTATATACATATATAACTATTATAACTTGAAAATAATGTTCTTTTTCTGTAATTTTCAAGTCTATATTACTAAAATGACATTATTTCCCCTCATAATATTTTGACTTTATTCTTATAACATTATACCTTTTTCGGCAACCTAATTTTCCAAAAATGTATACATTTTTTGTTTTTTCATGCTATTATAACTTAAAAATAATCTTTGACTGTAATTTTTTTTGTTTTCTTGTTAAATTACATTTTTAAAATGTGGCGTAGGCCAATAAAAAAAAAAAGAGAAATGGTCCCCGGGCCACACTTTGGACACCCCTGACCTAAACTGAAGCACTCTATGAATGAGATTCCTACCTGGGTGCCCCCCCACATAGATGGGGTCGTTGGTGTCGCAGGTGTTGGACCGCACGTTGGAATTCTCCGCTTGACTTTGCTTGCCGTCGACCGTCAGCTCCACTCTGTGACGAAGCTTGTTGGCGACAAGCGAGTGCCACTGGCCGTCACAGAAGCCGGCGCCATCGGGCGCGTGCTGCGCCGTGATGCGTCCTGCGCCGTTGTCAACATGGAAAAGCAGCTAGAAGACACCGACGAGGATCATTTAGTCATCGGCTGTATGGCTTTATTTTACGACAGTGTCATTTACCTTGCCATCAACGATCTCCAGACCCAGCCCATCGTTGCCTTGGTTACTGATGCCCAGAAGGACACCATTAGTTCTGCTGGTTCGGAACTCCAACGCAATGGACACATCCAGACCCACTCTGTAGGCGGACACTGTACACGAAACCGAGACAACAAATATGTGTGTTGACTTTGTGCATGAACGTTATTGCATGCGTTCATCTCACCTGCTTTCAAGAAGCCCGTTCCATCAAAATAAGTTCCCGCCTCAGTCGCAGAAAAGCATCTTCCGACCATGTGACTGGACGTCGGCGTCGCCATGTCGAGCTTGAAGTCCTCGATGAGCGCCTCAGAACGACCTGAGCCAAGTGAACATGAAGAGAACATCGAATTAACTCACACTAAAAGCCTCAGAGTGTAAAATAACATGATGGCGTCCCACCTGGAGTGGCAACCTTGGTGGTGACAGGACCGCCCACCATCTTCAAGCGACGGATGCACCCATTGATGCTGTACAGAATCTGGACACAGGAAGTTAGCATATTGGAATTCCATGGCAGCTCTTTATTTATATTGTATATTATTCATATTTATGTCATGTATTACCGGTCCGATCCTCTTGGTGGTGTAGTTTTGTGGTAGGCCGCCCACGTACAGCATTCCCACCACATCTAACAGGTCAGCCTGGAACATCGGCAGGGAATTGTGTGCTTACTGACGGATCCTCCGATGTCACTCAGAGTTAATATAGCGATGCTTTTGACACCAAGACAACACGTATAATAATAATCATAATAATAATAAATGATAATAATGATAACCTTCTTGGGGCTGATCATCTGTTTACTGTAGCGTCCATCCACCACCAGGAGAGCCCTCTGCTTGCTGCGAGTCACTCGGATCTGAACAACACAAAGAAGGTCCAAACCAGACCTGAATGACTGGATGCATTATGCATATTCATTTTCAACAATTCAACAATTTTGAGACCAGATAAGAGCATAGATCTGTAGTGTCCAAAGTGCAGCCCGAGGGCCGTTTGTGGTTTTTATTGGGCCTGTCGCACGTTCAAAATAATAATAATAATAATAATAATTTAAGAAAACTAAAAATCCTCATGAACAACAGCATGTCATTTTGGAATAATAAAGTCCAAATATTAAGAAAGAAAAGTTGTAATCTAATGGGAAAAATGTCATAATTTTAGAAGAATAATGTACATACTTTAATGAGGAAAAATAATGCAATTTTTGTAGTATAAACTTGAAATGGTAAAGAATGATGTTTTGTTTTTATTTGTAATATTATGAAAACCCAAACAAATAAAGTTGTCATTTGTGGAAAAAAAATATGCGATAGAAAAAGTTAATTAAGTAAAAATATTACGGGACTAAAGTCATAATATTACTTTAAGTAAGTAAGTAATATTGAAATAGTTGAAAATAAAAAAAATTACATACTTTTACATGAACAATAAACTTTTAATGCCAGGGCATGGAAGGCATTTTTTTGGATAGAGATGAAATATTATAGTAGATATACTGTATTTTTTGTGGTAATATTCTTTAATATTAATATTATTTTTTTTGTTGCAATTTTTGGAAAACTAGGTTAGGGAAAAAGTTCAAATATTATGAGAATAAAATCAAAATTGTACTTTTCTGTCACCTATATCATATATATTTCTTAAACGATATATAACTTAACACATCTCCATGTCTGTATGCCTTCACTTTTGGACACCCCGTCCTGGATCATGATACTTCAAATGAAGCTACTGCCATCTGGTGGACTTAATAAAAACTACATCAGCTACAGCTGTTGACTAGAGGGTCATTTTAGAATAATAAAGTCCAAATATTAAGAAAGAAAAGTTGTAATCTAATGGGAAAAATGTCATAATTTTAGAAGAATAATGTACATACTTTAATGAAGACAAATAATGCAATTTTTGTAGTATAAACTTGAAATGGTAAAGAATGATGTTTTGTTTTTATTTGTAATATTATGAAAAACCAAACAAAGACACAAATAAAGTTGTCATTTGTGGAAAAAAAATATGCGATAGAAAAAGTTAATTAAGTAAAAATCTTACGGGAATAAAGTCATAATATTACAAGAAATACTATTGAAATAGGAAATTAAAAAAATGACATTTGATATTATTGTATGATATTATTATTATAAATATTATAGTAGATATACTGTATTTTTTGTGGTAATATTCTTTAATATTAATATTTTTTTGGTTGCAATTTTTGGAAAACTAGGTTAGGGAAAAAGTTCTAAAATTATGAGAATAAAAAAAATATATATATAAAAATAAATAAAATAAAAACAATATGTGTACACACACACACACATATATATATATATACTTATATATATACTTATATATATATATATATTTAAAAAAATATAGATATTTTATTTATTTTATTTATTTTATTTATTTTATTTATTTTATTTATTTTATTTATTTTATTTATTTTATTTATTTTATTTATTTTATTTATTTTATTTATTTTATTTATTTATAGGATCATGATGCTTCAAATGAAGCTACTGCCATCTTGTGGACTTAACAAAAACTACATCAGCTACAGCTGTTGACTCGAGGGTGGATTCAGTCGATTGAAGTGAATGAGGTTTTGAGCATTTGGGGTATTTTTAAAAGTACATTTTGTAATAATACTTGTACAGTTAGTGATGTGTAACTGACCTTGTGCCAGATGCCATCATTGATGGAGAAGGGAACACATCCAGACGTGTTCCCATGACCGAGGTCGTAACCCAAACACACCTGTCCGTCCTTGATCTGCACGACAAGAAGGACAACTCGGGTGTTTAGAGTGTCAATAAAGGGGCGGGGGGGGGTATGATGGTGGATGGTACCTGAATGGAAACAAAGTCAGCATGGTTGATCCTGGCCATGTAGAGAACAAGTCCTGATTCTTCTTGGGTTCTCAGTTCAAACTCCAGTATCAACCTGAAAGGAGAAAGAATATGTAAAATATCTCCAATGGCAGTACCTCCTTCAGGAAGGTTAGGCTCAATTACTCTCAAAAATACTACAAAATAAAAACAAAAATGGATGCAAGTCTGAATAAAAGTGCATATCCAGTATCACTTTGTCATCATTTAATCATGCATGAATAATACATGAATCTTAATGATATACACAAATGTACTTTAAGCGTGCATACATTAAACTTCTGTTCGTTACCAACCTTTCTCTCACTTTGGCGTCATCGAAAGCGAAGCTCATGTGGCTGTTCTTGCTCAGTCCAAACTGGTAGGACTTCTCCAGAGCCACTGGGGCCACCGCTGAGGGACACGAGTCCTGGAGATTACAGCCAAACTTATCAGTAAATAATATTAATTAACCCCGAAGAATAGTTTATACGAAATATTGCATATGGATTGAGTCTGTAGGTTAGTGAGTAGTGCCAAATTATATTATTGATGTTTTCTCAACTATGGGCGGCACGGTGGTCTAGTGGTTAGCGCGCAGACCTCTCAGCTAGGAGACCAGGGTTCAATTCCACCCTCGGCCATCTCTGTGTGGAGTTTGCATGTTCTCTCCCGTGCATGCGTGGGTTTTCTCCGGGTACTCCGGTTTCCTCCCACTTTCCAAAAATATGCTAGGTTAATTGGCCACTCCAAATTGTCCATCTTTCTTTCAATAAAATACAGTTTAAAAAAGGGCATATTTTGGACATTGGTGCAAATGGTGATTAATCAGGATTAATTAATTTAAGAACTAATTAATCGCACAATACACCATTTTCAAAATATTAACTTCATAAAAAGTGGAAAGCAGTGAAGCCTGCGCGCTAACCATACTTCAACCATGTAGGCCTCACAGCTAGGAGACTCAGGTTCGATTCCCCGCTTGGGATGTGTGGAGTTTGCATGTTCTCCCCGTGCATGCGTAGGTTTTCTCCGGGTACTCCGGTTTCCTCCCACATTCCAAAAACATGCTAGGTTAATTGGCGACTCCAAATTGTCCATAGGTATGAATGTGAGTGTGAATGGTTGTTTGTCTATATGTGCCCTGTGATTGGCTGGCCACCAGTCCAGGGTGTACCTCGCCTCTCGCCCGTCTTAAAGACAGCTGGGATAGGCTCCAGCAACCCTTGCGACCCTCGTGAGGAAAAGCGGTAGAAAATGAATGAATGAATGAATGTTTTCTCAACTGTGGGAAACCCACAGCAATCTCCAATGGGTGATTTTACAAGTTGCATTTCAGTGTGTGACCAGAAGATGTCAGTGTTGCAACACAATGAACAAATATGTTGCTGTTTTTTTCCTGGAGGAAATAGCTAAAATAGAAAACATCTATTCATGTAATGAAACCTGGATTAACTGTATATTAACTGTGATTATGTAACATTCCTGAGGTCATACAAGTGTAAAAATAAGTTAATGGCTGTGCAATGTAAAACTGTATCTCCACTTTTGTTGTCACGATGAAAGCAGTAAACGTAAAAGACTTCATACAAGTCTTATTGAATTATTATGGCATCAGCCATATTGAATGCTTACTGTTCTATGGTTATCATCGTATTTCTCATTTCTGCCATCACTAAAGTAAATAAAAGTCCACTCTATGTGGCCACCTCTTATCCAAAGTCAGCTGGGGTAGGCTCCAGCCCCAGACAAAAGTTGGAGACATGATCGGAGTGTGTGTTATTGTGTGTTTTAATGTGTGTGTGTGTGTCTTAATCTGGTCTGGTCTCTTGTTCCCTTTCAAGTGAAGACATTCCCCGCACGGCGACCTTGCTTTGTTACCGCCGACACTCACCTCTTATCATGCTCTGTCTTCATATCCGCTCCTCCTCAACCTCTCCCTTTCTTCTCCGCCTCAACCTCACCCTGCCTTCTATCCAACAAAAGGAGACGCGGCTCGCTTAGAAGCTTTTTCTCTCTCTCCTCTCCTCGCCTCGGCTACCTCTCCTGCGGCTTTCCATTAAGCCAACAAAAGGCGCGAGCCGCCGTGTTCAGAAAGAGTTCTTTCCCGCTCTTCAATGGCCGGTACCCTCGTCTTCCCCTTGTATCCTCCTTTATTCTCCTCTTTCTCCCTCTTGCTTCCTCTCATCCCCTCTGTGGCTTTCCATCAGGCTAACAATGAGATGGTCCTCCATTCAGAGCGGCTAGTCTTTGCCAGGAGGTCACACTGATAGAATGTCAAGTCATTAAGTCAGGATTTGGTATAAGTGTGTATGTGTGTGTGTGTGTGTGTGTTGCCACCTGCTTTTCTCCAGAGAACGAGCTTATTATGAGGTTCAAATGAGCAACTCTTACAGCCGCTAGGAGTTATTATCTTTAGCCCAAATGTTTTATTACTCCGGGGAAGGCCGCTCAAAGCCTTGTTGGTCATGCTGCTGTCAGAGGGCACTCATTACGTTCCTTAATACTCTTTTAACCTCATTATAGTCTTTGAGTTGGAAGCGTGCAAACTGAGAACACGCAAGATTATTCTATTATTCATAATTGTTGTCATGTGATTCATATCTATCGATGTTTCTGCAAGCGAAAAGCTGAGATGGATGGCAGCGGAAAGATGAAGCGTGCCTCGTCAAGCACACTCACTGATGCTACTTGACCTGCAGCTGGTCAGGTGACGCTGGTCAGTGGCCAATCGCCAGGCTAAAAACTACGCTCACATTGGTGCATGCTGAGCAAGCAAGGATGAAAATCCTGTATAATGTTCTTTTTGATTGACACGTATGAGATATGATACCATATTAACCCAATATGAGACTGTACAGAATACAATAAGGTGTTAATATTGACAAAATTAATTCATTTTCTACCGCTTATCCTCATGAGGGTCGCGGGGGTGCTGGAGCCTATCCCAGTTGTCATGAGGCCTGTAGTTCTTTCAGTGTAAACATAACCTATCTGCAATCTAGTTTATGTTTTTTTTTAGGGTGCGCCGATCGGTGCGCCGTTTTTTATGCAAATTGTCCAATACTAATCATACCTCAGAAACCGTACTCCATCAAGTGTTCATTCATTCATTTATCTACCGCTTATCCTCACGAGGGTTGCGTGGGGTGCTGGAGCCTATCCCAGCTGTCTTCAGGCGAGAGGCGGGGTACACCTTGGACTGGTAGCCAGCCAATCACAGGGCACATATAGACAAACAACCATTCACACTCACATTCATACCTATGGACAATTTGGAGTCGCTAATTAACCTAGCATGTTTTTGGAATGTGGGAGGAAACCGGAGCATGCATGGGGAGAACATGCAAACTCCACACAGAGATGGCCGAAAGTGGAATTGAACTCGGTTTTCCTAGCGTTGGGACTCCAGCAAACCAAAGCGAGAGCAATTAACTACAAGTGGCAAAAACATGGAACGGCGGTGAACCTTCCCAGGAGTGGCCGGCCAAAGAAAATGATCAAGAGACGACTCCTCCAAGAGGTCACAAAAGACCCCACAACAACATCCAAAGAACTACAGACCTCCATTGCCTCAGTTAAATGATATCAACCGCAACTTTTAGTTTTAATTTTAATTAATTAACCTCAGCATATTTATTGAGGTAGTGGTTTTTGTACGCAGCGTGAAGTGAAAGGTGTGTAGGCGTGTGAGAGGATATACCGTGTCGGCGGTGGGCCGGGCTGTGGCAGCAGGTGTGGCGGCGGGTACAGCAGGGGGCGTGGCCTCCTATCAGCGGTTTGGAAGTGGAAAGGAGGAGATTGTAGCCATGAAGCAAATCATAGCAACTCCAATCAGCAGCAGCCAAAGCAATGCAGCAATGTTATTGTGCAGTGCAGTTCAATCTTACATACTTCAAATGTTGATTATGTACTCATAATGCTATAACTTTGAAATAAAGTATATGAAAAAATTCATGAATATTGTGAAGGCTGTTTGACACAACTATGAAAGTAAGATTAAGATCCATAGAAATCCTAATATTTTGGAAAAGCTGCCCATAAACTGCAATGTGCCGACAGGTCAAAAACTGTCTCTTAGCATTGTGGCTACATTTTTGTTGTGACTGTTTTGGCTCCGGCAGGCTCATAAAGCATAGCGCTGGCATGCACAGTTAGCTTGCACATCAGCGTGACTTCACGCCGCACGACAGGTTGCCAGAGATGGAGTTTAGTGGCTCAAGGCTAAAGGGACAATAAAGAAGAGTTAATGGGCTGTACAAGTGCGGCGTGATGGAGCGCTGAGCTAACACAGCAAGGCCATGGCTGCATTACATCTCGTTGAAATTGGGGGGTGGGGGGGTTGACTGAGAGGAGAACATGTGTTTACCTTTGTTGTGTGGGATTTTTTTTTTACTACATGTAACACTAATGGTGGACCAGCCAGGACACAACGACTGGAAATAGCTACTTTCTCTCACATGAATAACAAAAAAACATCCCTTTGTATGTAAAATATGTGCTTAAGTTTGCAGTACTCACAGCAGGAAGTCCAGGTTGTGATGTAACAGGCACAGGAGTCGGTGCAGGGAGTTCTTGTTTAACCACTTCCCCCTTCCCAGCCTCCTCTTCTGGCTGGTAAGGTGGAAGAAGGGGCGGGGCCAGGTTGGGACACTGGCCAATCTCAGCATTGTCAAAAGACACAGCCTGGGAGAAGTCCGAGAGGCTACGAGAGGGACAGGCAGCGTGATTGAAGATGACCTCAATAAAAGGGGCCATCTGTGGAATGTCACTCATTGCAGAAATTAAAATGAAATAAAATGAAATAAAATGAAATAAAATGAAATAAAATGAAATAAAATGAAATAAAATGAAATAAAATGAAATAAAATGAAATAAAATGAAATAAATAAAACAATTAAAAAACAGAAAAAAAAATAAAAATTTTGAAACATTGAAAAAAATTACTGTGATTTCCAAAGTAATTTAACATAAATTATATATTTAATTAAATTAATAATATTAAATAAAATTAAATAAATAAAAAATTTAATTAAAAAAAAAACAGGAAAAAAAATTGAAAAAATTTTGAAAAATTGAAAAAAATTACTGGGATTTCCAAAGTAATTTAACATGAATAAGTAAATGATGAAATACTGGCTGGTAAGGTGGAAGAAGGGCGGGGCCAGGTTGGGGCATTGGTCAATCTCAGCATTGTCAAAAGACACTGCCTGGGACAAGTCCGAGAGGCTACGAGCCATCTGTGGAATGTCACTCATTGCAGAAATTTAAATAAAATACAATTAAATAAATAAAAAATAAAATATATATTTTTAAAAAACAGAAAAAAAAATTGAAAAAAATAGAAAAATTGAAAAAAAAAATACTGTGATTTCCAAAGTAATTCAACATAAATGAATAAATGATGAAATTCTGGCTGGTAAGGTGGAAGAAGGGGTGGGGCCAGGTTGGGACACTAGCCAATTTCAGCATTGTCAAAAGACGCTGCCTGGGAGAAGTCCGAGAGGCTACGAGAGGGACAGGCAGCGTGATTGAAGATGACCTCAATAAAAGGGGCCATCTGTGGAATGTCACTCATTGCAGCCATTTAAAAAAAAATAAATAAAATAAAATTATTTTTTTTAATTAAATTACAAAATAAAAAATTAAATTAAAAAAATGAAAAAAAATAGAAAAAAATTACTGTGATTTCCAAAGCAATTTAACATAAATAAATAAATGATGAAATACAGTTAGTCAGATGTGGTGCATAAGAACCTAAACTCTCTTTCATTCTCCTCATTGTTGTCCTTGTTATTATCTCCTTTTTACCGCATTCACATTCATTTTTCAGTCTGTTTTTTAGCCTCACTTATTTAGTGGGAACGTACAGCTCCTGTATAAGCAGCTTTGCACGTCCTCAGAAGACACTTATGCTCCAATGCCTTTCACATTCAGATCAAATATATCTACAAAATTAATGAATATGTTAATCTGCACAGGATAACCCACGTTAAATCGACATGGCTGCTTGATTGCAATACATAAAATACATGAACAAATACCCCCGGGAGGACGAGAGGGGGACAGAGAAGACGTCACAACAGCGAGGAGACGGGTTAATAGGGGTGAAGTGAGGTGAGAGCTGGACGATCGGGCGCAATGAAAATCATGAATATGTTTATGCTATCGGACAGCTCTATTACTGCAGCTGGGGCGCAGAGAGACGCCGGCTTTATCGTCATCAGCGTGACCAAGGCTGCCCTGCAGGAGTTTGGCGCAGCAGAGGTGGAGGTGAGCCTCTCAGGTCTAATGAAGTAAAGTGACGCCATCAACTCGGGCCTCAACTAGAACCCAGGAATGTCAAAAATAGATGCTGACATTGCGCATCTGCGCTTCTTCCTCTAGCAAGGACGTGTTCCGATAGGATAGTTGTCACTTACACGGTGTTGATCATGAGATTCCATATGCATCCCTGGAATGGGACGTTGGCTCTGTTAGACGTCTGCTCCACCTCGGCGGGAATGCCACCCAGGAAAACACGCTGCAAGGCGATTGGCTGGTCGTTGGGCAGCGCCGCCTCTCTCTTCGCCTCCTCGTCCACTTGAACTGCAAAAGATCTGATGAAAGCACAAAAGAAAATGAAGCGGAAGTCATGAGAATGTGAAAAGTCAAGTCAACGTCCACTAGGGTTGTAAATGAACTCGAAAAGTGAAACATAATGGTAATGGTAATGGTTTAATTTCATTTGAACATGCATCAGATTACAATTGAATGCATCACATAATCAGTTCACACTTCCACGTGTCCAAAAGGAGTAGGAAGAAGCAGAGCTTATTAAATCCTACCCCTCCATCTGGTACTTTTACAATCAGTGACTGTTATATTTGTTCACTTCCTGCTTTCCATAATACAGTTTACTTTTACAACCAGTAAATGTTTCATTTGTTCACTTCCTGCTTTCAATAATACAGTTTACTTTTACAATCAGTAAATGTTTCATTTGTTCACTTCCTGCTTTCCATAATACAGTTTACTTTTACAATCAGTAAATGTTTCATTTGTTCACTTCCTGCTTTCCATAATACAGATTAAAGGTTTTTTTTTTATAATGTACCTCGTACCGAAGTATGAGATGATATGACCATACAATAACAGTATGTGTACCATAGTAACTGCCATCCTTGTATTTAGCAAACATCAACTGCTTGTATTGTTTCTTGAATTGGCTCATCGTTGTGCATTGTTTGATTTCCTTACTCAATCCATTCCATAGTTTGATTCCACATACTGAAATGCTATGGCTAGCATAACGTAGTCCTAGCATAGAAGTGTTTCAAATGTAGTGAGATCATATTTCTTCTCTCTTGTAGAGAAGTACTGGATTACATTTTTAGATAATTGGTTATTTTTAGCCTTAGGCGTTATTTTAGCTGTTTGAAGATGAACTATATCAGCAAGTTTAAGTATTTTTGGATGATTTTTAAATAAGGAGTCAGTCTAATACGTAACATAATGTGTCATACAAACAATGTAAAAACATAATGTGTTATTCCCTGGTGCCGCCCCTTTAGAAAGTTTGGTAGAAATTGTATTTTGGAGTATTTTTTTTTGGAGAAAACACACAATCTATGGTGATTTCCGTACGACCTCACAGCCTGAGGAAGACCCGCTTCACATCCTCACTTACTGACCTGCCAGGTAATCTCTCAATACGCAGCGAGTGTTCTCTGCCGTCACTCAGGGTGCCTTGCTCGGGCCGTCTAATGACACGACGCACACTGTGGCTGCCTGTAAACACCAGAACCTCCAGGGAGCCTTTGTTCAGCATCACTGTGAGATAGGGCTGTGGGAGGAAGAGGAGGAGGAGGAGGAGGAGAAGGAGGAGGAGGGAAATCAACTCCATTAAGCCATGAGATCACGCATGCAATACTCTCAGAGACACGGGATAATGGTGGAGATGAAATGGAGAAATTTCACCAAGGTATGAAAGAATGGCATTGACGCCGTCCTCTTAACCACATATTAAAGAGACCATTTGTCTAGGATTGCTGTGTGAAAGGTCTAAGTAAAGAAGATGTACAATGTAGTTAATAAAAAACAACAGTGGTGTCTGTCATATAGAGGATCTTGGAGCAGTGTTTTGCACTACGGCAGCGTCCTGTGAAGTATAATTAACTTAAAGAGAAAGGGAGGTTTATTCATTCATTCATTCATTCACTACCGCTTTTTCCTCACGAGGGTTGCGGCGGGTGCTGGAGCCTATCCCAGCTGTCTTGGGGCGTGAGGCGGGGTACACCCTGGACTGGTGGCCAGCCAATCACAGGGCACATATAGACAAACAACCATTCACACTCACATTCATACCTATGGACAATTTGGAGTCGCTAATTAACCTAGCATGTTTTTGGAATGTGGGAGGAAACCGGAGTACCCGGAGAAAACCCACACATCACGGGGAGAACATGCAAACTCTACACAGAGATGGCAGAGGGTGGAATTGAACCCTGGTCTCCTAGCTGTGAGGTCTGTGCGCTAAGGGAGGTTTATTGACATTTGTATTTTGATGAGTTATTATCCCAACAGGAGTATTGTGTACTCGGTTCTGAGCTGTGATTCAGGAGATGGTCAAAAGGGGGCAGTGGAGTTTACCTGCCAATTGGAGCCAGCCCAAAGGAGAAGAAGAGTTGCTTTAGTTGTTTACGCTGCAGTTTTGTAGATGCCAATAAAAGTCATCCTACCTCATCGTCATTCCGCCAATATTACACTATTATTGATAATATATCGTGGAAAAAATATGCTATTATTTTACAGCTTGTGTACTTGACAGTAGTTGTTGTAGCTTAGCAACAATCAGGAAGTTGACAATATCGTAACTCATTTCAAAACATCGGGAACAATTTTCACAAAAATGAGCCCTTTGGATCTAAAAGTTTATGTCCATGTATGTCAATGCTGACAGATTGGTAAGATTAGCGGGATTGACTTAAGCTAGAGTTACACTGTATAACTATTTTAGTCCATTATGCTACTTCATTATCTGTATTTTGTATTTTGCAGTACGTTTGTTGATAATTCACCAAGCTATGTAAACCAGCATGTCTTCTAGTTGGGCTAGGTCAGGGGTGGGCAAACTACGGCCTGGGGGCCACATCCGGCCCGCCAAGTGTTTGAATACGGCCCGCCCGTTTTCAAAGTATTTAATTTCAACCTAACGTACAACCTGGCATCATGGTTTGAGCCAACCTTTAGACGGTTTAAGTAGCTGTTTTGTAATGTTAAATGGTAATGGTTTAATTGCACTTGAACATGCATCAGATTACAAGTGAATGCATCCCATAATCAGTTCACAGTTCCACATGTCCAAAAGGAGCAGGAAGAAGCAAAGCTTATTAAATCCTACCCCTCCATCTGGTACTTTTACAATCAGTAACGGTTTCATTTGTTCACTTCCTGCCTTTGTAATATAATTGAAGTTTGTTTTTTAATTTAATTTCATTTAATTTACTTTAATTTAAAAAGTTTTTTTTGTCACATACCGGAGTACGAGGTGATATAATAATAAATAATAATACATTCTATTTGTACAGTGCTTTTCAGAGTACTCAAAGACGCTTTACAGTAGAGAAAAGAGAAAGAAAAATAGAGTTGAGTAAAAACTGACCATATGACAATATAATGATAATTCCGTTATAAACATAATAATAAAAAATAATAACAATCATATAATATATTATAATATATAATAACAATAATACAAATATATAAAAATATTATTTTGTTATTTGATGTAGTCTGCTGTTTACAAAGTGCTCCTGAAAAATAGGGACACAACGCACACGCTTTTACAGATACAATACTTCTATACAATACTACAATACAAGTGGACTGTTACGTGTAAAATATATAGTCTGGCCCCCGCATAAATTTTGTTAAAGCAATGCGGCCCGCCCCTGGTCTAGGCTCAGTTAAGCTCCGAGTTGGATCACTGTGTCAACAATCATCTTCCGGCCTTGCATACCAATATGTACAACATTGATTGACTGCAAACACTCGTGGAAAAAAAAAATCAGATCAAGAAGCAACACAGCAGGTAGAAGAGTGTGAGGGTTGAAGAGCAGATGGAAGAGGCAAAGGGGAGAGTGGATACGAGTGTGGGTATATAAAGAGAAATTGGGGAGGCAGCGGAGGAGTGAAGAGCACGGAGGAAAGGATAACAAGAGATGAGAGGAACACTGAGGAGAGGATAATAGGGGGACGAGATGAGAGGGCAGGGAGCAGAACAGCAAGAGAGAGAGAGAGAGAGATGAAGAGAGAAAGGTGGTGAAGAGCGGCGGTGCAAGGTCAGGCTCATTTGAATTTTAATTCACTGTGTGCCAGAGGGCGAAGTGGGAGACAATTTACCACTTGAAAATGGAATTTCAATTTGAGGTCGGGGGACAAATTGAACCGAGATGTAGCTACAACATGCCTTTCGCTGTGCTGCCTGGCGTGCACGCACACACACACACACACACACACACAAAAAGACACATGTCACACGAATGGAAAAAAGACCCACACTATACCACACATGAACTCAAACATACATTTCCACAGTGTGGGGAGGACACACGGACACACACAAGTCAAACACTGACATGCTGGATGAAACCTGAACACTAAAACCCACACACATAAACTTTCATATTTTGCCATCCTCCAACCAGTTTATGGGGTTGATATAAAATTATAAGTATATATACAGATATTGCCTTTTGTACCCATGTATTAACTATGCATAAAGTCAATATCTGCCGTGTTAAAATCAATTTCTTTGATCAACTAATTCAATCCCCCCCCAAAAAATCATTATGATATTCAATTTTCCAGAAATTAGGGATGCTCCAATCCATCGCCCACTGATCAATATCGGCCGATTTCCGTGAAAAATCACATGATGGGCACATATGCCACAAAAACTATTGTGCTGGGGTTAGAACGTTAAAAAGCTTTCATACCACATTTTCTGCACGGTGGTCGAGTGGTTGGAACGCAGGCCACACAGTTAGGAGACCCGAGTTCAATCCCATCATCTCATGCTAGGTTAATTGGTGACTCCAAATTGTCCATAGGTATGAATGTGAGTGTGAATGGTTGTTTGTCGATATGTGCCCTGTGATTGGCTGGCCACCAGTCCAGGGTGTACCCCGCCTCTCGCCCGAAGACAGCTGGGATAGGCTCCAGCACCCCCCACGACCCTCGTGAGAATAAGCAGTAGATAAATGAAAGAATGAACACTTGATGGAGTACGGTTTCCAAGGTATGATTGGTATTGGACAATTTGCATAAAAAAACGGCGCACCGATCGGCGCACCCTAAAAAAAACATAAACTAGATTGCAGATTTATGTTTACACTAAAAGAACTACAGGTCTCATGATGCTTGGAGTGCAGAAACACAAACTACACTCTAATAACGTATGTTTGATGATGGTGTTTTGATCTGACAAAGATGAAGTAACTTTGATCAAATGTGGAATTACTAAATGAATGGTTGTTTGTCTATATGTGCCCTGTGATTGGCTGGCCACCAGTCCAGGGTGTACCCCGCCTCTTGCCCGAAGACAGCTGGGATAGGCTCCAGCACCCCCCACGACCCTCGTGAGAATAAGCAATAGATAAATGAATGAATGAACACTTGATGGAGTACGGCTTCCGAGGTATGATTGGTATTGGACCTTTAGCATAAAAACAGCGCACCAATCGGCGCACCCAAAAAAAACCATAAACTAGATTGCAGATAGGTTATGTTTACACTGAAAGAACTACAGGTCTCATGATGCTTGGAGTGCAAAAACACAAACTACACTCTAATCACTTATGTTTGATGATGGTGTTTTGATCTGATAAAGATGAAGTAACTTTGATCAAATGTGGAATTACTAAAGCTTCTGCTTGGACATTTAGCGGAGGGGCAGCTGTTGAACTCTCGAAGAAAAAAAGCAACCACACGTTGCGAGCAAGTGACGCTGGGAACACCGAGTGGTGGTCGGATTGGAAGGTTTATAGCGTGCGTACAGCACTTGATATTCCTGCCTTGCAATGCCAATGCTTTCCACCTTCATTGTTGTTTTTTCTTTGTCACTATCTTTGGCAACATTCCAGTATTTTGGCTGTCTCCTCGCTATGCAATTGTTGTCCTCTTGCATTATTTCTCCTCTTTTCATTGCGCCCTTCAATCCTCACTTTCACCTCTAAATCCCCTCCATCTTTTGTTTCTTGTTCTTTTTTTCCTCACGCCGCCACCGCTCTGTCCCGCTCTTACACATCCATTAGTCAGGGCCAAGTTGAGCTGATGGTGTTCTTAACCTCGCTTAACCTTTCCACACACACACACACACACATATACACACGCTTACACACAAATTGCAAGCGCACACACCGGTGCCTTCCAGCGTTGTTAGTAAAAATAGATTTATGCACCCAACAACCAGTAATGATGGATAAACCAGGGGTAACCCTTTGTCCTTACACACACTTTGCATTCACACACATGCACCCGCACCCACATTATGCTAACACGGGCATACACACGTGCTCGCAATGACATTCCTGTTCTGCTTAGTGGCACTATTACATTAGCGCACAAACAAAACAAGCATTCAACTAAAATGGGATATTTTAACCAAAGACAATCGGGTGTGTCTTGTTGACTGGAAACACCCCCAGACTCCCCTGGGAGATACCTAAGTACCCCAATTAGCACCACATGCGATGGAAAGTTGACCTCTAGGGTCATTATTCAGGTCATTGGAGAAACTTTTTGCCCTTAAAGATGGTTTAAATTCCTGCAATCTGCAATGGCCGTGTCCAAAACCCTTTTTCCATTTTCCATTATTCATAAACTGTATTTGAATACAGTAGTGATGCATGTGTGTGTTTGCATATAATGAGCACGGTCAACAAGCAACTGAAATCTCTTTAGGATGCAATGATGGTAAAGCCATACATTTGGCGTCATAGGTACTATATGTGTGTGTACATGTGTACGCATATTGATTGGCATCCATGTTCTTGTTGTGTTTCAGAAAAAAAAAATCTCATTAAAATGTACTTGGCTGCACGGCGGACGAGTGGTTAGCGTGTCGACAGCTAAGAGGCCATGGTTCAATTCCACCCTCGGCCATCTCTGTGTGGAGTTTGCATGTTCTCCCCGTGCATAAATTGGGTTTTCTCCCATGTTCCAAAAATATGCTAGGTTAATTGGCCACTCCAAATTGTCCATCTTTCTTTCAATAAAATACAGTTTAAAAAAGGGCTATTTGTGCAAATGGCGATTAATCAGGATTAATTAATTTGAGAACTAATTAATCGCACAATACACCATTTTCAAAATATTAACTTCATAAAAAGTGGAAAGCAGTGAAGCCTGCGCGCTAACCATACTTCCACCATGTAGGCTTCACAGCTAGGAGACCCAGGTTCGATTCCCCACTTGGGATGTGTGGAACGAACGAGGTACTATATGTGTGTGTACATGTGTATGCATGTTTATTGGCATCCATGTCCTTGTTTGTGTTTCAGAAAAAAAAATCTCATTAAAATGTACTTGGCTGCACGGCGGACGAGTGGTTAGCGTGCAGACCTCACAGCGAGGAGACCAGGGGTCAATTCCACCCTCGGCCATCTCTGTGTGGAGTTTGCATGTTCTCCCCGTGCATTCGTGGGTTTTCTCCGGGTACTACGGTTTCCTCCCACATTCCAAAAATATGCTAGGTTAATTGGCCACTCCAAATTGTCCATCTTTCTTTCAATAAAATACAGTTTAAAAAAGGGCATATTTTGGACATTGGTGCAAATGGTGATTAATCAGGATTAATTCATTTGAGAACTAATTAATTGCAAAATACACCATTTTCAAAATATTAACTTAATACAAAGAGGAAAGCAGTGAAGCCTGCGCGCTAACCATACTGCCACCATGTAGGCTTCACAGCTAGGAGACTCAGGTTTGATTCCCCACTTGGGATGTGTGGAGTTTGCATGTTCTCCCCATGCATGTGTGGGTTTTCTCCAGGTATTCCGGTTTCCTCCCACATTCCAAAAACATGCTAGGTTAATTGGCCACTCCAAATTGTCCATAGGTATGAATGTGAGTGTGCATGGTTGTTTGTTTATATGTGCCCTGTGATTGGCTGGCGACCGGTCCGGGGCGCACACCGCCTTTTGCCCGAAGACAGCTGGGATAGGCTCCAGCACCAGGATAAGCGGTCGAAAATGAATGAATGAATAAAATGTACTTATGAAAACCTAAGCAAAACTTATTAAAGTGTGTTTTAGGAACTCACCTCTCCTGATTGTCTGCGTTTCCTCTGAGAAAGGGCATTCTTGTTACGGACCTAGGTGGACGAGATTACACAGTTTGTAATAATGTCTTCATATGAACAACAAATTATGATGACATCATGTCAATCAAATTGGTAGAAGAGTGTGATACTGGTCTGCTATTGAGGTAGAACAGATAAAATCATATTTCCAACAGATATCCTATGAAAAGGTCACACTTCCAGATCTATTCTTTGCTCTTAATTAAGACATGATGTCCGGTTCTGATAAAACTGCTGCTATGGCAACATTTATGCTTAAGTTTTAGCTTCTTACCTCGTACTTTTCTAACCTAATAGAGTCGAACGCTAACCTGTTGGTTGATGGGTGGAGCCCCGCCCACTGCTAAGAGCAAGGTACCGGTATCGACCAAAGTGCTGAACGACAGGCTGATCTCGGTGCCGACAGCCAGCGACAGCCCATCAAGCTCCACGTATCCCGGCTTGGAGAAACTGACCGTGTGCAGGTTCTATCAGACAAAGAGCAAAGTCATACGCAGGAGGAAAATATTCATACTTTAATGCCACAAAGCTGAATAGACAACCTTGGACAATCAACTCGGGGGGAATGTAATGACCCCCCCTCCCCGCCCCCACTATAGATACACACAACACCGGGCTTTTCAACTCCTTTGTACACAGACAAAGGCTGCTTGAGTGTATACTGTACATAAATTCCATTAGTGGATAGAACGCCTCATGAATGCCTTGAATGACTTTGAAAAACGCCATTGTAGTATTGAGTCTGTATGTATACGTATCTTATAAGTAAAGCATGCATGGAGGACATCTCTGTATTGGAACATTTTGCAAGTCAATGTATTGTTGTACTTTGAAAGCGTGATGAGAAAGGCATATAGTTGGTACAAGCGCTGCATACAACTCTGGAACCTACTCCAGCACCTCTTCAAGAGACGGTGCTGTAAAATATGTCCACTATATTAGAAAGCATACCTTTGTGATGTGGGTTTACATGCACTTCATTGTTCGGAAATAAAGGTCTTACCTCGACATTACACCCCTTAGTAACTCCAGTATAATCTGAGCTACTAAGGAGATTATATGGAGTTCGGGATACTTCAATATCCCGCAGGCAGCCAACATATCGCTTCAGCATAACCTCCGACCTATAAAGACATTAGAATCATTGGCAGCAAATACATCAGAGCTTGCAATCTCTTAGGATTAAACGTAATGTAATAGGATCAGTTCTTAAATATTACAGACTTTGTGTTTAATCAGTAAGGGTGTTACGATACGCGAGGAGATGATACACGATATTCATGAGACACGTACTTAACCCTTTATCCTCCATTACACAGGACTTTACTTTGTACTACACACTTGGTAGCATTGAATCAACTTCCACCCGTGATCGGCGGTGTTTGTAAACTTGACACTCAGCCAAATGTAAACAAACGTAAACAGAACCACTCTGTTGCATGATTGATGGTGCAGGTCCAAAATCTGTGTGTTTTTGGACTTGCACCATCAATCAATCAAAATGTGATAAATCTGAACTAAAAATCGGCAGCAGTGTCAGCTGTATGGAAAAATGCTGGCAACACCGAGGTGGGTTGTTTTGCAAGGTTTATAGCGTCCGTGCACTGCGAATGCCTATTATGTGTATTATCATTCACAGTAGTGATGCCATAGTTTACTGTCTGATTGGCTTCCGGCTGCCATCTTCTCTCTAAATTAGAAATATCGTCACGTTTTAATCTTGCGAGGATCAGTTCTTAAATATTACAGACTTTGTGTTTAATCAGTAAGGGTGTTACGATACGCGAGGAGATGATACACGATATTGACGAGACACCCACTTAACCCTTTATCCTCCATTACACTGTCACTGATACACAGGACTTTACTTTGTACTACACACTTGGTAGCATTGAATCAACTTCCACACATGATTGGCGGTGTTTGTAAACTTGACACTCAACCAAATGTAAACAAACGTAAACAGAACCACTCTGTTGCATGGTGCAAGTCCAAAATATGTGTGTTTTGATGTGATACATCCAAACTAAAAATCGTCAGCTATGTCAGCTGTATGGAAAAATGCTGGCAACACCGAGGTGGGTTGGATTGCAAGGTTTATAGCATCCGTGCACTGTGAATGCCTATTATGTGTATTATCATTCATAGTAGTGATAGTAGTTTATATGATAGTAGACAGTAGTTTACTGTCAGATTGGCTTCCGGCTGCCATCTTCTTGCGAGACGGTTTCTCTCTAAATGAGGAATATCATCACGTTTTAATCTTGCGAGATCTCGTGACACCCCTAATAATTAGTAGTGACTTGATAACAGCCAGAGCATTATGGGAATATGCCAGTTGTCCTTGTTATTACAATTTGTATTTACTTTTTTTAGCGCTATACAATTTGGTGTTTTGCTGTTCCACTGGCGACTCGTAACCATTGTTAGATTCTCGTCCAAAATACAATTTGAATGCAATTCCAACAACAATACAAAAAGTCACCAATGTCAGAAATGCCACATTGTTGGTGCTGGAAGGACAAATGACACATCCAGATGTATAAAGGGCAGGGAAGGGGATGTTCAGCCGCCTCGTGAAAGAGCAGCAGCCATTAGGGGCCAACACACACACACACACACACACACTCACACACACACATACATTGTGGGATAAATGGTGCTCCAGCATCAGTGTGGCTAGCCTCATGCAGAGAACAATTTACAGTTGTTGTATATTTGAATATGTATTTTCATTTACCTGGATTTCATGCTGTTAAGACAAAACACGACATTAGCACATTAGCACACATCTTTCACCTTTAAATAAGCTCAAATTTACTCTTAAGCTAATCCTTTCACAGGTGAAATTGATGGGAAGCCTCTGTTGTTTATTATTATCTATACAATTAACACATTCATTCATTCGTTTTCTACCGCTTTTCCTCACAAGCGGGGGTGCTGGAGCCTATCCCAGCTGTCTTCGGGCGAGAGGCGGGGTACACCCTGGACTGGTGGCCAGCCAATCACAGGGCACATATAGACAAACAACCATTCACACTCACATTCATACCTATGGACAATTTGGAGTCGCCAATTAACCTAGCATGTTTTTGGAATGTGGGAGAACGGGGAGAACATGCAAACTCCACACAGAGATGGCCGAGGGTAGAATTGAACCCTGGTCTCCTAGCTGTGAGGTCTGCACGCTAACCACTAGACCGCCGTGCCGCCCCAATGAACATATAATGATAAATTATCATTAAAGTTAAGACATGCTCTATTAATGTATTTATTAATGAGTTCACCCCGAAACTATTCTTTACCTGTAGTTTCCAATGGTCGGCAGACCTCCAAAGTAAATGCTCTGGTTCTCCTTGAGGTTCAGACCCGTGGCTGTACCCTGAGATGTGGCCACTATCTTCTCCTCGGCACTGGTGTCGATGTCCACAATGGTCACTGTGGCTGTACAAAAGGACCAGAATATTAGAATATTTATGATATTATTATTATGTTGTTGTGCGTACCTTGCTTCTTGTTGCGAGACATGGTCAGAGATTTCCAGCGACCATCATTTTGGCGGTTAGCTGATATGGCGCTTCCGACGCCAGACCCGAGGTCAAAGTTCACCTTCACTTTGCCCCCGTGTAACTCCAAGGACATGAAGTCCTTCTATATCGGGATAAAGGTGGAAAGAAAAAGAGTAAGCAGTCATTGTTGTGGAACCCGTATCCAGACTCTTAGCCTCCATACCATGTCTTCGGTTGCCAGATACATAAGCAGTGCATCGGAGGAGAACGTTCGGAACTTGAATGTAACGCTGGAAACATTCGGGTTCCATCTCGTGGGTCGTCCCACAGCAGCATAGCCTTCCCCGTCCAGCTGGACAGTCCCTTCACCGTATGATGTCTGGGGGCTAGCAAACGCAATCCAACAATTACGTCATACATCATGTCACTGTGGAATTGGGTAAGAATAGCATGAAATTGTGTGGTTGCTTTGTCTTGCAGGAATTTGTTCAATGGTTCATGATGTTTCCACTAGTGAACCGCAGCTCCCCTGTACCGGCAACACTCATGCATACCTCGACCATAGCGCTACAACTACCATGCTTGACTTTAGACACGGTTATCACTTGTGCAGCTAATTAATATCATTCATTCATTCAGTTTCTAGCCAGCTGTTTTCGTGGGGGGGTGGGGCTAACACCCTGGACTAGTGGCCAGCCAATCACAGGGCACATATAGACAAACAACCATTCACACTCACATTCATACCTATGGACAATTTGGAGTGGCCAATTAACCTAGCATGTTTTTGGAATGTGGGAGGAAACCGGAGTACCCGGAGAAAAAACACGCATGCACGGGGAGAACGTGCAAGCTCCACAAAAAAGGTTGAAATTGAACTCCGGTCTCCTAGCTGTGAGGCCTGTGTGCTAACCACTCCCGCACCGTGCAGCCCTAAGTAATATTAAATTAATAAAATTCATTTATATCTATATATAAAGAATATACTGTACGTTTTACTTGGAATAGTAGTATAATAGTCGGATAGTAAAAATGTGTGTGGTGTAGTTCTGTAGCAGTTTCAGTTCTTTCTAATGGCAAATAAAGTTTTCCCTTATTTAATATAAATGCACACAATAATAGATGTCATTTATTGACATTGTACCTGACAACACATCCTTTACAGTCACCCTGTCTCTCTCTGTAGTTCCAAAGTCCAATAGGTTTCCCGTCCAGGAATGTCTCCCCCATGCAGCCTGTGAACGTTGTTGTCTTCACAGCATCCGCTTTCTAAAAGATACGACAAAGAACATTCATAACGATTAAAAAAACAACACTTTATGTCGCTCTAAACACACGCATACGAGGACGCTACCTTGACCGTGCCGAGTATTCCGCCAACAAACAGGTAGGCATTCTGGTCCACATCCAGGATGCTATATGCCGTGGGAGAGTTGGCGCTGCTTGGGATCGGCACCATGGCGGCCGTCGGGCCTTCCAAAGGATACACTAATATGGTACCGTTCAATCCATTACTGCAGACACCGGAGAAGACAGACAGGAATTAGGAAGTAATTTTATTTGCCAGTGTGCATTTCCTGGAGGACATTTATGAGCGAGCTTGTTCTGTCACATGAAATCAGCTTTTATGAACTGGCAGCATAAAAAGACGAATGAGACAAAGCGATGGCGGAGACAGGTTTCCAGCAGGCGGAGACCTCTGAGATGTACAGTGAAATTGATCTGCCAACTTGAATTTGTTGTTTCATCGTGCGGGGAAAACAGTTGGGAAATCTCCCCAATGAGAAGTCAAGGGGTCCGTATGCACGACTATCTCCCCGCCTGAGCTGATGACACTGTAGGTTATGCAACAGCCAAGGGCCGACAAGGTTGCATAGACTTGATTTCCCAAGTCAAACTATGCCATTTTACCCAATTCCACGAAGGAAATAATATCCTGTGGTAACTTCCTGTTGATTTCTCCATTTCTGGTTGTGGTTGAGTGGATGTCAGTCGGGTCAAGGCGACACCACTCATCATGTTCCCGCAAGATTTACGCAGAAAATTGTGCTGAAAGTTCAGCTCTGGCAAATAGAACTCTAAAACACGGCACGTCTTGATGATAATACTGGATTGTGGACTGAATTATTAGTGGAAGTAGTGAAAAATTTGACCAAAAAACCCTTTTCATAGTGACTAAAGTCTTATTTTGATAATTTGGACATTTTTAAATGAGATTACTGGCATGTTCTTATGATTATTGCCTTCCGTTTTTTTTTTTGTTTTTTTTTACAAAGTAGAGTTCAAGATAATCAATCTAATTTAAATTTCTAAACCACTGAGACTATATTGTGTTTTTTATTTCACCGAAATATGAACTGTATCTCTCAGTGGATATAATTTGTGTGTTTCCATAAAAGAAACTTACAATATATGCTTCTTTTTCAGTAGGAAATAGATAATGAGGTCATTTGTATTGTTGCTAGTAGCAAAACGATGATAGAGCACGTGGCAGCGACATTGTAAACACACTAAACAAAGTCCTACCGAGAAGCCTCGATTCTGTGCCAGTTCCCATCATGGATGGTCAGATGGGGATATTCCACCCTTCCAACACCTGAACCAACGTCCCAGAGGAAATACACTTTGCCCTTGCGCATCTCTATGGCCAAGAAATCAACCTGAGAAAGTAGACGAGCAGAATGTCACATTGCTACTTAAAAAAAAGAAACAAAAGCAGAAAAAAGTATCATTAAGTATCAGTCTTGAACCAGTCATGATGTGCTATATATATCACTATATTGACACTTACTATGGTACCCATTATGGCATTGGATGCTCATATCACCTCCTACTTCGTTACGTGACAAAAAATAAATAAATAAAAAGTAAACTATATTAGGAAAGCAGGAAGTGAAAAAATGTAACAGTTACTGATTGCTAAATACAAGGATGAAGAGTCTTGAACCAGTCATGATGTGCTATATATATCACTATATTGACACTTACTATGGTACCCATTATGGCATTGGATGGTCATATCACCTCCTACTTCGGTATGTGACAAAAAATAAAATAAATAAATAAATACATTTGATATTTAATTTAATATAATATATTTAATATAATTTAATATAAGATATTTAATTTAATATAATATATTTAATATAATACAATTATAAGAAAATAAAGTTTAAAATACATTAAAAATAACGTACATTATATTAGGAAAGCAGGAAGTGAACAAATGTAACAGTTACTGATTGTAAAAGTACCAGATGGAGGGGTAGGATTTAATAAGCTTTGCTTCTTCCTACTCCTTTTGGACATGTGGAACTGGGAACTGATTATGGGATGCATTCAATTGTAATCTGATGCATGTTAATAATAATAATAATAATACATTTTATTTGTATAGCGCTTTTCAAAATACTCAAAGACACTTTATAGAAAAATTGAGTTGAATAAAAGCAAGTAGACAGATTAGACAGATCATTAAGTATCAGTCTTGAACCAGTCATGATGTGCTATAGTATAGTATATCACTATATTACGGTTACTATGGTACCCATTATGTCATTGGATGCTCATATCACCTCTTACTTTGGTACGTGACAAAAAATTTAAAAAATTAAAAATTAACAAACAAAAAAAAACCAACTTAAACTATATTAAGAAAGCAGGAAGTGAACAAATGTAACAGTTACTGATTGTAAAAGTACCAGATGGAGGGGTAGGATTTAATAAGCTTTGCTTCTTCCTACTCCTTTTGGACATGTGGAACTGTGAACTGATTATGGGATGCATTCAATTGTAATCTGATGCATGTTCAAATGAAATTAAACCATTACCATTACCATTACATTTTGGTTTTAACTTAGTCTAAACTAATGCATTTCTATTACAAGTAGCAGGAATCAAGCCCACACCCATTTGGATGTTCAAATACCTCATCTCATGGGAGGGTACGCATAGTTGTAACTGGAAGCCAGGTAAAATCAAAGCAAAAAAGCTGCATTCATGTACTGTTCTTGCACTTGGAAACACAATACACATGAACTGTGAAAATAAATAAATAGTAATGAAAAAATACAATGAAACACAATGAACCTCGAAGTATTAATGAATATTTAAATCCAATTTTAGAACTTTAACTCCTGTTCATCTTTAAGCCGATTTTCTCACTCTTGTATTTTGATTAATATCATTATTATTATGTATGAGCTGCAAAAAAAAAAATTAACGAGAGGCTTTGGAGGTCTCATGGAGATGCCGCTGAAGAACACACTTACACTAAGCATTATTATTATTATTATTCATATAGCATTATGCACAGTTAGAGGTTATTAGGGAGTCAGATTCGAAGACGCAGACAGACATTCACACACGGCTTCTTATCTTTGCCGTCTCCCCCAGGAGGAACGGCCATTATTCATTAGCGCAGATCACAGGTCCGCGTTGTCGCTATTCAGCCGGCATTACACACTATTAGTGAAATGTTAGACGTGCATGTGAACACACGTGCACGCGCAGCCGTTCATGTGGAATGTTTCACTTATGGCGCATTCTTGTGACACACACACACACACACATAAGCATTAGTGATCACGACTTCCCAGTCAAATGCAGCAAAGCTGTGATTTCTCAGGGGAAATCAACCTAAAAGCAGATAGCAACCAAAAGCTGTTAATTGTCAAGGCTTGTTTGGACTCACAAGCCTAAGCATGCCAACGTTTGTAAACACACTTTGGGATCAGCTGAGGTGCTTCCTCTTCGTATGTGCAGTGATGAACATTCATTCATTTTATACTGCTTATCCTCACGAGGGTCATGGGGGGGTGCTGGAGCCTATCCCAGCTGTCTTGGGGCGAGAGGCCAGCCAATCACAGGGCACATATAGACAAACAACCATTCACACTCACATTCATACCTATGGACAATTTGGAGTCGCTAATTAACCTAGCATGTTTTTGGAATGTGGGAGGAAACCGGAGTACCCGGAGAAAACCCACGCATGCACGGGGCGAACATGCAAACTCCACACAGAGATGGCCGAGGGTGGAATTGAACTCGGGTCTCCTGGCTGTGTCACCTGCGCACTAACCACTTGCTATGCCGCATGTCCGCCAATGAACTGCTTTGCTCAGACACGATGCAGAATGGGAAACTTCAAAACTCATATTGGTACTTCATTGTGTTATTTTTAGGTACAGTGTTAAGTTACTGTGTGATGAGTTTAGTGTTTTTTGCAAGCATAAACATGGCTAAATAAACTAATAGACATAGACATGTTGTTTTCTATAATAGACATGTTTTTGGAATGTGGGAGGAAACCGGAGTACCCGGAGAAAACCCACACATGCACGGGGAGAACATGCAAACTCCACACAGAGATGGCCGAGGGTGGGCTTGAACTAGCTGTGAGGCCTGCGTGCTAACCACATGAACGCCGTGCCCAATGAAGAACAATAAAAAATATATGACAATAATAATATCATTTTTACTTTATTAAACTCTTCTGCACTCTGTGTGTATGCTAGCGGCCCCGCCTCCACCCACCGAGACAAAGAGGCTCTATAACTGAGAAAATGGCTCACTCCCAGCTGACTTCGGGTGAGACACCCTGGACTGGTGGCCAGCCAATCACAGGGCACATATAGACAAACAACCATTCACACTCACATTCATACCTATGGACAATTTGGAGTGGCCAATTAACCTAGCAATTAACCAGGAGGAAACCGGAGTACCCGGAGAAAACCCACGCATGCACGGGGAGAACGTGCAAGCTCCACACAGAGAGGGTGGAATTGAACTCGGGTCTCCTAGCTGTGAGGCCTGCGTATTAACCACCCTGCACCGTGCAGCCCTAAGTAATATCAAATTAATAAAATTCATTTATATCTATATATTTTTTGGAATGTGGGAGGAAACCGAAGTACCCGGGAAAAACCCACGCATGCACAGGGAGAACATGTAAACTCCACACAGAGATAGCTGAGAGTGGAATTGAACTCGGGTGTCATAGCTGTGAGTCCTTTGTGCTAACCACTCCACCACCGTGCAACCCAGTGATGAACACATCTTCTCAAAATTTTGCACATTTTACAGTGGAGCATTGCAATAAATAAACTTTTAAATTCAACATCCCTTACCTTCATATCGGTATAGTTCGAGGCTTGTCTAAAAATTAACAATTTTTAATCAATTTGCATGTTAACTATCAATTTTTTTAATTTAATCTGATATTTGAACTTTATTCTTGTATTTCCATAAATAGTTAGTTTTATTAAAACAAGGCGGAAGTAGCTTCAATGATGCACAAGTAGGTTTATCTATCTCTGCATGCGCTTTAAAATGTGTGTGATGGTGTGAAACTAATGAACGCTATGCTAGTTTGGAAAGGACATCACCAAAATTTCATGTTGGCTCAGGAGTTTTTTTCCTTACCCACGGGAAGGGGTGGGTTTGTCTATATGTGCCCTGTGATAGGCTGGTGACAAGTACAGATATCAGATGGGATAGGCTCCAGCATACCCGGAACCGCAGCGATGGTATGATACATTAATATTCCGTGTGGTTGGGAATTACCGCTGTGAATATCTGGGGATTGCTATGATATGCGGTTAGCATCGTACTTACATATTACTTACATATTTTGCAGAGCCGAGGTAGAAGAGCAGATTATCAGGCGTGGTGGTTTTGACGTGAAGGATGATAGTATTGTACCTGCCCTTCCTGATGTCTGGGCGGTAACTCCGAAGACAGTCACCCCCTGATGACACCGACACTTTAATCTGCAGGGGTGACAGTCAAGTTTACAAATCAAATCAACTTTATTTGTATAGCACTTTTCCTGCAAAGACATGCAACACAAAGTGCTTTACAGAATTAAAACAATTACCACAATTAAAAAGGAAAAAACAAAGAAACATAAGAAAGCCCCTCCTTCCCACCCTCCATACTAGACACACACACACACACCATCACACACAGTAGGAAGACATGGCATGGCACTGAGGATCAAGGAAACGCCACCTTTGGGGCCGTCCACACTGGGAGGAGCCGAAGGCCGTGTCATCGGGGGACCAGCACCCAGGCCCCCCGACTCCGACAGACGGGCGGACCCCCACATTAAAGGGAGGAACCCCCAGTCGGCCGGGTCGAAGGGACCCAAGGATGGCACCCCCTCAGCAGACCCGACACAGCCCCCAGTGTGGAGGACCCCCCTGAGGAAACACCGGAGCTAAAAGCTGAAGACTAAGAGCAAAAAAAATAGGACTAAAAAAATAAAAACAAAACACTGGAGTTAAAAGCTGAAGACTAAGAGCATAAAATAGGACTAGAAAGATAAAAACAAAACACTGGAGTTAAAAGCTGAAGACTAAGAGCATAAAATAGGACTAAAAAGATAAAAAACATAACACTGGAGTTAAAAGCTGAAGACTAAGAGCAAAAAAAATAGGACTAAAAAGATAAAAACATAACACTGGAGTTAAAAGCTGAAGACTAAGAGCAAAAAAAATAGGACTAAAAAGATAAAAACAAAACACTGGAGTTAAAAGCTGAAGACTAAGAGCAAAAAAAATAGGACTAAAAAGATAAAAAACATAACACTGGAGTTAAAAGCTGAAGACTAAGAGCATAAAATAGGACTAAAAAGATAAAAACAAAACACTGGAGTTAAAAGCTGAAGACTAAGAGCATAAAATAGGACTAAAAAGATAAAAAACATAACACTGGAGTTAAAAGCTGAAGACTAAGAGCAAAAAAAATAGGACTAAAAAGATAAAAACATAACACTGGAGTTAAAAGCTGAAGACTAAGAGCAAAAAAAATAGGACTAAAAAGATAAAAACAAAACACTGGAGTTAAAAGCTGAAGACTAAGAGCAAAAAAAATAGGACTAAAAAGATAAAAAACATAACACTGGAGTTAAAAGCTGAAGACTAAGAGCATAAAATAGGACTAAAAAGATAAAAACAAAACACTGGAGTTAAAAGCTGAAGACTAAGAGCAAAAAAAATAGGACTAAAAAGATAAAAACAAAACACTGGAGTTAAAAGCTGAAGACTAAGAGCATAAAATAGGACTAAAAAGATAAAAACAAAACACTGGAGTTAAAAGCTGAAGACTAAGAGCATAAAATAGGACTAAAAAGATAAAAACAAAACACTGGAGTTAAAAGCTGAAGACTAAGAGCATAAAATAGGACTAAAAAGATAAAAACATAACACTGGAGTTAAAAGCTGAAGACTAAGAGCATAAAATAGGACTAAAAAGATAAAAACATAACACTGGAGTTAAAAGCTGAAGACTAAGAGCATAAAATAGGACTAAAAAGATAAAAACATAACACTGGAGTTAAAAGCTGAAGACTAAGAGCAAAAAAAATAGGACTAAAAAGATAAAAACAAAACACTGGAGTTAAAAGCTGAAGACTAAGAGCATAAAATAGGACTAAAAAGATAAAAACAAAACACTGGAGTTAAAAGCTGAAGACTAAGAGCATAAAATAGGACTAAAAAGATAAAAACATAAGAAAAGTTTAAAAATATTAGTTAAAAGCCTGATTAAAAAGATGTGTCGTTAATCTTTTTTTTTTTTTTTTTTTTTTAAATATCAACAGTCTCCGCAGTCCTGAGGCTCTCCGGCAGGCTGTCCCACAGGTGGGGGCCATAGTGGCTAAATGCTGCCTCGCCGTGGGTTTTTGTTCTGGGTTTTGGTATTGTTAAAAGGCCAGTGCCGGAGGACCGCAGGGTCCGCGGGGGTTGATATGGTAAAAGCAGATCAGATAAATAAGAAGGGGCAAGGCCGTTAAGACATTTAAAAACCAGTAAGAGAATCTTAAAATTGAAATTGGCATGTCACGTGACCGAGCCGCCAAAGTGAGGAAGTAACTGGCGTTCCTTACGGAGTTGGCTTGTTTCCTGGCTTGGTTGATGAGCTCCTTGATTTGAGAGATGTTTCGCCGCAAATTGTCCTCCAGTTTTCTGATTGGCTGCAGCTTCTCCAACAGCCTGTCGGCTTCATCCTCTAAATCCTTCACCTTAGCCCCCGCGGCATGGACTGATGGAAAAAGACGAGATAGTTTGTATACTATACGCGTGAAAGAGAAATAGTTGCATACAGCCGAGGGAAGCGGTGAGCGACGACGACAGGAGGAAAATTTAAAGCAGCTGAATCACTCAGTCATTGATTTAACACAGCGACGGAAGGCGATAAAAACGAATAAAGAGCAAGAGAAGAGAAGAAGAAGAGAAAGAGCCAATCAATTAGTGTAGCTCAGCATTCCAAGAGAAGCTATGGTCTTTGTTTGAATGGAGACTGGAGGAAGGCAGACTGAAAGAGGTCCATGCTTTGCAGGTATGCATCCAGCCCATGCTTGAGCACAGCTAGGGCATTATTAGCAGCGGCTACTGTTGACTTTACTTAGCTTGTAAAGACATGGATAGAAGAGTAAATGGTGCTCCAATACTGTATATGCAAATTAGTATCATGGTAATTTAGCAGGAAAAAGGTGCAATAACATGGTATTGGGGCACCACTGATATTAAGGTAAATTAAATATATACATACTTATAGCTGTGGGGATGAAGGGGAAACAAAGAGAAAAAAACATTTTAATACAATTAATTTTGTCATAATTTACCAACATAATCCTATTTTCTTGTGAAAAAACTAACACAGACGCAATATACACCAATTTAAAGAAAAAAATGTATTTTCCTATAGAAACGCATGTAAAATTCATTGCTAGTGTGTAGGTTAGATTAGATTCATTCATTCATTCATTTTCTACCGCTTTTCCTCACGAGGGTCGCGGGGGTGCTGGAGCCTATCCCAGCTGTCTTCGGGCAAGAGGCGGGGTACACCCCGGACTGGTCGCCAGCCAATCACAGGGCACATGTAGACAAACAACCATTCACACTCACATTCATACCTATGGACTATTTGGAGTGGCCAATTAACCTAGCATGTTTTTGGAATGTGGAAGGAAACCGGAGTACCCGGGGAGAATATGCAAACTCCACAGGGGTGGAATTGAACCCTGGTCTCCTAGCTGTGAGGTCTGCGCGCTAACCACTCGACCGCCGTGCCGCTAGATTAGATCAGATATATCTTTATTCGTCCCTCAGTGTGGAAATTTACATTGCAAAGGCGACAGAACCAGTTAAACGGTAAAAAAAAATAAACCTAAATCTAAAAATAGACAATATAAACAGCCTAAAGTAATAACCGTTTAATATACAATATTTTTCCTTTTCAACATTAAACAACAAAAAGATAGCTACTCTCCTAATTAGGGTGGCACTTACTGTTTTTCTCAGGGTCCTGGATCATCTGGTTGGCGGCGCTGACCGTGTCGGCCAATCGGCTATAGTTCTTCTGTATGTCATGCATTTGCAGGTTCAAGGCCGCAAGACGCTCCAGGACGTCTATGGCTGTAGCATTAGCATCAGCGGCGACGGCCTTTGTCGCTGCTAACTTGGCTGCTGTATCTGCAAAAAAACAAGATTCATACAGTTACACTTGTTGAAAAACACACCTTTGTTTATTGTTACAGTACTGTTATCTTGGCAAGTCAGCAAGTTTCCGCATTAATGCTAAAGCAACTCATTTCATATTTCATGTTTCCTGGACTATAAGTCGCTTCGGAGTGTAAGTCACACAAGGCCAAAAAAAGTGCGACTTATAGTTGGTATATGTACCGTATTTTCCGGACTATAAGTCACACTTTTTTTCATAGGTTGGCTGTTCCTGCGACTTATACTCCAGAGCGACTTATAAATGAAAAAACTGTTTATGTTACATAAACACTGGACACCTTTTCTGTTTGTTTTGGTCAAGTAGTTTGGAAAATAAATGAAAAATTGCAAAAAAATGCAAAAAAATGCAAAAAATTGCAATTGACTTATACTCCAGTGCGACTTATGTATGTTTTTTTCTACCTAATTATGCATTTTTGGCCTTGTGAAAATAAATGAAAATGTGCAAAAAAATCGCAAAAATGCTACTTATACTCCGGAGCGACTTATAGTCCAGAAAATACAGTAAAAAAAAAAAATACAATAAAATAAAATATATATATATATATATATATATATATATATATAGCTAGTGTCAGCTAGTGATAAAGTAGGTTAAATTGTTGATAATACTAACAGTCATGAAAGACACACACACACACACACAATATTATATGGAGATAATATTTATATGTATTAGTACTTGATGTGTAAAATAATCTCACTGAGTGGTGACAATTCTGATATAGTTTGTGTGGTCTAGAGTTAATTTATTCCCGACAGCAAAAGTTGGTAAGAATCAAAAGGTTCCTATTGGATTCCATAGAAAATGCATGGAAGGTTGGGGTAGTAACACAAAACCAAGAGGTAAGTTAAAAATATGAATGGCATGATATGAAAAAACATGTTTTTTGAGGAATACCTGGAATATGAAATGATACATTTTAATTATGAAGATATTAAAAAAAAAAAAAGCTCTGACAGGGTCATTTTTGACCGATTTATGCATCTAAGGTTAAAGATAAAAAAATTAAAATTTGAAAAAATTGTGAAATTCATGTCTTAAATCCATCAGTACAATGTAATAAATAATGACATAATGCAATGAAATGAATAGAAGTGAGGAACAGGCCCTACTTGTTGCTTAATGACTCGACTTGTGGAGTCCCTCCAAGCCATCGGAGGTTAAAAATGAAAACACTAGCTTGCACTTTTGGATGCGTTCCAGTAGTTTCATGGGATTGTTTACGAGCGAGCTGCTACAAGGCTAATAGCGTCTATCATATTGGCTCCACAACCTCTGAGCACTGACATGTGTCAAGTTGAGTTTAGAAGAGCAACTGAGCTCCATTCATGCGCTTACATTGATTCACTGTCACTTCTCGTAGCCGCACACACACACACACACACACACACACACACACATGCAGTGTATTTCTGCAGTGGTACCGTTGGGGATAGCGGTGAGTGTTGCCATGGTTCCATTGATAGCTTTGAGCAGGTCTTTGGTTCTGTCCCTTGCAGCTTTAACTCGGCCCTTCAGTCCAGAAACACTCTGGGCGTTATCTGCAACACACACAATGTAAACATGATTTCATAACTCAAACATGTCTTGTGTAACAATTCCACAGTCTAAAAAAGGTCATTTGCATGGAATCTGCACCATTCCTGCAGCACTGCACCGTCCACAATACACTCAAACGCAACACATGTTACCTTTGACGTCATTATGGAGTTGCTTGGCTTGGTTCAGCAGCCTCAGACTCTTCTGGAGGGCACCTTGAGCCTCTTCCTTCACTGGGATCTCTGGGCCTAAAGCCTGCAAAGACATCAGTGACGCTTGGAAACTTGGGAGTCTCAATGGCCCGACCACTTTGCATTCCTAAATGACATTCCCAGAAAGGACCTCTTCACGCTATTCCTACACCTTCAACCTCAAATCTTAACTTCTGGACAGCATTTAAAGCAGGGGTCTCAAACTAGCGTCCTGTGGGCCCCCACCTTGATATGAAAGTTTAATGTTAGTGCAGTCCGCGTGAGTTTGATATGGATGCTGTATGGTATCATGTAGCCAAGCTACAACACTGCTAACTTGCTAATTGGGTAAAATGTTAAGTTTCATTAATGTTCATGTTAAAGGTTAAATAACTGTTAATACTGTTATTATAATTTTCTACCCAAAAACTATATGTGGTTTCTTAAGTTTTTCTTATTTGCTGTTTTATTTATTTTTTATTTATTTATTACTGATTGATTGATTTATTTTCTTTATTTTATTTTGATTTGTTTATTTATTTTCCCCCATTTTATTTTGTATAGTGAATAAAAATTAAGATATCTGAGAACAGTGGAATGTTTTATTAAAACTTTTCTTGTGGAAAATCGGAACCAAAGCACTGGAAAAGTGAAGGGTACAGTTTTTTTATGATTATTATTTTTTTTATGTTTTTAAGAATTTTTTTTTTTAAACCCGATTGGCCCAGCCTCACCCAGATCCTAGCTCAGGGGTCGGCAACCTTTACTATCAAGAGCCAACTTACCCCCAGTCTATTTAAAAATAGACTGGAGCCGTAAAACATAATTTCCAAAATCTATCTAGATAAAAATATCTTACAAACTTTCGAAATTTGAATCTTTTTTAATTTTAACAAGTTTTAACGGCAGAATAAAACAAATAGAATAGGCCCAGTATAAGGTCTCACAGAAAGTCTGATATTTTTCAAAACGCTTTACAAAGATGAGTATTTTCTCTGCGTATTTTGTAAAAAAATAAAATAAAATACTTGAGCATCGCGAATGGAGCCACAACAAAGAGGCTGAAGAGCCACATATGGCTCTGGAGCCGTGGGTTGCTGACCCCTTTCCTAGCTCCAGTGAGCTCCAAATTGAGTTTGAGACCCCTGACTTGAAGGCTTTAGGGTGGTGAAAATTCTTCCAATTAGTCGTTCTTTCCCTCCATATTCCCTCCAGATACCGGAACAGTCTCTTGGAATGTATCGGAATTTCAAGGAGGTCACAAATTCCAACAGCAACAGCAACGTGTGTTCTTAATGTAGGTTCTCTCACCATCGCCAGGGCTTCTGATGCCCTCTGTTTGGCTGTCCTGGCCTCTTTCTCGGCTGCATCCACATTGGCTTTGATGTTGGTGTACGCTTTAAACGCAGCTGTTGCGTTGAAAGACAAATTCTTCGCTTCGGCTAAAATTCTGCGAGGAAAAAAAGCGGAGGATTTTCGGTGACAAATCCGGTGACGAATCCTGCAAAATGAGCGCCGTATTTACCCATCCAAAATGGCGGCCGATTCATTCAGCTGTCGCGCGTGATCCTCGGCCGCACGCACGCGACCAGCCAGGCTGCCGCCACCGAGGCCGTCGGTGAGGTGACGGACTTTGTCATCCAGCTGCTCGTGAAGAGGATGGAGATCTCTTTTCATGTCCTCGGCGTCCTTCAGAGAGGAGACACAACTTGTAGATGCTTGTGTTGTCCTCTCTCGCAGCCGCCATGTTTAGTACCTCTAACTCCTTATTGATGTTGTCGGAAAGCTGGTTTGCTTCATCCAGGAGGTGTTCTCCTTCTCCAAGGACCTTTTGGGCTTGTTGTTTCACCCCAAGAACAGCAGAATGCTTCCTCTGGAAGATGGGAGATTAAAAATCATATAATTAAAACTCCTTATAGACCCCATAATGTTATGCTTCCATGTAGTAAATATAGAAGTATAAGAGGTGATATACGCGTACCTCTAAGATTGTGAGGTTGGCTTGGTTCTGGTCACCCAGCGAGCTTGCCATCCTGGTCTTTTCCCGAGCAGAGTGAAGAAGATCTTGGGCCTCCCGAAGCTTGCTCTCATGGTCCGAAAGCTTCCCTTTTATCTTGGAAGATGGATTGTTCATAGAAATATGATGTCATTGTTCAATTCTTCTATGGGACATTCAATGTTGAGGGTTAAAATGTTTGAGTTGTGAGTACTTCTGCTTTGAGGTCTTCTGTGGCCTGATGAGGGTCGCCAAACATCCTCTTCACTTTGAGGAATAACTGCTCGGCAAGACTGGCGGGAGGGACATACATTCATTCATTCATTTTCTACCGCTTTTCCTCACGAGGGTCGCGGGGGGTGCTGGAGCCTATCCCATACAGTATATTATTATTAATTATGATCATTATTATTTTTTTATTTAATATAATATAATAACTATTATAATATTTATTTATTATATTAAAATAATATATATTATTGTATTATATTATATTTCATATATATGTATATATATTAAAATAATATATATTATTGTATTATATTATATTTTATATATATACACACACACACATATATATATATATAATACAATAATATATATTATTTTAATATAATAAATAAATAAATATTATAATAATTATTATTATATTATATATATATTATAATATATATAATTAATATAATAATATAATTAATATTAAAATAATATATATTATTGTATTATATTATATTTTATATATATACACACATATATATACACACACACACATACATAAATAATATTAAAATAATATATATTATTTTAATATAATAAATAAATATTATAATAATATAATATAATAATATTATATTATGAATAACATAATAATTACTATATTATTATAATATTAATTATATTATTATATTAATTATTATATATTATAATATATATATAGTACATATATATAATATAATTATTATAATATTTATTTATTCATTATATTAAAATAATATATATATATTATATATATTATATTATATATATTATACAATATTATATACGCAAGTTTCAAGGTCACCACATATAAGATTTGTACATGCAAAGCTGCAACCGTTATAGTTATAATAACAATAACTAATACTGGATACAAATGTATAAACGTCATCAACGCTATGAAAATATTCAGTTTATTAATACCGAATCCTACTTTTTTCCCTACCAGAAATTCACTTATCATGGTGGGGACTGGAACCAATTCCCCACAATAATACCCACAGTGATTACTGCATTCTGAATAAGTAGAATAATATTGATGAAAAAAAGGAAGTATAGCACCTAGGATTGACAACTGGGCGACTCCCAATACTACAGTGTCTGTCTGTCAGTCTTTTTTCCGCTACCCCCCCCCCGCTTTATCTAAGCATCGTTATGTCTGTGTCTCCCCCCCTGCGGCCATAGTTTTAATTAACTTATCGACCTTGTCAACATTTAATGCGGTAAAGAGATAAAGTGAGAGAGAGAGATACTTGGGATACGTTTGTTTACCTCCTAGCAGATCATCTTATTACATAGCTGGGTTGTGACTTCATTTAAGATTGTTCAAATATTAACTACTGTTAAAGTGAAGCCATAATAAATATTGAACGTAATATCAGAATATTAATTAATATATTAATTAATATTTTAATATAAATATATTAATTAATTAATATAATTGTCAATCGCTATGTCATGGTTCAAGCATAGAGCCCCTCACTCTATCAAGATTTTTAAAAAATTCCGAATTACTAAATGATCGCTGACTCACAACAAACAAATACAAGGCAGAAAAAGCATTCAAATGGTGACTGTAGGATTCTACATGGGCCACTAGGGGTCAGTAATTGGCACTACACTATGATATGACTATGACTACACTATGTTATCACAACATAATAATCATATGAATACCAGGGGCTAACGTCTTATTAAAATGAGTGTCTTTTGTGGTAAAAAAAATAAATCCCAATAAATACATGTGATGTGTAAATATGTGTGTGTTCGTGTGTATTCGTACTCCATCTCCTCCTCAGCAACGATCTTCTTCCCTCCAAGCTGCCGTTTCCTCATCTCGGCCAGCATGGCCTGAATCTCCTCCTTTATCTGTTTCAGACTTTTGTCTGGCGTTCCATCTTTGCGCGCCAGCATCCGATTCAATTCGTCCGCCTTGGACTGGAGGTCTGAGCACAAAGACGAGATAGCGCTATTCTTATAGCATTCTTGCAGTAAACAAAAGTTTCCCCGTGTATCATTTCACGACCAAACATGAATTGGCGTTTCTGTCTCCTTGTTTTTCTCATTGAGTGAAAATGCTAAATAACCCGCCACGGGGCCAAAAATGAAAAAGGTGAGAAACACACACAAAAGTGGCGTATGTGCAGCCAGTATTGTACAGCAAGTCTACGTCAACAATAAGTTCCATCCTGGTGGAGAACAAAGAAATCAAGGAAGGAAATTTGAGTGTAAAAAAAAAACAAAAAAAAAAACGCTCGGCAATGATCAAAGATTCGCTATGGAGAAAGCTTTCCTTTCCAAAAATAACCTTTCTTCCTTCTCCTCTTAGAGGTTCATACATGCCAACCAGAAGGTGTTCTCCCTGAGTGAGTCAGTGCTTTTCTTCCTGTCATTCACACACACAACCACACCAAAGACCTGCTGGTGTCTCAAAGGTTGGGCAGAAATGGCAATCTCAAGATCAATGATCAAATATTTTAATTTGCACTGACCACTTATATTACTGGGAAATTTCCGATATGTATTTTTTTTTGGTTTGGTTCGGTTTTGGGGCTGCACGGTGTTCGAGTGGTTAGCGTGCAGACCTCACAGCTAGGAGATCCGGTTTCCTCCCCCATTCCAAAAACATGCTAGGTTAATTGGCGACTCCAAATTGTCCATAGGTATGAATGTGAGTGTGAATGGTTGTTTGTCTATATGTGCCCTGTGATTGGCTGGCCACCAGTCCAGGGTGAAGACAGCTGGGATAGGCTCCAGCACCCCCTACAACCCTCGTGAGAATAAGCAGTAGATAAATGAATGAATGAACACTTGATGGAGTACGGTTTCCGAGGTATGATTGGTATTGGACAATTTGCATAAAAAACAGCGCACCGATCGGCGCACCCTAAAAAAAAACATAAACTAGATTGCAAATAGGTTATGTTTACACTGAAAGAACTACAGGTCTCATGATGCGTGGAATGCAGAAACACAAACTACACTCTAATAACGTATGTTTGATGATGGTGTTTTGATCTGACAAAGATGAAGTAACTTTGATCAAATGTGGAATTACTAAATGAATGGTTGCTTGTCTATATGTGCCCTGTGATTGGCTGGCCACCAGTCCAGGGTGTACCCCGCCTCTTGCCTGAAGACAGCTGGGATAGGCTCCAGCACCCCGCGACCCTCGTGAGGATAAGCGGTAGAAAATGAATGAATGAATGAATGGTTTGGTTTTCTAACAATTTGACATTTAAAGTGAACTTTTTCAAAATGATCTGGCACCCCCTGGAGGGCACGGCAGCATTAACATTTGCCTTTATTGCATAATGGGGCGTCCAGCTCTGTTTGTAGATGAAACATGACGGATAATTGATTTCATAACACATTTAAAACATGACTCGGTTCTTTGTCTGGAGCCATATGTGCACAGAATCCCGAGCTACTGTTGATGAGCTGGTAAATGAGCACTGATTGAAATAACGATGCATGAGTCGGTGCTTTTGTTTTGTGTGCGAGGCGAGATCACATATCCATAACCTAATGGATGCGTCATGGCAGCCCATTACTCCATTGCCACGTCTCGTAACCGCATCTTATGAAGGCGAGTTGAAACTTTACACTGGTGAATGTTTGTGTGTGTGTGGGTGTGCACGGTGGCGGCAATGCGGGCTTTTCTTCTTCTGATTTCAAATGTAAACATGATGTGATTAGAGCCAAGACAGAAGCAAAGCGCTATCCCGCTAATGAACAGCTGTACTGCATGTGTGTATGCGTGTCACCGAGTCCGCGTGTCACAGCCGTATAATTACACGCTGCGGCTTTAAAAGCCAATTTAACACTTAAAACGTGGATGGAATTGTATTACGGTATCCGGTAAACACCAGCACACACACACACACACACACACACACACACTGAGTGTGTACAGTATTTCCTTGCCTCATTATCCATAAGTGAGGCATTGTATTATCCGTGCACTTCTGCATTAGTGTCTATGTCGTTTGAGTCTATGTGTGTGTGTGTAATAGCCGCTAATTACGCCTCTAATTGCCACTCTCAATCATTCACCGGGAGCCAATGCGCACCTCTCCTCGCGCACACAACCGTAATCACGCCGTCATCAGGCAGAGGGCCAGGAAGAGGAAAGTTTCATCACTTTTTTTTGCAGCCCAGACAAGCTAGCATTTTATAACAGCGGCCATTGGAGCAGCAATCAAGTTTACCTGCGCCATTTCCTGTAAAAGCAGCAGAGACGAGGGTCTTGGATTGTCGTGTAACAGTGGACGTACAAAAACGGAACTGAAATGCCCCCTGAAGTTGAAATAGACAAACTTTTCTTTCAATATGGCTGCCTATGGCGGCCATTTTAAATGATTTGGACTCTTCTTTCAAGGAACACAAAATATTGTGTTCTATATACCGTATTTTCTGGACTATAAGTTGCTCCGGAGTATAAGTCGCACAAGGCCAAAAATGCATAATTAGGTAGAAAAAACATACATAAGTCGCACTGGAGTTTAAGTCGCATTTTTCGCGAGTACCGTATTTTCTCGACTATAAGTCGCACTAGAGTATAAGTCACATTTTTTGCGGGTATTGTATTTTCTAGACTATAAGTCGCTCCCGGAGTATAAGTCGGACAAGGCCAAAAATGCATAATTAGGTAGAAAAAACATACATAAGTCGCACTGGAGTTTAAGTCACATTTTTTGCGGGTACCGTATTTTCTAGACTATAAGTCGCTCCCGGAGTATAAGTCACAAAAAGCCAAAAATGCATAATTATGTAGAAAAAACATACATAAGTCGCACTGGAGATTAAGTCGCATTTTTTGCGAGTACCATATTTTCTAGACTATAAGTCGCTCCAGAGTATAAGTCGCACCAGGCCAAAAATGCATAATTAGGTAGAAAAAAAACATACATAAGTCGCACTAGAGTATAAGTTGCATTTTTTGCGGGTACCGTATTTTCTGGACTATAAGTCGCTCCGGAGTATAAGTCGCACAAGGCCAAAAATGCATAATTAGGTAGACAAAAACATACATAAGTCGCACTGGCGTTTAAGTCGCATTTTTTGCGAGTACCATATTTTCTAGACTATAAGTCGCTCTGGAGTATAAGTCGCACAAGGCAAAAAATGCATAATTAGGTAGAAAAAACATACATAAGTCGCACCAGGCCAAAAATGCATAATTAGGTAGAAAAAAAAACATACATAAGTCGCACTAGAGTATAAGTCGCATTTTTTGCGGGTACCGTATTTTCTGGACTATAAGTCGCACTGGAGTACAAGTCGCATATTTTGTGGGTAATTACATCATAGTGTAAATTATATCATAGTGTATAGACTGGTCATATATTTAATCTAATTTCATATTATCTGCAAACTGTATTGTATATAACTCTGGGTAAAATTGTTGATTTGTTAATACTTGGGTTGTTTATATTGTTTATTTTTTATATTGTGTATTTTGTACTGCTTAACTGATTCTGTACTCTTGCTGCTGTGCAATACAAATTTCCCCACTGCGGGACGAATAAAGGCATATCTTATCTTATCTTATAAGTTGCACAAGGCCAAAAATTTATAATTAGGTAAAAAAAAAACATACATGACTTTTTACTTTTTAAATTTATTTTTGGATTTTATTTTTGTTCTATATTTTATGGAATTTTATTTCATTTTATCGGTTTTATATTTCGTTTTATGTTATTTTATTCAAATTTACTATACTGGATTGGATGTGTTAACATCTCCCTACGATGTGTAACCTACACTCCTCAACAATCTCCCACTTCCTACTTCCTGTCATGTGAGATTCCTCATTGAAATGATCCCTGGTATTAAATGCATGTTTTTATGGCTTTAGAGTACTCTGAAAAGTTGCACCTCACCTCTTAAACATAAAAAAACCTCTAAATATGTCTTTGGGATGGGGTGTTCTAATCTGTTCCATATTATAAAGACGTAGAAAAACGTCTTCATGATGGAATGAGTTAAGACAAGAACATTATTTGGCAAATAAATAATTGAAAATGTGACGATCCAAGCACAAACGGGCAACGTGTTTACAGCTCCTCATTAGGAAGTGCAGGTGTACCTAATGAGGTGTCCCTGGAGTGCATAGCATAACCCAATACGGAGACAGCGGAGCGTGAAATGCTATCATCCCTGCACAACAGAGCCAATTCATGGCAGCCAGGTGATGGCCGTTGACGTGTGCTACCTTGAGCTCCCAGCAGCGTGTCCCGGATGAACTTCTCCAGGTCCTCGGCTCGCTTCTGAATTCTGTCAGCATCGTCTTCCACCTGCTCCCCGTCGGCGGACACCTTAGTGGCCTGTACACAACACGCGTGAAAACAGCAAACATGATGAATTAGTGACGACTTATCGACTTTTACTCGTCAAATAAAGATTGACAGACATGCATCAATATTTTAGGTTGTGTATGTTCACTTTTCTCTTAGCTTTGTGGTTATTGTCAACATCCACGCTGTCATGCCTCGACATGCATGAATTATGGACAGAAAAACACACCGTACCACACAAAAGGAACATGAGGAATGAATCAGTGACGAAACAAACACAACCCACACATGCAGAGCAATAATAATAATAATAATCATTATTATTATTATCATTATCATTATATTTTATATCATTATATGGTCATATCACCCCGTACTTCGGTACATGATAACAAAAATAAAAATAAAATAAAAAAATAATAAAAAAAACTTAAACTATATTAGGAAAGCAGGAAGTGAACAAATTATTTATTTAAATTATTATTATTACTATTATATTACTATTATTTCTATTACTATTATTATTTTATTACTGTTATATTATTATTACTATTATTTCTATTACTATTATTATTACTATTTTACTATTGTTGTTATTATTATTATTACTATTATTATTATTATTATTATTATTACTACTATTACTATTATAGTATTATTAGTATTGTTATTATTATTATTATTACTATATATTATTATATTATTACTATTATTATTACTGTTATATTATTATTACTATTGTTACTATTATTATTATTATTATCATTATCACTATTATTATTAATATTATATTATTATTACTATTATTATTTTATTACTATTATTACTATTACTATTATTACTATTGTTATTATTATTATTATCATTATTATTATTATCATTATTAAGGAAGTAATTATTGATGGTATTCAACAGGATCATGCCCTGTCATCCATCATGCTGCAAGTGTGTGAATGAGCATAACAGTGGAAGCATGCTTGTGTACATTTTATACATCCATTTTCTAAGCCGCTTATCCTATGCTGGAGCCTATCCCAGCTGTGTAAATGCGGGTTCCAAGCTGAGGCAGCCATTGCTAGACAGCTATTTGTGATTGAACTGCTGTGTTTGTTTGTCGAAGAGTACAGAATCCGTCCTGCATTTGCAAGACCCGTGGCGTCTCGAGAGCCAGCTTTGTTTTCTTGCTGCAACTCTTGTTGTACAAGTGCTTTCACTTGTTTATCTTAACATTCTTTCCACACACTGCAACTAAGTGCCTTAAACTATGATCTCAATGCCTGCCAAAGAACCTTTTCTCCATGCTGCGATGGCGAGACGGCGACAAAGGGGATGAAAGGAAGCTCGGGAGCATCAAGAAAGCAGACAAACCGACTCGAGCCAGGCCAAAAGCTCCGCTAAATGATGTGTACCCTGCTGTGGAGTTGGTCCATCTCAGCAACCAGTGATCCCAGGTTGGAGTCAGCCAGCTGCAGTAATCTCTCCGGGGCTTTCTGAGGCGACAGCATGTGCTGCGGGAATGAAAAGGAGACGTGAAGGAGGTATAACAGACAACTGACGTCTGACACGGGGCTCAAGCTTTTGACCCGCTTCGAAGCTCAGGGAAGCACAGCACAGGAATAAGATCCAACTAAAGAATGCCTTGCTCGTGTTTTCATGGTGTTTAGAAAGCCACAAAAGGTACCTTGAGTTCTTCGGTCATGTTCTCAAAGCGGTACAGGATCTTATACGGGGGTGGCAGGGGTGTAGTCAGGGTGACATCAGTGATGATGCGATACAGGCGGTCCATGTCACTGATCAACAAACCCGAGCACTCGTCGTCACACGCTGTGGACAAACGCACCAAAGTCAATTCAAAATCAGTTCAGCACATTACAAACATGTTGTTTTATTGATAAGAAAAAATATAGCTAGGTGTTTATTCGTCTATTGGAAAGCAGATGATAATTAATTAATTTATTTCCCATATTTTTACCCAATTTTCTACTTTAATCATGATGTGGAGGGCATGAGAAAGTGGAAAGTGGCCCTCAGTTTTTCTTAGCAGGCCTAACGTTCCTCCAGTTACAACTCATCACCTATTGAACATGAGACGTTGCCTATCAGGGCATGGATTGCTGCTTTAGAGCAGTGATCCCCAAAGTGTGGGGCGCGGCCCCCTGGTGGGCCGTGGTGGGACTGCAGGTGGGCCATGAGCGGTCACTAAAAATATGAATCATTTTTACTAATATTATTTAAAATATTTATTAAAAAATTATCTAAAAATACAAAATATAATAATAAATAAATATAATAATAAATATAATAATAAATATAATACATATAATAATAAATATAATATATTAAAATATTATTTTTACTGTAAAAATATTTTTGCACGATTGAAAAAAATATTTATAGGCCTAAGTAAATTGAGTGTTATTGACCTGTCACAATATTTCAGGAACCTTTCAGGACCAGTTTATGATAAAACTGGTCATCATTCCAGTTTTGGATGCAGTTATGAAAAGTATGAGAATTAATTAGATTAAATGTTTGGAAAATAAAAATAAAAATAAAAATAAAAATAAAAATAAAAATAAAAATAAAAATAAAAATAAAAATAAAAATAAAAATAAAAATAAAAATAAAAATAAAAATAAAAATAAAAATAAAAATAAAAATAAAAATCAAAATCAAAATAAACATTTTGTCTATGTACTATTTATAGGACAAAGGTGGGCCGCGGACATTTTTTAGATTTTCAAGTGGGCCCTGAGTTGATCAAGTTTGGGAACCCCTGCTTTAGAGAGTAGATGGTTCGCCAATGATTGGATTTATGATTGTACTTCTGGCTAACACAGTGTCACAACCTTTTGGAACCCCCCATGAGACCCCCCATCAGTTGAAAGTCTGCATCAGTTGAGGCCCTCGGTGTGTGATAGCACAGCACACAGAGGTAAAAAAAAAAGTACTTGTTACGAGCGCACACTGCAGGCTGGGAATTCACATAAACTGCACATCAGGGGATTCAGACACATGCAGGGCAGTGTGTGTGTGTATGTGTGCGTGTGCGTGTGTGTGTAGAAATCGTCTTCCCTTCCATAAAGCCAGGGGCTGATTTATTGCTGAAATTAAAATTTCTGACAAGGGAAATCAAAGACAAATTCAACCGAAACACTTTCTACTCTATCAATCTCTGACAGAACCAGAGCACACGCACACACACACACACACACATATATATATATATATATATATATATATATATATATATATATATATATATATATATATATATAAATCATACACTAAAATGGTCAACTGATATAACAACTAATCTCTTAATTTAATATGATGAGTTTAAGGACTAGGAAATCCATGTGTCATTTTTAGCTACAAATTCATTGACACACATTGCAGCTGTATGTATAAGATATGATAAGTGTATCACATCTGTATTTTAACACATAACATACGGCTACATAATGCGACATGGTTGCCGATTATTTACCTTCATGTGAGCTGCTGGTTTGGACGTCATTTAAATGTCTGCCAAGTCGCTTTGTATTCACATCCCGCCTATGTCAGGTTAGGCTATGGGAATCATTTTATTGGACAAATTAAATATTTCGAGTGCAGTGGCCCGGAGGTCTTTAAAAAAAAAGTGTCGTCTGGATAGACCTCATTTAAAAACATTACCATGAATGCAAATTGAAGAGAGACAGTAAAACTGTTTTGTTTTAAATTTCACATTAATAGTTTGGACTTTTTATGGTTTCATACAACGGAACGTCTGTAGTCATAAGCAGCTGAGGTTGCACCAGGGGCGTCACTAGGTTCTGACGACAGGAGGGGCTTAGCCCCCTGGAGCTGCACAGGATATAAATGAATGTAGTAGACATTCAAAAAAAAAAATTATAATTAAAAAAATCCAAAAACCAAATAAGGAACAAGAACCGGAATATAACTTTTGGACAGATTTAGTAGAGATACTGAATTGTTTTAGGCCACCATTAAATGTACACAAGTACACACAATCTACACTGCAAAACCGCTGCTCAAGCTCTGCAACCATTCTGTCCAGCGGACAGTGAATTATATAATAATCATTATTATATTATTAATTAGCCTATTATTATTACTATCATCATTATTTTTCTTCTGATTATTACTACTACTACTAGTAGGTTAGTATTAGTATTAGCCATAAAATTTGTCAGTGATTTTTTTTTTGTAAAAAAAAAATAAAATAATTTTTTGTGACAGCAAACCCGTTGCCCCCTCGCCTCCAGACCATAATAACAAGTCCTAATGGGTCACACGGGTTTGCTGATTTTTTTTGTAAAAAGCCCCCCCTAAATAATTTGATATTTTTAATTGATTTTTAAAATATAAAAAAATAAATAAATTGATTAAAAAAAATCTATAAAAAATATTTTAAAAATCAATTAATTAGAATGAATTTTTAATTGATTTAAAAATCAATTCATTTGAATGAATTTTTAATTGATTTTTAAAATATTTTCTATAGATTTTTTGAATCTATAAAAAATATTTAAAAAATCAATTAAAAATTCATTCAAAGGAATTGATTTTAAAAATATTTTTATAGATTCAAAAAATCTATAGAAAATATTTTAAAAATCAATTAAAAATTCATTAAAAGGAATTGATTTTAAAAATATTTTTATAGATTCAAAAAATCTATAATTATAAATAAATATAATTATAAATATATAATATAATACATTTATTTATAATTATAAATAAATTATCTATAAATCATAATTAAAAATTCATTCAAACGAATGATTTTTTAATTGATTTTTAAAAGATTTTTTTATAGAGTTTTATGAATAAATTTTTTTAATATTTTAAAAATCAATTAAAAATATCAAATTATTTAGTGGGGCTTAAGAACATGCCATAAAATAGGCCCAATGACGCCACTGGGTTGTACAATTAAAAATCGACGCCTCCAGCGTCGCAAAGCCATCAAACAATTGACAAGTGAAAGGATAACCTTTGCTAGCGATATCGGCACATTACTGCTGAGTTTATCCATCATCAGAATAATAAATATAACAATTGCATCTCCGTGTGTAGCTGTTATTACTGTATGCTTTCATTGCTGGTCATTGTTTGTTGACTACACAATTTTAGTGAAAAATGATCCAGATGTCACTTCAGTCGCCATTGTTCAGTACTACTAGACAGGAAGCTAAATAGCTAGTCAACGTGTGTTTGCTTACGCTGAAAACACCGCCCCCTAACGTTTAATCAGCGAACTGTGAGTCACACAAGCCTCAAAAGCGGGTGTCAAGTACTTTTGTTGTTCACTTATTTTTACACTTGCACAACTTGAATGATAAAATATGACTTCAAAAGTGATTACGGCGTACTGGAACTGGTTGTGGTCGACGACGGAAGTTCTCTGCGAGAACAAGAAGCGGCTCAGAGCGAGTGACCAGCTTTCTGATTGAGTTCGGCAGTGTGACCCATCAGGGCTTGTTATTATGGTCTGGAGGCGACGGGGCTACGGGTTTGCTGTCAGGCTGCGCTCAAGCACTTGCACAGCTAATGCATGAACACACACTTTGCACCTGAACACATCAGGCAATCACCTATGCGACCAGCTAGCAGCCATTTCACATCAGCATCTGTCTTACAGCGCCCCCCCCCCCATACACACACACCTACATCCAGACATACTAATGGTACCAAATTGGCCCCGCCATTATGATCATATTACGTTTAAATTAGCTCCAAATGACATTGAAATTATTGTCTAAATGACTGGAATTTCAATTCTGCCACGGACCACCCCCCCCGTCTCCCAGGGCAACGGGCAAAGGTACTCATTTGCACTTGTTTGCGAAAAAATAAAATCAAAATGGTAACATTGTGCTCAGTGGTTGGCCCCTACAGAGAATAGATTGGAGTGGAAGAAAGCGAGACATGGAGTACGCCCGTGTTGCAATTTGGGATTTCGGGTTGGCTTTCATTGTTGGAGATCAGCCAATGAGAATTTTAGGATTATTTGACTTTCAATTAGTCATATTTCAAGTGAGGCCACTAAGATGTTTGCACTGACTAAGACAAGATGGCCGACCGAGAGGTTCGCCATTCTAATTCACTACTGTATTCTCTCCATATAAGACGATCAGATAGAGGACGTGTAAAAAGGTGTGTGTTCTGTGTGTTAGTCCTTACAGATGATCCCAGATGGTCCACACACATGCCTGTCCATGCACTGGTCACATGACCTCCCAGACACCCCGACCTTGCACCGGCATTGGCCAGTCACAGGGTCGCACGGTCCAGGCAACGCCCCCCAGGAGGAACACTTACACTCCTCGCATCGACCACCAGGCATCCGGGGGTTGCCGTGGTAACCAGTGGAACACCTGGACAACAGGAAGAAAACAAGGCGTTTCTTACAGGAGCTTAATGGCAACGCTGACATTTATTATTATTTAATTATTATTATTATTGTTTTTTTTTAATGCTGACATTTAATGTTCAAGGAAGTCCCCATGTCGACACCCACCAGGCAAAAAAAGGCTTCGCTACACATCTTAAAATAAGGTCTGAAAGCTGCCATATCCCATTTATTAATAATAATAATTCATTCATTCATTTTCTACCGCTTTTTCCTCACGAGGGTCGCGGGGGTGCTGGAGCCTATCCCAGCTGTCTTCGGGCAAGAGGCGGGGTACACCCTGGACTGGTGGCCAGCCAATCACAGGGCACATATAGACAAACAACCATTCACACTCACATTCATACCTATGGACAATTTGGAGTCGCCAATTAACCTAGCATGTTTTTGGAATGTGGGAGGAAACCGGAGTAAAACCCACGCATGCACGGGGGGAAACATGCAAACTCCACACAGAGATGCCCGAGGGTGGAATTGAACCCGGGTCTCCTAGCTGTGAGGTCTGCGCGCTAACCACTACACCGCCGTGCCGCCTACATTTATTATTATTATTATTAGATTTTTTTTTTCAATGCTGACATTTAATGTTCAAGGAAGTCCCCATGTCGACACCCACCAGGAAAAAAAGGCTTTGCTACACATTTTAAAATAAGGTCCGAAAGCTGCCATATCCCATTTATTACATGGACTGTACCACTATGACTCACACAGGCACAATAATAATAATAATAATAATAATACAGAAAGAATTATAATATGTTATTGTTGCTGACCTGTCACAGTATTTTCCCTCGTATCCCTCAGGACAGGCCGTGCATCTGTAGTCGTCGAAGCCGTCAGCTACGCACAAAGGACTAAAACTACACAAAGACATTTCACATCATCAGTGTAGAAAATTAATTCGGTAACGCTATTTCAGCATCGACAATATTTCCTCAAAGTGTGGCGGGGGGATGTTTATTGATTCTACAGCAGGGAGAAGAAGGCTCACAGCCATGGACGTGCTAACCACATTAGCACCCTGCTATTGCGTGATTGTTATTAAAATGAATGAGGCAAATTGAATAGAATCATTAAGCTAAAGTGTAATGTCACAGGCTAAGGCATTGCAAGCGTCTACCACAGCATGTATACAGTATTTACACAAAGACCATGTAGTTTGGAAGGAAGACAGCATGTACTTGTTTCCAGGGTAGGTGAGGGGGCAGGCGCAAGGTTTGCAGTCATCAGGGGATCCTCGGACCACGCCGTAGAATCCTGGAGCACAACGCTCGCAATGATCGCCCTCCGTGTTGTCTTGGCAGTACTTTATAGCACCCACACACACAAAAAACAGAATATTACCCTATTTTGTCGACTAAACGTACATAAGTCGCACTTTGTTTATAGTTACCATATTTCCTGGACTATAAGTCGCTGCGGAGTATAAATCGCACAAGGCCAAAAATGCATAATTAGGTAGAAAAAATCATACATAAGTCACACTGGAATATAAATCGCATTTTTTGCGAGTACCGTATTTTCTAGACTATAAGTTGCTCCGGAGTATAAATCGCGCAAGGCCAAAAATGCACAATTAGGTCAAAAAAACATACATAAGTCGCACTGGAGTATAAGTCGCACAATGCCAAAAATGCATAATTAGATGGAAAAAAAACATACATAAGTTGCACTGGAGTATAAATCGCTTTTTTTGTGAGTACCGTATTTTCTAGAGTGTAAGTCGCTCCGGAATATAAATCGCACAAGGCCAAAAATGCATAATAAGGTAAAAAAAACATACATAAGTCACACTGGAGTAAAAGTCGCACAAGGCCAAAAATGCATAATTAGGTAGAAAAAGACATACATAGGTCGCACTGGAGTATAAATCGCATTTTTTGCAAGTACCGTATTTTCTAGACTATAAGTCGCTCTGGAGTATAAGTCGCACAAGGCCAAAAATGCATAATTAGGTAGAAAAAACATACATAAGTCGCACCAGGCCAAAAATGCATAATTAGGTAGAAAAAAAACATACATAAGTCGCACTAGAGTATAAGTCGCACTTTTTGCGGGTACCGTATTTTCTGGACTATAAGTTGCTCCGGAGTATAAGTCGCACCATGCCAAAAATACATAATTAGGTAGAAAAAAACATATATAAGTCGCACTGGAGTATAAGCCGCACAAGGCCAAAAATGCATAATTAGGTAGAAAAAAACATACATAAGTCGCAGTGGAGTATAAATTGCATCTTTGAGAGTACCGTATTTTGTAGACTATAAGTCGCTCCGGAGTATAAATCGCACAAGGTCAAAAATGCATAATTAGGTATAAAAAACATATATAAGTCGCAGTGGAGTATAAGCCACACAAGGCCAAAAATGCATAATTCGGTAGAAAAAACATACATAAGTTGCACTGGAGTATAAGTGGCATTTTTTGCGGGTAATTTATTTTCCAAAATACTTAACCAAAAGAGACATTACGTCCTCTTGGAAGGCAAGTTCTACCAATAAAAGAATAGAGAACAGGCTGAATAGGTGTAAGATATGCTAACACAATGGTTATTCAGCTACACAAAAAATAAACATAAACAGAAAAGGTGTCCAGTGTTTATGGAACATAAACACTTTTTTCATTTATAAGTCGCTCTGGAGTATAAGTCGCAGGAACAGCCAACCTATGAAAAAAAAGTGAGACTTATAGTCCGGAAAATACGGTAGTTTAGCTGGTCCTGCAACTTGTAGTCAGGCGCAATTTATAGTATATCAAAATATCTCAACGTGTTTTTAATTTTAATTTCGATGCTGGCTGCAAAATAGATGAGAGACAAGAGCAGGTCTTTGAATGAGAGGTACCATTTAAGAAAACCACAGATCAATACAACCTGAACAGATGTCATCAAGAGAAAACGTCTGACTATTCATGCTGAAATGTGACTTAATATAAATAACAACTTATCATCTTCTTCAATGAAGGACAAATTTAGATGTCTAGACACACAAAGTTATTTGAATCAGGTGATAAATAAGGAGGACTTGTTTTGGAGCCAAGAGGCTTATAATCTTGGAGCAGATTATTATAGGAAGTTTGTGTAACACTAATAGTAATAATATAATAATAATTAGTAAATAAAAACTAATAATAAGTAGTAAAATCAGATGGAATAATGGCCATAAAACATATAATACGTACAATAAACAATCATATTTTTCTTACATTATTCATACTGACTGACATGAAGGAGTCTGCCACTGCCACAGTGATGGGTGGGATTAGATCGAGAGCTCGATGAACCTATTTACCGGTAACTTGCTTTTTTTTGGACTCACTGTCTTATTATGTTAATTTAGCCTATTGATCCTCTCAGGTATGTTTGATCTGATATTGGGCACCATGAACGTAGCAGACATCTGTTCAGCTTGATGTTCTGTGTGCTATTCTTCATCCTGAATTTTGTGAAACAAATTTCGGGAGTGGTGATCTAACTGTCATTATATTTTGAATAGCTTACTTTCATGAGGAGTTATGATCTCATAAACCATACCCAGAAGGATTATACACAAAATGCATATTTGTGTTATTTACCGGTGAGGTGTTAGGTGTTCCTAATATTGTGGTTTTCATCCAAACACCACCCCCCCCGCCCAGGCTCACTTTCTACGTGGCTGCTTTGTTTGTTGAAATAAGAACTTCAATCAGTTGTAACAGGAAGTAGCCTCTAAACGAGGCAAGTCATTTCCATTAACTTCCTGTGTTCCTCGTTACTGCTAATTATCTCAGAAACAAACTCGTTTAGCGTTTTCAATTTGGCCAACTCGGTTAGAAAATGGTAATGACGCTGTTATGGAAAAGCACAATGAAATTGAGCAAAGGAAAAAATGGCTGTGGGGCACAAGAGAGATTTTTGTTTTGGAAATAGCAAAAAGAAGGAAAAACAAGGATGATAACAAGGCCAGTAAAAGTACATTTGGGATGGAGAAAAGGGATGTTTTTAGTTAGTCTTTTGTGCAAGACTATGTACATTCTGGACTGGTCAGCTGGGTAGTATAAATTAATTAAGAACATCGAACTAACGAGTTATTTAGTTCACATTTTGCACTTCATTATGTCCCCAAAAGACGGTGCGCCAATGAAAAGGAAAGCCATCAGCGTGGAAGTGAAAATAAGCATAGTAAGAGAGGAAAAACGCCTACCAAGATGAGTCGTCTGCTCGACTGTCGTGTTCATGATGACAAATAAAGGTTATTCATTCATTCATTCATTCATTCATTCATTCATTCATTCATTCATTCATTCATTCATTCATTCATTCATTTTCTACCGCTTTTTCTCACGAGGGTCGCGGGGGGTGCTGGAGCCTATCCCAGCTGTCTTCGGGCGAGAGGCGGGGTACACCCTGGACTGTTGGCCAGCCAATCACAGGGCACATATAGACAAACAACCATTCACACTCACATTCATACCTATGGACAATTTGGAGTGGCCAATTAACCTAGCATGTTTTTGGAATGTGGGAGGAAACCGGAGTACCTGGAGAAAACCCACCCATGCACGGGGAGAACGCGCAAACTCCACACAGAGATGGCCGAGGGTGGGATTGAACCCAGGTCTCCTAGCTGTGAGGTTTGCACGCTAACCACTCGACCGCCGTGCAGCCCCAAATAAAGGTTACTGAATGCTAATTAATGCTATAGGGGTCATGGATTCCGTGCGCTGTTACAAAGTCATCTGGGAGAAAAGGAGGTCATCGTTCCAAACTAACCCGGGACGATATTTAATCTTTTCATTGCTGCATTTGTGTTCTGTGTACAGTGTAGTACAAGGTATAAGTTAAGCAACTTATGCACACTCTTTATGAGGGTAATGACTATTGTTATTGTTGCTGTTTACACTTTGACTTCATTTTGTGTCCAAATGAAGTTGCATCTCCTCTTCGCTTGAAGTCGCTTTGGGCCACGTTCAGGAGAGGAGACATTATATGAAATATGAATACGCCAGGCTTGTTAATTACGGCAAGGCTAATTAAACTTCCTTTCTGTGTCTCTTCCAGAAGCTACCTGGCATATGTCGGCATGATGCTTCTCACGACGGAGCGTCGCCTCACTCTCGCTCACGTACACACACACACACATGTGGAACTCTACCTGGCATATGGACGTGTCAGGGTCACAGGTGGTTGAGTGGCTGCTGCACTGGCATTGAACACAGCTGCCCATGCCCGCAGCAGTGGGAGCTCTGGAGGCTGGAACAGATGAATGCGAGCCACTGCGGAGACGGTAGAAGCCCGCTGCACACTCCTGACCAGATGAAGCAGAGCCAGATAACATGAAAAGGTTTAATAAAGCGGCGGCGGGAGATATGCAAGGCCCTATCAGATCTTTTATTTTTTATGTGAACATGTATTCCCACAATCATAATAAAACGGGAATGATAATGGAAGCCACACAGAGCGGCAACAACAGCACTCATGGACTCATAATTATCCCAAATTGCTATTTCTCAAGGCGACTGTTGACCTCGCTCTTTCACACACATACAGCCAATTAAGGGTTATTCCCCTCAGTAACTTTTCAACACACACACACACACACACACACAAGAAAGGTAACTCTCCCTACCTTGTGTGTTCAGCAATAATTAATGAAGTCCATTTAAAAAGCCATCTGCTCCCTCTGCTAGCGCTAAACGCTCGTTTTAGAAATACTTTAATAACGACAGCAGCTACAAATAGGATGCCCATCTGTTGGCAAACAAAAAAAACTTTCTTAAGTTTCGCTACTCTTTATTATTTGCCTTCCGTTTGGCACTCTGTCAAGCAATCAAGATGGATGGTCGGCTGCACTCTGAGTAACCAGCAGCAGAGTAATACAGTTGGAAGAAAAAAAAAACAAAAAAAAAAACCCAAACATAGTTACAAGTTTTGCCGGCAAGGCTAAATTGACGACTCCGAGGTTCCATCACCTTGTGGAATTGGAGCTGTTGCTTCTGTGCATCATAACCTCTTTCTCAAAAAATTCTCATTAAAACTAAAGATTGGCTCACTCCGCTTTCTGTGGCTTAAGAGCTGAAGGTGAATTGCTTTGACAAAAATGACAATGGAGTAGAGGAGACGCACAGAAAGGTCGAAATCCTCAGCTCAGCAAAGCAAAATAAAGTCGGCGGTATCACTTGGTCATTCTGTTGAGCTGCAGAATTACTAGCATGTGTGCAAGTATGTGTACATGTTTTGGAGGTGCAGCAGCTTGAGAAAAATAAAGAAAACCTAACCCAAAATCGGTTAATCTACGTTCCTCCCCTCACCTACGGTCATGAGTTTTCGGTGGTGACGGAATGGAGAAGATCGTGGGTACAAATGGCTGAAATTAGTTTTTCTCCCTTAGAGATAAGGTGACAAGGACAGTCATCCGGGAACAACCCGGAGTAGAACCGGGATCCAGACCCAGGACATGAGAGTATGTCTGGGAACACCTCAAGATCTGCTAGGACATTCATTCATTCATTCATTCATTTTCTACCGCTTATCCTCATGAGGGCCGCAGGGGGTGCTGGAGCCTATCCCAGCTGACTTCGGGCGAGAGGCGGGGTACACCCTGGACTGGTGGCCAGCCAATCACAGGGCACATATAGACAAACAACCATTCACACTCACATTCATACCTATGGACAATTTGGAGTCGCTAATTAACCTAGCATGTTTTTGGAAAAACATTTTTGGAACTCCACACAGAGATGGAATTGAAGTCGGGTCTCCTAGCTGTGTGCCCTGCGCGCTAACCACTCATCCGCCATGCAGATATGGCTACTATATTGGGTAATACATGTGTAAAGGTGACGTCCCCTGGGAAATGGATGGATGTGTAGCTACCCAGCATGCCTTTTGGGTTCTACATTTGAATAAAATAGGATTATTTTGCATATAGATTAGTGTGTAAATGATACCCGCGTCATGCGTGTGCTGTGGTGATATCGTGTGCTCCACATGTTACATTTTGTGTTACTTTTGGTTTGATGCTTTGCTTTTCTATTATGATGGCATACCAGAGGGGTCATTTAAATGTTCAAAACCCTTACTTAGTGTCTTAACTGGCGTTAAGAACATGTGTGTTTGTTTGGGTTGGTTGTGAACGCACCTCACAGGACAGTCCAGAATATCCACTTGGGCAGGCACACTTTTCGATTTGATTGGCTTTCTCACTCTCCTTGGTGGGGGTGCCTTCTTCCGCCACAGTCAGACTGATCTCTGAAATACTAAGACGAGATAATACATGTTCTTTATTATTTATTCTAAATTATTTGTACAAATTACTGTTTACGCTGTACATTGTTCATATTTGATGTCATCTATTTATTCTCCACATTAGTATTTATTATTATTTGGGAGCCAGGCAACAACATTTCGTTGGTAATTTCACTGCTGTGTTATTGTGCAGTGAAATAAAGAAAGTCCATCCATCCATATACCCATTCATCCATCCATCCATATACCCATCCATCCATCCATATACCCATTCATCCATCCATCCATATACCCATCCATCCATCCATATACCCATCCATCTATCCTTCCATCCATATACCCATCCATCTATCCTTCCATCCATATACCCATCCATCTATCCATCCATCCATATACCCATCCATCTATCCTTCCATCCATATACCCATCCATCTATCCTTCCATCCATATACCCATCCATCTATCCATCCACCCATATACCCATCCATCTATCCATCCATCCATATACCCATCCATCTATCCTTCCATCCATATACCCATCCATCTATCCTTCCATCCATATACCCATCCATCCATCCATCCATATACCCATCCATCCATCCATATACCCATCCATCTATCCTTCCATCCATATACCCATCCATCCATCCATCCATCCATCCATCCATATACCCATCCATCCATCCATATACCCATCCATCCATCCATCCACCCATATACCCATATACCCATCCATCCATCCACCCATATACCCATCCATCTATCCATCCACCCATATACCCATCCATCCATCCATCCATATACCCATCCATCCATCCACCCATATACCCATCCATCCATCCATATACCCATCCATCCATCCATATACCCATCCATCCATCCATATACCCATCCATCCACCACCCATCCATCCATCCATGTAGTTGTGTTTGTGATCTGTATGCATTTTACCGGCTGTGTCTCATCTGGTTGCCATGGGACGCCTTAATGAGGACATAATCCACGTAGAACAAAACGTCCATGAAGTCCTGGCGCGTCATGAAGCGTCCATCGGCATGCTTCCATTCGTGCTGTATATGCAATTATATATACAAAAAAACATGTACACCAAAGTCCCATCCAAAATGGATTTTCCATACATGTGGAGGTGGTGATGATAATCTCAATGTACCTCAGTCATGTCAATCTCATGGCGTGTGAGCTGCCCAATCTGGAGTCCCGCTACGTGGCGTGTCATCACGATGCTGTGGTTAGGGCCGCCCTTAACGATGATCTGAGGCTCGTACGAAGAGGGACCAGTTTCATCTCTGGCCTCATAGTAGACCGCATATTTCAACTTTCCACCGTATGCTGTGATCTAATAGAATAGAAGCACATGCAGAGCTCATCAATGATCTTAAGACTACTTTTATGAGAAATGAGAAGGAAATAACAACCAGCCTACCATGGAGCCTCTGAACTGTTGCGGTAGTTTCCAATAATACGGCTCGGAAAGAACTGTGGTGACCAGCTCGGAGTGGGCGAGGATCTCAGGGTGCTGGAAGGTCACTCCGGTTCTCGTCTCGACGATGTTAGATTTATCCACCAGGGGGAGCACCGTCTGCTCAGGTCTCAGCGTTAACTACAGTAGAAGGAACACTTCATGTTTAAGTATGTAGAAGAGAAACACCTTTACAGCATCATTAAGGGCATTTTCAGATGGTCCATGTTCAAATTTTTTATAAATAAATAATTTTTTTATAAATAAATAAAAATACAATTTATAAAAATGTTTTTATAAATAAATAAAAATAAAATTTAAAAAATAATTTTTGTATAAATAAATAAAAATAAAATTTTAAAAATAATGTTTTATAAATAAATAAAAATGAAATGTATAAAGAATTTTTTTATAAATAAATAAAAATAAAATTTATAAAATATTTTTTTATAAATAAACAAAAGCAAATAAATAATGAAATAATTTATTTATAAATAATAGAAAAGAGGTACAAAAATGACATTAAAAACAAAAATAAAATGTATAAAAATAATTTTTGTATAAATAAATAAAAATATAATGTATAAAACAATTTTTCATAAATAAATAAAAATTAAATGTATAAAAATACGTTTTTTATAAATAAATAAAAACAAATAAATAAATAAAATATTTTATTTATAAATAATAAGAAAAAGAGGTACAAAAATGACATTAAAAACAACAGCAATCACAAAAGTGATGAAGATATATACTTTAAAATATATAATTCCGCTCAATGCAGCACTGTCCCACAGGCTAAAAAAAACACTGAAGTAGTATATGTTTGCCCCAAAATCCCACACAATAACGACTACATTTAATAATATGCAAGGTGAAAGTAATATAAACGTGGAAGCGTTTGCAAGAGCAGTAACCGTTAGTGTCAGTCGGTCCATCGCTGTCTGATGTGTGAATAATATTTGAGTTATTACCGAGACTCTGGATTAAATCAAAGTGCTTTTCATCCTCCGAGTCCCCCGTTTTATTTGTTTTCATTTCATCGCTCCACGAATAATATCAGTGGTTCATCATTGACTGTGCGATACGGTTGAATGGAGTGATTTTAAAAATAGATTCATCAGCCGGGGCTGAGATTATTATTTTTTTTTTTTATGTGACTGTAGTGTTGATGTGCAGGGTATTGTTAATGAGTGCATTTGGTTGGAAAGAAAGGATGGGGACTCTATTAAGGTGATACAGCAAAGACGTGGTGTCAAATAAGAAAGAAATACAATCACATGTAGGAGATTGCTTATTTCAGTCAACATGACTTCAATAGCAAACATTTACATAGCATGCTCGGTTATGCTTATATTGATATGAATGTACTCCTTTAAAAATTGAACCAGCTCTAATAGACACATGCATCATTTCATAACCGTGTGCATCATCCTCTTGGTTATAGATAATCAAGACCAGCTCATCAAGCAAACCCAGCCATCATCATCATCGTCGTCGTCACTTACAGCCGCATCTTGACATATAAAGTATCGATCTATCAATCTATTTAGGGTGTTTTGACAACCCACCATGTCCCCTCCTGCCACCCTAAACACGGTTAAGCAAAACATCGGTTCACCCACATAAAAGTTGATTGTCGTGATTTTGTGCTTAAAGAGTGAATACGCACTTGAGAGTAACGGTATTTGTGTACTCACCCACATCCTGATGAGTCCCTGTGCCTCAATACAGGATTGTGTCAGGCCGTAACAGTAACATTTACTGCAGCCCAGTGGATTTCGTACAGACAACCCGAATGTGTCGAGCTTGCAGCGGTCACAGTTGTCCCCTATTACATTTTCCTTAAAAACAAACACATAAGTATACATGTAAATAAAGCTTCTCATTTCTTCTCTAAGGCTGCACGGTGGTCAAGTGGTTAGCATACAGGCCTCACAGCTAGGAGACCCGAGTTCAATTCCACTCTCGGCCATCTTTGTGTGGAGTTTGCATGTTCTCCCCGTGCATGCGTGGGTTTTCTACGGGTACTTTCCAAAAACATGCTAGGCTAATTAGCGACTCCAAATTGTCCATAGGTATGAATGTGAGTGTGAATGGTTGTTTGTCTATATGTGCCCTGTGATTGGCTGGCCACCAGTCCAGGGTTTACCCCGCCTCTTGACCGAAGACAGCTGGGATAGGCTCCAGCACCCCCCGCAACCCTCGCGAGGAAAAAGCGGTAGAAAATGAATGAATGAATGAATTTCTTCTCTAAGGCTGCACGGTGGACAAGTGGTTAGCATTCAGGCCTCACAGCTAGGAGACCCGAGTTCAATTCCACTCTCTGCCATCTCTGTGTGGGTACTTTTGGGGACTTTCCAAAAACATGCTAGGCTAATTAGCGACTCCAAATTGTCCATAGGTATGAATGTGAGTGTGAATGGTTGTTTGTCTATATGTGCCCTGTGATTGGCTGGCCACCAGTCAAGGGTTTACCCCGCCTCTTGACCGAAGACAGCTGGGATAGGCTCCAGCACCCAGCACAAATGAATGAATGAATTTCTTCTCTATGGTACATACGGAAAATGCCTCCCATTATCATTGAGATACACGTACAAGTACAATCCTACACAAGGTGATATATTTTATGTACCTTGCAGCTGCACTTCCCAGTTCGATCTGCACAGGCACAAACTCCTCTATCCAGGTCGCACGTCTCGCTGTCCGATCCTAAGATGCTACACGTGCAGGCGGTGCACTGTGGAGAATGGAACATAGACGCGATTAACTCAGCTCACATCCACTTGAATACCAACATTGGTTGTCATCTCATGAAGCAACTGGCTAGCAAAGGCTAGCATTTGAACACATTAATGGTATATTGTAGTTTACCTGAGGGAAGTCTCTGTAGCCCAGCTTACATTCATTACATTTCTCTCCTCGGAAGGAGTCATGGCAAAGACAGCAGCCTGTGTTGATGTTGCACTGCTGGGTCACCGAGCCCACCACACTGCAGCCACACTCCTGCACACAAACAGCACGATTACCAGGTAACCACTCCGGGTACTCCCGTTTCCTCCCACATTCCAAAAACATGCTAGGTTAATTGGCCACTCCAAATTGTCCATAGGTATGAATGTGAGTGTGAATGGTTGTTTGTCTATATGTGCCCTGTGATTGGCTGGCAACCAGTCCAGGGTGTACCCCGGACAGCTGGGATAGGCTCCAGCATGAAAATAAAAAAAAGGTAATGAAAACATTAAAATCGGTGGTGACTTTTGCACAGCTCCTTGCTCACCTTGCACCCGGTCATGATATCATGGCCCCAGTGGTTGGGGGCGCAGCGGTCGCACCTCTCGCCAACCGTGTTTGGAGGACAGATGCACTGTCCCGTGTTGGCGTCACAGTTATTTCCCACATGGCTGCAGAGACACGCTGGAACACAGCAGAGGGCAAAAATGAGGGCCTAACATCTAATAATACTTATTTTTCTCCTTATATTATAAGTACAATTATAAGTAAAATCAGAAATATATGTAAGTACTGGATGTCAAGTTTTATAGAAAAAAAACAGAATTGGGAAATAAGGTTTCCGTTGTGGAGCTACTGTAAGTTATTTACTATTTTACTATTAATAGATGATGACGTATAGTAAGACATTTTTTCGGACATGATTTATAGGAAAGTATTTTTTCGGACATGATGGATAGACGTTTTTTCGGACATGACGTATAATAAGACCTTTTTTTTGGACATGATGTATAGTAAAGTATTTTTTCGGACATGATGATAGTAAGGTATTTTTTTGGACGTGATTTATAGTAAGATGTTTTTTTCGGACATGATGTATCGTAAAGTATTTTTTCGGACATGATGTATCGTAAAGTATTTTTTCGGATATGATGTATCGTAAAGTATTTTTTTGGATATGATGTATCGTAAAGTTTTTTTTCGGACATGATGTATCGTAAAGTATTTTTTCGGACATGATGGATAGACCTTTTTTCGGACATGACGTATATAAGACCTTTTTTTGGACATGATGTATAGTAAGGTATTTTTTCGGACATGATGATAGTAAGGTGTTTTTTCGGACGGGATTTATAGTAAGACGTTTTTTTCGGACATGTTGTATAATAAAGTATTTTTTCGGACATGATGTATCGTAAAGTCTTTTTTCGGACATGATGGATAATAAGACCTTTTTTTGGACATGATGTACAGTAAAGTATTTTTTCGGACATGATGATAGTAAGGTATTATTTCGGACATGATGTATCCTAAAGTATTTTTCCGGTCATGATGGATAGACCTTTTTTCGGACGTATGACGTATAATAAGACCTTTTTTTGGACATGATGTACAGTAAAGTATTTTTTCGGACATGATGATAGTAAGGTATTATTTCGGACATGATGTATCGTAATGTATTTTTTCGGACATGATGTATCCTAAAGTATTTTTCCGGTCATGATGGATAGACCTTTTTTCGGACGTATGACGTATAATAAGACCATTTTTTGGACATGATGTATAGTAAGGTATTTTTTCGGACATGATGTATAGTAAGGTATTTTTTCGGACATGATGTATCCTAAAGTATTTTTCCGGTCATGATGGATAGACCTTTTTTCGGACGTATGACGTATAATAAGACCATTTTTTGGACATGATGTATAGTAAGGTATTTTTTTGGACATGATGTATAGTAAGGTATTTTTTCGAATATAATGTATAGTAAAGTATTTTTTCAGACATGATGTATAGTAAGGTATGTTTTCGGACATGATGCTTATAGTAAGTGTTTTTTACTGATTTTTTTCAACTTGCTTCTAATGCACTTTACTGGTCAAAAACCCAGTGGAAACCTGACACACACTCAACAGGAGCCTGAGAAGCATCCAAAAATGGCATAAATTGGCGGTGTTTGAGGGCGGTGATGACAAAAAAAAGGGGGTTAGTATGTCATTTTGTATGTACTGATGTACATTAAATAATACATGATAATATCCATGATATCTGTTTCAGTTTTTAATATTTTCTGCCAATCTCCCAGGCTAGAAGATATTTAAATTCTGTCTCCAGTAAAATAGCTGTAACATTAAATAAACACTAACGGCCTATTAATCCCCCCCCCCCCCCAAAAAAAAAAAATATTAAAGACCAGCCAAAGAAAATAAATCCCAAGCTTGTGATTGGTTTTGACGGTGTGACTAAGCAAGCTGCGTTTGTTCCTGCCTGTTCTTGGCCGTCAACGGTGGTTGGCATCCCTGACATATTGCATAAGGAGATATGAAGGGGGAGCTATTCATATAGCCGTCACTCTTAATCCTCATTTTAGGCAGCATAAACAAAGTTTGAGACACCTGCTGCCTGCAGTGCCGACTATTTAGGGTGGATGATTCACACATGTGAACATCTCACATATAAACAGCAAAAATAATGACAGACGCTAGAAATAGTCTGAACACAGTCTGGGTAGTGAAGCACAACCCATGTTTAACCCTTTCACTGTTGAAGTGGGAGTGGGACAAAATATTGATACTACATTGGATTGTTTAAATATCATTTTCTGGACTATAAGTCACTCTGGAGTATAAGTAGTAGAAGTATTTCTATAATGCCTCATATTAACTCACTGGCAAGATATCATAATATATAGACTGGTCATATATTTCATCTCATTTCATATTATCTGCAAACTGTATTTGGATATAACTCTGGGTCAAACTGTTTATAGCTGTTTATTTTTTTATATTGTGTATTTTGTACTTTGTACTGCTTAACTGAAAAATAAACATGAACAGAAAAGGTGTCCAGTGTTTATGGAACATAAACTTTTTTTTTCATTTATAAGTCGCTCTGGAGTATAAGTCGCAGGAACAGCCAACCTATGACAAAAAAGTGCAATTTAAAGTCCGTAAAATACGGTATATGCAGATTTTGGCATAAAAATAAGATATTGGTATAATTTGTTTCTGTCTATAAATTATGCATTTTCAAGCATAAAGAAAGAAACACAATGAAAGACATGTAATATTTCAAATTGGTCACTAGGTGTCAGTAAAGTTACATTAGCCACAGCAACAAGCTCGGAATAAAAAAAAGGTATTTCCTCTTCTTATTATGTCTACTATGTTGGGTAATACAAGTATAACGGTGACTATAGGGGTGTTATTTTATCTCGAGGGCTCCAATAGTATTAAAACTGTTTTTAAAAGGTGGTGTATTTTTCTATGAAAATATTCCATTCACCTGAGTTCAATTCCACCCTCGGCCATCTCTGTGTGGAGTTTGCATGTTTTTTGTCCGGGTACTCCGGTTTCCTCCCACATTCCAAAAACATGCTAGGTTAATTGGTGACTCCAAATTGTCCATAGGTATGAATGTGAGTGTGAATGGTTGTTTGTCTATATGTGCCCTGTGATTGGCTGGCCACCCTCGTGAGGATAAGTGGGAGAAAATAAATGAATGAATTAATGGTTTGGTTTTCTAACAATTTGACATTTAAAGTGAACTTTGAAAAAAAAGTGCGACTTATAGTCCGGAAAATATGTTCTTTTTCATTTGAATCCACTCTTGTATTTTTCAAATTCAACATCAAAACTTGAATTTTCATATTCAAATTGCATGTTTTGTCCCCATCCCATTGTGTGTGTATCTGCTTACGTGTGCAGCCCCCCTCCTGGAAGTTGAAGAATCCCCTCGAGCAGCGGTCACATTTCGGTCCGGTGACACCCGGCTGACACCGACACTGACCGTTTTCGTCGCAGTCAAACGATTTGGAGCCAAAGGAGTTACAGTGACACGGCACGCAGCGGCCAAATGTGGCGATGCCGTGTGTCTGAGGCTGGAGACACGAAGGAACAGACAAGGTGAGAGGGGTCGGCGAGTGAGGGGGGGGGCATCCAAACTATTTAAAGGGTAACGCTCATGTGTCAGCATGTTCAAACAGCAGGCAGTTTGGGGTTATCAGGCTATGAACTGAAACCAGTCAACTGCATCAATTAAATCAATTAATCAAAACAATCAATCAATTAAATCAAACATAAGTAAAGTAAAATTAATGGAAAAAACCCAAATTTTTAGTCCGGACTTCACAGCAGGTTTTCATGCACGGAGTCGTCCCCGTCACACCACACGCCCATGCTCCACGCCATCATTCCCGTGCATTTTTTTTTTTTTTTTTACCCCTGTAATCGGCCTGTAAGCCCCCCTGGGGCAACCCCCCATGCGAGAAGGCCCGCCCCATCTCTGCTGCACTGTCTCCACGGGGACGCGTTCCACTGGGCGTCGCGTCTCCCGTCTCTCGTAACCTCGCTGACGCTGGTCGCATCGCCGGCCGGCGAAGCCCGGCCGACACATACAGCGGCCCTCAGCGTCACAACGTTGAGAGATGGAACCAAAATGGCTACAGCGACAGGCGGTGCAGTCCTGACGAGCCGCATCCCACCACCAATTAGGCTGGACCAATCACAACACAGATTACAGTTTAGAGTTTGGGTCTCAAATTTTAATACAAACTTTAATATCGTGATGATCATGGACCCGTATCAAACCTTGTTTATTAAAGTTCATAAACAACAAACAGAGCTGTCCTATCTAGTCTTATTGGTGTGTCCCTTCTAGTGTTTCAGCCTGATGAACCCTGCTTGGATGAGAGGCGGACAACCTGAACAATCCAGTTGGGATGGATTCACTAGCCACGTCTACATGGACCCAAATATTACAATTGCATTCGGGTTATTTGCTCAAACGGAAAGAATGTAACCTCATTCCGAAAGAAAAGTGCCAAAATCTCAAACGGAAAGTTGTCAGACTGCGTTCTTCTTCGTGATGTTTTTCTTTTTCTGTTGTTTATTGGCGTTTGGCAAGCAGCTTTCGTGTGCATTAGCGCCATCTGTGGAACAGAATCTAAACCAGGGGTCTCAAACACGCGGTCCGCGGGCCAAATGTGGCCAGCTGGACACTAGTTTGAGGCCCCCGCCTTGATATGAAAGTTTAATGTTAGTGCGGCCCGCGCAAGTTTGATATGGATGCTGTATAGTATCATGTACCCAGAAAAAATTATTACGTTTGATTAATGTTCATGTTAAAGGTTAAATAACTGTTAATAGTTATCCTCCCTATCCGTGTGGAAGTGGTAAGTTTTTGGCTATTTAAATTTAAAGGAAATAACTTGAAGGCTACCGTTTAGGTCGCTAGCTCTCTAGTTTGCGAGTTAGCATGTGTCTCAAGACCCTGCAGTTGCGCAATATGTTGTAAATAAAAAGAGTATAAATGTGACTATAGTCGTGTTTTGTCATGTCTACAGGGCTCTAATAATGCTTTGTTCATTTTAATCTGAAAAAAATTATTTGTCTACCCACCAACTATATGTGGTTTCTTAAGTTTTTATTATTTGCCGTTTTATTATCATTATTATATTTATTTATTACTGATTGATTTTCTTTATTCTTGATTTGTTTATTTATTTTTCATCTTATTTTGTGCAGAAAAAATAAAATTAAAATATTTGAGAACAGTGGAATGTTTTATCAGAGCTTTTATTGTAGAAAATCAAAACCAAAGCACTGAAAAAGTTTGTATATTTTTCTGTTTTTAATAAATGCGTTTTTTTTTTTTTTTTTTGGGAAAACCTGATGCAACCCAGCCTTGCCCAGACCCTAGCTCCAGTGGCCCCCAGGTAAATTGAGTTTGAGACCCCTGATCTAAACCCTTCTATACGCCATTCACAAGTCCAGTTTTATTAAAAAAGAAAATATATATCTATATAAAACATGTCCTGAGTTTAATTATAAAATATTATCAAGATTGAATTTGATCTTTTCCTGTTTAAATTGATCCCGGGTGCGTTCTTTCAGCGCATGCTCAGATATGACGTAACACGCAGATCCAGACGTTCTTCGAGTTAAAAAAATGGAGGCGAGCAATCGGCACTGGACTGCTACGGAAAGTTTGTTTTTGATCCAAACTAAATTTCAAAACTGGAAAAAAAAACTGTCAATACGGAGTTATTCCGACAAGTGAAAGAAAAACTCTAGGAAGTCGGTATCACGTGATGTTGATGTTTACGTTTTACTGCGTATGCCCCATTGACTATTCTGGTTGATTATAGCGGCGCATGTAAACAAGAGATTGGAATATTCCTTTCCATGTATACCATTGCTTTTGGAAAGGTCATTCGGAAAGATTCCATTCGGAAAGAGAAAAACTCCTCATGTAAACGTGGCTACTGACCTCAGAGTACTGTACATTGCATCTATAAAAAATTAGCATTTTATATCAAAAATAAAATAGATTCTATACAGAAACAAACACACCGATTAGTGAGTTGGACCCTGAAGACATCGTACCAATACATAGTATATGTACAAGGACATGGATTTACTACAAATTCATGAAAAAAACATCCTGGAAAAGACTGGGAATGACAAGCGGTACACAAATACTAATTAAAATAAACGATGGTACGTCATAAAGGTAGAAGAAATAATCCTAAAACAGTGGCACAGGAAACTCAGCGGTATTAATAACGAGTGTCAAAACACTTACCATGCAGTCGTCACACTGCCGTCCAACCACGTTTTCTTTGCACAGGCACTGGCCGGTCTCCTTATTGCAGACTTCCGAGACGGAGCCATTAACGTGGCACTGACAGGCTGCGCCGGAGGAGAAGAGGAATATTTTGCATCAATTATGTGGATTTAAAGTGTTCACTTCACACTACTTTAAAGCACTTAAGGTGGTCTTCAGGATTAGTTGTTGACGTCCACTTTTATTATCCTTCTCGGCACAGTTCTCCCCCGTCAACGACATTCTCTAGGCTTTCCTTTATGCATCAAGGTTATAATTCCTTTTTGTCAAGTATTCTGTATGACGAATAAAAAAGGAATTATGTGCCAAACTGAACTATTCTGAAGCCAGGAGAAATAATTGTGCTGCGTTTAATGACTGATAGCAAATTGTGTATTAAATCCCATTTTAAGGCCAAATACTGTTCATTATTGATGGAACAGATTCCATTCAAAATAACTCATTCCATTTACCCTCAGTGTTGGATTGTAATTACTGTTTTTTTTTGTAATGCAGCCATGAATGTCTTTTTAATGCTGGTTACCAATGGTCACCCCAAAAATTTATCTCACCGTCAACTGTATTATAGCCTGTTATAGTTTTTGGTTTTTTTACATAGATCTGTCCATTTTTTTTTTTTTTCGACATTTACTTACTACTAAAGTACTTATAAAATTGCACTTCTGGTTGGATGCTAACTGCATTTTGTTGCCCTGTACCATTGACATAAGCAATAACAATAAAGTTGAATCTAATCTAATCTAATCTAATCTAAATTTAGCATGTCAGAATCTGCTTGATGTCTGTCAATCTGTGCTGTTATTTCAGTGACTGCTGATTCGTCGAAGGGCAAAACAGATTAGGATTTTTGTGCCTTGGTGGAGGAACCAGGTCACTAGGTTTTGAGGACGGGGGGGCTTAGCCCCCTGGAGATGTACAGAATATGAATGAATGTAGTAGACATTAGGAAATCAAAAAAATATATAAAATAAGGAACAAAAACCAGGATATAACTTTCCCACTTTTGGACAGATTTAGTAGAGATACTCAATTGTTTTAATCAGAAATTATTAATAAATGAATCATAGTGGTGGTCAAGTGGTTAGCACACAGGCCTCACAGCTAGGAGACCCCGAGTTCAATTCCACCCTCGGCCATCTCTTTGCATGTTCTCCCCGTCCGGGTACTCCGGTTTCCTCCCACATTCCAAAAACATGCTAGGTTAATTAGCGACTCCAAATTGTCCATAGGTATGAATGTGAGTGTGAATGGTTGTTTGTCTATATGTGCCCTGTGATTGGCTGGCCACCAGTCCAGGGTGTACCCCGCCTCTCGCCCCAAGACGGCTGGGATAGGCTCCAGCACCCTCCGTCACCCTCATGAGGATAGGTGGTAGAGGAAGGAAGGAAGGAAAGAAGGAAGAAAGGAGGGAAAGAAGGAAGGAAAGAAGGAAGAAAGGAAGAAAGGAAGGAAAGAAGGAAGGAAAGAAGGAAGGAAAGAAGGAAGGAAAGAAGGAAGGAAAGAAGGAAGGAAAGAAGGAAGGAAAGAAGGAAGGAAAGAAGGAAAGAAGGAAGGAAAGAAGGAAAGAAGGAAGGAAGAAAGGAAGGAAGGAAGAAAGGAAAGAAGGAAGGAAAGAAGGAAAGAAGGAAGGAAGAAAGGAAGGAAGGAAGGAAGAAAGGAAGGAAGGAAGGAAGGAAAGAAGGAAGGAAAGAAGGAAGGAAAGAAGGAAGGAAAGAAGGAAAGAAGGAAAGAAGGAAAGAAGGAAAGAAGGAAAGAAGGAAGGAAAGAAGGAAAGAAGGAAGGAAAGAAGGAAGGAAAGAAGGAAGGAAGGAAGGAAGGAAAGAAGGAAGGAAGGAAGGAAGGAAGGAAAGAAGGGAGGAAGAAAGGAAGGAAAGAAGGGAGGAAAGAAGGAAAGAAGGAAGGAAAGAGGGAAGGAAAGAAGGAAAGAAGGAAGGAAAGAAGGAAGGAAGGAAAGAAGGAAGGAAGGAAAGAAGGAAGGAAGGAAAGAAGGAAGGAAGGAAGGAAGGAAGGAAGGAAGGAAGGAAGGAAGGAAGGAAGGAAGGAAGGAAGGAAGGAAGGAAAGAAGAAAGGAAGGAAGGAAGGACGGATGGATAGATATACAAATAAAATGTATTATGATTATGATGATTACAATTACGATTATGATTTCAAATTTGCCAGTTTTTTTGTAAAAAAAAATCGATAATTTTTTTTACAAATCAATAAAAAATATCAAATTATGTGGGGGGCTTAAGAACAGCCCCCCTAAAATGCGCCTAATGACGCCACTGGGAGGAACCTTGTGTGTTTAAGTGAAAGTGAAGAACCACAAATACAAACCAAACACACGCAATTAAAAGCCCGGACATCACAGCGCCCATCTGGCGCATGAGGTTCTCACGCAGGAACAAAAACACAGCGCATCTTAAGAAATAAGGTGCTCACACGTGGACTCGCTCGTCTCCTGTTCCATGCAAAGCAGACAGAAGGACCAACCCGAGTGTGGGCTGAGAAAGTGAGGAGAAAATAAAAAAGGGCTCCAACAGATGTCCACACTCACACACAAAGAAATGAGGCATTTATGTATGTACCGGAGTACATGCATACACCTACTCATGTACATGAACACAGCACGGCAACCAGACAAGAAAACACACACATATAAACACTGTTTCACACACACACACACACACACACACACACACTCGCTCAAACAGTCTCTTGCCCCTCTCGCTGCACCCTTTGGGCGACCATCTGGACTCCATTCTGTCGGTTGCCACAATGCGAGCCTAAAATGTGGGCTTTTTCTGCTCTTATTATTTTTTTATGCATTTATTTATTGTATACAAAAATTTCGCATTCGAGCTGTCAATAAAACATTTTTCCAAAATGGATGTCGCTGTCAGCAGGAAGATGCTTTAACAAGAAGATGTTGTGTTACTGCATGTTATGTTAGTACAGTACTACATACTATATACCTGGAATAGTTTATTCATGTGGACTTTAAAGTATTTAATAACTTTGAGAGGCGTATTATAGTTTCCAGAGAAAGGGTGTCCAAAGTGTAGCCTTCGGGCCATTTGTGGCCCATGGCTGGTTGTTTTGTTGGCCCATGTCACATGGTAAAAAATATAATTAAAAGAAAAAAAGTCATAAAGTTGTCATACTATGAAGAAAAATAATGTGATTTTAGTAGAATAAAGTTACAATATTTTTTAAAAAGTGTGTTTATTTTTAAATAAGTTAAAATATTATGAGAAAAATGAATGAGAAAAAAAGAATAAGAATTTGGGGAGAATTTTGGTTGCGGAAAACGTTATGTTAAGAGAATAATGCCAAAATATTCTGATAATAAAGTCATAATTGCAGAAGAAAAAAAAATTGAAAAACTGTAATTTTTCGAAATAAAGTCAAAATATGAAGAGAAAAAAGCCGTATTCTAATAACAAATACCCGCATAAAAATGATGTCATTATTAGGGCTGTCAAATGAGTTAAATTTGTAATCAATCAATTAATTATTATTATTATTATTATTATTATTATTATTATTATTATTATTATTATTATTATTATTATTATTATTATTATTATTATTATTATTAATCATAATTTGCAACTACGTCTGAAATATGCCGGTGGTTGCAAATTGTTTCATAATTAATTTAAATATATAATCTGTGATTAAGGGCTGCACGGCGGTCTAGTGGTTAGCACTCAGGAGATCCGAGTTCAATTACAGCCTCGGCCATCTCTGTGTGGAGTTTGCATGTTCTCCCCGTGCATGCGTGGGTTTTCTCCGGGTACTCCGGTTTCCTCCCACATTCCAAAAACATGCTAGGTTAATTAGCGACTCCAAATTGTCCATAGGTATGAATGTGAGTGTGAATGGTTGTTTGTCTATATGTGCCCTGTGATTGGCTGGCCACCAGTCCAGGGTGTACCCCGCGTCTCGCCCGAAGACAGCTGGGATAGGCTCCAGCACCCCCGCGACCCTCGTGAGGATAAGCGGTAGAAAATGAATGAATGAATGAATCTGTGATTAATCTGATTAATAATTTATATCATTTGACAGGCCTCACATGGTTCCACATAGACACCCCCCTCCTAAGTCACTCGTAGAGTCCCACTAGCTGTGAGTATCACTACATAGCCACGCCGTGGGGGCCGGCCGATGGTTGCAATTTTCAGTCTGAAGTCCACAAGCGATGTGATGTGAGTCCTTAGAGCTTCCCCACTGATAACAAGAGTGGGGAGTAGTGGGAGATTGCTTGTGGAAGCAAACGACTTCCAAAGAAACTGCTTCTGAGCTCTCAGCTTCTAATAACGTTCATTTCCACTTGCGTGGTGACGGCTTTCCTTTTCTTTGGCGCACTTGGCTTGGGATGTAAAATAAGGTAACGGTAATGGTTTCAGGCCAATCACTGTGAGCAAATTACACAACACAATTCACAATTCTGCATATCCAATAAGATCCCATAAGGCTTTATTGATCGGTGGAGCATCTACGGAACCTTGCTTAACTGGACGGAAGGAACCGTTATTACATTATTGAATTACTACATATCCGTTCTTATCCTCAGAAGACCTTTCCTCATGTGAAAAATAGTCAAATGGTGATATTATTATCGAACCAACACACACACATCCTCATAATGCGTTTTCGAGGTACTTTGCCGTAATTAATTCCACTGTGCGTCTACCAGAAATGGCGTTGAATGTGAAGTTTGACATCAAAACAAACAAAAAGTACTGGATTTTTGCAGCATATTGGAAGGCAAATGGACTTGACCCGAACTCTGTGCACCACTCAATAAAATTCATTAAGACTTGGAGCGATAAGGAGAGGCAAAGAGACAGAAGGCGAGAGTTATTGTCTTTTAATAATTCCTGCTGGTCTTTTGTCATTTGCACGGGATCAATACCAACCCTCCATCTTCCAGACCAGAGCAGCCAATCAGCGATGCAGCGGTGCAATAGATCAGGCCGATTAATCAATAAGCATTTAGCCGGGTAGAGGGAAAACAGCTACAGAACAATGAACTATCAAACACGCATTAATAGTAAAAAGTCAGAGCGTCGAGCTGCCTTTGTGCTTTATCTGTCTCCTGATTGGACAGACCGTCTATCGCTCTTTGCAGGGTGTGAACTCTCGCCTTCTCTCTCGCTCGGCCATTCTACCTCGATTTGCACAGACAAGCACCTGCACATCTGGATCTGCACCCACGTCTTGGTCTCCCTTTGCACAGGTGGAGTTTGTGTTCTCACTCTTAACGCATCTGGCAACCAGCGGGCCGCTCCGACATCACACCTTTACTGATTGCACAGCTGCTGGCTAATATTCCTTATTTCTAAAATCACAAATACTTCAACTTGTTGATATAGTTAATCTTCAAACAGCTAAAATAATGCATAAGGCTAAAAATAACCAATTACCTAAAAATGTCATCCAATACTTGAAATATGATCTCAGGGAAGAAGTACATTTGAAACACTTCTATGCTAGAACTACGTTAAAAAGCCATTGCATTTCAGTATGTGGAATCAAACGATGGGATGGATTGAGTAAGACCCTCAAACAATGCACAACGATGAGCCAATTCAACAAACAATACAAGCAGTTGATGTTTGCTAAATACAAGGATGAAGAGTCTTGAACCAGTCATGATGTGCTATATATATCACTATATTGACACTTACTATGGTACCCATTATGGCATTGGATGGTCATATCACCTCCTACTTCGATATGTGAAAAATAAAAATAAAAATAAACTTAAACTATATTAGGAAAGCAGGAAGTGTACAAATGTAACAGTTACTGATTGTAAAAGTACCAGATGGAGGGGTAGGATTTAATAAGCTTTGCTTTTGATGGTTGAATGGTTTTGGATTTCTAATACGTGATTGTTCATGTTGGTTTAAATATAAATATCACCTCGTACTTACATGACAAAATTAAAATTGAAAAAAATAAAACAAAAAAAAAACCAAACTATATTAGGAAAGCAGGAAGTGAACAAATTACTGATTGTAAAAGTACCAGATGGAGGGGTAGGATTTAATAAGCTTTGCTTCTTCCTACTCCTTTTGGACATGTGGAACTGTGAACTGATTATGGGATGCATTCAATTGTAATCCGATGCATGTTCAAATGAAATTAAACCATTACCATATTCATACATATATAATATATATATATATATATATATATACACACACACATTACACCGAGCAACACAACACACACACACCACAACATGACCAGCACATACTCCTGTTTCAGCGCTCGGATGAAATATATCCGTTTCATAGAAGAGACCCTCTGGCGTGTTTTATGCTTGGATCACTTTTTGTAGTCTCATATGATGAATGTCAGCTCCACTCCACGATGAGCTGAAGCCTATCCCAGCTGACTTTGGGTGAGAAGCAGGGGTGCACCCTGGACCATTTGATTGAGTTTTATGAGTTGAACTTATCAAATATTTAAACTCAAACGCTTTTTTTCCCTCTACATTTAACTACATTTACTCGGAAATTTTAGGACCGGAGGCCCAACTTCCACGCTCATTTTAACTTCACCCAAGTCATAAATAAAACAAAGCTCTTCTATATGACAGGAACTTTGGAAAAATGCTGTCCTCTAAGATCCTCTATGATTGGGTTTCTATCATATTCTAAGGCAGTACTACAAAAACCTGTTAGTTGTGGACTAGACTAAATAGATTTGGTCCATGGCCCGCCTTAGGTGGGCCCAAACCCATTTTGGTTTGTTAGAAATCTCATTGGTTGCTTACTGAAGCTACAATTCCCATTCGGGATGTCCAGTACTGGGATGAAAATGACATATTTATTCATATTGCTATGTTTTTTCTGCTGTTATTGACAATGGATAAATTGGATAAGGATATCTGGTCAGGGTGTCTCCCAGACCCTTCCCTGGGGAGGACCCAGGATAGAAGGAAGGAAGTCTGGGCTTCCGTTCTTCGGGTCGCTGCCTAAGAACTGAGAATACTTGATGCATCAATTAGGGTTGCTGTCAACTAAAATATACTTATCACTGCCATAATCAGTGCAAAACGCTACAATATTAACACACGTTACAAAGCAAAGTGTATCGTATTTGGCGACAAACAGCAACAGCAGCAAAATCACCACTTGTTCTCAAACTAATGGCCTTCTGGACACAAGATGTCTTTTAGACTTTGGCAGCATCTGTTTTGTTGACAGCGCTCCAAGTGCTAAGTGCAAAAAAAAAAAAAAACACCCCCGGCCTGGTGATTTTTTTTTTTCCCTCCATCGCGATGATGGGGCTTTCAGGTGGAAATAGTTTTGAAAAACAGCAGGGCTCATTAGTGTCAGTTCCCTCACACGCACCAATCAAAATGTAGAGGCGACATCAACAGCGGGAGGCAGGAAACTGGGCCTGCTTGGCACTGATTGTTCAGTATTATGTTTAAAATGTCCATGTAGTGTTTCACAGCTGAGTACACCACCCACAAATCCAAAAAACATCATTGTATCTTCTTAAAGGGACAGTACTATAGAAATGGAACTGCGATGCTTAGAGGAGTCAGTGTACAGCTTGGACAGTAGCCTATATTTACTGTTCTGTGAAAATACGTCAACACTATGTATCGTTTAAAAAAACATAATTTTCTTCGCTCAATTGACCACAGCTCCCGAGTGCAGACAGCACTCATACGCTACCTGCATGCGTTGCTAGCTGTTTAGAAAATAATGCCTTTGTGTCAATTCATGTTCAGTGAATAGTAGTAAAAATAAACGGTTTCTGAAATATAAGGTGATTACCAACTTATATATTTATGTTTTATAGTTATATTTGTGTTACAGTGAAGAAAATAAGTATTTGAACACCCTGCTATTTTGCTATTTCTCCCACTTAGAAATCATGGAGGGGTCTGAAATTTTCATCGTAGGTGCATGTCCACTGTGAGAGAGATAAACTAAAAAGAAAAATCCAGAAATCACAATGCATGATTTTTTAACAATTTATTTGTGTGATACAGCTGCAAATAAGTATTTGAACACCTGAGAAAATGAATGTTAATATTTGGTACAGTAGCCTTTGTTTGCTATTACAGAGGTCAAACGTTTCCTGTAGTTTTTCACCAGGTTTGCACACACTGCAGGAGGGATCTTGGCCCACTCCTCCACACAGATCTTCTCTAGATCAGTCAGGTTTCTGGGCTGTCGCTGAGAAACACGGAGTTTGAGCTCCCTCCAAAGATTTTCGATTGGGTTCAGGTCTGGAGACTGGCTGGGCCATGCTAGAACCTTGATATGCTTCTTACGGAGCCACTCCTTGGTTTTCCTGGCTGTGTGCTTCGGGTCGTTGTCGTGTTGGAAGACCCAGCCACGACCCATCTTCAATGCTCTGACAGAGGGAAGGAGGTTGTTCCCCAAAATCTCACAATACACGGCCCCAGTCATCCTCTCTTTAATGCAGTGCACTCGTCCTGTCCCATGTGCAGAAAAACACCCCCAAAGCATGATGCTACCACCCCCATGCTTCACAGTAGGGATGGTGTTCTTCGGATTGTACTCTTCATTCTTCTTCCTCCAAACACGCTTATTGGAATTATGACCAAAAAGTTCTATTTTGGTCTCATCTGACCATAAAACTTTCTCCCATGACTCCTCTGTATCATCCAAATGGTCATATGCAAACTTAAGACGGGCCTTGACATGTGCTGGTTTAAGCAGGGGAACCTTTCGTGCCATGCATGATTTCACATCATGACGTCTTAGTGTATTACCTACAGTAACCTTGGAAACGGTGGTCCCAGCTCTTTTCAGGTCATTGACCAAGTCCTGTCGTGTAGTTCTGGGCTGATTCCTCACCTTTCTTAGAATCATTGAGACCCCACGAGGTGATATCTTGCATGGGGCTCCACTCCGATTGAGATTGACCGTCATGTTTAGCTTCTTCCATTTTCTAATGATAGCTCCAACAGTGGACCTTTTTTCACCAAGCTGCTTGGTAATTGCTCCGTAGCCCTTTCCAGCCTTGTGGAGGTGTACAATTTTGTCTCTGGTGTCTTTGGACAGCTCTTTGGTCTTCGCCATGTTACAAGTTAAAGTCTTACTGATTGTATGGGGTGGACAGGTGTCTTTATGCAGCTAACGACCTCAAACAGGTGCATCTGATTCAGGATGATACATGGAGTGCAGGTGGACTTCTAATGGGCAGACTAACAGGTCTTTCAGGGTCAGAATTCTAGATGATACACAGGTGTTCAAATACTTATTTGCAGCTGTATCACACAAATAAATTGTTAAAAAATCATGCATTGTGATTTCTGGATTTTTCTTTTTAGTTTATCTCTCTCACAGTGGACATGCACCTACGATGAAAATTTCAGACCCCTCCATGATTTCTAAGTGGGAGAAATAGCAAAATAGCAGGGTGTTCAAATACTTATTTTCTTCACTGTATATGTACGTACAGAGTCAGGCAAAATGATCTGACACATTTGTAGGTTAAATAAAAGGCAAATAAAGTAAAGACACAAAAAAAGTGTTTTTATTTTCAATGCTATTTTGATTTGTTTCTTTATAATGCCATTTTTTTAGTTTCTTTTTCAGTTGCTGCCATGAATTGGACCGGTGAGCATGGTTCTCTCATTGTGGAAATGTTGATCAAAACAAACGAATCTGTAACTGCAGTTTGCAGTTCAATCTTAGTCGACGTGATCCCGTACCAGCTCCAAACACCATCTTGGTATGGGTTACCAACTTCAGAACTACTGGATTTGCATTATATATAATGAAACGGAATGGCATTACCGTATTTTCCGGACGATAAGTCGCACTTTTTTTTCCATAGGTTGGCTGTTCCTGTGACTTATACTCCAGAGCGACTTGTAAATGAAAAAAAGTGTTTATGTTCCATAAACACCGGACACCTTTTCTGTTTATGTTTATTTTTTGTGTAGCTGAATAACCATTGTGTTAGCATATCTTACACCTATTCAGCCTGTTCTCTATTCTTTTATTGGTAGAACTTGCCTTCGTTGTGGTCAAATATTTGTAAAATAAATTACCTGCAAAAGATGCGACTTATACTCCAGTGCGACTTATGTATGTTTTTTTTTCTACCCAATTATGCATTTTTGGCCTTGTGCGACTTATACTCCAGAGCGACTTATAGTCCAGAAAATACGGTACTCACAAAAAATGCGACTTATACTCCAGTGTGACTTATGTATGTTTTTTTTATCTACCTAATGATGCATTCTTTGCCTTGTGCGACTTATACTCCGGAGCGACTTATAGTCCAGGAAATACGGTATGTAATGAAATGTGAAATCAACAGTACTGTATTGTAGAAGACAAAGGTATAAATACTCATACCCAAAAAACTGCATAAAAAGTAGCCATATCTACTATAGTACTCAACATTCCTTTCCAATGTACATCATAGATTATTGGCATTCTGTATTTTCCGGACTATAAGTCGCACTTTTTTTTCATAGGTTGGCTGTTCCTGCGACTTATACTCCAGAGCAACTTATAAATGAAAAAAGTGTTAATGTTCCATAAACACTGGACACCTTTTCTGTTCATGTTTATTTTTTGTGTAGCTGAATAACCATTGTGTTAGCATATCTTACACCTATTCAGCCTGTTCTCTATTCTTTTATTGGTAGAACTTGCCTTCCAAGAGGACGTAATGTCTGTTTTGGTCAAGTAGTTTGGAAAATAAATTACCCGCAAAAAATGCAACTTATACTCCAGTGCGACTTATGTATTATTTTCGACCTAATTATGCATTTTTTGCCTTGTGCGACTTATACTCCGATGCGACTTATAGTCCAGAAAACACAGTACTCGCAAAAAATGCGATTTATGTATGTTTTTTTCTACCTATTGATGCATTTTTGGCCTTGTGTGACTTATACTCCGGAGCAACTTATAGTCCAGAAAATACGGTACTCGCAAAAAATGCAACTTATACGCCAGTCCGACTTATGTATGTTTTTTTTTCTACCTAATGATGCATTTTTTGCCTTTTGCGACTTTTCTCCGGAGCGACTTATAGTCCAGAAAATACAGTATGTAATGAAGTGTGAAATCAACAGTACTGTATTGTAAAAGATAAATTAGTTGCTTTAGCATTAGCACGGAAACTTGCTGAATTGCTAACATAACAGCGACAGAATCCGGAAAATACTATATATGTACTTTTCAAAAAATACTTTTTACTTTATTTGCCTTTTATTTAACCTGCAACTATGTGGGATCATTTTGCCTGACCGCGTACTTTAGCGAGAACATAGTAAAAAAGTACATGTTCAAACTTACCCTGGCAGTTCTTTGCAGTGACGGCATCGCCAAAGTAACCTTTGTCGCAACTGTCGCACGCCACGCCGCCATAACCTTGGCGACAGTGCAGACACTGGCCTGTGATTGGATCACAGCTGCCAGGTGTAGTCAGGTCCAGGTTGCCATGGCAATCACAAGGCTGGCAGGAGCCCCCTGGGACCGAGGGTTGGCCGTGAAAGCCGTTGGCACACCTAGGAGGACGTTCATCATATAAATGGACTTGTAATTTGAACACATTTCGCTTGGTTTAACGGTGAAAGAAACAAATACGTGTTGCTGCAGCGAGTACAAGGACGCACAAGAGCGGTACAAGTGTCAACTAGAACACATTCCCAATATTTCTTCCTCTCGTTATGTTTCATAATTAAAACAAGTCTAAGTGTGCCATGACACAATCGGCTGAAAGGACTCGGCTGAAAGGGGAACTTGAGATGAAATAAGAAAGGACGAGTGATATTGAAAGGAGAGAGGAGCGTGAGAGGAGGACTAGAGGGGAGGAGAAGGGTCTTCAGATTGGAGAGAGAATTGAGTTTGGAGAGAAAAAGGACAAAGAGCGAAGAGGAGTCAAGAGCAGGCAGCCATTATTACCACTGACCCTCAGTGCTACTCAATAGAGCCGCTTTATTAGCTTTTGTATGTGTGGATGTACGTGTGTGTTGCCTTCAGGGGTGAAAAAAAAACGTGGGAAATTTGTTTTTCTCTATGTATTATTGTATTCTATTTCATTCTGTTTATTTCAAAATAGGAAGTGAGAATCGTGACTTACATTCAGGAGGAGCGTGCCGACATGCGGTCAGAATACCGACCAGGAAGTTGGCAATGATGAGCGAGATTAGGGCAGGGGTTTCAAACACGCGGCCCGCGGGCCCCCGCCTTGATATGAAAGTTTAATGTTAGTGCGGCCCGCGCAAGTTTGATATGGATGCTGTATAGTATCATGTACCCAGAAAAAATTATTACGTTTGATTAATGTTCATGTTAAAGGTTAAATAACTGTTAATAGTTATCCTCCCTATCCGTGTGGAAGTGGTAAGTTTTTGGCTATTTAAGTTTAAAGGAAATAACTTGAAGGCTACTGTTTAGGTCGCTAGCTCTCTAGTTTGCGAGTTAGCATGTGTCTCAAGACCCTGCAGTTGCGCAATATGTTGTAAATAAAAAAAGTATAAATGTGACTATAGTCGTGTTTTGTCATGTCTACAGGGTTCTAATAATGCTTTGTTCATTTTAATCTGAAAAAAAATAATTTGTCTACCCACCAACTATATGTGGTTTCTTAAGTTTTTATTATTTGCCGTTTTATTATTATTATATTTATTACTGATTGATTGATTTTCTTTATTCTTGATTTGTTTATTTATTTTTCATCTTATTTTGTGTAGAAAAATAAAAAGTAAGATATTTGAGAACAGTGGAATGTTTTATTAGACTTTTAGTTATATTTACGTTTTAAGTTTTTCTGTTTTTAATAAATGTGTGGTTTTTTTCACCCAGACCCGAGCTCCAGTGGCCCCCAAGTAAATTGAGTTTGAGACCCCTGCTTAAAAGCGAAAGCAAGTATTGCAACAACTGCAGTTGCTGCCAAGAGGTCCGCCCTGCCCGCCTGGTCAGTGCACAGCGACACACTCCCCGCCTCTCCAGGAGCCTCCACCTCGGCATCGAACATGTCACAAGCTCATGTTAGTGACATAGTAAGACCATGCTGACGTGTACTTTGTTGTATGTTCCATTCATTAACTTATGTGTTTGGTTTGAGTGCCTGCTGCTGTGATGTGACACTACTTAGCGTATTCTATCTACGCTGTGATGTGACACTACTTAGCGTATTCTATCTACGCTGTGATGTGACACTACTTGCGTATTCTATCTCTGTGCTGCCAACACACCTGCAGTGGAAATATCAACCGAATCAGGTTGCAGTGCAGCATCGGGCAACGCCTCATGGAAACGTTGTCCAACTATAAAAGCAATTACAGCTACCTAAGTGCCCCCACCTGCTATTTAGGAGGTGTTTATTTCTTACAGTGGACAAGGTACCCCGGCAGGCTATTAGAGCAGAAGCCTCTATGTGTGTTTCTAAGGTTACGTTGGCCTGTAACGTTTAGAATAACCATGTCAGCAACAGCACCATCAAAACAGATGACCTTTTAAGAAGCCATCCATTTTTTTTTTGCCCCAACTTGTGCAATCAAGCTTACCACCCTGAAAATTTAGATTGTGACCTTTATGGTAAATTAAATCGTAATGGCCCCCAGCAAGTTAGCAAGGACGTTTAGCCATTTTATCTGTCAGTTGACTCTTTTACAAAGACAGAAGGTGTGCAGGACAACTTCATGTCTTCGTAGCACCGTGATAAAGTACATTTTCTCTTTAATCTCATCTGGAAAGATGAATGATAGTTTGCAATAAGTAGAGAAAAGTAAACAGTGCAAACATACTTTCATTTTACTTTTAGTTTGGATGTCATTTTGGGTGTTTTTGCTTTGTTTCAAACTCAACTTGAATGGGGCCTGCTGGGGGTGGATGGAGCCTGGGAGAGGCAAGGCTGCATGAAGTATTCAATCCGGAATCCTGTCCCAACCAAGGTACTAAGTACTACAACAAACACCACTGGAAGCTGTACATTATGTTGTTCATATTTGGTGTCATCTATTTAGTCTCCATGTTATTATTGTTATTATATTATATTATATTATATTATATTATAAATAATAATAATTGTGGAATTGCCAAAAAATTACAATATGTAAAATATTATATTATATTATAAATAATAATAATAATTGTGAAATAATAATAATTATAATAATAATAATTATTATTATTTAATAATTATTTTTAAATTATTATTATTTATCTTCTTTTGTCTCTGGTATTATACAGGAGCCAGGCAACAACATTTCTTTGGCAATTTCACTGCTGTGTTTTTGTGCAATGACAATAAAGGAAGTCAATCTATCCATCTATCCATCTATCCATCTATCCATCTATCCATCTATCCATCTATCCATCTATCCATCTATCCACCTACAAATATGCTGAGGTGCCGCAAAGCATGCAGGGAACAGACATAATTCACTCCCCAGCATGCTTTGCGGCACTTGTCTTGAAATATGTTGTTTATTATTCCCCAGAGTAGGAGTAGTTGTATCTTGTACAGTATATCATGCTGGGATGGATATCCAAAGGTAAACTACACATTGTCAACTTTTGTATAATAAGAAAACCTCACCTAATAAGATTGTCATTGACTTTATATACATAGGATTTTAAAGCTAAAAAGAAATAAAACATAAAAACTACAGTATGAAAGCACAAAGGATTTTTTTTTTGAGAATGTGACCGGCCATGAAAGTATGGTCGGCCTTGATTGGCTTTTCATTGCTTTGTGGAAGAAAAAGATTCATCCTGGCATGTTCTCAAACTCAAGGTTGTTTGCAGTCAATTCTTAACTAACTTCCTGTCGCAAAACAGAGACCGCTAGACTCGGACGACATCGAACACTTTTTCATTTTTGCGCACACACACGCTTAAATAAAAGGGGTAACCTTGGTGATGGCTGGTATTATTCCCATTAAGAAGCGGCTAACCCAACAAGCACATCATGCAGTGCTGTTTATCTTTACATTTTAATCCTTTCACATTAAAAGCCTGTTAATTACATTATTCAAATCATATATTCACCCCCCCCCCCACGGTCCATATTTGTCAGTGCTGGATGATGCCACTCGCGCCGGTAAAAGTGTGGAGCGACACCGAGTCAGTTTGTCTGGCCCCACGGCTGATGCCGTTTATAAAAAGACTAAAAGGCAGACTTAGAGATTCTGCTGCGAACAGCACGGCCAGGCATGCCGACTATGCAGGCCAGCCAGCTCGGGGGGGGGGCAGGTGGGGGGGGCCCGTGGGTCCACTAGAGCCCCACCCTTTTTAAATGGCAACATAGCAACAGACGGCCAAATAGAAATGTCATTTGTAACAATGCTGTTACACAAATAGAAATAAATCACATGGGAATCTGTTCTTCATTATTTGAACAGCAATTTTAATGTCAGTTATGAATATGGATGGGCACCGAAACTTGGTTCCGGCATCAGCAGTCGGAAGTGTAAACAGACCAAAGCTGATATTGTGAAAGTAGCGGAAGAGTTTTGGTGCTAGTTTTTCTGCTAGTTTTGGTATCATATTTATAATTTTATGTTTTATTAAACGGGCACGGCGGTCTAGTGGTTAGCGCGCAGACCTCACAGCTAGGAGACCAGGGTTCAATTCCACCCTTGGCCATCTCTGTGTGGAGTTTACATGTTCGTGGATGCGGGGGTACTCTGGTTTCCTCCCACATTCCAAAAACATGCTAGGTTAATTGGCAACTCCAAATTGTCCATAGGTATGAATGTGAGTGTGAATGGTTGTTTGTCTATATGTGCCCTGTGATTGGCTGGCCACCAGTCCAGGGTGTACCCCGCCTCTCGCCCAAAGACAGCTAGGATAGGCTCCAGCACCCCCCGCGACCCTCGTGAGGAAAAAGCGGTAGAAAATGAATGAATGAATGTTTTATTACTAAGCAGCACAGTGGATTAACGTGGTTAAAGTGTTTGCCACCCAGTCACAAGATCGGGAAGACCTGGGTTCGAATCTATGTGTGGAGTTTACATGTTTTCCCGTGAGCATGTGTCTTTTCTCCGGATTCTCGCTCTATCTTTGTGAGGATGTCTTGCAAAGTGTATTTTTAATTTTTTTTTTATTTTTAATAACACCAAAGCTGACAAAGTAATGGCTGGGAAGGATTACAGAAGCTGTCCAATTAGGAGAACTTCAGCTTCTTAAAAGAGAAACAGATGATGAACTAGCCAGCTATTAGCGGATTTAGAAAGGATTTTTCCGAATGGTGAAGCTATAAATATCCGGCATATTAAGTCTTTAAGCATATCATATATAATAAAGCTACAAAAGAGGCATATTAGAGGCATCATTTAACTATAAGAGCCAATATTGTATTTATTTCTACTATTTTATATTATATATTTTTTTGTATTATTATTGTTTGTATAATTATGAGTGTTTTTTATTACTATATATATATATATATATATATAATATTATATTTTATATATTATTTATTTCTATTATATTTAAGGTAACAAAACAATGAGAAACAGGCAGCATATTAAGCACAATAATAAACATGTTTAATTAATATGACTATGATAGTGTTTGATTGCCCAGGTGTACCCCACCTACCTGTCACATCGTGGTCCTGCGTATCCGGACTGACAGCGGTCACACAGCAGCCCCCCCTCCTCGCTGAGGCGGCACGTCGGACTGAAACTTTTATGGTTGTCGGGACGATGAAGTTTTGGTTGAAGTTGCAGATCGATTCCGTGACGTTGTCCCACAGCAGAAAGAGGGTCGAGGTGGAAGAGGATGAGAAGAAGAGAACAAAAAAGGGTTAAGGCCATTGTGGGTCTCCTTGTGCGCACCCCCGCCGTGTCCCTACTTTTACGTTTGAAATCCTCACATTCACACACTGAAATTGCTGCACTCTTTGATTTTAAAATGCTCTTCCTGCCCTCAAAATGTACCCTAAATGACTAAAAGACCCCGGGAGTGAGACACATGGCGAGGGAGTGACACCCACCCACTTCCATAAACTATAGATAGTTCTGCTGGCTCAGGTTCCGAGCCCAGACTGGCTCACTTGCTGACTGGCTGACAGACTGCCTGAATGTGAGCTGGCTCAATGTGGAAGTTTGAGACGCCCACATTAGCACAGAGTACATGAAATCAGAAAAATATACACTAGTAAAAATATACACTAGTAGTAAACATTTGGATACACTACCGATTGTCTCCAAACCAGGGCTTCCCAAACTTTACCAACTCAGGGCCCACTGGAAAATCGAAAAAATGTCAGCGGCCCAACTTTGTCCTATAAACAGTACATAGACGAAATGCTACGTTCTCAGAGCACCTAACTTATTTTTGTTATTATTGATAATAATAATAATGATAATAATAATATAATTATTATACAACAATATTATTATTATATAATAATATTATTATTAATAATATTAACATTAACATAAAAATAATAATAATAATGACAGTACATAGATGAAATGCTATGTTCTCAGAGCACCTAACTTATTTTTGTTATTATTGATAATAATAATATATATAATAATAATAATATAATTATTATATAATAATATTATTAATAATAATATTAATATTAACATAATAATAATAATAATAATAATGACAGTACATAGACGAAATGCTACGTTCTCAGAGCACCTAACTTATTTTGTTCTTATTGATAATAATAATAATGATAATAATATAATTATTATATAATAATATTATTAATAATATTAATATTAACATAATAATAATGCCCTATAAACAGTACCTAGACAAAATGCTACATTCTCAGAGCACCTAACTTATTTTTGTTATTATTGATGATAATAATAATAATGATATAAATAATATAATTATTATATAAAAATATTAACATAATAATAATAACAATAATGACAATAAAATAACAATAAAATAATAATAATAATAACACTAATAATAACACTAATAATAACAACAATAATAACAACAATAACAACAATAATAATAATAATAATAATAATAGTAATAATAATAATAATAATATTAATGCCCACTGGCATGATGACCAGAGAACTACTTTCCATACATAAATATAAGGTTCCTAAAATATTGTGACAGGTCAATAGGTTATTGCTTAGGCCTATAAATACAGATTTTTTTAATTGTGCAACAAATATTTTACAGTAATAAAAAATAATATATATATATATATATATATAATAAAATAAAACAATAATTTGAATTTTTTTTGCAAAAATTAATCATGTTTTTTATGACCTCTCATGGCCCATCTGCAGTACCACCACGGCCCACCAGGGTGTCGCGCCCCACACTTTGGGAATCACTGGTCCAAAACTTTGACCGGGACTATATAGAAATAATAATAATAAGCAGGAAAGGAAGAACATCCGATAGAAACATGCAACACACAGCTGCAGATATCTGCTGGATAAGAGCGTCTCACCCCTGCGTCAACGTTGTCTTTCAAACTGTCCCTTTAAATGTAACATATCTGAGAAGGTGATGCCCCCCCCCCAACCCCCCCATCCAAACCACCAGTCGAGAGCCATTGGTTTAAGGTACTGTTGCTATAGTTCCTACTGCATTGCAAACGACAACCACAATACTAAGCATTTATTCATAATGAAAGCATGAATAGCTTTTTAAGGGCAACCTCTTTTCCCAGCTCTCCTATTAGTGTTTAATAGTCAATGTGTGACTGTATTATGCTCATAATATAATGGGTGACTAAAATAGAAAATCACATGACAAGCCATGAAGGATGGAAAAATTAATTACAAAAGAAACATGACGGGAAAAAAAAAGTGGCATCAGAATTGATTCTAATTACTAGATGAAAGATGGCAAGATGGAGTAATTGACAGAAAGGTGATGCTTAGCATGTCGGTAATTGAGCCCGTGTGTAAATGAAACACAGCCGCATAGAAATACTAAATGGATTTATATTGACTGTCTTCAATTCACAACACTGCTCCCTGTGTGAGACATCTCATGTTAATAAGATCTTTGACATCGGAGCTAAGCGAGCCAGGCTAGCCGCTTGAGTGACAGCTTTCATTGGACATCGGGCGAGGGAATAGAGGGCTATTTTTACGGGGCACGGAGGGCTAGCACCTCCAGGCTATTATTACTGCAGGGGGGGGGTTAACAGGAAGCTGCGAAAGAGAGACGTGTCTCTCTTTAGCTGCAAAAGGACGCATCACAACTGCATCATGAAAATTCTCAGCTGCTGCTGCCCGTGCATGGAAGCGTGCGTGCATCTGAGCTCTAAATGTACATGAAATGTTCCATTTCAATGTACAAACCTTATTAATATTATTAATAATACAAAAACTCTGCATAGTGTCATGTTCACGGACCCCTGAGTGTCTTAGCCCTTTTGGTTCCTCAGGTGTGGGCCGGTATGAAAACTCAAATATCTACAGTAGCGAGTGAAGCGTAACACAAAATTCAATTTATTCATTCATTTTCTACCGCTTATCCTCACAGAGGGTGCTGGAGCCTATCCCACCTGTCTTGGGGCGAGATTAACCGAGCATGTTTTTGGAATGTGGGAGGAAACCGGAGTACCCGGAGAAAACCCATGCATGCACGGGGAGAACATGCAAACTCCACACAGAGATGGCCGAGGGTGGAATTGAACTCGGATCTCCTAGCTGTGAGGTCTGCGCGTAACCACTAGACCACCGTGCAGCCCTTAATCACATATTATATATTTAAATTAATTACGAAACAATTTGCAACCGTGGGCATATTTCAGACATAGTTGCAAATTATGATTAATCATGATTAATTTTTAAAAACCATGATTAATTTGATTAAAAAATTTAAAATCGAACCCAGGTCTCATAGCTGTGAGGCCTGCGGGCTCACCACTTTTCCCGCCATGCAGCCCAAAACAAAATTTACACAGGTAAAAGCTATAACACAGGCAAACACGTGTGAATGCCCCCCCCTAAATAAATGGCTGCCCCCCACCCCCAATTCAACATTTTAGGAGTGAAAACTCGACCACAAAAAGCACAGGACAGATTACGCTCGGCTGTGTTAAACCTCTCAAGCATTCTCTCCTTCCTCTTTGATGGAGGCGTGGGTGCGCCTGATGCTGCGCCTGGTCTACAAAATTAGAGCCCAAAAAATGAAACTGAAAATGAGACATATTTTCGCCGAAAAATAAATCACACAAAAATCAGGCCGTCTAAGATTCCATTGTATCTATTTTGTGGTCGCAATTTTGATATTTTGATATTTCATTATTTGTATGCATGTCTTGTTCCTGATTTACACCCTTTATACATGATTTTATGTGCAGTTATTATTTATTAAAGACGGCAAGTGCTATTAAAAGAATACTTAAGTGTCAAGTGGCTTGCGACTTCATGACCGTGGGAAAATGCGGGTGCCAGGGTGAGACCACATGAGAACCTAATGAAGATGAATAACGATTTTCATGACTTTAATGAAGTGGAGAGATGCAGCAGCTTGATAAAAATGAAGAAAATTATATTTTTATGTCAAACAAAGTGTAGATTAGATTAGATAGATTAGAGGAAAGGTTTTTTTGACCTTTAACAGGTGAGGATATGGATTTCATCAACAATTTTTCATTCAACATCTGCCATTTGAGCCGAGCAGAGACGAGGCGGCATACCAGAAAGGTTTTAACTTCTTAATGAGGCTCCCCCCCAGCAGCTGTGTCAGGTTTTTTGGCAGAGTTCTTTGTGATCCACCAACAGTGATGACATTTACACCAACTGCTGCCGTGATATTTTGTGCTCTGCCACCAGGAAGTGGCTGCCGCTGCTGTGATGCCTTTACAAAAGTGGGAAAAAGCGGCGAGGGGAAGAGGGTGACGACAGAGCGGTGGAAGAAGCAATTGAGTGCGGAGGTCAGGAGGGTCAGCGGGGATAGATGGAGTGGCTTGGTGACAATGTTTACAATTAGCCCCTGTGTCTTGATAACTTACTTGTTACCGGGCAGACTGAGCGGGCAAGCGCAAGCCTGACAATCCGTGGCTGACCCGCGGGTGGCGTTGCCGTAGTAACCAGGTAGGCAGGCGTCACAGTGGGGGCCTGTGGTGTGGTGGGAGCAGTCCTGGAAGACACAGACGGCTTGTTTTAGTACAGAGAAGAAAAAAAAAATCTAAATAATTGATTTTAAAAAAGGCTTGAAAAAGTCAGAGCTTTTCTTCGAGTCACTCACACACGTTAGTACATACTGCAATGCATTGCACTGCTATTGTATTGCAATCTACAGTCTAAATCAGGGGTCTCAAACTCAATTTACCTGGAGGCCACCGGAGCTAGGTTCTGGGTGAAGCCCGGCTGCATCAGGTTTTCAAAAAAAAAACCAAAACGCATTTATTAAAAACTGGAAAAAAATCAATAAAAAACTATCTTCAATGCTTTTGCTTCTGCTATACCCTACACTTTTTCAGTACTTTGGTTCCGGTTTTCCACACCAAAATATCTGATAAAATATTCCACTGTTCTCAAATATCTTAATTTTTATTTTTCTATACACAAAATAAGATTTAAAAAAAAATAAGAATAAAGACAATAAATCAATCAATCAGTAATAAATAAGTAAAATATTAATAAAACAGCAAATAAGAAAAACGTAAGAAACCACATACTGTTGATAGAGAAATTATTTTTTTCAGATTCAAATGTATAGTATTAACAGTTATTTAACCTTTAACATGAACATTAATGAAACTTAATCATTTGACCCAATTAGCAAGTTAGCATCGTACTCAGTTCCATCTGGGAGCAGCGTGGTAACTTTAACAACATGTTTGATGAGATGCTTTATCTTGACGTGTATTTTCCCTTTTATTCCAAATCATTTCCTGCATTTATTTGTACCCAGCGTCATAAGCCTTTAGCTTCATTGCTAATCCAAAGCAAAACAGGGCGGGGTAACACGGTAGGGTAACAGTATGGGCGGGGCAAAATCATGTTAATTGTGTCCGGTGTGCACACAGCTTTAAGCTGTCATTTCAACAATAAACTTTGGTATCAAGGTGGGGGCCTCAAAATAGCGGCCCGCGGGCCGCGAGTTTGAGACCCCTGGTCTATATAATAGTGTTGGACCAGCCAGGACACCGTTCATGTTGTCTTTAACACATATATATTAAATGGGACCTATTATACTCATTTATGGTACATAGAAAGCTTTCTAGATTTTCCAGAATCTGTACCTATTTCCTTGGATTTCCAAAATGGTCTGTTTTAATTTATTCCACCCACGGTAGTGCCCACTGTGCTGTGATTAGTCACAATCCCGAGCAGGCCTATAGCTTGTTCTCATGTACGGCCATATAAGGAAGTCACCGACTGGGTGGAGCCGTTGACTTCTCACAAGGCTCGCTGTGACATCACAGGGAGCGGGGGTTAGGAAAACTCTCTGAAACCGAGCGTTCGGCGCTCATTTCCATTAAACTTTGGTATCAAGGTGGGGGCCTCAAACTAGCGGCGGCCCGCGGGCCGCGAGTTTGAGACCCCTGGTCTAAATCCTACAACTGAATTCTGTTTTTACATGAAATTATGACAAGGTCGACAGCAAAAGGATAAACAAACCCAGGGAGTTGAAGGTTAATGAAGTGGTACGGGATGAACATCAGATCGTATTCTGTTACCATAGCAACCAAGCACTTACAAGCTCAAAGAGATGAGCCGGAACTTTGTAACCGATGTACTTCATCACCAGAAACAAGTCAAGCCCGGCGCTGATTCTACGTAGTAACTAATTAATCATAGACATAGTAATACTAGTTTCTACTACATAGAGGTGTGTTTGTGTGTATTGGGAGTAATATTCCAATGTACTTCCTCCTGAAATCAAATATCTATTTCGCTGCTGCGTTAACCTACAGAGCCGCAGGAATATCCAGTCACTCAGCTCCGTGCGATCTGCCGATCACCGCTTATGAATATGGAAACACGTACGTCTCTGTGAGTGTGAGTGATTAACTGTCAACATATCTTTCTCATGGGGGGGGGTGTTTGTGAGTGAGTAAAAAAAAAAAAGAAAGCACCCACCAGTGTGCCCCTGCGTGGTCTGTGCTTTGCTAGTGGATGTAGTGGATTCTCACATGTGCATCCTAGTTTTAATACCAATAGTATGGGTTGCTGGAGCCTATCCCAGCTGTCTTTGGGTGAGAGCCGGGGTTACACCCTGGACTGGTGGCCAGCCAATCACAGGGCACATATAGACAAACAACCATTCACACTCACATTCATACCTATGGACAATTTGGAGTCGCTAATTAACCTAGCATGTTTTTGGAAAAACATTTTTGGAACTCCACACAGAGATGGAATTGAACTCGGGTCTCCTAGCTGTGTGCCCTGCGTGCTAACCACTCATCCGCCATGCAGATATGGCTACTATCTTGAATAATACATGTGTAAAGTTGACGATAGGGATGTTATTTCATGGCTAGAGAGCTCTAATAACTTATTTAGAAGGTTGTAAACAGGTTTTCTATGCTCTATGACAATATTCAGCTTATATATAAGGAATCCTACTTCTCGAAAATTGGAGTGACCAATTAACCTAGCATGTTTTTGGAATGTGGGAGGAAACCGGAGTACCCGGAGAAAACCCACGCATGCACGGGGAGAACATGCAGACTCCACACAGAGATGGCCGAGGGTGGAATTGAACTCAGGTGAATGGAATATTTTCATAGAAAAATACACCACCTTGTAAATACAGTTTTAATACTATTGGAGCCCTCGTGTTAAAATAACACCCCTATAGTCACCGTTATACTTGTATTACCCAACATAGTAGACATAATCAGAGAAAATATTTTTTTTTTTTATTCCGAGCTTCTTGCTGTGGCTAATGTAACTTTACTGACACCTAATGACCAATTTGAAATAGTACATGTCAACATGACTTTCAATGCGTTTATTTCTTTATGCTTGAAAATGCATAATTTACAGACATTATACCAACATATCTTATTTTTATGCAAAATCTGCATATATCATTCAGACGGGGTACACCCTGGACTGGTGGCCAGCCAATCACAGGGCACATATAGACAAACAACCATTCACACTCACATTCATACCTATGGACAATTAGGAGTCGCTAATTAACCTAGCATGTTTTTGGAATGTGGGAGGAAACCGGAGTACCCGGGGATTGAACTCGGGTCTCCCTGCTGTGAGGTCTGCTCGCTAACCACTAGATCGCCGTGCAGCCCCAATAGTATCAATTTCCATCGATTTTTTTTTCCTACAAATACTGTGATGAAGAGAATTGTGACTGACTAATCGACCGATATGCAAAACGCCATCCACAGTATCTGACAATCATTCATGGGAAAATCAATAACTCCCACAGGCTGACAGTTCACAACATGAATAACAATGTCAGACATCATGAAAGATGGCGTGGATATTTGGTTAATGGTGCGGAGTACCAGCACCGTCAAATCAATATTCAATATTCAGTCTAAAAAAAAAAAATATTACATTGTGGCTGGAAAGTAATACTGTCCCATTTTAGGAGTTCCGGACGATTTTTCAAAGAAATCCAGAAACCAAGTCGGTGGATGAAGTATAAGCTTACCAGGCAGTGACCTGTGATCTGGTGGCATTGTGTAGCGTGTCCATGACAACGACACATTTCACACACACCGTCCTGCAGATGACCGTCCACTCTTCGGAATCCAGCAACACAAGTCTAGAAACCACAGGAAGACCACAAGTAAGTGATGTGGTTTTACCAAAATGATGCCACCACAAAGCGGAGCATGGGAAGTGTCCATCCGTCCGTCCATCCATCTATCTTCTAGCAGGGAAGCCCGGACTTACCACGTGTCCTGGGTCTTCCCCAAGACCTCGTACCGGTCACAGTGTCCTGACTCTCTTTGTTTGGTAATGTACAATGCATATATGTACTTTATGTGTATACATTTACCTCACAGGAAGTCCCGGCATAACCAGGAGGACACGAGCACACCTCGACAGCCGATGCTATCTGCTCACCTTTGCCAAAAGGATGACCGACCTGCATGGAGAACAAGTGGAGTCTACACAAACAAAGTTTAGAACATCGGTATAGGATAATTTAACAGTAGAATAAGAATTTCGGATGTTGGTCCTACCGGTACACGGCACTGGGTTCCGTACTGTACGAGGCCCTGACCATGAGTCGAGTTATATTTGCCAACACGGTCAAGAAGTCCCTCCGACTGATTGGCTGAACAGTCTCAGACAGCAAGAAGTTCTCAGGAAGGAGAGCGATGCGATTGGTGCTCGGCGAGGACGGGTACACAGGTTGGCCGTACCGTCTGTCCATCATCCTGATCCCGCCACCCTTGTCGGACGCAGGAACGTCATTTTTTTTGTTGTTATTTAAAGACCAACATGCAGTGAAGGTAACATGTTTAGAAAAAAAGAGTTGCAGGTTCTGTCAATAAACAATGAAGTGAGCCCAGCCTGGGTATTGGACCAGCGCTTGTTGAGAACAGATCGATGGCGTGTAGTGGTTAACGCGGAGTGACAACTGCTGATGGAGAGGGAGCATGAGAGCCCACCGTGCCAATACGCCATTAAATAAAAACTAATTGAGAGAGGAGATGGATGGAGAGCTCTGAGATGGAGAAGTCATGTGGTTCCATACTTATACAGTCCGCTCCAAGTACTGCATACTGTATGCGTGGGTTTAGAAGTTGCTAATAAACAGTAATGTATCTTTTTAAAATGTCCACCGTATGTGTTGGATTCCAAATCCAATCCGGAATTAGAGACTGGACAGTCGCAGTTTTCTCAAGACGTCCCTCAATGGTCAAGTAGCTTTAGCAGTTTAGCATTTTCTACAGCATCAGTAACATAATTAGGAGTTGTAAACAAAGGTTGCATTTCCGGGCTGCACGGTGTATGAGTGGTTAGTGCACAGGCCTCACAGCTAGGAGACCCAAGTTCAATTCCATCTCTGTGTGGACTACGGTTTCCTCCCACATTCCAAAAACATGCTAGGTTAATTGGCGACTCCAAATTGTCCATAGGTATGAATGTGAGTGTGAATGGTTGTTTGTCTATATGTGCCCTGTGATTGGCTGGCTGGCTGGCCACCAGTCCAGGGTGTACCCCGCCTCTCGCCCGAAGACAGCTGGGATAGGCTCCAGCACCCCCCACGACCCTCGTGAGGAAAAGCGGTAGAAAATGAATGACTGAATGAATGAAGTCCTATGTAGAATTCTGGTCCCCAGGCATGAGTAATACACTGAAGATACCTTAGGTCAGGGGTCGCAAACTCAATTTACTTGGGGGCCACTGGAGCTCGGGTCTGGGTGAGACTGGGCCGCATCAGGTTTTCCAAAAAAAACGCATTTATTAAAAACAAAAAAATTTAAAAAACTTTGCTTTAGTTCCAATTTTCTACAATAAAAGCTCTGATAAAACATTCCACTGTTCTCAAACATCTTACTTTTTATTTTTCTATACAAAATAAGATGAAAAATAAATAAACAAATCAAGAATAAAGAAAATCAATCAATCAGTAATAAATAAATATAATAATAATAATAATAATAAAACGGCAAATAATAAAAACTTAACCACATATAGTTGGTGGGTAGACAAATTATTTTTTCAGATTAAAATGAACAAAGCATTATTAGAGCCCTGTAGACATGACAAAACACGACTATAGTCACATTTATACTCTTTTTATTTACAACATATTGCGCAACTGCAGGGTCTTGAGACACATGCTAACTCGCAAACTAGAGAGCCAGCGACCTAAACAGTAGCCTTCAAGTTATTTCCTTTAAACTTAAATAGCCAAAAACTTACCACTTCCACACGGATAGGGAGGATAACTATTAACAGTTATTTAACCTTTAACATGAACATTAATCAAACGTAATATTTTTTTCTGGGTACATGATACCATACAGCATCCATATCAAACTTGCGCAGGCCGCACTGACATTAAACTTTCATATCAAGGCGGGGGCCTCAAACTAGTGTCCTGCGGGCCACATTTGGCCCGCGGGCCGCGTGTTTGAGACCCCTGCCTTAGATTACCTTCATGCTGCATGGAGACAACGTTCTACCCCCATTCCATGTGGAAGTGGTACATTTTTGGCTTCTTACTTTGTCTTTCTTCCCCACTCTGTTTGAATCATTTTCTTAAGTTTAGAACAAATAAAGTGGAGGCTAACGAGTTAGCTACATAGCTTGCTATATGCTCTGAGTGGAAGCCATCTTATGTCCCTACGCTTTAGTGTTGCGCAATATGTAAAGTGTAAAAGGAGTGTAAAGGTGACTATAGGGGTGCTATCTAATGTCTACTTGTTTTTAACATTTAGAGGCATATTATATGGTTTATAGACATTTTTACTAAGGATGTCCGATAATTATCGATGCCGGTATCATTCTAAAAATGCGATATCGGTATCAGATTTTTCCTGATCATGAAAACCAATATTGCACATATCAGTATCGGAAATTTAGAGTTGGACAATATCACCATATCGTTTTTTAACAAAAAAGCCAACATGCAAACTCCACATAGAGATGGCCGAGGGTGGAATTGAACTCGGGTTTTCTAGCTGTGTGGCCTGCACACTAACCACTCATCCACCGTGCAGCCCTCCATACTATCTTCCAAGAAAAAAAAAACAACAAATGTGAATGGATGGTGAGCAAAAAAAGAGTGCAACCAAACCGATATGATGGTCAAGTCATTACTGATAGTCGTCGTGCTTCATTCTTGTTGGTTGCCGTCAAACAAAACAAACAAAAAAAACAAAGAAAGAGGCGTCAGGATGCTGAAAGAGACACGGTGACGTGCGAGCGAGCAGCTTGACAGCGTGTAGGTGGTTCGTTATTGTCATCGTTTGTAGCGCCTTTCTGTTGACAACAAGACCGACAACTTGTCCTCCTCCTTTTCTCCTCCTCCCGCTCCCTCCTCCTCCTCCTCTTCCCAGTCTGTCACTCTCATTGACACGTCTTTAAATAACGTCAGCTGATTGCTGCCTTCTTTCCTTTTATTCTTCCATCCTTAATTATCCAATTAAGCGGAGTCTTTCCCATCACCTGACTTATTTACTTCTGTCTGTCAACCTTTTGTTTCTTTTCTATTGTCTTTGTCCGTTTTAATAATGTTATTAATCATAATCCCTTCAATTGTTTAGTTTCTTTATCGTGTTGATATGTAAAAGCACACACTTTTTGTCATTTTTAATCCCATCACTAAGGAAGACCATCAAAATCTGCTTGTAGATGACACACACACACACACACACACACTATTTACTGACATGAGTTATGTAAACAATTAGACTGTCGTTACGCAGTACATCATATCACTGGGTCTTATTTTTGTTGCTTTAAGTCCACCAATCAACTGCCAATCGCATCTCTATATCCGAGGGTGTAGGCTTCAGTTTTGGCATTTGATTGGCGCAAAGGTTGATGGGAGTTATGAAATAAGGCTGTAGAATGGATTACCCAGGAGCAGAAGCTACAATAACATTTTACTATTATTGTAATATCCCAGGGCGGCACGGCGGTTGAGTGGTTAGCGCACAGACCTCACAGCTATGAAACCAGGGTTCAATTCCACCCTCGGCCATCTCTGTGTGGAGTTTGCATGTTCTCCCCGTGCATGCGTGGGTTTTCTCCGGGTACTCCGGTTTCCTCCCACATTCCAAAAACATGCTAGGTTAATTGGCCACTCCAAATTGTCCATAGGTATGAATGTGATGTGAATGGTTGTTTGTCTATATGTGCCCTGTGATTGGCTGGCCACCAGTCCAGGGTGTATCCCGCCTCTCGCCCGAAGACAGCTGGGATAGGCTCCAGTGAGGAAAAGCGGTAGAAAATGAATGAATGAATGAATGTAATATCCCATGCAAATGTGGGTAGATGAATTGATTTATAAAAAAAAGGAGGCCCTGTAAAAAACCTGTAAAAACATACCTCAATGATAATATCAGGTTCTGAGGTGACTCTGATCGGCATCTGTTCCTGCTGCTCTGTACTGTACGACACGGTGTAGACCACGCCCCCTCCATAGGCAGACAGCTGAAAGAAAACAGTCAGATCGTCACTTTTTGGTTTTTAAATCATACAAAAAAATTGGTATCACGCAGTTTAACCGAAAGACTTAATCAATAACAAAAATGTGATTGAATGCTACAAAAATGTAGTTGATAAACTTAATCTTCAAACAGCTAAAATAATGCATAAGCCTAAAAATAACTAATTACCTAAAAATGTCATCCAATACTTCTCTACAAGAGACGAGAAATATGATCTCAGGGAAGAAGTACATTTGAAACACTTCTATGCTAGGACTACGTTAAAAAGCCATAGCATTTCAGTATGTGGAATCAAACTATGGAATGGATTGAGTAAGGAAATCAAACAATGCACAACGATGAGCCAATTCAAGAAACAATACAAGCAGTTGATGTTTGCTAAATACAAGGATGAAGAGTCTTGAACCAGTCATGATGTGCTATATATATCACTATATTGACACTTACTATGGTACCCATTATGGCATTGGATGCTCATATCACCTCCTACTTCGGTATGTGACAAAAATTAAAAAAATTAAAAAATGAAAAATTAAATTATTATTATTAAATTAAAATAATAAAAATATTATAATAATAATACTACTAATAATAGTAATGAATAAATAATTAATACAATTATTATTAATTAAATTAAAATAAAAATTAAATAAATTTTAAAAAAACAACAAAAAAAATAAATTATATTAGGAAAGCAGGAAGTGAACAAATGTAACAGTTACTGATTGTAAAAGTACCAGATGGAGGGGTAGGATTTAATAAGCTTTGCTTCTTCCTACTCCTTTTGGACATGTGGAACTGGGAACTGATTATGGGATGCACTCAATTGTAATCTGATGCATGTTCAAATGAAATTAAACCATTACCATTACCAAAATGGGAAGCCACGGCAATGGCATTACCCAAGCCCCAAAGTTATAAAACTACTACAATATAACTAATAACTGATGGGCTTCCAGTCATAAAACTTCATATATACAGTATATAAACACAATAGGAATGAAAGAGTGTGAGTATTTCTGTCAACTGTACGGAATCAGCTTCACAGCACATTGCACAGCGCTGTGTCAGCACCACTGCAGAATTTATCCCCCCCCCCCCCCCCTCTCTGCAACCTCAACAGTCATACGAGGGAGTGCAGCAACGCAGTAATACTACCATAAAAACCCGCAGACAGAAGGAGGACAATATCGAGAAAGAGGGACTGAAGAAAGTGAGCTTAAGTTGGAAAAAAGGGAGGGGGGTATCAAGGTGGATTTAATGCCTCCATAAACCTCTATCATCCGTTGCCCTCACTTCTTAGACCTGGAGGAGGAATCACCTATTTCACAGCTGACTGAAAACACACACACGTACACACACACACACAGTAGCGACCATTTTATTGACTAACACTTATACTCCATCTAACCCCCATTTGCTGATTTGGACTGTGGAAGACAATGAAATCATCGTTTAAAGACGCAGTACGCTTAACATGGATGAGCCGCTCCACTAATAACCATCATGCCCTCCGGTATGAACGGCCTACGTCTAATCCAATGCAGTCGACACTCGGTAGCGGCACTGGGAAAGCGAAACGCAACACAACACAAGAAGACACATTGTCTACTAATTGTGTGAACGCCATCTTAACCGTATTGATATAATACAGTCACCTTAAGTGTACGAGTACGACAGTGACGTATATTTATATGTGCAGTATTGCTACACAAAGTGCACACCGAGTATAAAGTACCCGACTTTATCGCAAAACAAATGAAAACTGCTCCAATTTCAGACATTCGACGCCAAAGTCATTAAAGCTTTTCGCCATGGCAACCTAATGACCATGTGAGGGGAAATAAAAGGAAGCCACCACGGGAAGCAGGAATCTGAAAGCACGGTAACGGAGAGTGGAATTAGAGGGGACAGAAACAAAAGAAGAATAAAAGACGCTTCCACACTGGCGGCGACAATGGACATCAGTGGGATTCCCTCTCCAGAGCCCATGAGCCTGTTATTAACTCCTGGTGACCCAAATAAAGAGCAGGAAGGTATCATTGTCGCGGTCACAACCTCCATCACCAAACGGAAGCATGGCGACTTGTTTCTTTATATGAATTGGAATATAAAGTACATACGGTATGTGTAATAGCATACTGTTGCATAAGTCCGTATGACATAATAGAACAGGTAGGATGGAGGAGAGACATGATGAAAAAGAAGATCTGCAAAATGGAGATCTGAAATGTACTGTCGCTGCTCAGGTAGGGCAGGTAGGTAGTTGGGTATCGGAGAATATGAAGTGCACTAATGCGCACCACTGCTTTTGAATACATCTATGTATTTTTAGAAGCTTAAAGTGTTATTTTGACCTATTTTACACGAACAAGAAGGATATATTTTCATCGGAAACGGCCCTGTCTGTTTATTTGTTTATGAGGAACTTCCTCCTGTTCCACATGGGAACATTAACACACATACTGGATTTTAAAACAAGAATCTTTCACCAATAAACTGTCCCCAGCTTTATTTTATCACGGTTGGTCAGATATATATATATGAATTCATAACTTGTGTTTTGTTAAAACATACGGTTATGGTATGGTTTGGAACATGCATACAGTTGACATTGAATGCTTCATGTTACAATTCACAATTTCATATGTCCAAAAAGGATATATTGCATTCATATCCACATAAGAATAATAACTGGTTGTAATGACTGTTTAAGGACCAATAATAATGACCAGTAATGACCAGTAATAACCAGTAATAACCAGTAATTACTGGTTATGTTATGGTTTTGAACGTGCATACAGTTGACATTGAATGCTTCATGTTACTGACTGGTTGTAATGACTGGATAATGACCAGTAATGACCAGTAATAATCAGTAATAACCAGTAATGACTGGTTAGGTTGTGGTTTTGAACGTGCATACAGTTGACATTGAATGCCTCATGTTACTGACTGGTTGTAATGACTGGATAATGACCAGTAATGACCAGGAATAACCAGTAATGACTGGTTAGGTTGTGGTTTTGAACGTGCATACACTTGACATTGAATGCCTCATATTACTGACTGGTTGTAATGACTGGATAATGACCAGTAATAATGACCAGTAATGACCAGGAATAACCAGGAATAACCAGTAATAACCAGTAATGACTCGTTGTGTTATAGTTTTGAACGTGCATACAGTTGACAATGAATGCTTCATGTTACTGACTGGTTGTAATGACTGGTTAATGACCAGTAATAATGACCAGTAATAACAAGTAATAACCAGTAATGACTGGTTATGTTATGGTTTTGAACATGCATACAGTTGACATTGAATGCTTCATGTTACTGACTGGTTGTAATGACTGGTTAATGACCATTAATGACCAGGAATGACCAGTAATGATCAGTAATGACCAGTGATAACCAGTAATGACTGATCGCCGGAACAAGAGGCTTTTATTGCAGGTTTGAATGATCCCAAACAAGAGACAATAATCCCTGCTAAAAAAAGAGTCTTATTTATATTTCTATAATGGCTTATTTACTCTTGTTATGTGTACTATTTCGGGTCATACCATTGCTAAGGTGACTTGAGGAGTTTAGAGGGCTCTGATCATGTTAAAAGCTGTTTTTCCAAGGTTGTAAACAGTTTCTTTATGCTCTAACTATGAAAATATTCCACCCATTAACTTTGATAAACGAGGTTTGACTGTATATAATTTCTCATAATGAAACCTCAAGTCTGGAAACGTTTCAATAAAAACAGTGATATTATTTTTTTTTTTAAATCATCTACAAATATGGTGTTATTAGTAATGAAGGTCGGACTTGAGATTGTATCCTAATCTCAGAAAAAATAAAGTCTTCATTCTCCAAATCCTGTTTCATTATGTTTCAGTGATGAATATATTTGTGAATAGCGCCATGAAGTAATGACTTATTTTCCCATGTGCACCATGGGATTAATGTGCAGGGCCCTGTGCACACTTTACACACACACACACACACACACACACACGTATGTTTGTGTGTGACAGCAAATTATTTGGCTGACAAAAAGCGTAACAAATGTGCCGTGATTGATGTAAGGGCAGCTTCTCAGCCATGTAAGTGGGGAAAAAATGAAGAAGGACGAGAGGAGAAAAGAAAGTGAAATGGGCAAATCCATCTCACGCCATTGTGACCAGATTAGGAGCGACGCTTGCACACAAACATCTCACACATCCGTTCTGTTAGCAGCTTGTGTGGCAGATAAATATTCGTTTACATGACAAAAAAAAAGTGATTTGGTTTATCAAAGCGAAATATCTAACAGAAACAACATATTTCTGCATGCGTTATGGAGGATGTTGGAGATAAAAGTGATGAAAAGCGATCAGAGAGAGAGATGATAAACTTTCACTAGTTGTGTTAGCGTTCAGCAGCTTTTAGCAAGGACACCCCCCCACACCCCCCCTTGTTCATCATCGCTTTTGCCCCCCCGCCACCCTCCATCTGTCTTTCTCTGTCACGGCGCTCCCCGACAAGAGAGGAATGTTCTTGCTTTCCAGCCTTTATCTGGCGTGACAGTGAATCTGTTTGTGTAAGCGGCTACAAGGTGGATGGAAGCAATTAGTCTACTTGACTGAAGGCCGATAACGCCGCTAGTGCTAACCTGCTCAAGTACCTCAGGACAGCAATGGAGGCCAAACAATTTAGCGGTTCTAGCTTCAGTTACACGGTTTACACCCCCCCCCCCTTCAACCTCGGGGAAGACCCAGCACACATTGGAGAGACATGGTCTCTCACCAGAGAAACCTCTGGGCTCCCTTGCTTAATAATAATAATAATTTAGTATTTAGTATTTATAGTATAGTATTTATTAAGTAAGTAATTATTATTGTTATGGTTATTATGATAATAATAATAATAATAATAATAATAAGTATTTATTAAGTATTTATTAAGTAAGCAATTATTATTGTTATGATTATTGTATTATGATAATTATGATAATTATGATAATTATGATAATTATGATAATTATGATAATTATGATAATTATGATAATTATGATAATTATGATAATTATGATAATTATGATAATTATGATTATTATTCATTCATTCATTCATCTTCTACCGCTTTTCCTCACGAGGGTCGCGTGATTATTAATAATAATCATCATCATCATCATCATCATCATAATATAACAATAATAGTAATAACAATATTATTATTATTATTATTATTATTATTAAGAATGACGACGACAGGTGGGTTTTGAGTTTTTTTTTTGAAGGTCGGGGCAAGCACGGAGCTAATGGGGCAAAGAGTTCTAGAGGGCGGGGGGCAGCGATGGAGAAGGCTCTGTGTCTCCCCAGGTTGGGAGCTTGGTCTTACAGGGGAGTGCCAGGAGGTTGGAGTCTGAGGAGCGAAGGGGACGCGGGGGATTGTGTGGATAGAGGAGGTCTGTGAGGTATGGGGGCGGAGGGGTAATGAGAAGGACTTGGATAAGTTGGAGGACAGGAAGCCAGTGGAGGTTTTTAAGGACGGGGAAATGTGTTGACGGGAGCGGGTGTTGCAGTCTTCCATTCTGGATGTGATAAATGCGTGGATCAGGGAGTCGGGCTAAGTTCTTAAGATGAAAAAATGCTGTCCGGGTTAATGGTTTGACGTGGGGTTCGAAAGAACGGTTACCGAGGTTGCGGATGAGCGGGTGGGGGTGGCACTGTCGAGTTTGAGGCCGAAGTTATGCGTGGATGTTGTGATGTTTTTGGGACCAATGATGATAATATCCGTTTTGCCACTGTTAAGTTTGAGGAAATTGTGTTCCATTCAGGTTTTGATGTCCGTTACGCTGTTGAACGATGATGTTTTTCAACGATGTCATCTTAAAGTACATAACAGAGCTGTTTTTAGGCTATTCTTGTAAATGAGCAGCGCCCCCCCCCCCCCCCCCAGATCTCTAAACTAGCCAATAAGCTTCAGTGGAACATGCTTTCTGGACCAATGAGCATCCATGGAGCGTACTGGCGGGCCAATGAGCATCCTTGGCTTGGTCATGCGTGAATTTAGGGCATTATCACACACATACTGGGATGTACTACGCAAAGCTACGGCTAGCATGTCATTACACACATAGCCTGTCACTTCCAATGACACGCTCAGAGATAATATGCCATAGTGTGTGTGTGTGTGTGTGTGTGTGTCATGTCACATTGTGTATTTGACATGATCTTTGACTGGAGCAAATAATCACTTTTCCATAGCGTGGACGTACACTTATACAGAATAGTCAGAGTTGTTTATTACTCGTGTTCAAATGCATCAGTTCTGCTGTGCTGTTTGCAGTGCATCTAAAATACATCATTATCTCAATGATGAGGCTCTATGTGTGCGTTTTATTTGTGTCATCAAGTACACATCCAGTCTGTTTGTGTGTATTTGTTTGGAAACCATTACAGCAAGGACATTTTGAGGGTTGCCGTAACGTTAAGACCTGATTCTAGGTGAGTAAGGCGTCGGTGGTCATTTTCAATGTTTAGTTTGGTGCAGCTCAATGGCACCACTGCACATGGCATCCATATAATGAGGACGTGTTGTCTATTTGTTTACACCCATACTGTTCTTACACAACACAAACCAACAGGAGGCACCCTCACCGTCAAAAGAATGCACTATTTAACTGCGGCATTTCCCAGCATGCCTTGTATTACTTTAAGATACAGTTAATCTTCAATTACCGTATTTTCTGGACTATAAGTCGCTCTGGAGTATAAGTCGCACAAGGCCAAAAATGCATAATTAGGTAGAAAAAATATATACATAAATCGCATTTTTTGCAAGTACTGTATTTTCTGGACTATAAGTCGCTTAGGAGTATAAGTCGCACAAGGCCAAAAATGCATAATTAGGTAGAAAAAAACATACATAAGTCGCACTGGAGTATAAGTGGCATTTTTTGCGGGTAATTTATTTTCCAAACTACTTGACCAAAACAGGCATTACGTCCTCTTGGAAGGCAAGTTCTAATATTAATAAAAGAATAGCGAACAGGCCAAATAGGTGTAAGATATGCTAACACAATGGTTATTCAGCTACACAAAAAATAAACATGAACACAAAAGGTGTCCAAAAGTTATGTTCCATAAACACTTTTTTCATTTATAAGTCGCTCTGGAGTATAAGTTGCAGGAACAGCCAACCTATGAAAAAAAAAGTGTGACTTATAGTCCGGAAAATACGGTATGTACTATTATATTACAGTATATATTACTATAGGTTTTCTCTGGGTACTCCGGTTTCCTCCCACATTCCAAAAACATGCTAGGTTAATTGGCGATTCCAAATTGTCCATAGGTATGAATATGAGTGTGAATGGTTGTTTGTCTATATGCGTCCTGTGATTGGCTGGCCACCAGTCCAGGGTGTACCCCGAAGACAGCTGGGATAGGCTCCAGCACCCTCTCGCGACACTTGTGAGGATAAGCGGTAGAAAATGAATGAATGAATGAATATATTACTATATAATATTATATACTATATACCATCTATATACTATTTATAGGGCTGACAAATTAGGAACATTTTTAATCTAATTAATCATGATTAATCATCACTTGCAACTATGACTGAAATAACACACATAAAAAGGAACAGCCAACCTTTGAAAAAAAGTGCGACTTATAGTCCGGAAAATCCGGTATGTACTATTATATTACAGTATATATTACTATGGGTTTTCTCCGGGTACTCCGGTTTCCTCCCACATTCCAAAAACATGCTAGGTTAATTAGCGACTCGAAATTGTCCATAGGTATGAATGTGAGTGTGAATGGTTGTTTGTCTATATGTGCCCTGTGATTGGCTGGCCACCAGTCCAGGGTGTACCCCGCCTCTTGCCCAAGACAGCTGGGATAGGCTTCAGCACCCTCTCACGACGCTTGTGAGGATAAGCGGTAGAAACTGAATGAATGAATGAATGAATGAATATATTACTATATATTATTATATACTATATACCATCTATATACTATTTATAGGGCTGGCAAATTAGGAACATTTTTAATCTAATTAATCATGATTAATCATCACTTGCAACTATGACTGAAATAACACACATAAAAAGGAAGTTTGAAAAAAAGTGCGACTTATAGTCCGGAAAATACGCTATATTACAGTATATATTACTATAGGTTTTCTCCGGGTACTCCGGTTTCCTCCCACATTCCAAAAACATGCTAGGTTAATTGGCCACTCCAAATTGTCCATAGGTATGAATGTGAGTGTGAATGGTTGTTTGTCTATATGTGCCCTGTGATTGGCTGATTGGCCACCAGTCCAGGGTGTACCCCGCCTCTTGCCCGAAGACAGCTGGGTTAGGCTCCAGCACCCTCTGAAAAAAAGTGTGACTTATAGTCCGGAAAATACGGTAATTTCTTGTGTCCATTCCTGGATGCCCCAACCCCAACGGTGTTGGGCTGAAGCGTTGGAAACTTAAAACAACAAAGCTGTGTTTGTGTTTGTGTGCCACAAGAAGAATGAAGTTGATGGTGGAGTTCAACAGGCAAAATATAAATCAAACAGAAGGAGAAAGGAGCTGAAGGGAGATGAAGAAGAATGATTTAGAAACAGGAGGAGAGAAAATGGGAGTCCTGGAGAGACAGGGCGAGTCGGACGAGGAAGCGCATGAAGAGAAACAAGGATGGAGGGATGGTTGGAGGGATGAAGGGGTAGAAGTTCAGACAAATAAATGAAACGACAAGCCGGGCCTGCGAGCCATGAAGTAATGAAATGCAGCAGCAGCAGCAGTCTCTTCCTTCAAGCCATGACACCCAGACAAACATCACAGCCAGTCTGCTGTGGAAGAAGTGCAACAACTCCACTTCATAAGCATGGACTCCAGCTATTTGCCAGCTCGAGTGTTAAAGTCTAATCATCGCTACAATGGCAGAAGAAAATGCAGCACACGTTCAAATAGATGACATTAGTGGAGGCAAGAACCAGAGAAGAAGAACTTGGGAGGGGGGGCGCAGCACAGCAGGATATGTTCTCACCAGACAGGGCAGCTTTGGAAGATTTAGTCTTAGATCACAAACCCATTTGTTTGTGCACGTCTGTCTTAATGATGTAGCCCTGGGTCAGGTCTTACACATTTGTCTGTCACTCCTTAAAACTTGCAGACTGTACAAAACAACCAAAAAAAATGGCTGGTGAACTCATCGTCACATAAAACGAAAGCCAACAGGGCTCTGCAAAAACAGCAGTTACCAACCAATACCGACCACATCTAAAACTGTTCTCAGTTTTACTAAATAGTCAATCATCGCCGTCCTCCTGGGCACTAAAACCGCTAAATTTGTCTTCAGCATCACAGTTGAACAGTCTCATAATTCCTTCGTCACACACTTTGTCGGCCTCTCTTTCAGAAATTGTAGTAATTCGTTCATTCATTCATTCATTCATTTTGTACCGCTTATCCTCACAAGGGTCGCGGGGGGTAGTGGAGCCTATCCCAGCTGTCTTCGGGCGAGAGGCAGGGTACACCCTGGAGCGGTGGCCAGCCAATCACAGGGCACATATAGACAAACAACCATTCACACTCACATTCATACCTATGGACAATTTGGAGTCGCCAATTAACCTAGCATGTTTTTGGAATGTGGGAGGAAACCGGAGTACCCGGAGAAAACCCACGCATGCCCGGGGAGAACATGCAAACTCCACACAGAGATGGCCGAGGGTGGGATTGAACTCGGGTCTCCTAGCTGTGAGGTCTGCACGCTAACCACTCGACCGACATGCAGCCTTGTAGTAATTCTTGATGCTAATTTTTCGAGCCTTTGTATTGAGTTGTGGACTCCTATGGAGCAGCTAGACACAATAACCTGCACGGAAAACCTTTTAGATTTTTAGTCTCATAATTCCTTCGTCACACACTTTGTCGGCCTCTCTTTCATTGTCGCTCTTGGAGTCACTTTTGTCTCGAGCTTGAGCTCTCCTCTGCATCACGCAGCAGTGGTGATAATAGACTGTTGGTGGTCCGAGTAGTCCAAACAGAAATTGTAGTTATTCTTCATGCTAATATTTCGAGCCTTTGTATTGAGTTGTGGACTCCTATAGAGCAGCTAGACACAATAACCCGCACAGAAAACCTTTTAGATTTTTAGTCTCATAATTCCTTCATCACACACTTTGTCGGACTCTCTTTCATTGTCGCTCTTGGAGTCACTTTTGTCTCGAGCTTGAGCTCTCCTCTGCATCACGCAGCAGTGGTGATAATAGACTGTTGGTGGTCCGAGTAGTCCAAACAGAAATTGTAGTTATTCTTCATGCTAATATTTCGAGCCTTTGTATTGAGTTGTGGACTCATATAGAGCAGCTAGACACAATAACCTGCACGGAAAACCTTTTAGCTTTTTAGTCTCATAATTCCTTCATCACACACTTTGTCAGTCTCTCTTTCATTGTCGCTCTTGGAGTCACTTTTGTCTCGAACTTGAGCTATCCTCTGCATTACGCAGTAGTGGCGATAGTAAACTGTTGGTGGTCCGAGTAATCTAAACAGAAGCTGTAGTAATTCCTCATGCTAATTTTTCGAGCCTTTGTATTGAGTTGTGGACTCCAATAGAGCAGCTAGACACAATAACCTGCACGGAAAACCTTTTAGATTTCTAGTCTCATAATTCCTTCGTCACACACTTTGTCGGCCTCTCTTTCATTGTTGCTCTTGGAGTCACTTTTGTCTCGAGCTTGAGCTATCCTCTGCATTACGCAGTAGTGGCGATAGTAAACTGTTGGTGGTCCGAGTAATCTAAACAGAAGCTGTAGTAATTCTTCATGCTAATTTTTCGAGCCTTTGTATTGAGTTGTGGACTCCTATAGAGCAGCTAGACACAATAACCCGCACAGAAAACCTTTTAGACTTTTAGTCTCATAATTCCTTCATCACACACTTTGTCGGACTCTCTTTCATTGTCGCTCTTGGAGTCACTTTTGTCTCGAGCTTGAGCTCTCCTCTGCATCACGCAGCAGTGATGATAATAGACTGTTGGTGGTCCGAGTAGTCCAAACAGAAATTGTAGTTATTCTTCATGCTAATATTTCGAGCCTTTGTATTGAGTTGTGGACTCATATAGAGCAGCTAGACACAATAACCTGCACGGAAAACCTTTTAGCTTTTTAGTCTCATAATTCCTTCATCACACACTTTGTCAGTCTCTCTTTCATTGTCGCTCTTGGAGTCACTTTTGTCTCGAACTTGAGCTATCCTCTGCATTACGCAGTAGTGGCGATAGTAAACTGTTGGTGGTACGAGTAATCTAAACAGAAGCTGTAGTAATTCCTCATGCTAATTTTTCGAGCCTTTGTATTGAGTTGTGGACTCCAATAGAGCAGCTAGACACAATAACCTGCACGGAAAACCTTTTAGATTTCTAGTCTCATAATTCCTTCGTCACACACTTTGTCGGCCTCTCTTTCATTGTTGCTCTTGGAGTCACTTTTGTCTCGAGCTTGAGCTATCCTCTGCATTACGCAGTAGTGGCGATAGTAAACTGTTGGTGGTCCGAGTAATCTAAACAGAAGCTGTAGTAATTCTTCATGCTAATTTTTCGAGCCTTTGTATTGAGTTGTGGACTCCTATAGAGCAGCTAGACACAATAACCCGCATAGAAAACCTTTTAGATTTTGCAGAATCTACACCTATCCCCAGCTGTTTGATTGGTCACACGTCCAAAGTTCTTCCCAACTATGAACCATATAAGGAAGTCCGACATAAGTCCGTCCCTCTGTGACATCACAAAGGGGCAGTTTTACCACGCCTTTTGATACCGAGCTTTTTGAGCTATCCCAAACTTCTTTCAGGCCTCACTTCCAAATGCACAAACCTCATTATCTGAAACTTTGGCATGGTTTAACATGAGAATACAACATTCTAACTACATTTATAGGACAAGAAAGGGGAAAAAACACAATAAGTCCCTCTTAAGACTTAGGATTTAAGACTTCAAAATGTGATTTTAGCTTCCAACTTCAACGATCAGCGTTACTACTTCCTGAGGCTGCACTACATCTTGGAAATGTAGTTTTCAAAGTCAGAAATTACTGCATCAGCATCAATGTACAAGGTTAAAAACATGAGAAAATGTTAATTTAAGTATAATTTGGGTATCACTTAATAATAAACTTACTAAGCTTACTTCAGTCCATACAAGCTGGACCAGCATCCATGAAAGATTTACTGTAAACACAGCATACAATATGTCCTCCTCTCACCTTGTTTCCCAGGTATACTTCAGGTGCGTTCCAGTAGTAGGCAGAGCCAAGGTTGTCCACAACAGCTGCATGGTGGACACTTAGGTAGAGGGGTGTGTCTCTGTGGATTGGCCACACCCTCCGTCCTGAATCTCCACTCAGGTGCCAGCCAGTCAGAATGCTCTCCTGTGCGACAGTCATTGAAAAAAAGATGAATATTAAAGTTGGTCAAAAACTTAAAAGTGAAGCATCTCATGAATTTGCCTAAATTGATGAATATGTTTATGTCCATAAAGCCATGTTGGGTGTGTATGACTATTAGATACACTTTGTTATTATTTTCCTTTCAATTCCATATTGCATATGTTAATAATCCATGGACGGGTCTGACAAGTTCAGAATTTAACTCAAAGGATGTGTAAAGATTCTGCACATCTGTCACATGTCAGACTGTCAGTGTGTGTGTGTGTGTGTGTGTCACACCTCAAAGAGACACACATCTGTCATTGCAATTAACCTGACCTTGGCTTACCCTTTTGAACACAAACACACACACACACACACACACACACGAATGCTATCAGAGTCTGAATCAAAGCTGTCATCCTGTCAGCACCTCCACCCTCCCATCCCCTCCCGCCAGCCTGTCAGTCAAAAAAACGTTTTCCTCTATTCACCTCTCTGTTCCGTCTTATTTTCTCCTTCTTCCATCCCTCGCTCTGGCCGCATCTATTCTTGTTTATTTTCTACTTACTGGTGTTACAGTGATTGCTAATGTCAACGGATTAATTGTCATCCCGTTCTACCGTGATGCTGCCTTTGTGCAATTTGTTGACCTTTGGACCAAAAGGTCACTTGTAAAAAGTATACACGAGCTCCGCTGGTTTCATCCCCGTCTCCAGTTATTGTCTCCATCTTCTTTCCCGCTGTCATAATAACCTCACTTATCTAACTTCCCAGCTGTCCGCGTCTTTACTCGCATCCTACAAAGAAGTTAAATACCCCACAGTGGATCCATCCGCCCCCACTCTGTGCGGAAACAATGTTTATTTGTGAAAGCCAGAAAGTCCGATAATCCTAATCACAGTTTGTGTGTCATTTCTTACATTCTGATAAACCCACGTGGAGGCAGAGCAGTGGCTCGCTACGCCCATGCATGAACATTTCTCACAGCCGCGTGGATTGTCGCGTTGGAGATTGTAGAAGCCCGGTTTGCAGCGGTCACAGTTGCCTCCCTCCACATTTTCCTGTAGGGAGCAAGTATTCAAGTTTATTTCTGCTGTTTTAATAACTTGACAATAGAACACTTTTGCCAGATTGTTGCAAGACACTTTTTTTTTTTACAATTACAATTGCAATTTCATGCAATATAGTATACCAGTTTTAACCCACTAGGACATGTACCAGCAAATAAAAAAATATGAGCTGGAAACCTCATATAACCTTACAAATATACAACATAAGGTGGCCAGATATATTTCAATATTGAACAAAGCAAAATTTGTTCTCAGTCAGAAATCACTCCAAACTCTTTATTGCTCTCTCTGATTCCACCATATCTTACTTATTGTGTGGAAAAATGGGCTAATAACTATAAAAGCAATCTTCACTCGCTAAATGTACTGCAAAAAAGATCAGTAAGGATAATTCATAATGGCGCCTACAGAGAACATACTAACTTCTTATTTCTAAAATCACAAATACTTCAACTTGCTGATATAGTTAATCTTCAAAGAGCTAAAATAAAATAAAATAAAATAAAATAAAATAAAATAAAATAAAATAAAATAAAATAAAATAAAATAAAATAAAATAAAATAAAATAAGCAATTACCTACAAATGTCATCCAATACTTCTCTACAAGAGAGGAGAAATATTATTTCAGGGAAGAACTACATTTGAAACACTTCTATGCTAGGACTACGTTAAAAAGCCATAGCATTTCAGTATGTGGAATCAAACTATGGAATGGATTGAGTACGACCCTCAAACAACGATGAGCCAATTCAAGAAACAATACAAGCAGTTGATGTTTGCTAAAGACAAGGATGAAGAGTCTTGAACCAGTCATGATGTGCTATATATATCACTATATTGACACTTACTATGGTACCCATTATGGCATTGGATGCTCATATCACCTCCTACTTTGGTACGGGAAACAAAATAAAAAAAAATAATAATAAAAAAAATAAAAAATTAATAAAATTTAATAAAATAAATTAATAAATAAAATAAATTTGCTAAATACAAGGATGAAGAGTCTTGAACCAGTCATGATGTGCTAATGAAATAAATGAAATAAAACCATTACCATTACCATTACCATTACCATTACCATAGCAGACCTTGAAGGCATTTAATGAGCGGTCCCTACACTGTTTATGTAAAAAGTCTTCAAGTGCAGTATGTAATTCAGTTCATAACAACACTAATAAAAACACTAAAAGCTGAGTTCCGTCTGTGTTTTTGTGTTGAATAGAACCCACGACAGGCTATAACGGACACTACCGTGTTTTCATAGTTATTACGTGTGTATTTGACCTTGCACAGGCAGGGTGATGTACACGGGTCAGCGTTGCTGCTTCCCTCCAGGCTGCAGTTACAGCGCTGACAGTCCGGGTAGCCCATATAACCAACAGCACACCTGAAAGACAAATGGATTTAATAACAAAAAAGATGGAGGTGATGAGCATTAAAAAAAAAAAAAGGGTGGACCGTTCCATAACTGGTCAGGGGGGTCAACTCTCCTGACAGTCCCATGCACTCAAAGCACTGGATGTCAGAGGACCTCTAGTTTAGAACAAAGTGCTGACTTTGCTCAGCAGGTAAACGGGCCTCTCAGAGGAAACATTACATATAATTAACAACAAACTGAGATTTGGTCATTAAAAAGCAGATGACGGTGCCTTAATTGTTAGGTAAGAAGTGTAAAGGGAAGCGAAGACTTGATTTAAGGTGACATTAGAATAAATGTGAATAATTCCACCATGGAGAAAATGCAATAATAAGCAGTTATGCAAACAAGCCATTACGGCACCAGAGCAAGTTAAGCCAATCTAAACGGATGCTGAATGTTTTTTTTTTGAAGAGATGTATAATTGAAGAAAAGAAAAAAAAAATCAAAACGTCTTTGTTTAGAGCGCTTAAAAGTTCTTCTTAAGTACAGCGTATTAGTAAATCGTTACGAGCCTTAATGAAAACTTTGGAGCAATTTTCAAACACTAATTAGAACAGACAGCAGCTGAAAGGTTCAGCTCACCTGTCACATTCCGTGCCTGTCGTTTGTGTGTGTTACCTGTCACATCGCGGACCCCCAAACCCTTCCTTACACCGGCATGACCCCGGTGGCTGGGCTGTCAGTCAAACACACAAATACGCACACATGAAAGAATGGAAGGAGGGTGTGTGCATCCTAAAAGCAGTATGGTTGAAAAAAAGTCAAATTTTAGTCCTACTATTAGACCTATTATGCTCATTTTCAGTCCTTTGTATTGAGCTGTGGACTCCTACAGAGCAGCTACACACAATAACCAGCACATAAAGCTTTCTAGATCTTCCAGAATCTGCACCTATTCTAGCTAGATGTCATAGTTCTCGCAAAAACGGTCTGTTTTAATTAATTAAAACCCACTGCCAGCCTCCAGGCCCGCCTACTTCGCTGTTGTTATTCACATTCCACTATATGTCGCTAGCTGCGAATGCTAATAAACAGTCATGTATCTTTTTAAAATGTGTTGGATTCCAAATCCAATCCGAAATTAGAGACTGGACAGTCACAGTTTTCTCAAGACGTCCCTCAATGGTCAAGTCGCTTTAGCATTTTAGCGTTTTCTACAGCATCAGTAACATAATTAGGAATTGTAAACAAAGGTTGCGTTTCCGGGCTGCACGGTGTTCGAGTGGTTAGTGCACAGGCCTCACAGCTAGGAGACCCGAGTTCAATTCCATCTCTGTGTGGACTCCGGTTTCCTCCCACATTCCAAAAACATGCTAGGTTAATTGGCGACTCCAAATTGTCCATAGGTATGAATGTGAGTGTGAATGGTTGTTTGTCTATATGTGCCCTGTGATTGGCTGGCCACCAGTCCAGGGTGTACCCCGTCTCTCACCCAAAGACAGCTGGGATAGGCTCCAGCACCCCCACAACCCTCGTGAGAAAATGAATGAATGAATGAATGGTTGCGTTTCCGTAAACAGGAGCAGTACTTGGGGAGGGCAGTGAGTTTATTTGGCTTACAGCCACGCCCATATAAGGAAGTCCGCTCCTCTGTGACATCACAAAGGGGCAGTTTTACCCCGCCTTTTGAAACCAAGCGTTTTGAGCCATCCCAAACTTCTTTTAGGGCTCACTTCCAAATGCACAAAGCTGATTATCTGAAACTTTGTCATGGTTTAACACGAGAATACAACATTCTAGCTACATTTATAGGTCAGAAAAGTGGAAAAGCATAATAGGTCCCCTTTAATAATTTTATTATGTGTGTGGATGTGGTTTATTTGATCATAAAACGGACAAAGAATTATGAATTACAAAGTAAGTAATTGATAAGCCCATGATAAAAATGTCTATTTTTAACACCCCACCCCAAACCCTAACGCTAGCTTGATGTCAGCATTCTACGACGAACCGACAGAAAGTAACTGTGACTGTTAGAACCCTCCCTTTCTCTCTTCAATTACCATTGTTCACTCACAACACAATCCATGTTTAAGCTCTAAATATGCCTACATACTGTTCTCTATATTTTTCATCACATAGGACAATTAAATTACAAGAATTTTCCATACTTGGCGTCGCTCGGCTTGAGTCCTCAATGCACGTTTGCCCATGAGAACCACGGTAGTCACACGAGCAGGGCACGCAGGGGTTTTCCTCTTCAGCGGTCACCTTGACGAGACGCAAAACATTTCAAATTGGCTCGTTCACAGAAGCGAATGTTACTAGCAGCAACCTACCCCTTCAGGTCTGTAGTAGCCGGGAAGACAGCTCTGACAGTTAATACCGTCTGTGTTGTCACGGCAAGAAATACACACCCCGCCGCCTCGGTACTGGCCGTGGATGTCCAGGCTGAGTGATAGGTCTGCTACAGTCTGATTAAAGTAGCATTCTTCAGCCTTCCCGTGGCAGTTGCACTCTGGGAAGGGTTGTACATACATACAGGATTTGGTTACATAGTACATGATACTATTTATTTTACTTTGCCATGTTGAGGACATGCAGTAGAACATAAATGAATAAATGATGCTTGCTATTGAAAACATCCCTAATACTTACTGATCAATGGTGGTGGTATATTCCTGTATGTTTTCACCTTTTTCCCCCCCGTGTCTTTCTTTGTCTACTTTGGCTACATGTACCTTTTGTTTGGCTTGCTCTGATTAATGGTAATGGTAATGGTTTTATTTCATTTGAACATGCATCAGATTACAATTGAATGCATCACATAATTAGTTCACAGTTCCACATGTCCAAAAGGAGTAGGAAGAAGCAAAGCTTATTAAATCCTACCCCTTCACTCGGTACTTTTACAATCAGTAACTGTAACATTTGTTCACTTCCTGCTTTCCTAATGTAGTTAGTTGTATTTTTTTAATTTTATTTTTGTCACTTACCAAAGTAGGTGGTGATATGACCATCCAATGACATAATGGGTACCATAGTTAGTAACCCTAACTGTTACATTTGTTCACTTCCTGCTTTCCTAAGATAAAGTTATTTTTTATTTTTTGTATTATTATTTATTTTATGTTATTAATTTTTATATTATTTTATTATTATTGTATTTTTTGTATTTTTGTATTATTTTGATTTTTTTTAGTATTTGTAGTATTTGTACTTTTTATTTTATGATTTTTATGATGATGATTTTTTTTTTTATTGTTGTTATTGTTATTTTTATTTCCATAGTTTGATTCCACATACTGAAATGCTATGGCTTTTTAACGTAGTCCTAGCATAGAAGTGTTTCAAATGTAGTTGAGATCACATTTCTCCTCTCTTGTAGAGAAGTACTGGATGGCATTTTTAGCTAATTGGTTATTTTTAGCTTTATGCATTATTATAGCTGTTTGAAGATGAACTATATCAGCAAGTTGAAGTATTTGTGATTTTAGAAATATAATTAGTATAATTGTATGAGTGTGTATGCAGTTAAAGACGTCCATATGGTTGTTCAAGCATTAGGCGAGCCACCCAAAAATGCAGACGTTCTTCACAACAATGTTTTAAGGCAAAAATATTTTTTTCAGTTTACCCACGTCTTGTTAATATCATTGAAACTAGAAGTCCCTCTGGTTCCTTTTTGATGCATGAGGAAATAATGTTTATACATCAATCACATGACAACTACTGTCAAATATCTCGTACATTATGTAAATGCACGGCATGTAATTTTGCGCAGTAGGAAAGTACTTTATTGCCCGAGGCTTTGACCCTCCACCCACTCTTGTGAACTGGCATCCATGTGTAGTTGGCTTATACATAAATGCAAACATCACAGGCCCATTATTAGCAGGCTCGGACCCTCCACCCACAGCTTTTGCATACTCAATCAAGCCCACGGCACTCATCACTATTTGGTCACAGATCTGCCTGATGGAATAATAGCAGAGGCGAAGAGCATGGCCGGTTTGATCTCAGGATCGATAGCGGGCCATGTTGTGGGTTTGATCTCAAGAGTTGGCATCGCTGCTCCGTGAAGACGCCGCTGAGCTTCCCGCTGTATTACATCTGGCAACCGCTCCTGTGGTTCCCGTGGGCTGCTTGGATCCATTCACGGGGTTGTCCACCCCCAGCTTTAGATCACTTATAACAAGGAGCTCAAAGGTGGTGACACAACGCTCTCGACTTATGTCAGGTTTCCTTTAATATTCTAATGAGCCAGCGTTCAACTTGCACTCTGATCAACAGCCTTTATAGTCTTAGTGGTGCTGGGTCAGTGGGTCAGAGTGTTTTGGGCTTTTGGGTGGAAGATGCTCACCGTGGAAGAAGATGGAAGCTTCTGATCTCAGGACTTATCTCATACGATAATGTGATAGAGCAGGGGTCTCAAACACGCCAAATGTGGCCCGCAGGACACTAGTTTGAGGCCCCCGCCTTGATATGAAAGTTTAATGTTAGTGCGGCCCGCGCAAGTTTGATATGGATGCTGTATGGTATCATGTACCCAGAAAAAAATATTACGTTTGATTAATGTTTATGTTAAAGGTTAAATAACTGTTAATAGTTATCCTCCCTATCCGTGTGGAAGTGGTAAGTTTTTGGCTATTTAAGTTTAAAGGAAATAACTTGAAGGCTACCGTTTAGGTCGCTAGCTCTCTAGTTTGCGAGTTAGCATGTGTCTCAAGACCCTGCAGTTGCGCAATATGTTGTAAATAAAAAGAGTATAAATGTGACTATAGTCGTGTTTTGTCATGTCTACAGGGCTCTAATAATGCTTTGTTCATTTTAATCTGAAAAAAATAATTTGTCTACCCACCAACTATATGTGGTTTCTTAAGTTTTTATTATTTGCCGTTTTATTATTATTATTATTATTATATTTATTTATTACTGATTGATTGATTTTCTTTATTCTTGATTTATTTATTTATTTTTCATCTTATTTTGTGTAGAAAAATAAAAAGTAAGATATTTGAGAACAGTGGAATGTTTTATCACAGCTTTTCTTGTAGAAAATTGGAACCAAAGCAAAGTTTTTTAAAATTTTATGTTTTTAATAAATGCGTTTTTTTTTTGAAAACCTTAATGCGGCCCAGTCTCACCCAGACCCGAGCTCCAGTGGCCCCCCAAGTAAATTGAGTTTGAGGCCCCTGTGATAGAGTGTCTCCAATCCTTTGACTGGTGGTGTAGCGTAGTGTGTCAGTAGTTGTTGCGTTACGGACCGACTTACTCTCACAGACGTGTCGCGTGAGGAAGGTTCCCGCCATCCAGGGTTGCTGGTGATGACCAGGGCAACAACGATCGCAGCTCTCTCCGCAGGTGTTGTGTTCGCATTCGCAGCTAAACTTCTACGCAAACACACAAACATGAACACATTCGTCACCAATGGCATTCAAACAAGTTATCTTATATCACGTAATACAGTGGCAAATACAGTATATCATTTATTATTTATTATTATATTTGAACATGCATCAGATTACAATTGAATGCATCCCATAATCAGTTCACAGTTCCACATGTCCAAAAGGAGTAGGAAGAAGCAAAGCTTATTAAATTCTAACCCTCCATCTGGTACTTTTACAATCAGTAACTGTTACATTTGTTCACTTCCTGCTTTCCTAATATAGTTTACGTTTTTTGTTTTTTTATTTATTGTATTTATTTATTTATTTATGTATTCATTTATTTTAATTTTTTTAAATTAAAAAATATTTTTAATTTTTTGTCACGTACCGAAGTAGGAGGTGATATGAGCATCCAATGCCATAATGGGTACCATAGTAAGTGTCAATATAGTGATATATATAGCACATCATGACTGGTTCAAGACTCTTCATCCTTGTATTTAGCAAACATCAACTGCTTGTATTGTTTCTTGAATTGGCTCATCGTTGTGCATTGTTTGATTTCCTTACTCAATCCATTCCATAGTTTGATTCCACATACTAAAATGCTATGGCTAGCATAACGTAGTCCTAGCATAGAAGTGTTTCAAATGTACTTCTTCCCTGAGATCATATTTCTCCTCTCTTGTAGAGAAGTATTGGATGACATTTTTAGCTAATTGCTTATTTTTAGCCATTATGCATTATTTTATTTTATTTTATTTTATTTTATTTTATTTTATTTTATTTTATTTTATTTTATTTTAGCTGTTTAAAGATGAACTATATCAGCAAGTTGAAGTATTTGTGATTTTAGAAATAAGGAGTTAGTATGTTCTCTGTAGGCGGCATTATGAATTATCCTTACTGCCCTTTTTTTGCAGTACATTTAGCGAGTGAAGATTGCTTTTATAGTTATTAGCCCGTACTTCCACACAATAAGTAAGATAGTAGAACCAGAGAGCAATAAAGAGTGTGGAGTGATTTCTGCTTTGTTCAATACTGAAATATTTCTGGCCACCTTATGTTGTATATTTGAAATATGAGGTTTCCAGCTCATATTTTCATCCATTGTGATCCCCATAAATGTATTTACCTTCACCTTTTCAATGTCTATACCGTCTATATGTATTTGCTGGTGCGTGTCCTTTCTGCTGTTACCAAACAGCATGATTTCAGTTTTACTTAGTTTCAAGGACAATCTATCTAAGTCGAATAAAGATGTAACGATTGAATGTCTTCATCACAGAGAGTGAATGAAACAAAGCATCACAGCATATGGCGGAATGTTCAAATAAATGGCAGAAAAAAAAAGTAATTACCAGTATTTGTAAGTGGCCTGTCTAACAATAATGAATCCACAGGAGAGCGCTATAAAAGATCTTGTTTCCCTTTTCCAGATTATCAGTTGATAACAAATGGGTTGAGTCCCGCCTTCCTGAGAGAAGGGAAATCATAACACAGTTGGATCACAGTTCTCCCATGCGAGACTTCTGCCAACGTGGAGGCTTAGTAATTCAATTTAGTACTTTCTGTAAATTGCTTGATGAGGAGAGGCTGCCAGATTGAACGGAGTACAATAGCCCGGTCCGAGCCAACTTTGGTTATTTTGGCACGAGTCGCACCCCCCCAACCCACCCTCCCCTTTTATCTGAGACAAAACACTCCAGCTTCAGGCTGCCTTTGTGCTGAGCACGCATCCTAGCAGATGTTCTGTAGACCATCATTAACCAATCATCTCACAGGTCTCCATCAGCAAGGAACCAAGCAAAGTGGGGTTCATGTTTTACGATGGGGAAATACCCGATTGATACCTGATTTATACCTGTTTCTGATCCGGTTCATTAGGATCGTGGACGTTTGCATGGTTTCAATGAGGGTTCGAACCTGAGTTCTTTTTGGATGACGCGTCTGCTTTGGTGTTGTTTAAATGTTTAAATGTGTGCTTTTTTCCCCCCCTTGTTGGAGGACCTTGGTTCCCTGGATTGGCTGCAGCGGGGGAACCACCTCCTATAAGAGGAAGCCAAGGGAACCAGTGAGAAGAGGAAGAACCCATCCTTCCTCTCTCTCTTCCCAACTTGGCTCTCTTTCTATAAAGTCTTCCAGTGAATAACATTGTTTTATGAATGTGACGTATAAAAGGTACGTAAAAAATGTGAATGGCATGATATCAAAAACATGTTTTTTGAAGAATACCTGGAATATGAAATTATAAAAAAATTTCATTACAAAGATATTTCAAGAAAACAACCTGACCGGGTCATTTTTGACCCACTTATAGAAGGTTGGGGTAGTAACACAAAAACAAAAACATCTTAAAATATATAAAAGGTAAGTTGAAAATGTGAATGGCATGATATTAAAACATGTTTTTTGAGGAATACCTGGAATATGAAATTATAAAAAAAAATCATTACAAAGATATTTCAAGAAAACAACCTGACCGGGGCATTTTTGACCCACTTATAGAAGGTTGGGGTAGTAACACAAAAACAAAAAAATCTTGAGATATATTTAAGGTAAGTTAAAAATGTGAATGGCATGATATTAAAAACATGTTTTTTGAGGAATACCTGGAATATGAAATGATAAAAAAATTTTCATTATGAAGATATTTCAAGAAAACAACCTGACCGGGTCATTTTTGACCCACGTATGGAAGGTTGGGGTAGTAACACAAAAACAAAAACATCTTAAAATGTATAAAAGGTAAGTTAAAAATATGAATGGCGTGATATCAAAAACATGTTTTTTGAGGAATACCTGGAATATGAATTGATAAAAAATTTTCATTACAAAGATATTTCAAGAAAACAACCTGACCAGGTCATTTTTGACCCACTTATGCATGTTTTATTATCATATATTAACAAATTGACCTTAATATAATACTGTCATTTTGGGGGGGGTTCTAAAAACTTCTCCCCCGGAGTGCTTTTCTTCCTGTCACTCACGCACACAAGACACCCGTGAGAGAAGTTATGACAAAGGATATAAAAATGTGATATCAGTATAAAATTTTTCCCGATCATGAAAATCGATATTAAAAAAATACAGGAGATGTTACACATATCGGTATCCGCTGATATCTGTAAGTTGGACAATATCGGCATATCTGACATATCGGACATCCCTAGTTATGACGCTAATTTTTAGATAATGGTGATCAATAAAGTAGAGTCATTAACGACTATTGAGCGCCTATGAAATATAACGTCCTGTTTATCGCAGTTTAACAATTTCATCTTTTTTCTTTATGATTTTGTTCATTCATTCATTTATTTATTTTCTACTGATTGTCCTCACGAGGGTCGCGGGGGTGATGGAGCCTATCCCAGCTGTGGCCAGCCAATCACAGGGCACATATAGACAAACAACCATTCACACTCACATTCATACCTATGGACAATTTGGAGTGGCCAATTAACCTAGCATGTTTTTGGAATGTGGGAGGAAACCGGAGTACCCGGAGAAAACCCACGTGTGCACGAAGAGAACATTCAAACACAGAGATAGCCGAGGGTGGAATCGAACTCGGGTCTCCAAGCTGTGAGGTCTGCCTGCTGACCACTTTCCACCATGCAACCTATGATTTTGTTTCTAAAATATTTTTTGTTAAAAAATTGGTCGGCGGCACGGCGATCGAGTGGTTAGCGCACAGACCTCACAGCTAGGAGACCAGGGTTCAATTCCAATCTTGGCCATCTCTGTGTGGAGTTTGCATGTTTTCCCTGTGCATGCGTGGGTTTTCTCCGGGTTCTCCGGTTTCCTCCCACATTCCAAAAACATGCGAGGTTAATTTGCCACTCCAAATTGTGAGTGTGAATGGTTGTTTGTCTATATGTGCCCTGTGATTGGCTGGCCACCAGTCCAGGGTGTATCCCACCTCTCGCCCAAAGACAGCTAGGATAGGCTCCAGCACCCCCGCGACCCTCGTGACGAAAAAGCGGTAGAAAATGAATGAATGAATGAAAAACTTGCTCTGGAAAAAAGTTTATTTAGGTCAATATTATTAACATTGAAAAATTCCTTGACCGTTTTAAGAACCTGTATTTAGGACCAATGACATCACTTAAGACCAATGACATCATCACCTTGTCTCAGCCTGAGGACATGTACAGGACAACAGTGCATGAGAAAATGAGGCAAAGATCAGGTGTCTGGCATCAAACCATGGGCCGACCCATCATGGTAGACAACGCCTGTGTCCTTTGCTGACAATGCAGTAAAGGTTTGATATAAAGGTGGCACGTAGCAAACTGAAGCCTGAGGGTACTCGGCTTTCTTTTCCACTTTCTAAAGAAGACCAAGTTACATTGAAACATGAGAGTCCAGTTTTTTTGTTTTTTTACCTTGGTAGCAGCGTTGAGCGGGCAGGCCTTTGCGTGACCATAACATATACACATCCCTCCAATGGAAATATCCTTGATGGAATAGTAGTACTGTGGAGACACAAGAGAAGGATACACATTCATGCATGTCTGATATATACTGCATGGTTACAAGATGGCGTGAAAAATATATCAGAACTGACCGGACAGTCACAGTTTCACACAAAAATGGTGAACTGGCTCAAAATGGAATGTCTCAGTCATTACCACACTGACCTTTAGCAGTCGATATAATAGTGTTGGACCAGCCAGGACACCGTTCATGTTGTCTTTAGCACAGAGGTTCATTGGTTTGACATCGAACTATACTTTGTTGGCCACATATATATTAAATGGGACCTATTATACTCATTTATGGTACACAGAAAGCTTTCTAGATTTTCCAGAATCTGTACCTATTTCCTTGGATTTCCAAAATGGTCTGTTTTAATCTATTCCACCCACGGTAGTGCCCACTGTGCAGGCCTATAGCTTGTTCTCAGGTACGGCCATATAAGGAAGTCACCGACTGGGTGGAGCCGTTGACTTCTCACAAGGCTCACTGTGACATCACAGGGAGCCGGGGTTAGGAAAACTCTCTGAAACCGAGCGTTCAGCGCTCATTTCCAAATGCGGCAAAGTCATTATGTGAAACACATTTATAGGTCAGAAAAGTGGAAAAAGCATAAGTCCACTTAACCCTGAGATGCATGAGTGACTGGACCCTCGTGGGTCAAAAATGACCCATACTACGATCAATGCGTTTTTATGCCAATTTTGCCATTTTGGTTAGGAATAATCACTTGTATGATATTTAGTATTATATTTAGGAGTTGATAAGAATCAATGGTTCCTATTGGATTCCATAGAAAATGCATGCAGGTCATTTTTGACCCACTTATGGAAGGTTGGGGTAGTAACACTAAAACAAAAAAATCTTAAAATGTATAAAAGGTAAGTAAAAAAATTTGAATGGCATGATATCAAAAACATGTTTTTTAAGGAATACCTGGAATATGAAATGATGAAAAATTTTCATTACAAAAATATTTCAAGAAAACAACCTGACCAGGTCATTTTTGACCCACTTATGGAAGGTTGGGGTAGTAACACAAAAACAAAGACAATGTATAAAAGGTGAGTTAAAAATGTGAATGGCATGATATCCAACACATGTTTTTTGAGGAATACCTGGAATATCAATCGATAAATAATTTTCATTACAAAGATATTTCAAGAAAACAACCTAACCAGGTCATGTTTGACCCACTTATGCATCTAAGGGTTAAAGACCAGTTGGATTTGATAGCAGCTCCATGGCCACTTGACTACATTTTGACAAGTATTACATGAAAAACAAATGATAAGAACATCAGTGGAGTACTACAGTTTGACCTTATCTAAGACGTTGACGATAAACAAAACAAACACAAAAAAAAGACTAAAAGAATGAACAAGTGCACATCAGCCTCACCCGTCTTGTCACAATGGGATCGATATCCCTGGGGTCCCGCAGGGTCAGGGTCATGAGGTCGGCGTTGAGCGTTCTGATCCTCTGAAACACCAATCGAATGTAGCGGGCGGAGGTGTAGTTCAGCAAGGTCGGGGAGGGGTCATCTGCACTGGGACGGCCATTGATTAAAGAAGTGTGGATCTATACCAGAGAAGAAGGATAAATACTGACATGGAACAAGAGAATTCAACTCAAGGGAAACATTAAAGGTGCATTGCGTCTCCTACGGCAACAGACAGCGGCAGAGATGGGAAGGAAAAGCCAGAAAAAAACAAAACATAAGTAATCCATTTTTTATTGACTGTATACTCAATTTATTATTATACACGATTGTGTACATACACAAGTGTCTTATGCTTTTTCTTTGGTTTTTATTTTGTGTGACGCCACCACAGAAGGGTACTTTTTGGGTTGCAGTCCTGCGTCCACCGTGCATGGTGAGTTTTATGTTAGACCAAGCTGCACCTGTAGGCTTTGCCCATTACTATTATTATTATTTTGACTCGCCTGTGTTAAGAGGCGGCACGGCGGTCGAGTGGTTAGCATGCAGATCTCACAGCAAGGAGACCAGGGTTCAATTCCACCCATCTCTGTGTGGAGTTTGCATGTTCTCCCCGTGCATGCGTGGGTTTTCTCCGGTTACTCCGGTTTCCTCCCACATTCCAAAAACATGCTAGGTTAATTGGTGACTCCAAATTGTCCATAGGTATGAATGTGAGTGTGAATGGTTGTTTGTCTATATGTGCCCTGTGATTGGCTGGCCACCAGTCCAGGGTGTACCCCGCCTCTCGCCCGAAGACGGCTGGGATAGGCTCCAGCACCCCCGTGATCCTCGAAGCGGTAGAAAATGAATGAATGACCTGTATTAAGATGAAAACATTTTTTGGGGGGTAAAATGACCAAATTTGCAGAGATGAGACTGAGCCTACCATCTGATGTTGGATACAACTACAGGGTACATTTGTTCGGACAAATATAATGGTGACAACAAAAACAGTTCATAAGACTTAATTGAGCTCTTATTAGCCATTTCAACAGTTTTCTTGATAATAACCAAAAATTTGGTATTTTTGTTGAGATATCATGATTTTTGTCCAAACAAATGTACCTTTAGTTCTATGAGGCGGTGGTATAATAATAATCATAATAATAACAATAATTATTATTTATTTATTTATTATAAATATAATAATAATCAAAATAATAAAATCACTGTGTGTATAATTATTATCATTTATGTCTAAAATTAGACATTTATGTCTAAATTTATGCCTAAAAAAGGGCTGCACGGCGATCGAGTGGTTAGCGCGCAGACCTCACAGCTAGGAGACCCGAGTTCAATCCCACCCTCTGCCATTTCTGGGTGGAGTTTCCAGGGTGTACCCCACCTCTTGCTCGAAGATAGCTGGGATAGGCTCCAGCACCCTCCCAACCCTCGTGAGGATAAGCGGTAGAAAATGAATGAATGAATGAATGATTATTTATTGTTAATATAATAATAATAATAATAATAATAAAATCACTGTATGTATAATTATCATTTATGTCTAAAATTAGACCTTTATGTCTAAATATATGGCGAAAGAAGGGCTGCACCGCGGTCGAGTGGTTAGCGCGCAGACCTCACAGCTAGGAGACCCGAGTTCAATCCCACATTCGCCCAAAGACAGCTGGGATAGGCTCCAGCACCCTCCCGACTCTTGTGAAGATAAGCGATAGAAAATGAATGAATGAATGAATTATAGTTTCACTAAGTTGATTACACTCTAAATTTATATTAAGTAGCTTTTCATCAACATTCATTCATTTTCTACCGCTTTTACTCATGAGGGTCGCAGGGGTGCTGAAGCCTATCCCAGCTGTCTTCGGGCGAGAGGTTTGATTAGTTGGCAACAGTGATCCCTTCAATAATTCATTCATTCATTTTCTACCGCTTTTCCTCACGAGGGTCGTGGGGGTGCTGGAGCCTATCCCAGCTGTCTTGGGGCGAGAGGCAGGGTACACCCTGGACTGGTGGCCAGCCAATCACAGGGCACATATAGACAAATCGGAGGAAACCAGAGTACCCAGCGAAAACCCACACATGCACGGGGAGAACATGAAAACTCCACACAGGGTGGAATCGAACTCGGGTCTCCTAGCTGTGAGGCCTGTGTGCAAACCACTCGAGCACCATGCAGCCCGCTTTTCATCAACAAATTACATGAATACTTCCAAATTGCCAAAGGTTTAGTTAACTAGTAACAGAACTGATGGAAATACCTGTTTACATTACTTTGTATGTATAGAATGAGTAGGTGTTCATTCTATATGTGGGAACACCCATCATCAGAAATAAGGCGAGAGGAGCGGCTCTGTCAGTTTGTCTCCGTAATGCGGCCAAAAGCAACATTTGGCATCTGCCAAAAAGTCCTCATTTGTGCCAAAAGTCTGTATGTTGGTGGTTTGGGGGGGGGGCACTTGCAAGCTGTACACTTGGAAGTAACGAAAAAGATGTGGCTGTGTAGGTGTGAACACATGAGCGGCATAGCGGCTTTGTGTGTGTATGTGTGTGTGTGTGTGTGTGTGTGAGAGACACATCGCCTCTGACTCATTATAGTTGCACCGAGATCAGACGGCTCGGGAGCTGTCAACCACAAGCCGGCATGCACACACTCACACATTTAGACTCCTCAGTTAGTTGCAGCTCATGACATCTCCTCGCTCACACCCCCTCCGGTGCACCCCCAGAGGACACACACGCACGTAAAAATACAGGACAAACACAAGACAAACACTTGCACCCATGGGAGAATGTGCACGCATCTCCAAACAGGCAACTACAATTAGAAGCCTGTGTAGGAAATGTACATGTGTGTGTGTGTATCCCGAAGCCTTCAGTTCATTAATGTCAGTTATCGCAGGGCCATTCTCTGCTCTTACTATGCACACACACACACACACATAATTGTTGCTGGAGAAGAGTGTAAACCTCGCTGAGAGAGTGTTTTTAATAACAGGCAACCCTTCTAAGCGTAATTATAACGCATATATATTAAAATGTAACACTGTGTGAAATAATGACGGGTTTAATTATGTTAAAAACAAACTTGTTTGGTTCACGGTGAAGCTAAGTATCACTTCAAGGTCCTCGTTTGAGGGAAAAAACCATGACAACACAACAAACATGCGAGTTGTAATATTTCAATTTTGTGTCCACTAGCGCTGGTAAAAAAAAAAATATGGATATAGACTCACAATACGGGTAGGAAAAAACATCTTCATGCAGGTACACGTTAGAAAATGACATGGTGTGCACGAGTCTGTGAGGACCAAGTAACTTCTTCATGAAAAAAAAACACAATGAGCTTGTCAACCCATTGGAAATGGGTCATTATTGCTCAATATAACTGGCTGACTCACTGTGTCATCTTACAAAGGGCACTAAACTCATCACACAGCAACTTAACACCCAAAAGGTTTCCATTAATTAATTACTTCATTCATTTTCTACCGCTTTTCCTCACAAGGGTGCTGGAGCCTATCCCAGCTGTCTTCGGGCAAGAGTCAGGGTACACCCTGGACTGGGTCAAAAGGTTTCCATAATAAATATATAAAGTACATCACAGGGAGCCAAAAGAGCCCAGAGGGAGACTGATGTCAACGCAGCGCCGCTGCAGGCGGCATTGAATGCCTTGCTCATATGCAATGCATTATGGAAAAACTTTTAAAAGAGTCGCTTTTTCATTTTTAAACTTATATGAGTACATTCATTCATTCATTTTCTACCGCTTTTTCCTCACGAGGGTCGCAGGGGTGCTGGAGCCTATCCCAGCTGTCTTCGGGCGAGAGTCAGGGTACACCCTGGACTGGGTCAAAAGGTTTCCATAATAAATATATAAAGTACACCACAGGGAGCCAAAGGAGCCCATAGGGAGACTGATGTCAATGCAGCGCCGCTGCAGGCGGCATTGAATGCCTTGCTCATATGCAATGCATTATGAAAAAACTTTTAAAAGAGTTTTTCATTTTTAAACTTATATTAGTACACATTTGTTTATATTTCTCAAGTATAGCTTTGAGTGTTAAGTTGCTGTGTGATGAGTTCAGTATTATTTGTAAGATATATGTAATGACCTCCTGCGATTTCCAATTGGGTTGACAAGCTCGGCGTGATTGGCTGATGGTAATGAAAGCGCTACCGTTTCCTCACTGACTCACAAGCAGTACAGTATTTAAACAATAAGTAGCAGCAGCTTATACATTTTCAAATGCATTTGTTTACAGGTATCCTCAGCATCCATAAAAATGACATTCTTTGGACAGTAACTGGTATATTTTACTAAAAAATGACCAGTTCGTACCAAGTGAGTGCAACATACTGTAGGCTTTATTGTACCAACAGGACACAGAGTACTCAGCTAATGAATTCATGAGTAATTATTATCATTATTATTTCACTCGGATGCCTGCTTGTGTAACACTTTTAATAATAATTGCGCATTTGGGATAAATAGTAATTTTAATTGAATTGGATGATAATTGTTTTGTTTTTTAGCATAGTGCTGATTATTACACGTTTAAGTCCCGTTTCACCAGAAGTTTTAGTTGACTAAAAACTGTACAATTTGGAAAAAAAAGGGGGGGCGGTAGGAAAACAGATTATACTTGAACATCTTTACCTCTCCATTCTCCAAGGGGTGGATCTTAGAATAGAAGGATGTGCAGATAACTTCATCATCTCGAGTATACGATGGAGGTCCCGTCCTTGGATTAATGTTGAAGCGGGTCAGGCACTCCGTGTCTGTGATGGCGTAGTACTGCCAGGGTTCAAAGTCCACGCCATCTATCGAACGCTCCAAGATCCAGTTACCTGCAGACATATTTTTGATACGGATATGCATCTGACGCTTGTTGAACATGATGCTTTTAAAGCCAGCATCTAAAACATACGGTCCAAGTTTCATGTCATAATCAAAGCAAAATAGGGAACATCTGAAATGTGTGAGGCTGTTTAAATAGTAATGATGTCGCGGAACGCTTACCCGGGCGAGGCGAGTTGGCGGCCTTAATGATCACATAGGCGATCTGGAAAACCTGATAACATAAAGAAGATAAATGAGCGAAACCGACACACTTAAAAAGAAACATTTTTTTTGAAACGCACTTGTATTTAAATATGCACAGTGATCACTATATCTCACTCAAGCAAAGATGGCCGTCAGTTGTGCTTCTTAATGGACTATTTTCCGTACAAAACTGAGTCGACTGAACTGATGGAGGGGTTTGCTGAGATGAAATCAAAGTGCAAGGTTGACAAATGTGGTCATGTCTCACATAAGGATTGGGAATGATGGGCAAAATTCCCCCTGCTTTAAGTGCAGTTTTCCTTTAAGGTCCAAGTAGAATCTGTAGTATTTCTAACACTAATACCGGTAATACTTAAAACCTTTTGGGGAGGTTTTTGGTGGTGTGTTCCATTACGTGCATTAATGAGCTACCTCTTTTTATCTCTTTGTATATCTTTAGAATGCACAGAAAAGACAAATGTGGTCATGTCTCACATAAGGATTGGGAATGATGGGCAAAATTCCCCCTGCTTTAAGTGCAGTTTTCCTTTAAGGTCCAAGTAGAATCTGTAGTATTTCTAACACTAATACCGGTAATACTTAAAACCTTTTTGGGAGGTTTTTGGTGGTGTGTTCCATTACGTGCATTAATGAGCTACCTCTTTTTATCTCTTTGTATATCTTTAGAATGCACAGAAAAGACAAATGTGGTCATGTCTCACATAAGGATTGGGAATGATGGGCAAAATTCCCCCTGCTTTAAGTGCAGTTTTCCTTTAAGGTCCAAGTAGAATCTGTAGTATTTCTAACACTAATACCGGTAATACTTAAAACCTTTTTGGGAGGTTTTTGGTGGTGTGTTCCATTACGTGCATTAATGAGCTACCTCTTTTTATCTCTTTGTATATCTTTAGAATGCACAGAAAAGACAAATGTGGTCATGTCTCACATAAGGATTGGGAATGATGGGCAAAATCCCCCCCCCCCCCCAAAAAAAAGTGCAGTTTTCCTTTAAGGTCCAAGTAGAAGCTGTAGTACAGCGTACATCTACCACTGCTCACAAGTTGTACATTTATGTCGTTACCTTGCCACCTTGCCACCCGTAGTGTTTGTTTCTGTGTTGCGATCTGAAACCAGTACGCCCAGGAAGGACGTTCCGGTAATACTTAAAACCTTTTTGGGAGGTTTTTTGATGGTGTGTTCCATTACGTGCATTAATGAGCTACCTCTATTTATCTGTTTGTATAGCTTTAGAATGCATAGAAAAGACCAATGTGGTCCTATCTCACAGAAGGATCACTACATCTCACTCAAGCAAAGATGGCCGTTAGTTGTGCTTCTTAATGGACTATTTTCCGTACAAAACTGAGTCGACTGAACCGATGGAGGTGTTTGTTGAGATGAAATCAAAGTGCAAGGTTCCAGGTTTGATGCATGCTGTTAAAGCAACCTTCAGCTAAAGAGCTCTCCACATTTTCCGAGTTGAATGCAGTGACATTATATACATGTTTTAATAGCTAAAATTAAAACACACACACATAGAAGTGCATATTACCCTTGAGTGTTCGTTTCATGTTTTAAACGGCAAAAGTAGTCTAAGTGACGACAGTAAATGAGTCATGCATTGGTAGGCAGTTTCACGTTGCAGCCATCAGAGGAGCGACTGTGTGTGGCGACACGGTAGTAAGCTAATAGCAGCTCTGACAAAGAACACTTTGACATGCATTCACACCAAAGGTCGGGTATCGGGTGTATGCATTCAAGTCTATGGACGGACAAGGTTTCAAAAAGGGTTTGCTAAGAATCAGCTGTAACGTATCATAATGCCGCTACATGAAGTGTTTGTGTATTTGCTGTAAGCTATAACATCTGTTGGGTGATTTCCAATGCAAACTCATCATTTTTTGTTTGTTTATTTTCTCAGTAAATAGGTCGTGTTTAGCAGAAAACAAATTTCACTGACTGTAAATTGATAACTTTGAAATCATACAGGTAAAATATACAGCTACCACTGCTCACAAGTTGTACATTTATGTTGTTACCTTGCCACCCGTAGTGTCCGTTTCTATGTTGCGATCTGAAACCAGTGCACCCAGGAAGGACGTTCCGGTAATACCTAAAACCTTTTTGGGAGGTTGTGTTCCATTACGTGCATTAATGAGGTACCTCCTTTTATCTGTTTGTATATCTTTAGAATGCACAGAAAAGACAAATGTGGTCATGTCTCACATAAGGATTGGGAATGACGGGCAAAATCCCCCCCCAAAAAGTGCAGTTTTCCTTTAAGGTCCAAGTAGAAGCTGTAGTAATTCTACATTTGAACAAAGTTTTTGAAAATATCCAGCGTACCATCCATCTATCACTGCTCACAAGTTGTACATTTATGTCGTTACCTTGCCACCTTGCCACCCGTAGTGTTCGTTTCTATGTTACGTGAATTAATGAGCTACCTCTTTTTATCTGTTTTTATATCTTTAGAATGCATAGAAAAGGCAAACGTGGTCATGTCTCAAATAAGGATTGGGAATGATGGGCAAAATTCCCCCTGCCTTAAGTGCAGTTTTCCTTTAAGGTCCAAGTAGAAGCTGTAGTATTTATAATACTAATACCGGTAATACTTAAAACCTTTTTGGGAGGTTTTTGGTGGTGTGTTCCATTACGTGCATTAATGAGCTACCTCTTTTTATCTGTTTTTATATCTTTAGAATGCACAGAAAAGACAAACGTGGTCATGTCTCACATAAGGATTAGGAATGATGGGCAAAATTCCCCCCCTAAAAAGTGCAGTTTTCCTTTAAGGTCCAAGTAGAATCTGTAGTATTTTTACATTTGAACACAGTTACTCATTTGAGATGAAAACACGATGGCTGCATATAGCACTTGGGAAAAAAAATGATAGTAGTTCACTACTTCCTGGTTCGGCATCATGGGAGCTGTAGTTCTAGTAAGTAATGTTCCAATATACACCCCGAGGACCTATACATTGTTCAATAAGTGTGTGAGGCATCTTTAGGACTTAAACCCGGATTGTTTCCTGAGTGAACAATTGCAATTAAAGAGAGATGGGGGCTGAATCTCGTCTAATTTCTGAGAAGCACGGAGTGTTCTGTACTGTCATTTTTATGGCTTTATCAAGTAATCATGATTTCTCGCCATTCTCCGGTGGTCCAGAAATATTTCCTCCCACGAAAAGCAGGCTTCTCCAAGGTCCAACATCAGTGACATCTTACCTAACAAATGGACCATAAATCCTACAGACACACGTCAACAACGTCTCCCAAGGAGACCACAATGGCCGATTATTTGCTTGACATTCAACATATTCACATATTCACCATATTGTCTCTTTTGCCGATGGAAAGACAGAACAGAGCATATCTGGAGGTGCTTATTAAAAAGAAGAAAAAAGGCATTCCAAGATGAAATCATCTGTTCTTGTTTTTTTCCACCGATGCTATCTCAGGAACAGTTGCCGCTGACAACTAGGAAGTGTTCCTGTCTGGTTATGACAAGGGATTTATCGGCATGTAACATTTTACTACAGTCCTTATGTGTACATTATGAAAGCAAAAATATAGTCCTTGCCAGATTATTGAAGCATGGGAGCCAAATGAGCACTTAAAAAGGATTGTTGTGCAGATCCATCTGACCATGTAAGGTCTGTGTCCAGTGGATTTTTGGCTTTCCTGCCGTTAAAAAGGAATTCTGTGAGGGATTCATGGCGTCTCCATGAGGTTTGGAGGAACAGCTGGCGGTAAAGTATCACTGATGGACACATGCTACGATTTTTTTGGCTTGATACGTTGGAAAGGAACAGGAACTGGAATAAAAACCCAAAGTAGAAAAACAAAGAGACGTGGCGTTCAATTAAAAGAAAGAAGACAGGGTTCTGGGAGTTCTGGTATTTACAAAAAAACAAAAAAACATGACAGGCATGTTTAACCATGTCCAGTATCAGCCCCCGTAGCTGTCCACTCAGAGCGCGCTGCTCTGGTATCGTGCCCGAGAAAAAACCAATCAGAGAACAGCACACGAGCGTTTGTTTTGCTGCCGTCTGTGCTCTGTCAACATGTCAGCGGTTGACACTCCCGGCGAAAGACAAATAGGAAAAACAGCAAACAGAATATTAGAAATGGAACGTTTTATCACCATTAATGAGGAGGACACTCTTGAAATGATCGAAAAAAACTAAAAATGCAAATACAAGTCGGAAAACCAAGGGCGACTACAACTGCAAGAACGAACAAAGACTGGAAGTACTATTCCCCCGCCTGAGTTACACAAATACGTGTCTATGTTTATTGTAACGTCGTTGCCGACGCTATGGAAAGGACTATGATCGCTAACAAGCTTTTATTACACAACAATACTGGCTACTGTCGGCCGTAACCACGCCGTTGCAACCACCGCCAGCAACGCAACAGTGCTTCCTCAACACGACACGCCCCCACCCCTGGTGCATTCACAGTCACCCGGAACAGTCAGACACTCAAGAGCACAACATGTCAACATGAACACGTCAGAGTCGCTACATTATTTTATCAATCAGAAAAGAAAATGGGGATGAATACGAGCCTGATTCTCTCAAATCAAAATTCAACTCTCTGGCACGTTGCATGATGGAAAAACGAAAGTACGTCATAATAAGCTCATGATTAAATAGTATGTGATAATAACATCGACCTTCGGTCTCGGGCTGATACTGACACTTGGGGGCATGATACCTGGCCTGATACCAGACAAACCATGTGGAGCTGGTATGCAGGAGCCTTAAAAATGTACTATCACGTCAAGTGGAAATGTGCTAACATCTCACTGAACTAATAAAGAAGCTTTTGGCCCACTTCTAATCATGTGACTCATCCAACGTCTTCTCCTGCCAGACTTAGCACTAGCAAGAAAGTAGCAAATATTCGCTGGAGCCATCTTATCGCTCTGTTTGCACACAAAAAAATCTATTTGAATGCAGCAGTGTTATGGATGACAGCGTGCATGGGAAAATATGAAACTAAAATTGTGTTTTTATTTGGGGTGGGTTTCAAGAAGAAGAGCAAGACACAGAGAGATAGAGGCCTCCGGATAAAACAGATTAAAGAGGGAAATGTTCCGTGTGTGTGTGTGTGTGTGTGTGTGTGTGTGTGTGTGTGTGCAGAGGAAGACAAAACATCCATTTGAAATCCAATCTCCTTAAGTCCGTCTTTTGGGCTGCCAAAAGACACTAAAGGCATATAAAAATGTATATGTGCCAACACAGCTAGCCGCGTTGGAATTTGGCCTTAAGCTTTTAAATAGACTTTGTTCGATCACACACACACACACACACACACCAGATGCTGGAATCTCACACACATTTTTGCGTTGGTCCAGTTTGCTGTCAAACATTTGAGGCCAACGCCCCCTAACATAAAGTTCTCATTAAATTCTTCTCATTTAAAACGAATATGAAAATATCCATATTTTTCAGACAATAAATCGCTCTGGACTGCGACTCGCATCAGTCAAAAAATTAGTCACAAAGAGGAAGGACAATAATCGGAAAACGGCTGTGCTGAATTGTCATCAATAGCCACGTATACATGGACCCAAATATTCCAATTCCAGGTGAGCAATCGGCACTGGACTGTTGCGGAAAGTTTGTTTTTGATGCAAACTAAATTTCAAGACTGGACGAAGGAAAAACTCACATTACGGAGTTATTCCAACAAGTGAAAGAAAAACTCAAGGAAGTCGGTATCACGTGATGTTGATGTCTACTGCGTATGCGAAATTGACTATTCTGTTTGATTATAGCGGCGCATGTAGACACGAGATTGGAATATTCCGTTCCATGTATACCATTGCTTTCGGAAAGGTCATTCGGAAAGAGGAAAAAATACTAATTTAACACGGTTAATGACCATTTGATTGGTCCTGTCCTTCACAGAAGAGGTTTCATTCTCTGAATCATTTTTTGCTTATTTTTTAATTCGTAAAATAGATGCTCTGATATTTTTATGAACGATTCATGTATTCATGTATTCATGTATTTTCCATCTGAGAATGGCTTCCCCCTTCAAGTATGTATTGTTCTGCGGTTGCTGCCAAGAGGTCTGCAACCGCTAAACGAAAATATTTTACTGTGCAGTCAGTCAACACATTTCACATTCTACTTGAAGGTTCTTGAATGCACCATAGTGAATTTTATACAGTATATAACTTCCGCGTCCTGACTTAGTATTGAGTACCGATGCATATCTGATTCTAATTGATAATTTGCTACTTTTATTGCAAATGTTAGGAATTGTACATCACAAAACTACCAAATTAATGTGTTTGGTTATTTCCCAGGAAATGGTACTAACCTTAAAAACCATGATATAATTGAACCATACAAGGTCACATAATATTTTCTAGCTGAAAAATCATCTATTCTGAAAAAAAAAAATTAAAGACCTCATTTTGTGAGTCACATCTCTAGTATTCAGAAAGTGTGGATATTAAAAATGTTTTGACTGGCAGCTGCTTTCAGGATCCCAATTGCTCTGCAAATCCACCCCCCCCCCCACACACACACTTCCACCCCAATCAGCATATAGCCTGTACGTGATTAGACCGCGTCCATCAAAACCGTCCGTGAGTAAACCTGCCCGACATTTTTTCTTAATAACCGCAATTTACCTGAATTGCTGCAATGCTGAAACGTTGAATACCACACGAGGAGGCAAATAGCCCTTGGACTAGCAATTTCACAGCCTGCACGGGCGGGATGTTAATGTTAGCAGTCAGAGAAGATCGAGTCCCTCCTTGCTACACAATGCTTGAAGCCAAGTATTGCTATATATTCTCAAAGCACAATTATATGACATTAATAAAAGACTCGCTGTATTACAGCACTTTTATAAAGATGGCCGAAGCCCTCGTCATGCTCTTCTAAAAAAAAAACTAAAATACACGTTTAAGCAGCAGAAATGTTCACTTTCGTTTTGTTGTTTACATCACCTGCTGACCGCTAAAGTAGCCGGGGCTCCGTCATGACTGCCCCACAGACTATATTTGTCAAATTACTCGAAAACCATATTTTGACGCCCTGAATTTATGGTAATGGTTTAATTTCATTTGAACATGCATCAGATTACAATTGAATGCATCCCATAATCAGTTCACAGTTCCACATGTCCAAAAGGAGTAGGAAGAAGCAAAGCTTATTAAATCCTACCCCTCCATCTGGTACTTTTACAATCAGTAACTGTTACATTTGTTCACTTCCTGCTTTCCTAATATAGTTTAAGTTTTTGTTTTTCAATTGAATGCATCACATAATCAGTTCACAGTTCCACATGTCCAAAAGGAGTAGGAAGAAGCAAAGCTTATTAAATCCTACCCCTCCATCTGTAACTGTTACATTTGTTCACTTCCTGCTTTCTTAATCAAGTTTGGGTTTTTTTTGTTTTATTTTTTTCAATTTTATTTTTGAGGTGATATCTATATTTAAACCAACATGAACAATCACGTATTAGAAATACAAAACCATTCAACCATCAATGAGGAAAAAGTGGCGTTGCAAAAAGAAGACAATTGCAAATCAGCGTCGTCTCAGTCGGTGGTCGCCAAGAGTCAAAGTCTCCAGTATTAAAAAGCTTTTAAAGAATCGGTGCAAGACAAATGGAGCAAGATGATGGTTGTCGTGGATTGCCAAGCCTGCAGTCAACTGTTATAATCAATCTTCAATCAGTTCTCTGTGCATCTCTATGAAAGCTTGACTGGGACAAAGGAGGAAGGCGGGGGCCACCCAACAGGAAGGGTCACACTGCCCAAGTATGAGGAGTATGACCTGATTTTACAACTTCGGTGTCAGTTGTTTCACATGCTTCACATGCTTGATACTAAAGGGTAGCAGCTCAAGAAAGGATTTATACACGACCGATTCCGATACACGACTATGCACTGCAAGAACTAAAATACACGGGTACCTCAGTTTTTGTTCTGCATCAAAAAACCTAGTAAATTTTTCCTTTAAGAAATAATGTAAACATTTAAAATGGAATAATTGTACTTTTACATGCATTTACGCCCGAGACTTTTTTTTATCAGCACTCAGCACATTCTAAAAATACAAGAAAACTAAAAAATGTAACAGAAAAAATATATATTATAATATATTACTATAATATAACAATGTATTAATTATAAATTATGGTATTTATTCATTCATTTTCTACCGCTTATCCTCACGATGGTCGCGGGGGGGCTGGAGCCTATCCCAGCAGTCCCTGTAATGGTGGCCAGCCAATCACAGGGCACATATAGACAAACAACCATTCACACTCACATTCATACCTATGGACAATTTGGAGTCGCCAATTAACCTAGCATGTTTTTGGAATGTGGGAGGAAAACCGGAGTACCAGGAGAAAACCCACGCATGCACGGGGAGAACATGCAAACTCAACATAGAGATGGCCGAGGGTGGAATTGAACTCGGGTCTCCTAGCTGTGTCGCCTGCGCACTAACCACTTGCTATGCCGCATGTCCTCCAATGAACTGCTTTGCTCAGACACAATGCAGAAAGGGAAACTTCAAAACTCATATTGATACTTCATTGTGTTATTTTTAGGTCCAGTGTTAAGTTACTGTGTGAGGAGTTTAGTGTTTTTTGCAAGCATAAACATGGCTAAATAAACTAATAGACATAGACATGTTGTTTTTTTATAATAGACGTGTTTTTGAAATGTGGGAAGAAACCGGAGTACATGCAAACTCCACACAGAGATGGCCGAGGGTGGAATTGAACTCGGGTCTCCTAGCTGTGAGGTCTGCGCGCTAACCACACGACCGCCGTGCAGCCCGAAATGATGGTATTTGAAAGATAAATAAACATGAATTTTTGACTTATAAGATATTTTTTCTTACCAGACACTTATGTAAGAAAATGAAATGTATCCAACATTGGAAGAAAATATACTGATAATCAAAAACTGCATTTTTGACGTTGAGTTCAGGTATTTTATCTTGCTTAGCTTTTTACAGAGCGGTATAAAAAATGGATGGATGACGGAATGTAATGTAAAGCCAAACGCTGAGGTAATCATAAACCCACAACAGACAGTAGTGTGAAAGTAAAGGCGTACTCTACCTGTTTCAGGTCCAATGTTATGGTCACATAGTGATACTCCATTCCATTCTTGATGGAGGGACTTTGCCACCAACGGTTGGTCCCGTCGATGGCGTATTCTATGGGGTGCCGCTCTGTAAACATACGGAAACACAGCCGTCCTCTTCTATTCATTTGCCAAAGCTTTGTTCTACGTCTAATTAGAGAACATCAATGCTTGTACTGCGTTCGGCATCTTACCAAATGGTTTCACGCTGTTCTGATGGCAGACTCGACACTGAGGGTTTCTTACAGGCTGACCTGGCACGTGTTCTACTAGCTTGCAGAACATCTCCGGTTCCGACAGACCGCATGTCGCGTTGGTTGTTATATCCGCCATGGAGGCCAAGTTCAAAACTGCTGGGAATAATCCTGGAATAAACAAAACAAAGGCAATTAAATGCAGCTGTGAATGTGTTGGACTATCCAAGGATTGGGATATTTTATTATTGTATTCCAATCAAGACGTCAAAGAAGCGTTTTTCTTTCCCCTGATTGAACACTTTAGTAAGCACTATGAATCAGCAGATATCCAAGTCTGGACTGATGAAGTTCTATTGAAACAGGTGCAGGAGCACAAAAACATAAACAGACATGGGCTTGGAGTTGTAAAGAGACATGGATGAATGTGTGAACCAGAGGAAAAGTGGAGAAGTGTTTGAGTCCAGCTGAGCACAGCTGCTTGAGCAGATGTCAACATCGTCGTACTGTGAAGAGCGTCGAAGACATCCAAAACGGTCTTTTGTAAAAGTACTCCAATCAGTCAAATATGTTGCATCAGTGACAACTCGGTGCTACCGTTTTCGAAATCCGAAAACCTAGTACATTTTTCCTTTAAGAAATAATGTAAATTTAACTCATCTGTTTAACACAAAATATTTAAAATGGAATCATTATATTTTTACATGCATTAACGCCCAAGTTTTTTTTTTATCAGCACATTCTAAAAATACAAGAAAACTATATATATAATAAAAATATATATAATAATAGATATTTTATGATTATGGTATAAGACAATAATGTGAAAAAATATATATAATATATGTATATATATATATATAATATTTATTATATATAAAATATGTATAATATAAAATATAATAATATATAACATAATATAATTTTTTTTTTAATATGTCGCATCAGTGACAACTCGGTGCTACCGTTTTTTCAGCTGCGGTTCGGATTTCAGATACACTGAATGTCATCCACACAATGACTTTTTGCCTTCAGTCCTAAAATTCACACACACACACACACACACACATTATTGTCTTATGCCATAATCCTAAAGTTGAAGCAAACACTGGTACAAGTTGATGAACCAGACAGGAGTGCGACATGCCATTGGCTGAATACAGGCAATAGAAAACAAGAGGCGAGAGGCGGGGTACACCCTGGACTGGTGGCAAGCCAATCACAGGGCACATATAGACAAACAACCATTCACACTCACATTCATACCTATGGACAATTTGGAGTGGCCAATTAACCTAGCATGTTTTTGGAATGTGGGAGGAAACCGGAGTACCCGGAGAAAACCCACGCATGCACGGGGAGAACATGCAAACTCCACACAGAGATGGCCGAGGGTGGAATTGAACTCGGGTCTCCTAGCTGTGTCGCCTGCGCACTAACCACTTGCTATGCCGCATGTCCTCCAATGAACTGCTTTGCTCAGACACAATGCAGAATGGGGAAACTTCAAAACTCATATTGGTACTTCATTGTGTTATTTTTAGGTCCAGTGTTAAGTTACTGTGTGATGAGTTTAGTGGGTTTTTTTTTACAAGCATAAGCATGGCTACATGAAAACATGCGAACATGCAAACTCCACACGGATATGGTCGAGGGTGGAATTGAACTCTGGTCTCCTAGCTGATCAGAGTTCGGAGATCGGAGTTCAGATACACAGAATGTCATCCACACAACGACTTTTTGCCTTCAGTCCTAAACTTCACACACACACACACAATTGTGTTATGCCATAATCCTAAAAGTTGAAGCAAACACTGGTACAAGTTGATGAACCAGACAGGAGTGCGTCATGCCATTGGCTGAATACAGACAATAGAAAACAAGACATCAGCGTAGTGGAGCTCAATCTACATTAAAGCCAAAATGTCCCCAAGGTTTCTTTATTACATGGTGAAAGGAAACAGTGTTTGTTTTTTGCTGTCACGGGAGAAGATGAGTCTTCATATTGTGTGTTCGCGCTCCGAGGTGTGTGTGCGTGTGTGATGGATGTGTTATTGTGGAGTTTTGGGGCTAGATGTAAGCATGATGGAATAAAGAGGAGGTTGAAAAGGACGGGATCATCTCTCTCTGCACCTCCCCCTCCATCCGCCCCTCCATCCTGAGCACTTCGGCGTTACGGGCTGGAGGAAAATATGGAGAGATTGATGAAGACGACGAGATGGATGGGAAGGATTTTCCGAGAACGATAGAGTGTTGTTTAAAAGGGTCAGGGCCGGGAGAGGAATGACGGATGAGACGACTATAATTCTCTATCCTCACGCCGACGTACGCACATATGGAGGATGGGAAGGCATCTACATACAAAGTCGTGTGCAAGCGGAAATGTAGACACAAAAACCACAAGGGTGATTTTACTACGACGTGATCATACAGTATCATATATTATATATTATTATATTATATCATATATTATATCATATATTATTCAGGAAAAAGTACAGTCTCCAAAGTAGAATACAAGCCATTGTGGATGCTCATAGGGATTGTTATACATGTCAGCCCGCCACAAATTCATTTAGACCGCCACATAAACACATGATAATGCACCTGATCGGACAGAAAAAAAGACCACGGATTATTGAAAGGTGCCCTGTGATTGGCTGGCGACCAGTCCAGGGTGTACCCCGCCTCTCGCACGAAGACAGCTGTGATAGGCTCCAGCACCCCCTGCGACCCTCGTGAGGATAAGCGGTAGAAAATGAATGAATGAATTATTGAAGGGATGGCTGTTGCCAACTAAAACCTCTCGCCCGAAGAAAGCTGGGATAGGCTCCAGCATCCACTGTAACCTTTGTGAGGATAAGCGGTAGAAAATGAATGAATTAATTATTGAAGGGATCACTTTTGCCAACTAATCAAACCTCTTGCCCAAAGACAGCTGGGATAGGCTCTGGCAACCCCCCTCCCCGACCCTCGTGAGGATAAGCGGTAGAAAATGAATGAATTAATTATTGAAGGGATCCCTGTTGAACCTCTCGCCCGAAGACAGCTGGGATAGGCTCCAGCACCCACTGTAACCCTTGTTAGGATAAGTGGTAGAAAATGAATGAATGACTTATTGAAGGGATCCCTGTTGACAACTAATCAAACCTCTCGCCCAAAGACAGCTGGGATAGGCTCCAGCACCCACTGTAACCTTCGTGATGATAAGCGGTAGAAAATGGATGAATTAATTATTGAAGGGATCCCTGTTGAACCTCTCGCCCGAAGACAGCTGGGATAGGCTCCAGCACCCACTGTAACCCTTGTTAGGATAAGTGGTAGAAAATGAATGAATGACTTATTGAAGGGATGACTGTTGCCAACTAATCAAACCTCTCGCCCGAAGACAGCTGGGATAGGCTCCAGCACCACCCACTACCCTCGTGAGGATAAGCGGTAGAAAATGGATGAATGAATTATTGAAGGGATCCCTGTTGCCAACTAATCAAACCTCTCGTCCGAAGACAGCTGGGATAGGCTCCAGCATACCCATATGAAAAATGGATGGATGGGAAAAGTTGATTGGGTTAAATTATGTTTTGGACCTTCTAGAAAGGATTAATGACTCCAACTAAGGTTCCACTGTGTTTCTGATTCTATGGTCATCATCACACTCACAAAAAAACTCAATTAAAAGTCACTTTGGATTTTCACTACACAAGTAAACCTTTGGTTACATGTTGTATGACTTTAGGGGCATTCAATGCTGGGGGGGGGGGTTCACACTGCAAAACGGTCAGACAGATTTATTAATTTGCTTATTATTGTCAATGCTCAGAATATATTAATTTCCCATTGGGTAAAACTCCAACTATATTTTTGAAGCTATTTCGGTAGCTCACCAACGGCTGCCTGGGACACTATCTGTAAAACAAAAACAGAACAAAAATAATTTCCTGTTCCTAAAGGACAAGACAATCACCCGGAGATACTTCCACAGATATGGCAGAGCTTAAAGAAAACAAAGCATTATCTGAATAAATAGACTGAGCATCAAGGATTATAGGTGGAACAAGTTTTCAATAATTTACCTGTTTAATTAAATGATGCTGTTGATAACATGTGCTGTAGCCATTTCAAGGTGGAGCTAATTAAATCAAGATCATAGAGAAGAAGTTTTTTTTTTTCAGTGACCAAAGTTGCCTGAAAATAAAACGAAGACCATGCTAATACGACGGAATCAATATTTGTTTATCGTTAAGGTACAAAGAACACCGCTGATGTTACCCACGCAAAGATATGTGCAAACATGCAAACCTCTGATCTCCGCATGCTAATGTCCAATCATTTGGCCTGGATCCTAACCAGAGCGGAGGGGAGGCAGATGAATGCAAACATCTGAAGGCTGAGGAGCAAGGTCATTTACATGAGATGGAGGCACGAGCGTCAGTACTGGCGTATAACGTATACGCGGAAAGAAAACAACATAACGGCTCCTTTCAACGTGGTCTCCAGGGAATCGTGCATAAATGCAGGATACGGATGCATCATGGAAGTTTTTTTTTTTTTTTGATGATCGAGCAAAATGTGCAAAAAATCTGCCAATCTTGGCACCAATTTGGTCGAAAGGAGTATGGAGTCAGTGCGGTTTGACATACTAATGATAAACTAATGCAATCCCAGTAATCCATCCCTAATATTCCTATACACCAGCATCAGACAAAATATCATATTGTGTCTGAAGCACACAAGCTGCTTGCTCTGTTCCGTAATAGAAAACATCCAGTCGCTTCATTAAATCCCTGCAGCCAAGTGAACACAGCACGACTCATTAATATCGTGCATCATTGCTACATTTATTCTTTATAACTAGCGTTGCATGTTTTATTCATGAGGTGTAATAAGGTACAAATACAGTGGTAGAACAGCTGGTACCATCAGATTACAGTCATGATCTAAAGGTTCAGAAAAAAAGATAAAAGCCTCAATTATAAAATCCATTACCCTCCACCATATTTCAATTACCCTGATACAATGAACGGACAAAATCATACAATGTGTTCCAAAGGCTACTGACTTCGGGGTGGGTCGCTGTACTTTGTACTACACAATAAAGTGACTATTGTTGTCATATTTCAGTGTGGCAAGCGTAAATAAGTGCCTGGATGCGATGTCAGGCCACCATGGCTACTTTATGCTTGTTAAGAAGCCATAGCTTTTCAGTATGTGGAATCAAACTATGGAATGGATTGAGTAAGGAAATCAAACAATGCACAACGATGAGCCAATTCAAGAAACAATACAAGCAGTTGATGTTTGCTAAATACAAGGATGAAGAGTCTTGAACCAGTCATGATGTGCTATATATATCACTATATTGACACTTACTATGGTACACATTATGTCATTGGATGCTCATATCAACTCATACTTAAAAATAATAAAAAAAAACAAATGAAAAAAACAAATGAAAAAAATAAATAATAAATAATAAATAATAAATAACTTAAACTATATTTAACTATATTAGGAAAGCAGGAAGTGAACAAATGTAACAGTTACTGATTGTAAAAGTACCAGATGGAGGGGTAGGATTTAATAAGCTTTGCTTCTTCCTACTCCTTTTGGACATGTGGAACTGTGAACTGATTATGGGATGCACGCAATTGTAATCTGATGCATGTTCAAATGAAATAAAACCATTACCATTACCATGCTCTATGTATAAGATCTCAGTTGTGACTACCTTGGGTAAAATGTGTATTATTATAGGGTATATAAGTACAATTAATCCCAGCACATTCACAAATATGTACATTTTGGTCCAAATTTTTTTTCCTCCAAAAACACGCAATTTTTACAATTACAATTGTTGAGAAATCCAACAATTTTTACATGTTTATGTTCCTACGTTTCATTGGTTTTCGTCAAGCCTTGAAATTTTACACTTTGTTCAATAGTCCTTGAACGCACCATAGTTGCTGTGGAACGCAAAAGTCAAATTGGCAAACCATGGGGAGAACATGCTAACTCTACAGAGAGATACCCAGGCGGGGAATCGAACGCACATGCTAACTTTTCGGCCACCGTGCAGCCATGTAAACATTATATGGTGTCCAATCATCATGACTGTTATCACTGAGGTTTTATTTGCTACTATTTTCCGTCTAACATTGTACAGTTTTTACATGTTTTTTTTTATGATGTGAGTTTTGCGTGCACCTCAATTTTGAAATTTGGACTCCATTGTTAGGTTTTAGTCAGCAGGATCAAAGAATGTGTCATGTAACTTCTCCACCATTAGTTCTTTTATTTTAACTTTTCGTTACATTTGTCTCTCTGGCTTATTCCACTGCATATCCGGTGGTCGCTCGAACCTCGAAGGCTTTTAGAAGAAATGAAACCTAAGTCAACATCCTCCTCTCTCTATGACTTCCTGCACCGGCAACACTTCCAAGTCAGAAATTGAAGCTCCAAAATGAAAACCTCCAGCAAACAGTCGGCTCTCCTTGAAATACAGCCATTAATTATTTACTATACAAACAAAATAAAGAGCGAGAGCACATGTGAAAGAGCGGTGGAATGAGTGTGGGCGGATCAGAAAGGTCAGAATATTTCCCTGTCCCACTTCCCATCCATGTTTTTTTTTCTTCCCCAAGTACATTTCATTCCATTGACTCACACTTCATGTCCCTTGCACCCCGCCATCCCACGTTAGATCGTTATACGTGATTAGCATAGTAATGATGATTACTATGTATTCAGATACAGTACCAGGCAAAAGTTTGTCATTGTGTAGCATACTGTGACTGCTAAAGACAAACGTGGGTGATCTGGATCTGTTTTGCTTTTTGTGATACGGGCAAACCTCGGTTTTCGAACACGACAGTTTTGGTATGATTAGTTTTTTTCGCTAAAAATATTTACCAAAATTTTACCACGGTTTTCGTAGAATATACCAGGAATAACCTAATCCATTTGCAGAGTACTGTATCATTCCACGAAATCCTTTGGCTATAAGAAGTAGCCTACGTTTTTCATGACTTGCGGTCTGATGACCTCAACTATCTTGTTTACATCTGCGTTCCACAGCGGAAGATAATGCGAGCGTCACAAGAATGGACAGAAAACAGCGCACAGGGATATATACGTACGCACAAGTACACAAGTTTGGGATCACTTGTAAATTTTTGGGCCAGTCTGAGATATGGCTTTTTCTTGGCAATCCTGCCATGAAGTCCAGCATCCTAAAGTCGCCGCTTCACTGTTGATACCGACACTGGTGATACTGGTGTTTGATGGGTATTTGATTATTTAGTACAGCTGCCAGGTGACGACCTGTGAGGCGTCTTTGTCTTAAACTACACACGTTTTTCTGTCCTTGTTAGACCCAGTTTGTGCTGCTGTCTGAAAGGATTAGTTAACAGCATGGTAAGAGATTTTAGTTTTAGTTTAGATTTTTAGATGGCTTTTCTAATAATCTATTAGCCTTAAACTACACACGTTTTTCTGTCCTTGTTAGACCCAGTTTGTGCTGCTCTCTGAAGGGAGTAGTTAACAGCATGGTAAGAGATTTCAGTTTTAGTTTAGATTTTTAGATGGCTTTTCCAATAATCTATTAGCCTTATAAAATGATGAACTTGGATTAGCAGCCATACCAGGAGATTGATGCAGAGGACTGACAATTGTTGATAGTAGGCCTCTATGCAAAAATTTACATCCTTTTTTGAAAATCATCTGATTCATTTTCATTGTTTGTGAAATTCATACAAATGTTTGTGAAATGGAAAAAAAAAATTCATGAAATGCATGAAAATGTGTTTTTCTTTGGAAAACAAAGGAATTTGCAAGTGATCCCAAACTTTTGAGCGGTAGTGTATATAACGATATCTAGCAATTTGTGAGGTCTGATTTTTTTCCATGGAGGCATTTTTGTGATGCAACCGTATTACTCTTTTGAACGCATATTGTTTTCAGAGGAGACCTATTGTGCTTTGTCCATTTTCTGACCTATAAATGGAGTTAGAATGTTGTATTCTTGTATCAAACCTAGCCAAAGTCAGGTTTGGAAGTGAGATTTACATTTGTATGACAGTTAAGAAGGTTAAATGTTACTTTAATTTCCAATATTGTTGAATATATTTCTTTTCTAAATATAAGAAATACCAAATAAACACATGGTAACATTGTCATCTGCATATGCATTCTCATTTTGTGTGTTTGGGGTGGGACGGATCTGAGTAAATGCTGTCCTCTTCCAGACGGTCATAAAATCAGACTAAACAGGAAAACCACCAAGTTATAGACAGTTAATCCCCCCCCCCCCAACCCCGACACACACACACAAGTAGGAGTCGATGCCCTATGGGTCTCTTAGCAGTTAAATTCATGTTGCAGACAAGAATGCAAGTCAATGACCGAAGCTACGGACTTTAAAACAAGTAGAAAATGAAGAAAAGCATGACCAATCCATCAAATACCTAATTTCATTCAGTATTGGGAAAACCTTTATGGAAAAATCTGCTCTAATCTTTAAAAAATGAAGCAGAGCACCAGTGTTTATGCGCAATTACTCCTGGGTAAGTGGTTGGAGTGATTTAACCCAGCTCAGGACAGCAAGTAGTAAATCTATCAGGCGATGTTACGACTGCTCCCTGTGTTGCACACACACACAGAAAGACACACACTCACACACTCGAAGAGAGAGAGAGCGTACCTGACGATGCAATGATGAGGACATTGTTAAATCATCCCAAAGCACCTCGGAGATACACATGTATGATTTAAAACGGAATTCATCTGCGCTAGCCTTGCTGGGCACTTACTCAACCATCAACCGAGGCTACAACACACACACACACACACATGTACAGATACACAAACAAACACACACACGTCCACTGTCTGGGGGGGATAAGGGGGAATATGTCGGGCTCGGTAATGAAAACATGCCAGTGAGTAGATTTACAGGAGAGAGCAACTTGATCTCTGCCCCCCAGTAAAGATTTATTACGGGTGAAGAATCTAATCTCCTCATAGCTAACAGTACAACCGCTACGTCCCGCTCGCCAGGCCAGCGCTTACGTAGCACAGGCAAAAGAATGACAATATCACTTTTGGCTTTTATCTCGAACTCAGCACAGCGCCGATTGCTCCGGAGTCAACTTCAATGTCTTCGCTGGCGGTGAAGTCACGCCGAAACTGCAAGGTTTATGTGCAACGCTCAATGTTCTGCTAGTATGAACTTGACCTTGCTGTATGGAGACCAGGCACTTCAAAGGTGTTTAGGGTCGTAACAAATCCATGATCAGAACTAAGGATCGACTGATACATCGGCCGGCCGATATATCGGGCCGTTATTTGGGTTTTCGGCCGATACGCGCGTGGGTTCGCCGATGTATTTTTCCACCGCATTTTACAGTCAGAGGATCCCGCAACACATGTAGTCGCGGTGCCCCGCCCCCACTGTTGAGTCATGGTTGAATATTTATTCCTTTTAAAGTTGATAATGCCGTTTAAATGTGTGTTTAAGAAAGCTGAATCCTACTGTGTTCAGTGTTTACATTTCAATAAATATTTCTTTAAACATGAGACCTGGAATTATAGGTTATCACATGGTTTGTCTGGTATCAGGCAACTCGACCTTCGGTCTCGGGCTGATACTGACACTTGGGGGCATGATACTGGGCCTGATACCAGACAAACCATGTGATGATCTTATTATCACATACTACAGTATTAATTGGCCCTGTACCCTAGAAACCGCCCATGAACGATACGGGAAAAGGCCGAAATGATACTGTGTCAAAGCCCAGGGCAGTGATACTGATAAAATATAGAGTTAAACCATGTCCAGTATCAGCCCCCGTAGCTGTCCACTCAGAGCGCGCTGCTCTAGTATCGTGCCTGTGAAACAACCAGAGAACAGCACACAAGTGCTTAGTGCCTAGTGCTTCTCCAGTCACCAAAAAACCCAAACTTGATTAATGAAACTTTAATTGTCAGACATTGATAAGATAAGACTGTTGATAAAATATTATTGTTGAAATATTTTTGCAATTGTTGTGTTTACACTGTTTAGATATAATACATGTAATAAACTCAACATTTTCTGGAAACAAAATGGTCTTTTGATTAAATAGTACGTGATAATAAGCTCATGATTAAATAGTATGTGATAATAAGATCATCACATGGTTTGTCTGGTATCAGGCCCAGTATCATGCCCCGCGTGCCAGGATCAGCCCGAGACCGAAGGGCTGAATCCTACTGTGTTCAGTGTTTACATTTCAATAAATATTTGTTTAAACATGAGACCTGTAATATTTGTTATCACATACTACAGTATTAATTGGTCTTTTGATTAAATAGTCTTTTGATTAAAATAGTACGTGATAATAAGCTCATGATTAAATAGTATGTGATAATAAGATCATCACATGGTTTGTCTGGTATCAGGCCCAGTATCATGCCCCTGCGTGCCAGTATAGTACATGATAATAAACTCATGATTAAATAGTATGTGATAATAAGATCATCACATGGTTTGTCTGGTATCAGGCCCTGTGTCATGCCCCCACTCGACACCTGGCCTGATACTGACACCTGGCCTGATACCAGACAAACCATGTGATAACCTATAATTATCATGGTCATTTTTTTCATGTAAATTGAGGGAGCAAAAGGAGTATCGGCCACAAATATCGGCCAAAGCAAAATCGGCCATCGGCTAAGGGTGATGGAAAAAAATCAATATCGGCCCCAAAAAAAACATATCAGTCGATCCCTAATCAGAACCCCTTGAGGTCTATTTCATGGTAAAATCCAGAACTTCAATTGGGACAAAAGAAAAAAACGTCACGTTTGCATGGCGGACCGAGTGACACGAGGTGTCTTTACGAGATCATTTGTGTTTTTGGTGCGGTCAGCCTGAATGAGTGCATTTTGTATTTGTCAGGTCGGGAAATAACATCATTTTTTTTTTTTAGATGCGGCCAGCGCAGTCACAAGGGGTTGTGGGTAATTGGAAATCCAGATGGACGTGCATGAGCTTTGCGGTGGACAGAGTTACCGGGGAGACCAAACAGAACAAACAGGCAGCAACGTTAATAGCGTTCATTTCTGCTTTTGCAGCTCTCGTCTCTTCTTTACTTTTCTCATTCTCCGACTTCCCGGTCTCATTTTTTTTTGGTGTGCATTCACTTGACTTATGAACAACATATAAAACAGTCAAGTGCACAATTGACTAAAGAATTGAGTGGTAAAGTCCATGGGGTACAATCAGCCAAGTATGTAGAGAAGAACGAGGTAGTAATCATGCGGACTATCGACTGTCCATCCGCACAAACGCAGTCAATCTCCGAAAGGGAAGAAGTATCTCTCTCTACGCAGCATTCCTTGAAAAGACTTATTGGGTTTGCAACGCGATTCGTCTCTGTTAGCTGACACTTTGGTGTCTGCAACTGGAAAATCAAACAATTAACTTCGACAACTGAATGTGGCAAAGTTAGCTTCAGGACTGTATAATAATTAGCTAGCACTGACGCAACATGGTTGGTGCGCCCATAAGGAAACACAATAATAATACGAGGCAGGCTCAGTACGATAAAAATCATACAGGTTGGCAGGTCTACTTGAGAAGCACATCTTTAAGTGAACGCAACAATGAGTACAAGTCTTCCGTGAGAGGAGAAGAGGGGGGGATACTGTCCAATGCTTTTAATGCTGAGCTCTCACACAGCGTTAAAAAGATGGCTATTGATCACGACGGAGCCGAACTGAAGGATGCTGACTCACGGACTTTGGGCATCACTGATGACTACACCTCTGCTATTAGCGGCTCCAAAGCTTCCGTTCACTGCCCTGGCAGGGGGGAAATGTCCGGGCTAATGGCCGCCGTTTGACAATATGGGATTAATCACCAAGAGAATATTGAATACTTCCTTTGTACGGTATCTCACAAATGTGAGTACAGACCTTCAGCAACTGTTTCATTTGAACATATTTAACACACAATTATTATTATTATTATTATTATGTATGTTTTACTTTGGTGTCTCACAGCAGCTACGGTGCGTTCAAGGACTGTCCAACAGTGTGAAGTCTCAACACTTGATGAAAAACAGCATAGTCAAGCATAAAAACGTAAAATAATTTATATAATATATGTTGTACATTTTACCTCTATTTCACGTATGTATAAACTAACTAATTGTCATTCCAATGTTTTGTTATGTCTATTTATACTGCCTATATTATTATCATTATTTATTACAACTGGTATATGAATTAGATAAATAACATCTTTGACAATTATCACATTGCTACATTATGTTAGCATTATTTGGCGACAATTATATTTGTAATACAGGAAGTGAATCAATGTATTCCAATTGGGCATGTCTGATAATTATCCAGTGGTTAGCGCGCAGACCTCACAGCTAGGAAAACCGAGTTCAATTCCACCCTCGGCCATCTCTGTGTGGAGTTTGCATGTTCTCCCCGTGCATGCGTGGGTTTTCTACGGGTACTCCGGTTTCCTCCCACATTCCAAAAACATGCTAGGCTAATTAGCGACTCCAAAATGAATGAATGAATGAATGAATACCAACATTGTTTTGTTGCCTTCCACGTTTCCATCCCATCCCATAAGACCTCCATTTGTGATGACGATGATCGCGGTTAATTGGTTCCAGACCCAACCGCGATAAGTGAATTTTCGAGAAGAAGGATTCCTTATATATAAATTGAATATTGTCATAGAGCATAGAAAACCTGTTTACAACCTTCTAAATGAGTTATTAGAGCTCTCTAGTCATGAAATAACATCCCTATAGTCACCTTTACACATGTATTACCCAATATAGTAGCCATATCTGCACGGTGGACAAGTGGTTATCGCGCAGGGCACAGAGCTAGGAGACCTGAGGTCAATTCTACCCTCGGCAATCTCTGTGTGGCGTTCCAAAAAGGTTTTTTCCAAAAACATGCTAGGTTAATTAGCGACTCCAAATTGTCCATAGGTATGAATGTGAGTGTGAATGGTTGTTTGTCTATATGTGCCCTGTGATTGGCTGGCCACCAGTCCTCGCCCGAAGACAGCTGGGATAGGCTCCAGCACCCCCTGCGACCCTCGTGAGGAAAAAGCGGTAGAAAATGAATGAATGAATTATAATAATCGGCCCGATATCAGCATAAAAATGCAATATCGGAATCAGATTTTTCCTGATCATGAAAAACGATATTTTATACAACACATACGTATGTGTTCATTCCATCATAGGAGGTATGTCATGTTACATATATCGGTATCAGATGATATCGGCAAATTGGATCCGTGTAGTACAATCCCTTGAGAAGATGTCCTGTAATAAAAACGATTGCTAAATGTGAGCGACAGCACTGTGATACACTTGGCTTCGGTTTCGTGTGGGCAAGCTAAACCAGCCCTTCCACGCCACTAATGATGTATCTACACATGAAAGTTTTACGGGAACAATACAGCTGCAATGTGTTTCCGCAAAAGTGTCGACCGAACATATCTGCTACACTCATCTGTGTCAATGTGTGCGCCCGCTGGTGTGTGAAAGGAAAGTGCGTGTGAGGCGGCGCACACGGCATTCATTACAGTGGCACTACGGACAAACTGCTCCCTGGATAGACATTGATTTCCACCCAATGGATCTCACTGTTAGCAAACCTAATAGCTTGCTGGGTAATGGGTACAGGTTATGAATGAGCCCCTACGGGGCAGCAGAAGGGAAAAGGAGAGGCGAGATTGAGGGTCAAGAGATTAAAAAAACACATGTGGATGAAGTAAATGGAAAAGGGTGAAATTTGAAATAAGATATGGATGGATGATGGAATCAACAAACAGCTAATCCTCGTTAAACTATAATGAAAACAAAGATGAACAAAGTACCCCATTAAATTATTCAATTTCTACCGCTTATGCTCACGAGGTTCGCGGGGGTGCTGGAGCCTATCCCAGCTGTCTTCGGGCGAGGATTGGTGGCCAGCCAATCACAGGGCACAAATAGACAAACAACCATTCACGCTCACATTCATACCTATGGACAATTTGGAGTCGCTAATTAACCTAGCATGTTTTTGGAATGTGGGAGGAAACCAGAGTACCCGGAGAAAATCCACGCATGCACGGGGAGAACATGCAAACTCCACATAGAGATGGCCGAGGGTGGAATTGAACTCGGGTCTCCTAGCTGTGTCGCCTGCGCACTAACCACTTGCTATGCCGCATGTCCTCCAATGAACTGCTTTGATCAGACACAAGGCAGAATGGGAAACTTCAAAATTCATATTGGTACTTCATTGTGTTATTTTTAGGTACAGTGTTAAGTTACTGTGTGATGAGTTTAGTGTTTTTTTGCAAGCATAAACGTGGCTAAATAAACTAATAGTTAATAATAATAATAATTGTGTGTTTTCTATAATAGACACGTTTTTGGAATGTGGGAGGAAACCGGAGTACCCGGAGAAAACCCACGCATGCACGGGGAGAACATGCAAACTCCACACAGAGATGCCCACAGGTGGAATTGAACCCCGGCTAACCACTCGACCGCCGTACAGACCAATATTCATTAATTCATTCATTCATTTTCTACCGCTTATGCTCAAGAGGGTCGTGGGGGTGCTGGAGCCTATCCCAGCTGTCTTTGAGACGGGCGAGAGGCAGGGTACACCCTAGACTGGTGGCCAGCCAATCACAGGGCATTCACACTCACATTCATACCTATGGACAATTTGGAGTCGCTAATTAGCTGTTGTTGGAATGTGGGAGGAAACCGGAGCACCCGGAGAAAACCCACGCATGCACGAGGAGAACATGCAAGCTCCACACAGAGATGCACGAAGGTGGAATTGAACCCTGGTCTCCTAGCTGTGAGGTCTGCGTGCTAACCACTCGACCGCCATGCAGCCCCGATAACTATCAGACATCCCCAATTGGAATACATTGATTCACTTCCTGTATTATGAATATAATTGTTGCCAAATAATGCTAAGATAATTGTGAAAGATGTCATATAACTAATTCATATACCAGTTGTAATAAAAAATATAATAATAATAATATAGGCAGTATAAATAGACATAACAAAACGTTGGAATGACAGTTAGTTAGTTTATAGAGGAAACCGGAGTACCCGGAGAAAACCCACGCATGCACGGGGAGAACAGAGATGCCCGAGGGTGGAATCGAACCCCTGCTAACCACTCGTCTACCGTGCAGCCCAATATTAAATTTAAAAAAAAAACACAATTTTGCATCTTTTTTAAATGTAGTTACAAGTAATCCAAATTTCTGGTCATTATCGAAGCGCTGAATCCTTCATGCATCACCAGTTAGGACTGTGCCCCCCCCCAACTGGTACAGACCTGCTGCCTCAGCAAGGAAACACACACACACACAAGTAGACATGGAGACTATTAGGGGGAGCAAAGAAAAACCAGTGAGCATTGCCCAAAGGAAGTAGATGAAACCCCAACCCCCGATGACAACACAGGTTTGTATAGTGAAGTCATTCAAAAACCGCTTCAGTCCCTTGAAGGAAGGTGCAATATGAGAAATACCTTATACTGGACATGTGCCAAGTACAGAGTACTACTGCGAGTAAACCCCAGAAGAGTGTTTTTTTTTTTTTTGTATTGCTTCCAGTATAGAAAGCTGATGATGACACACAGCAGACGCCAGTCTGTTGTGAAATAGTGATGAAATATTTGCATTGCACACGCTACATTATGGACAAACCACACGGCCCGGCCCAAAACATTCCTGAGCTAATATTTTGTTGAACCGCCATCAACTTTGAATACAATATGCTTCCCTGTGATTATTTTCATTAGCTTATGCAATTCCCCAGTAATGGTGTGCATTTTTTGGCTGACATCTTGTGTTGAAGAAGGGAACGTCTGTGAAGCGTGTGAAGACTTCTCCAGAATGTCCTAAAGAGGGTTACGGTTTTCCCACTGATGGGAAAAACTGGATCAGACAGAATATTCGGGTATTAGGTCTCTCTGCCAGTATTGTATTGAAGCTGCCGGAGTTGACAGAGCAGAAGTTTGTGTCAATTTAGCTCAATTTCACATCACTTTTGGATGGACAGTCAATAAAACACTATTTTTTTTTTTTATGAAGTGTTCAACAAGCAAGAGCTTTCACAGTGTCAGGCGCTAATAGACTTTGGGGGAGACACAGCGGCTTGAGAAAAATGAATTGCGCACAAACTTCAAAATAAATACAGTTGCCATGATGCTTAGAGTGCAGATTGAAGAAGTCGTGAAATGGACGCTAATGGTGTGTTTTGAAGTCTAATGAAGGGATCGTGTTTTGATCTGACAAATCTTAAGTAGGTTTTTCTGCTTTCTGCTTTTTGGACTGCTTGGATTGTGGCAATTGAACTGCGGTGAAAAAAAGTGTTTTCCCATCTCACTCTAAGAAGGTATGTGTAGTGTAGGTATGTAGGATTGCAAGGTTTACAGCAGGGGTCTCAAACACGCGGCCTGCAGGACACTAGTTTGAGGCCCCCGCATTGATATGAAAGTTTAATGCTAGTGCGGCCCGCGCAAGTTTGATATGGATGCTGTATGGTATCATGTACCCAGAAAAAATTATTATGTTTGATTAATGTTCATGTTAAAGGTTAAATAACTGTTAATAGTTATCCTCCCTATCCGTGTGGAAGTGGTAAGTTTTTGGCTATTTAAGTTTAAAGGAAATAACTTGAAGGGTACCGTTTAGGTCGCTAGCGCTCTAATTTGCGCGTGAGCATGTGTCTCAAGACCCTGCAGTTGCGCAATATGTTGTAAATAAAAAGAGTATAAATGTGACTATAGTCGTGTTTTGTCATGTCTACAGGGCTCTAATAATGCTTTGTTCATTTTAATCTGGAAAAAATAATTTGTCTACCCACCAACTATATGTGGTTTCTTAAGTTTTTATTATTTGCCGTTTTATTATTATATATATTTATTACTGATTGATTTTCTTTATTCTTGATTTGTTTATTTATTTTTCATCTTATTTTGTGCAGAAAAATAAAAATTAAGATATTTGAGAACAGTGGAATGTTTTATCAGAGCTTTTATTGTAGAAAATCGGAACCAAAGCACTGAAAAAGTTTGTATATTTTTCTGTTTTTCATGAATGTGTTTTTTTTTTTTTTTTTGGAAAACCTGATGCGGCCCAGCCTTGCCCAGACCCTAGCTCCAGTGGCCCCCAGGTAAATTGAGTTTGAGACCCCTGATTTAGACAAACAAATGCACTGCCACTCATGTTTCAGGCATTTTGAGTCATTCTGTGGACTGCATAAAAAGTTTTAATCAGATCAATAATGATGATGGATTAATCCGCTTTAACATTTTAATTATGACAGCCTTAAAATGTATTTTTCATTCCTACAGCTGTTAAGTCTGAGGCAACAGAAACTCCAAAAAATGCTCTTAATTGAAATGTCAGTGCATATTCCTTCACGGCTAAAAGTCATTCATTTTAGCCACAATTGGACGAACCAAAGAAAAGCAGAAAGTTATGGTAGACGGATAATGCTGACATTAAAGTCACTGCGGCATTGTTTTTCTTTAATACCTGGGTGTGCAAGACTTAATTCAAAGCTCAGAGTATAACCCACCCCAAGATATTTCCCAAAGGATCAGATGTTATTTGCTCAGCCAACTCACTAAAGCATCCACAAACCAAGATAAGTCAGAGCTTGGAGGTCCTGTCGTGGGGTCATTAATGGCTGCTGTTTGGGAACATGCTGGGTTGCATGCTGCAGCTTTGTTTATTGGTCTGTGTTGCTTGTTGAGCATACATAAACACTCGGGGTTCACTAATTACAGTGGACTGGCCAATCACAAAAAAGCCTGACAACAGATTCTTATTTTGGCCGATACCATAAACGTTCAATGTTCCCGTCTTGTTTGGTTGAAAAACAAAACAGAAAAACTTGTATTGAGTCAGTAAAACTCAAGTCTTCGTTCATCTGTGAGTCAGTGAAACGCAAGGCTTCATGAGCTCATGAGTCAATGAAATTGGAGTCTTTGTCGAGCACCGATAAGTCAGTGAAATTCGAGTCTTTGTCAAGCACCGATGAGTCAGTGAAATTCGAGTCTTTGTCGAGCACCAATGAGTCAGTAAAACTCAAGTCTTCGTTCATCTGTGAGTCAGTGAAACGCAAGGCTTCATGAGCTCATGAGTCAATTAAATTTGAGTCTTTGTCGAGCACCGATGAGTCAGTGAAATTTGAGTCTTTGTCGAGCACCGATGAGTCAGTAAAATTCGAGTCTTTGTCGAGCACCAATGAGTCAGTAAAACTCAAGTCTTCGTTCATCTGTGAGTCAGTGAAACGCAAGGCTTCATGAGATCATGAGTCAATGAAATTCGAGTCTTTGTCGAGCACCGATAAGTCAGTAAAATTCGAGTCTTTGTCGAGCACCGATAAGTCAGTAAAATTCGAGTCTTTGTCGAGCACCGATAAGTCAGTAAAATTCGAGTCTTTGTCGAGCACCGATAAGTCGGTAAAATTCGAGTCCTTGTCGAGCACCGATAAGTCAGTAAAATTCGAGTCCTTGTCGAGCACCGATAAGTCAGTAAAATTCGAGTCCTTGTCGAGCACCGATAAGTCAGTAAAATTCGAGTCTCTGTCGAGCACCAATGAGTCAGTAAAACTCAAGTCTTTGTTTGTTGAAACGCGAGGCTTCATGAACCCATGAGTCAATGAAATTCGAGTCTTTGTCGAGCACTGATAAGTCAGTGAAATTCGAGTCTGTGTCGTGCACCGATGAGTCAGTGAAATTCGAGTCTTTGTCGAGCACCAATGAGTGAGTAAAACTCAAGTCTTCGTTCACCTGTGAGTCAGTGAAACGCGAGGCTTCATGAGCTAATGAGTCAATGAAATTTGAGTCTTTGTCGAGCACCAATGAGTCAGTAAAACTCAAGTCTTCGTTCATCTGTGAATCAGTAAAACTCAAGTCTTCGTTCATCTGTGAGTCAGTAAAACTCAAGTCGTCGTTCATCTGTGAGTCAGTGAAACACAAGGCTTCATGAGCCCATGAGTCAATGAAATTCGAGTCTTTGTCGAGCACCGATGAGTCAGTTAAATTTGAGTCTTTGTCGAGCATCGATGAGTCAGTAAAACTCGAGTCTTCTTCAACCACCTTGAGTCAGTGACATGTGAGTCTTCATCAACCACAGGTTGAATCAGTGGAATTGAAAACGCAGTTAATGGGTAACAATGATATAATTAGTGAAATGTTAACTGGTTTACTTCTTAAATTTAGCCAGTGGAAGCAGTGGTAAGTGAACAAATTAAGAGAGATTCAGTAAAAACTTTTAAATGACTCGTTCACGACTCACATCTCCGGATGATCCTTGGATGTCAGTCCATAGCAATGCACTACGTTATGTTCAGGATGATCGGGACGATCAGGATTCACTGATCCGATCCATACTGATCGGAACTGAACATGGCTGAAGATAACTTTGTTCTAGCACCAATAAGATAAGTATATTGTTCCGATAAAACTACACGATACAATAGATGTGTCTTTGAGTACATAATCCAGTTGGTTCTCAACGCAATTAGTCGATTTGATAAACAAACACAGAGAGAACATAGCAAGATATGTAAACAAACAAAGGTTCTTTATCAACCACAATGAGCGTGTTGATATGCTCTACCAACAGAACAGAGAGTTACTGGAGGAGTAAATGTGCTGACGGACCACCCACAGTCATAGCTTTGGGCCGGGCCGAATGCTGAGGTCGGCTGTCCTCGACAGATCCAAGCAAGGTCAGAGAAAAAAAAACAGCAAAATAAGTCAGTGATATTAAATTCTCTTTCTAGTCAGTATCATTACTGGCTGACCTCAGTAGTTTTTTTTTCCTTTGAGGTGGATAATAATTAATAAAGCAAATTCACAGAAAAGTGACATTGAGAACTACCTCACAACCTTGTACAATCACAGACCCACACCCTTATTCCCAGGTGCGGTTAGTCTATTACTGCAGTGCTGCAAAATCCCAGTGTGGAAGAGCACACACACATACACACTTTCCCATTTTTCATCTTTTGTCAAACGTGAACATTTGCTCTGCATTAGCCTCTGTGGGTTTGCCTTGGACCACAATAATGGAAATAGAAAAAAAACCTAATGGAAATGTGAAATTCAGAATATAGACCTCCCTCTGTCTGTGTCTTATCCACGCACGTACACAAAATATCGGTGAGAAAAGCTACAGAAATAATGAAATATCTAATATTTTTCTGCTTCTTTAGCCCCACTTCTGTCAGTATTTTTCTCTGTCTTGGTGATTTGTACACACACACACACACACACACACACAGAGAGAGAGTTGTGTATAGAAGTCCTATGGCCAACTCGGCCATTCTGATAGACTCTTATTCTCTCTGATGCTTTATCAGCAGAATCACACAAACATTCAGCAAGAAAATAATGGCTTTTCTGTTTGCTCTCTCCTTCAGTGTGTATGTGTGTGTACGTCTATGCATTTCTATCTTAAAGTGTCCGTGTGCACTGCATACAGATGTGCCAGTAAAAGCAGACATGAGGATTATTAGAGGGTTTGGGGCTGTCGTCCAATGAAAGCATTCATTCATTAATTCATTCATTCATTCATTTTCTAACGCTTTTCCTCAAGAGGGTGGCGGGGGTGCTGGAGCCTATCCCAGCTGTCTTCTGCGAGAGGCGGGGTACACCCTGGAGTGGTGGCCAGCCAATCACAGGGCACATATAGACAAACAACCATTCACACTCACATTCATACCTATGGACAATTTGGAGTCGCCAATTAACCTAGCATGTTTTTACAATGTGGGAGGAAACCGGAGTACCGGGAGAAAACCCACGCATGCACGGGGAGAACGTGCAAACTCCACACAGAGAGGGTGGAATTCAACTCAGGTCTCCTAGCTGTGAGGCCTGTGTGCTAACCACTCCCGCACCGTGCAGGCCTAAGTAATATCCATTCATTCATTCATTTTCAACCGCTTATCCTCATGAGGGTGTTCTGGAGCCTATCCCAGCTGTCTTCGGGCGAGAGGCGGGGTACACCCTGGACCGATTGCCAGCCAATCACAGGGCACATATAGACAAACAACCATTCACACTCACATTCATACCTATGGACAATTTGGAGTCGCCAATTAACCTAGCATGTTTTTGGAATGTGGGAGGAAACCGGAGTACCCGGAGAAAACCCACGCATGCACGGGGAGAACATGCAAGATGACGGAGATGGCCGAGGGTGGAATTGAACCCTGGTCTCTCAACCGCCGTGCCACCCCAATGAAAGCAAATGTGAAAATAAACCATTTTAATGTAAAGTAACAAATTATTTATCAATGAACACATGTGTCCATTCATAAGTAAATGAGTGCTGAGGCCTTTCTGATGGATTTTCTTTTTATGTTATCAATTTATGTTATATTCCATAATCTGCTGCCTTAAGAAATGTACTTGGGAAGTAATTGAAATAAAACTGAAAACTTGATGCAGTCTTGTGCACATCCTTGTTCAACAGAATGTCAACATGTTCCACCTCAAACTTTTTTTAAACTAAACTCTACAGCTGTGCTGGACATTGCAAACAACTATAAATTTATTCATCTGGCTACATGACAATCTTGAAAGATTGGTAAAAAAAAAAAAAAAACAACTTGAGTAAGGTTGGCAAATACTTTCAAATACGATGTTTAAGTAAATCTATGCCAGGTTATGCAAATCAACCGCACAGTGGGGGTAGGTCATGATAACACGAGGTAATGGAGGGTGAACCCAAAGGGTTAAAGATCACCAGGGTGAGAGGTTAGAGTTCAACTTAATATTGAAGGTGACGACACACAAAAAAAATAGAATCATCCCAGCTGGACACACACATCAAACCAACAGATGCAGCAACAAACCTTCCAAGACATTCTGGAAGAATCTCTTCCCGAGATCCCAATACGTAGAAATCCATGCTGTGACCATGTGTTCAGCAAGTATGTGTGGGCGGAGTAACTACTAGTGATTTCTGCAGTCACTAAACTCAGCTGCTATGAATCCTTGCTATGATCCAAACACATTTCAACTGTTGCTACCAACAACAATGATAAAACTCGGTTTGGGGATCCGGAGTAAGGGCCCATCTGGGTTTTTTCAAAGACTGACATCGTCAAAAACAAGAATTGGTATGCTGCAGGGGTTTTTATAGCAATTACCACATCAGTTGGGAACTGACTTGATGTGTCTACAATAGAGGTCTACACGGCTGTGCTTTTCCTTGGCCGCCCCGTCCCACAGCCGTGGCACGACAGCCACAGCCGTGGGGAGATTTGAGCGTCCAGCCGTCCGCCGGCCGAACAAGCGCAAAAATTAAATTACCTCTTTTCAGCTCAAGATAGTATAAATTGTGTGAAAAAGATGATATAAGGAAGGATTATGGACAATATTGGTGACCTTTCAAGAAACAAATGAGGCTATCAATATTTTTTTATATTAGTTTCCATAGTTTTCCATGTTCTTGAGATTTCTTCAGCCCGCCCAGCCCCGTTAGCCGAGGAGTCCGGCCAGCCGTGGGGCCAGCTGCTCCATGTAGACCTCTAGTCTACAGTAAATCCGCAACATATTCAAACCATCAAAGAACATGAACAACATCTGGCAAATACACCTACATGAAATGCAACTGGAACCTTGAAAGTATAAGAGCTTCCACTCTTGGGGGGGGAAGACTTGCCTAAAGATTTTGGACTGCATCTGTGGGAAACCCAAAGATATCTGATGTGGTGGAGGTCTTCCGGTTCTGTTTTGGTGCTGCTTCCCGATCCGTCCATCCCAGCTGATTCAGGATGAAAGGCAGACTGTATCACTGGACTGCTCATCAATCAATCAAGGGCCATGAGTGGGACTTGACCCCATGCCAGGAGTGTTAAAGGGGACCTATTGAGCTTTTCCTCTTTTCTGACCTAGAAAGGTTGCTACAATGTTGTATTGTTGTGGTAAACAATGCCAATGTGCCAAATAGTGAGGTTTATACATTGGGACTTCTTGATGTGGGCATGCCCAGCACCCCCGCTATGCTTCGCTCTGTTTGCCATGTTAGCATGTCGAGCAATGGTTCCCAGGAAATGTATGTTTTGTGTGTCTAAAGAGGCAAGCATCAGGCAGAAGTGGTTGGAGTTCCTAATTTCCAGCCACAAGAGACAAATATGCTCATCTGCCAATGGCACTTCACACGGAACTGTTTTGTGAACATGGGCCAATACAAAGCTGGACTATCCACCTAACTGTTCCTGAAGACCACCAAGAGGTGGAGTAAATTACACAGCCCGTTTGGGCAGGAAGCAGGGAACTCAAGGAACACTGCAGGAAGAGGTGCAGAGTCTGGAAGATCTAGGAAGCTTTCTGTGCAGGTTATTGTGTGTAGCTACTCTTTAGGAGTCCACAACTCAACACAATATGTACAAATAACTGAGAACCACCGCTTTAGATCTTCCATAACAGCAGCTTAAGAGGAAGCAACCACAACTGAAATCAATAGATGTTAAAGTGATCTCGACATGACAAGAAAACCCTAAACGAGGTCTGGGGGCCTGACTTTATAGCTGCCTTTGGACTGCCTGTGTCAGTTTTTCTTCCTTTAAAGGACAGCTTGCGCTCAGCGTGCTCACTGTGGATCAGAAAGCTTTAAACTGGAACAAACCAGTAAGACCTCTAGAAAGCGGTGGTGAAGGCGCAAAGACAAACAAAGCGAGGCCAAACACAGATCCCGACTACGGCTGCAGAGGTTGTGAGCCGTACGCTTAACTCAAGATGAAAGAGAGGCGGCTCCAGAGGAGGGGAAAGAGATAAGTAGTCGGGGGAAGTAAAGTGATGAAATGGTACAACACAAAAGTGCAGAAAGCTTTTGATGGCGTGAAATGTGAAAATGGGAAGCAAATCCATCAGTGGAACATTTTTGATGCTTTTTTAATACATCTATATATAGTCAGCTCTGATTTGATAGAGCCATGTTGCAGAAGGACAAATACTATTTGTAAGTAAAAGAAGACAACAGTGAAGAAGACCAGGGGGGCGTGGAATGAATGGAGAGTGTGGCACAACAAGATGGGAGGGAAAGGTTGTGTGTGTGTGAGTAAGTAGGGGGGCTCATTATTGACACCATGTGTTACCACAGGAAGCTCCTTGAGAAAATATAAGCATCTCGAGACATCAGAAAGGGGGAAGAGAGAAATGGGAGATCAACACTGAGAAAGACAGGAGAGAGAGTCTAAACTCCTTGCAGCTGCAAGCCTGCGTGTGGACGTCTGTCTCCGAGGGTCAGAAGTCGTACATCTGCTTGTCAGGCGTTCAGTGTTCTTTGCTACAAGGTCAAGGAAACTAATCCCAACAGCCCAAAAAGTGCTACAAGTTTAACTTTAGATGAGAGATAACTACGTTTGGACTAACTCTACCGGCTACCGGTAGAACTATGTTTAGACTAACTCTACCGACTACCGGTAGAACTACGTTTAGACTAACTCTACCGGCTACCGGTAGAACTACGTTTAGACTAACTCTACCGACTACCGGTAGAACTACGTTTGGACTAACTCTACCGACTACCGGTAGAACTACGTTTGGACTAACTCTACCAACTACCGGTAGAACTACGTTTGGACTAACTCGACCAACTACCGGTAGAACTACGTTTGGACTAACTCGACCGACTACCGGTAGAACTACGTTTGGACTAACTCTACCGGCTACCGGTAGAACTACGTTTAGACTAACTCTACCGACTACCGGTAGAACTACGTTTAGACTAACTCTACCGACTACCGGTAGAACTACGTTTAGACTAACTCTACCGACTACCGGTAGAACTACGTTTAGACTAACTCGACCGACTACCGGTAGAACTACGTTTGGACTAACTCGACCGACTACCGGTAGAACTACGTTTGGACTAACTCGACCGACTACCGGTAGAACTACGTTTGGACTAACTCGACCGACTACCGGTAGAACTACGTTTGGACTAACTCGACCGACTACCGGTAGAACTACGTTTGGACTAACTCGACCGACTACCGGTAGAACTACGTTTGGACTAACTCGACCGACTACCGGTAGAACTACGTTTGGACTAACTCGACCGACTACCGGTAGAACTACGTTTTGGACTAACTTGACCGACTACCGGTAGAACTACGTTTTGGACTAACTTGACCGACTACCGGTAGAACTACGTTTTGGACTAACTCGACCGACTACCGGTAGAACTACGTTTTGGACTAACTCTACCGACTACCGGGAGAACTACGTTTGGACTAACTCTACCGACTACCGGTAGAACTACGTTTGGACTAACTCTACTGACTACCGGTAGAACTACGTTATAGACTAACTCTACTGAACTACGTTTGGACTAACTCGACCGACTACCGGTAAAACTACGTTTGGACTAACTCTACCGACTACCGGTAGAACTACGTTTGGACTAACTCTACTGACTACCGGTAGAACTACGTTTTGGACTAACTCTACTGAACTACGTTTGGACTAACTCGACCGACTACCGGTAGAACTACATTTGGACTAACTCTATCGACTACCGGTAAAACTACGTTTGAACTAACTCTACCGACTACCGGTAGAACTATGTTTGGACAAACTCTACTGACTACCGGTAGAACTACATTCGGACTAACTCTACTGACTACCGGTAGAACTATGTTTGGACAAACTCTACTGACTACCGGTAGAACTATGTTTGGACAAACTCTACTGACTACCGGTAGAACTATGTTTGGACAAACTCTACTGACTACCGGTAGAACTATGTTTGGACTAACTCTACTGACTACTTCTAGAACTGTGTTTGGACTAACTCTACCGACTACCGGTAGAACTACGTTTGGATTAACTCTACTGACTACTGGTAAACATAACAGCAAAACTGGAATAGCCCAACTTTTAAGATTCTACGTTACGTTGTGTAACTTTTCTTTGGGTATATTTGTTTATTTCAACGGGTGTTCAAAATGTAACACACACCTCAGTTTGAGGGGTTAGAACCAATTAATGTTTTGCAAACTTCAGCTCTGCACACCACCCCAGCTCAGGGTCACGACCACACCTCCAGCACCCAGCTGGCACCCATTACAGGTTGACTAGTTGAAGTTATTTGGATTTCAACCACAATACCCGGTTGCTACCCCGGTTTGCGTGTTTAATGCTGAAAATGGATGCTGCAATTTTGCTTGGGTTTGTGTGCATTTTCTGCTTAGCCTACAATATGGTGCATGTCTTGTCTTATTGGTATTACTGTGTGTATTGTATTGATTTTTGGTCCAAAAACATTCATTCACTCATTCATTCATTCATTTTCTATGCCACTTGTCGTCAGAAGGGTCGTCGGGGTATGCTTGAGCCTATGCCAGCTAACGCGTGAGAAGCAGGGTACACCCCGGACTGGTCGCCAGCCAATCACAGGGAACATATAGACAAACACTAAACCTCCCAGATGTTAAAGATTACATCAGACATACAACAGGCTCCTGTGAATGCAGAAAATGTGGACGAACCCCAGGACTGCCCAAGACACATGTATTATCTACAATATACTGCAGAGTCTACAACAAGTTCTCATGTTTCCTTAGCTCTCAAGAGATGGAAGAATGGAGCTTTCCTCAGCCACTCATACGCTCAACACTGAACCAATTGAAAGAAAATAAGATGCCGAACACAAAGAAAACTGTTAGACTATCTCTGTTTAAAGTACTTGAACTGTTTATGTTGTATTGTCTATATGCACATTTATGGACATGTACTCATACTGTTATGTATACTTTGTGTGACTTTCATCACATTTACATTTTTTAATAAAAACTTTGATGAAAAATAGAGGGAACACTGGGGAAGACTAAGTTGGAGTTAGGAATGAATATAGGACATAGCTGCTATTTCTCTGTTTATTAAAATCAACAGCTTCAACTGCGGCCTGACAGAATAAATAAAGTAGGTATTTCTTGTGTGAAATTCCACTATTTACACTGTGTACACTGGAGACTTGTGGGAGTTTGTTTTTTTTTTTTTTTTCTTCCAAAGCAAGATGTGGCCTAAATTAAAGAATGTGTGCCGACTCCGACAGGGACTGGTACTGTTTTCAAAAATTCTGTCATCCAATTGTATATATTATATATATATCTATATTATATATCTCAGTAAACAGGATGCAGGCACGCACCCTCAGTGTCTCACACATGTACAAACACTCACTAATTCATCAACCCATGCCCCCCCCCCTTCTCTCTAAGGTAGGATGGAGGTGGGCAGAGCAGCTATTGTGTCCCTGGTAGAATTAACTATTGATTTTCTCCTTAGCATTATCAGTGCAGCTCTGACAACAAAACAGCTACACAGCACTCACACAGGGGCGTGCACACACACAAAAAAGCCCTAGATTTTGTTTTTTTTTTGGGGGGGGGGGGGTGGCAGCACAGGCCCAATGAGAAAAGGCCAAATGAAATATTAACATGTGACTAGAGTACACACACAAACACACAATGATACAGAAGAAAATATGATACACACAGTGCCTCGTTTTAAAGCAAACAACACCGAGGGTTGACGTCCTTGAAATCTGATACTTTTTTTTTTTACTGGGCTCCCAAATCGGTTTTGACAGGAAGGATGTCGTATTATTCAAACTTAACACCCGTTTAATTTTAGCACGCAAAACACTGCGCTAATCCACACGCACACACCTGTTAGCAAGGCACAGATACAGGATGTGACTTTAGCACAATGTCAATGATGGCAGGGCCTCATTCTGATGGTGAGATTTTGACCTAGGCCTACACGGAAGGGGTCACTAAACCCCCGAAAAATGAAATTTTTGCGACTTTAGAGTGTACATTTTTCCCACAAATATTGATTCCGTTCCAATATTGATTAGATTCTGGTTTGGGGAGTGATTTTCATGTTTCATGTTTAGACTAACTCTACTGACTACAGGTAGAACTATGTTTGGACTAACTCTACTGACTACTGGTAAAACTATGTTTGGACTAACTCTACTGACTACTGGTAAAACTATGTTTGGACTAACTCTACTGACTACTGGTAGAACTACGTTTGGACTAATGCTACTGACTAACTCTACTGACTAATGGTATAACTACATTTGGACTAACTCTACTGACTACCCGTAGAACTATGTTTGGACAAACTCTCCTGACTACAGGTAGAACTACGTTTGGACTAACTCTCCTGACTACAGGTAGAACTACGTTTGGACTAACTCTCCTGACTACAGGTAGACCTATGTTTGGACTAACTCTACTGACTACAGGTAGGACTATGTTTGGACTAACTCTACCAACTACCGGTAGAACTTCGTTTGGACTAACTCTACAGACTACCGGTAGAACGATGTTTGGACTAACTCTACCGGCTACCAGTAGAACTACGTTTGGACTAACTCTACCGACTACCGGTAGAACTACGTTTGGACTAACTCTACCGACTACCAGTAGAACTACATTTGGACTAACTCTAATGACTACTTCTAGAACTGCGTTTGGACAAACTCTAACGACTACCGGTAAAACTACGTTTGGATTAAACACTGCGCTAATCCACACGCACACACCTGTTAGCAAGGCACAGATACAGGATGTGACTTTAGCACAATGTCAATGATGGCAGGGCCTCATTCTGATGGTGAGATTTTGACCTAGGCCTACACGGAAGGGGTCACTAAAACCCCGAAAAATGAAATTCTTGCGATTGATTAGATTCTGGTTTGGGGAGTCATTTTCATGTCGGTTTTTCAGCGTTTTTTCTTTGGAATTTGTGTCTTCGCTAAGTAGCAGCTTGAATTTCACGGCTTTGCTCTGTCACCATTTTGAATGAATGCATAATGAGGCTGCAACTGATGATTTTTAGGTTTATTTTTTCCTGTTCAAAAACTGTTAAAGCAGGAAGCAGGGGTTGTAGTATAGAACCAACCTCATAAACAGCTAGAGGTACTCCATTCAGGGTCAGTACAATGGCTAAAAGTACAGGATACTTAACCCTGGTAACCCGTGCCTCCACAAAAACCCTTCTTAACTCGCTAAAAGGATAAATAACCGATATCCTGACCCAGTTCAGTTGTAAGGGCAACAATAATTAAAAATAAACATGATGTGCAAAACTGACCAGTGCCAAGTAAGGACTCATTTTCTCACATAGCTCATAAGAGATCATATATCATATCATTAGAAGAGAATTACATTCCCTTATTGGGCCCTTCCACCCCCCCCCATGTGTTAATCCTCTTTTATTTGTAAGAAAACATGAATTACTTACTGTAAAGTTGGGCTTTCCAAGTTGTGAAAGTTTAACAGATTTCCCAGCGGTGCATTCTATCAAACCCATCCAGCTAAGCGCGGCTGCTTTTCACATTAACAAAGCAGACTGGGATCAACATGTTTCAGAAACATAACGCCGAGATGGATTCATCTCATGAAAATATTGATTTCTCTGATGGCCTGAAAAAAACACACACACACACACACACTCTCTGGATTCACATCACACTCGCTGCGATGCCACGAGTCGACTTGCCTGTCATTCAGCACACCTTGGTTGGATCTACATTTACATAAACTGATAAACACATCGGTAACTGCATTAGCCAATTTCACTAAGTCATTTTAAACATGTTCGACTGTATTTTGGCTAGTTTTCATCTCCTGTGCTGAGCTCGTTCATTATCTTTTGAGGTGCAATGGCTTGTCAATGTGCTGGTGATACAGTACACCTAACGTTTATACTCAGGGAATTGACATTTTGGCCCATGCATCTCCAAAATCCATTCAAAACGGTGCTGATGAGGATGCTTGGAGCACAAATCATCAACAATAAACGTATAACATTAAGTGCCCGCAAGGCATGCTGGGTATTCCAGTAGCAAGTCCCCTTGACACTACAATATATAGTAATACGTATATAAGATGTAAAATGTACCCGTGTGTCTTATTAGCTGCTGCATATAAATTTAACCAGCGCGCAGACCTCACAGCTAGGAGACCAGGGTTCAATTCCACCCTCGGACATCTCTGTGTGGAGTTTGCATGTTCTAACCGTGCATGCGTGGGTTTTCTCCAAGTACTCCGGTTTCCTCCCAAATTCCAAAAACATGCTAGGTTAATTGGCGACTCCAAATTGTCCATAGGTATGAATGTGAGTGTGAATGGTTGTTTGTCTATATGTGCCCTGTGATTGGCTGGAAATTTAACCAACACAGTGCTGTTAAATAAGGCTCAACATGTGAGATAATGTTGCACATTTTTTTTGAATATTGCACACCCGTCCACACACAACAGCAAGTTTTGCAATTGTACAAATGATCAACTTCTCAAATGATCTACTCAAGCCAGAATCCCATGAATTTGATCTGCCGCGCCACCAGTAACTTCGACAACCTTTTAGCGGTCATTCCATCAACCAATTCATCATTATACACGCACTTCCCCTAATTTCTCTGTCACAAAGTTTATGGGAACATTCTTTGTAAGATCAGTTCAGATTGCCATCTTCAAGAGTGCGGGAATACAATATGGCCATTTTAATAAGATGTGTGTTCCCATTCATTCCCATTGCCCTGTGTGATGACTGCCACTATTCAAAGTCTCAAATGTTGTCATTTTTGGGGGAATAGACTGCTATTATACTTTGCAGACTGCTATAATCCTATATTATTGTGCAATGTTGTGTGAAATGCATGATATAAATTCATGTTCCTTGTATTATTATTATTTTTTTGTTTTAAGGATGAGTAGTCAGGCTATTCTCTCCATGCAACACACATGCACAAAGATTCGCATCCTTCAGCAGCAGAACTTAAGAAGTGGGTCACAGGTAGCAAAAAAATATGCTTCAATTTATCGTGAGATTATGCAGCACATAACATCCAATAAATATATTCACCGTCTTCTTTGCGGGAATATTTTGACCCATATTACTGGTCCATTTGCCCCTCCAGTCAGTCATAATCTCAAAAGACATCAACACAGTTTACCAGCGTTACCTGTGTCATAGACCAAATTGATCTTTCACAGCTCCCCAAGAACGCAAAGCGAGAGCAGCCACATTCTTGTCTCTGGTGTTTTGAGAGGTGGTTTGATCTTTAGCCCAAAATTACAACCAGGACCAAGTTCATTTTCACTGAGCTCCACTGGTATGATACCAGACAAATTGATTTGATTTAGTTGGAGATCTATGGGAGGGGTGTGCCTGCATGACAATGCAATGTAGGGGCTTGAAGTATTTCCAGAAACAGCATCCTAAGGGCGTGTCAAATCGTGAAGCAACCCCTTTACAACTCTGTATGGAACTCTGTGGAAGCCAGAACCAAAACATTGAGTACAAAGTTTCTTCATGACTGAATCGAATCAAAAATGAAGTTCTAGCCATGAAATAGCAATTGTCAGCAGCTTTGTCTTGCTTCTTTTTTGGTATCGACAAAGAAACGTAATCAGTATCATCACTAAAACAATCCACATTATGCACAAGGGGGCGCATTCTCCACAAATGCTCAAAGGGTGCCATTGAGCACCAAGTCAGCTTTTTTTGGGGGGGGGGACCAAAGTAATCTGACACTGTACTCACTGTCACAATGACAATAACAATAGCAGAGTCCAGCCACTCACATATCAGTCCCTGGTGGTGTAACAATACAGCTGCTGCTTTTTAGAGCAGACAATGTGTGAGCAAACTTTTTGCAGTAATAACCATTTATCAATCAGTTTGTCTGATATGCATTCATATTACTCCAAAAATGCATATAACCAAATTGAAGTCATGTCATATAAAACTGGCTTTTAATGGGGTGGTTAGGGCCGACAGATGTGGTGATGGTGTTTTTCATGGGACCCATGATTCCACTAATTTAGTAATGGGGTGGGGAGGTGGTACTATAGTGATATATTAGAGGTAGAACGACATTACTGTATCTTTAAAATGAGTACATGGACCCCAGGACACATTATGAATGTTTCCATCAATTATGTTTTATGGTGTGTGTGTGCTTTTGGTGTCGGATCATTTTCTGGCTACAAATCAACAATGTTTGCTCCTAAACACATCAAAATTCCACATGGATAATTAACTGACCTTTTAAAAAATAATTCATGAATTGTCTAGACATCCTTCAAAAACGCTGCTTTGAACTAATTAAACGATAGCGTGCAACAATTAAAACAAAAACGTGCTAGCTCGACAGCGCCATTAAAAGTTCTACTTCCTGTTTTGCAGTGATTAGCTATTGGCCGTCGACCAATTAGCGCATCCGGGCAAATGACGTAATCATTAATGGACTTGCTTTCATACAAACTACTCACCTCTCTGCTGCGCGTGGCCGCATTGCCATAGCAACACGGCGAGGAGCACCAGCCGGAGTCGCGCCATGGTCGTCCTGTGTGAAGTTCAGGGCGTGCGACTGTGAGCTGCCACCAGCACAGGAGTTCGGCCCAACTCCGCACTCCTCCTCTTCCTTTCTCTCCTCCTTCTCCTCCTCTTCCCCTCCTGGCCTGAATTGGAAACAAGGGGGAACATATGGAAATGTTGTTCTCATTCAGTACACACTTTGGTTTCCACGTTGTTGATTAGATTTGCATCCACTAGAAGGCATTAAATCAACCCTTTAATGAACTTTAGCTGCTGGTAACAAGTATAAACATTCTTTTTTTTGGGAGGTTTATTCAATTAAATGTTGCATCTGAAACTACTTTGGCTTTCATGGATTAAAAAAAACTCGTGGGAAAAAAGAGGAGATGCAAAAAGTAGAGAATGCAATAAAGACAAAGTAGTGAAGGAAAAGTTTTGGTCTAACTTGACAGTACGACTGTTTTAGGGCTCCTCCTGCTGCCCTGCTCAACTCACCACACTCTGACTAAAGTGCTTGCATCGTCAGCCATGAGCGCATTGAGTGCATAAATATGGAGCATTTGAGATTTAAAAAAATGTAATGAACAGTGAAAAATTGGAATGTTACCCAATACTTAAATATGCCTAACTTTCATCATTACAAGATATTTTTACACAGAAAACGCCAACAAAAAAGTCTCCAAAAATCATAATAATCTTATACTCACAAGGGTCATGGGTATGCTGGAGCCTATCCCAGCTGACTTCTGGCGAGAGGCGGGGTACACCCTGGGCTGGTCACCAGCCAATCACAGGGCGCATATAGACAAACAACCATTCACACTCGCATTCAAACCTATGGACAATTTGGGGTCATCAATTTTGTGCATGTGGGATGAAACCGGAGTATCCGGAAAAAAAATAAACCCAAACTCCACACAGAGATGCCCAAGGAGAGATTCAAAATCAGGTCTTCCCTATCTCCTGACTGTGTGGGCAACATGCTAACCACTCGTCCACTGTGCGAATCCAACACTAGAATGATCTAAAATTGGGATTAAAAAAAAAAATTCCAACAGGAAATAATAATCCATGTCAATGTCAAATTGTGGCCCTCAGAAAACCGATTACTAAAAATTTGGACAAATGAAAAAATACATGAGGCACTGTTAGCAAAGAGCACAATGTTGACGCAATAAAACCCAATTTAAACCCGCCCTTCATTTTGGACACAAAATATTTAAGATCCATTTTTGGGGGGGAAAAAAAAAAATTGAACTCATGGTTACAATGTCAGTGAAATAACACCTAATCAATGTGAATAAGAAAATATTATTTGGTACCCAACAGTTGTTCTTACATCTATTCAGGTCACTGGTGGGTGTGAGTGACAGGAAGAAAAGCTATGACTCGCTTGGAGAGAAGTTATTTGGCTGTTGGTTGGCATGCATATACGGATCTCTAGACCTAGAATACAAAATGACCTCCAGATGCACAGAGGCTGGTACTGCGGAGACTAAGGCTGAAGAAGGGTTCTCTTCCCTGGGCTCGGAGGAGCACCAGTGTGGCCTGGTGTCTGGCGGGTCTCCGAGGTCCAGCGTGAGGTCAAGGCTATGTCTGGACTGGAAGGCAAGTGGACATATGGTATGAACATAATGGTAGTCATTTTTTCAGGATGATCTTGAGATACAGATTCTTACCCAGATGTTTAAATTCCAGAACACCAAAAAAAAAAACAAACAACCAAAGCTGTCCCCGTTCTAATTGAATAGACCCCAGACCTGTCATTGCTGAATCCGAATCCACCAGCACAGAGAGACTCCAACCAAAACAACATGACCCACTACTAGACCTACTGTAGCATTAACCACCTTCTGCTTGGAGAACCATTCATTCAATCATTTTCTACCGCTTTTCCTCACAAGGGTCGCGGGGGTGCTGGAGCCTATCCCAGCTGTCTTCGGGCGTGAGGCAGGGTACACCCTGGACTGGTCGCCAGCCAATCACAGGGCACATATAGACAAACAACCATTCACACTCACATTCATACCTATGGACAATTTGGAGTCACCAATTAACCCAGCATGTTTTTGGAATGTGGGAGGAAACCGGAGTACCCGGAGAAAACCCATGCATGCACGGGAAGAACACACAGAGATGGCCGAGGGTGGAATTGAACCCTGGTCTCCTAGCTGTAAGGTCTGCGTGCTAACCACTAGACCACCGTGCCGCCCGCTCGGAGAACCAGACTTTCCAAAAAAAAAAAATTTTCCTCAAATTTCAGCTAAATTGCCGTTTTTTGTTCTGCAGAAACCCATACAGATGTTTTCCTACTGGCATTTCTCAACTAATTAGAGCTTTAATTCTAATTTTGTCTCTTCACTTTTAGCTTTATGACGATATAAACCAAATATGAATGCTATTGAAATTGCAAGAATACAAATGGCTCCTGTTCTCCACGGTGCATTGAAAAGGCATCCTTAAGCGTGCAGCACATTTCATCTGCTTCGGTTGGGTTTTAAATATTACTGAACAATGTGACGGCGTGTACGCAGACAGGCAGTACTTCTAATCAAATAAAAAAGCATGAGCTAGATTGCACATCCTTGTGTTCTAATGCAAATAGCTTATTATGCTATGAATTCTGAGGCGTGCTCAATTGCGGTACTCATGTTAAAGTGCTCTTCCGTGAATAACTGTAGTGTGATGGAACTGTGTCCCTACCTCTTTTAGGACATTCGGGAGCACTCTGTGTGTGTGTGTGTGTGTAATTGTATACACACACATAAACATACATACAGTACATAAAGGAAAACAAGCATAATGTAGTCATGGTTCACCCATGCATAATACATGTAAATTATTTTGAGTTGCTTTATATGCAAGTCATGTATGTTTGGTTTATATTACTAAAATAACAATCTTCTAATGTTGTAATGGAGGATTTAGTGGTGGCTACAAGTCTCATAAAAAAAGTAGGCATTAACAGTATGACTGTTTGTTGAAGGGGTGACGAATGACCTAAAATGTAAAAAAAGAACAGTTTTATATCCTATTAAACAGAAAATATGAATTTTCCGCTGCTGGTTTATTGGTGCCAATATAACTCACTGTGTGCCAGCTTAATAAAGTTTTTATTGAGGGGCAAAATCGCTGGCAAGATAAAATGCATAATCTTTCTCAAGCTCTTAAGGCTGCCAACTTGGGAATAGGACGGAACTTGGTATGGATTCCAACTGCTTCTTAATGAGTTTGCCCGTGACAGATATAGACGTCAGGCCCGACTTTACTTCGATAAACTGACCTTGAGTGTGATGATTTTATTAAAATCTAAAATGTAATTTAAAAAAAAAAATCTCCAGATCTGTTGTAGTAGGGCACATATTACATATTTATTTATTAGGGTCAACGCATATTAAACTGCATCTGCGACCAATACCAATGTAAACATGCCGGAGGAAAGCACTACTGTGAGTTTCCATCTGCAGTCCCCAGGCAGTTAATATTTGCTTTAGGTATACTTCCTATCGCAAACAATGACTTATAGTGCATCATTATGATCACTGGCATCAAACGTTATCCCTTCTGTGATATTCAGCTCGTAAAAGATGTGCTAATAATCATGACTAGTTAAAGTAATGATTGTTAATAGTGTTCAATCAATCACAATTTGTGCCATTCAGGTTTTTTGTGTGTGTCTAATTTGAGCTAATTAATGCACATCGCTTGTCGCAACAGTCCGTAGGCATTGATTTTAAAGTTTAGTGGAACATTTGAGGGCTGCACGGCGGGCGAGTGGTTAGCGCGCAGACCAAGGTTCAATTCCACCCTCAGCCATCTCTGTGTGGAGCTTGCATGTTCTCTCCAGATACTCCGGTTTCCTCACACATTCCAAAAACATGCTAGGTTAATTGGCGACTCCAAATTGTCCATAGGTATGAATGTGAGTGTGAATGGTTGTTTGTCTATATGTGCCCTGTGATTAGCTGGCCACCAGTCCAGGGTGTACCCCGCCTCTCGCCCGAAGACAGCTGGGATAGGCTCCAGCACCCCGCGACCCTCGTGAGGAAAAGCGGTAGAAAATGAATGAATGAGTGAAACAATTAAGGGCTGCACGGCGGTCGAGTGGTTAGCGGGCAGACCTCACAGTTAGGAGAACAGGGTTAAATTCCACCCTCGGCCATCTCTGGTACTCCGGTTTCCTCCCCCATCCCAAAAACATGCTAGGTTAATTGGCAACTCCAAATTGTCCATAGGTATGAATGTATGGGTAATAATGGGTACCATAGTGTGAATGGTTGTTTGTCTATATGTGCCCTGTGATTGGCTGGCCACCAGTCCCCGGTGTGTACCCCGCCTCTCGCCTGAAGACAGCTGGGATAGGCTCCAGCACCCCCCGCGGCCCTTGTGAGGAAAAGCGGTAGAAAACAAACGAACGAATGAATGAATGGAACAAATGATTGTGTTTGGGGATATAACCTAAATAAACAGAGCCTGTCAACTAAAAGTAAAACCGGTCTGTTCCTGTTGTGCCAACATCCCATAATTCCCCATCTCTTGTCACTTGTGCATATGAATGCTGAAGGGCCGCAATTGAAGTCATCCACCAGGGGAGTCCAGTCGGAGCGGAGAATGTGTAATGCTCTATATTTTGTGAAGATGAATGTAAAGCATTTAGATTATGGTCGCACGGATGAACGGAGTTTTAAGGGTCTGGGCTACTGGCTGGAGTTGAAAAGAATCTCCCAGATCGGAATTTTCTTCAGAGCCACGGAGGGATCTTCCTTTTCCCGGTCTCTGAGACTTGCTGTGATTGGAATCATCTCCAGGTTGTGCACAGAGTAGCCAATTAGGAATTAACTGGCAGGAGCACTGAGAGAAAGTAGAAGTGACAGGGGCAGGGAGTGAGAAAGGGAGGAAGGGAGCGATGGTGGCCATGGCGGGGTGGGGGTGGGTCATCGTGCACTTGAGCGTCTGATCCTTCCACAAGCGTTTTCGTTCCCCCCCCCCCCACATCAAAGTAGGATGTGAACGCGTAGCGAGCGTGTGCATCAGCATGTTCCAACATCCAAAACACAGACCACAGACGCTCCATCAAAGCAGCGCCGTGTTCCTCCTCTCATCTTCCTCCTTCAACTTCCTGCCCTGCATCCAAAAGGTCAGGCCTCTTTCTTCTCTTTTGTCTCCTTTTGTTCTCACCTGTACCTTCAACATGCAGCCCGGGGTCTCCTTGTGAGTCACTTGGTGAAGGGCCAAAGCGCCCCTCCTTCCTCGATCCTCTGCTCCTGCATGCTGGACTTCTCTGGGCTTTACGCCAACAGTATCTTCATCTCCTCATCCGCTAACTAAATTCCCCCGTCCGTCTTCATTCATCGCCGCCCTTTACCTTCATCCTTTTCACATGTGATGAAGATTGTTTTTCCACTCATCATCATAACAGCAATTATAGCTTCTGTGTGAAAAGTGTATTTTAAAGTCATTGCTTCTATCTTTGCTCTGCTTTTATCCTCCTCCAGGGCATCTCGCTGTTGCTTTGCACTTTGCTCCGTCTTTGTCAGGCACACATTGGACTGGTTCTCGATTTGTACCCACATGGAGGATTCTGGTACAGGACATAAAATCAACGATAGGTGTCGGCTTGAATTGAAATTCCATCGTCGGTGTTGGTCATTAGTGCTCACCTCGTCGTTAGCGTCACTAGCATTCACCTCTTGGAGAGTAGGTGTGGAAGATCTCTGCAGAAGAGTACCATTGCAGAGGGTCGGACAGCAGGGATTTAGGCCAGCAGACACAGGCTGAGAAGAGGTCAGAGGTCATGAGGGAGGTTGCATGTGATGACCTCCCTTGTCTCTCCTCCCGAGACAGCCTAATCGAGGAGGAAAACAATCAGTCACTCCATTGCTTTGGTCGTACCTGTTTGTTTAGTCCTACAACCCAGCCTCAGAACGCCAACATAATCCATGACATTATATAATCCGGTGTATAATCCTAGTACCTGGATGAGTGGATGCTGCAGTATCCACAGGTTCCACAGTCTCTCTTTTACTGCAGTGGTCCATTTTATAAAACTGGGGGAAAAAACAAGCATGTGAGGCTAATTGGAGGTTCTAAGTTGTCCATATGTCCGATGGTTGTATGTCCATATGTGGCCCGTGTTGGATGACCAGTCCAGCATATACCCAGCCAGTGCTGGGATAGGCTCTAGCTCACCCATAACCCTGAACAGAAAACGCCATAGAAAATTGAAGAATGAATGAGATATTTAGCTATAGATCCCAAATGGCCCAAACCAACCTGCCCGGTAAATTAAGTCTTTAGTCTCAAGTAAGAAAACATGACAGAGGCCCAAATGATCTGTCTTCCATGCTGCCCTCTACAGGAGGTAGGGAGATCAGAAGATGTAGACGCCCACAGACATAACAAACTCCTCTGACTCCCTGCTGAGAGACAGATGGGACCAAGACCAGCTCCTGACCCAGCTTAGCTAGCGAACCATCACCAGCAGACTCATTTAGTAAGTCGACGGCATAAAGAAAAAAAATGAAGAAATGGATTCTACTTCATTGATACCGAGATGTTGAGACTTCTTCCACCTTACCAGTGGATGAGCGGCTGGTTGTGGTTAGTTTGAACTTTCACTTTTGATGAACAGCCTTCTTCAATTTAGTGGTTATTGCTTACTTACTGCATAGCACATCGGCCTCTGTGATGGAGACGCAAACCCCATACAGCATCAGCATGTTATCATTAGCATTTTGATACCGTTTTTGTATTGACTGTACAGTATAGTTACATGATCTGGTAATTTCATTTGAACATGCATCATATTACAATTGAGTGCATCCCATAATCAGTTCACAGTTCCACATGTCCTAAAGGAGTAGGAAGAAGCAAAGCTTATTAAATCCTACCCCTCCATCTGGTACTTTTACAATCAGTAACTGTTACATTTGTTCACTTCCTGCTTTCTTAATATCATTTATTAATTTTTTTTTAATAATGCACCTCGTACCAAAGTAGGAGGTGATATGAGCATCCAATGCCATAATGGGTACCATAGTAAGTGTCAATATAGTGATATATATAGCACATCATGACTGGTTCAAGACTCTTCATCCTTGTATTTAGCAAACATCAACTGCTTGTATTGTTTCTTGAATTGGCTCATCGTTGTGCATTGTTTGATTTCCTTACTCAATCCATTCCATAGTTTGATTCCACATACTGAAAAGCTATGGCTTTTTAACATAGTCCTAGCATATAAGTCTTTACTGATTATCTATTGAACTTAGCATTTTTGTTTCAAATTACATCCAGCAAGATTACATAGAGCCAAGCATATTACGACATATTACGGTGACATGCAACTTGTTTAGTTGACATAAAAAAAGAGGGAGGAGAAACCACATAAACAGTAAAATTCCCAAATAACGGAAAGAAAAAGTGCAGCATATGTTTTTCTCAGCTTATGGCGTCATCTGTCACTGCCATGGATTTTCCATTAACTAAGCTGTCAAAATGTTCAAATCTCATTTTGAGAGGAAGATGTAGATGTGTGCATGTGTGCTCCTTGGCCTGATGAAGAGCCGCTATTTTCCCTTCCATAAGATAATGTCTCTAACTCGTGCCTACAATTCCATCCCAATGACTTTTGTTCATGTGGAGACTGATTTCTTTGCAGTTTTTCATAGTTGAGCAACATACGATAAATGGTAAGATGGTACATTTCTGGAATAATAACATCGGCCATTTCTTGTGCATTACGCTTAAATGACAGATGTGCATGAATTTGTAATCAAATAATAATAATACCCTTCTATTTCCATCCATTTTTTACACCCCTGATTTTGTGCAGAGGTGGATCTCATAGTATGAGTAATATACTATACAGTATTACACTGTATACGCTGATACTACCATGCAATACTCTTGATAGAATTCATATCATGATTCTGCATACCAACTATTATATTATAGTATAAAAATGTAAACAGTTAGGGTAAAAATATCACACACACAATGCAGTCAACCATACCACTACACTACACTACCACTATGGATGTTAATGCAAGATGCATTGCCATGGGAACCAAGCCAAAATGGAATATCAAAGGAACCCCCTTCCCCCCACCTGTAGGATAAGAGTGAGTTGGACAGACATTTTTTTTAGCTCAGCCACAATGCACCAAGATGTTCTCCCTGCTCAAAATATACATTTTTGCTTTTAAGCATGCTGTATGAGTGAGTGTCATTACTTGGCCTGGGTTCAACCAACATCTTCCCATGTGCATGCAAGACCTTGTGGGAGTCAAATCAACCAAGGAAGATCTAGAAAGGCAAAGAAAAGAAGCAATGAGATAAACATCTTTCACGCCGTTACAAATGTTACATTTGCAGGAAGTGAACAAATGTAACAGTTACTGATTGTAAAAGTACCAGATGGAGGGGTAGGATTTAATAAGCTTTGCTTCTTCCTACTCCTTTTGGACATGTGGAACTGTGAACTGATTATGGGATGCAGTCAATAGTAATCTGATGCATGTTCAAATAAATAAAACCATTACACTGGTTAAAACGCCACATTGAAAATGTCAAATAGGAGAAGAGCAAAGCAGGAAATCAGAGCCAATTAAAAAAAAAGTTAAACAGCTGGTTTGGACATATGTAGTACACTTTTTAAAGTTCAAAAATGTATAAAATTAAACAAATGAAATGTTATATATTAATACATAATACAGTAGATCCTTCTCCAAAGACCACACGCGAATTGCAGCTTTTATTTTGGAAACCAGAGAAGACATTTTGGCCTTTTGTCTGATATGTCTTTCTGATATGTTTGTGTTTGTTTGATATTGTTTGAAATTGTGTTTTCTTGATATTTGGTCTGTCTAGGGTCTAGGACAGGGGTGGGCAAACCACGGCCCGCGGGCCACATGCGGCCCACCAAGTGTTTGAATCCGGCCCGCCAGTTGCTTTCTAAGTATTTCAACTTTTAACATACAAGCTGGCAACATGACTTGCTAGTCGGATGTCTTATTCAGTAAAAAAAAAAAAATTAAAATTACATTTCTTAATTTGATGTGATCTAATGTTTAAAGTGCTCCTAAAAAGTATGACACTTTTACAGATAAAATTAGACAAGTAATTCATTGCAGAATGTTAGAATTGGAAGTATAAAATCGTGTTTGTGTGTTAAATATATTTTCTGGCCCCCCTGGACAATTTTGTTGACTCAAAGCGGCCCACGAGTCAGAAAGTTTGCCCACCCCTGGTCTAGGATCACCAACCTATTAGAAATCAGTGCTGCTTCCTGGCTACTGATTGATGCTAATGGCTACCGGTTTGATACACACTTTGCTCAATTACCTTAAACTATATGTTGCCATTAATAATATTTAATCTAGTCTAATGAAATGCTTATAAAGCTACCAGTTAGCGACATAACATCCCAGCTATCACCAGTAGCATGCTAACGTGTGTCAATGTGGCATATTTAGTACAAAACAAAGCTGGCAGTCATTTCCGGCATTAGTGGCTATGCTAACCAGGCTAACTTAGCCCAGCAGTTAGCAAACCAGATCGGCGGCTGGACGCTTAAGGCTCACCACACAATACGATATCACGACAGCTTCAAACGGCGTGTAGCACCGAAATAATGACAAATAACCAGATTACTCACGTTTCTAGACGAATACTGTTGCTTGAACATCCGAAGGAAAGGCCCGTGTAACGACACTAACGCTCAAAGCTGCTCTGGTGCATTCAGGTGCCTATATAGCGTCGTAATTGGGAGCTACGTTTAATCACATTATCTTAAAGGGGACCTGTTGTGCTTTTTCCACTTTTCTGAGCTACAAATGTTTTTAGAATGTTGTATTATCGTGTTAAATAATGTCAACGTTTAAGGAAAATGACCTCTGAAAGAACTTTGGGATGGCTCTGAACAATAGGGTTTCTCGAGCTCCATGTTAAGTCACAGTCAGCCAGACGTCCTTTTAAGGGCGTGCCCTGGTACAAGCCGTACATTGTACGGGTGGGCAAACTACGGCCCGGGGGCCACATCCGGCCGGCCAAGTGTTTGAATACGGCCCATCAATATTTAATTTAAACTCAACATACAACCTGGCAATAATAATAATAATAATAATAATAATAATAAATTTAATTTATAACACACTTATATAAATAAATATATATATAAATAAATGATCTCATAGCAGATTGCATGACACTTTTACAGATACAATAATTCCAAGTGGACGTTACGTGTAAAAAATATTTTTTTACATAAACAATGCGACCCACGAGTCAAAAAGTACAAGCTGAATGTGACCAATCACAGCTGAATGGCCATGGGTTCGAGTCCAATAAAGTTCTGGAAATACAAGGAAAAACAGCCGGCATGGGTGCAGATTCTGAACGCTGTAGAAAGTGCCGCTTAAGAATATAGCAACAAAAAAAAACAGATGGAGCTCACTGTTAAAAGGCTATTTGAGCTATTTTTTTAACAGGCTGGCAGGCGACTCGTGGTCCTTAGGGGCCACATAAATAACTAATTACTCAAATTAGCATCAAATATTTTTTTTAATAATAATTTACTAATAAAGTAATCAAAGCAGTATATACTGTATAGACAGTATACTCTGTATACTGTAATAACACTAGTTTCCGGGAAGCATACATTTATTTAATGCATTTTTATTGCATTTTAAAGAGCAAATAAATCCACGATAAAGACGAAGTCAGTATTGAAAGCTTTTCCATGCTGCTTTCATAGCACAAGTAGCCTCATAAAAACATTGCAAGACGAGGTCACAGCAGGGAGTGTCCCTTCTATTGGGATTTGGCCTTGTTTTGTCACAAAGGAACACTTCTCCACAAATGTTATTCCGGTACTGCAAAGTACATGAATGAAAAGACCTTGCATTTTCCTGGTGAAATACTCATTTTAATCGGAAAAAAAAAAACTGTTAACAGGAAACAATGAAGAGCCTTGTGGCGGTAATCAAATTATTTTTTTGTCTTCTCAAGAGTCAGGTGTCAAGCCAACCTTGCCATGTCTTCTCAGAAGTGCATTAGTAATTAAAAAACTGATATGTTATGAATAAAGTGCGACAATGAATGAATTCTGCAGTCCAGAGGAGTGTTTTATTTTCTGCAATGTCAATGCAAAATCATCTCAAACAGTATAATATCAAGGTTTATCTACTTATTTATCATGAATCGCTTCATTTATCAGGAGTACCGCTGCCGATTGGAGGTGTCTGACATTGACCATGTACAGCAGGGGTCTCAAACATGCGGCCCGCGGGCCAAATGTGGCCCACAGGACACTAGTTTGAGGCCCCCGCCGTGATATGAAAATTTAATGTTAGTGCGGCCCGTGCAAGTTTGATATGGATGCTGTATGGTATCATGTACCCAGAAAAAAATATTACATTTGATTAATGTTCATGTTAAAGGTTAAATAACTGTTTAATAGTTATCCTCCCTATCCGTGTGGAAGTGGTAAGTGGCTATTTAAGTTTAAAGGAAATAACTTGAAGGCTACCGTTTAGGTCGCTAGCTCTCTAGTTTGCGAGTTAGCATGTGTCTCAAGACCCTGCAGTTGCGCAATATGTTGTAAATAAAGAGTATAAATGTGACTATAGTCTTGTTTTGTCATGTCTACAGGACTCTAATAATGCTTTGTTCATTTTAATCTGAAAAAAATAATTTGTCTACCCACCAACTATATGTGGTTTCTTAAGTTTTTATTATTTGCCGTTTTATTATTATTATTGTATTTATTTATTACTGATTGATTTTCTTTATTCTTGATTTGTTTATTTATTTTTCATCTTATTTTGTGCAGAAAAATAAAAATTAAGATATTTGAGAACAGTGGAATGTTTTATCAGAGCTTTTATTGTAGAAAATTGGAACCAAAGCACTGAAAAAGTTTGTATATTTTTCTGTATTTAATAAACTAATAAATGCGTTTTGTTTTGGGTTTTTTTGGAAAACCTGATGCGGCCCAGCCTCGCCCAGACCCTAGCTCCAGTGGCCCCCAGGTAAATTGAGTTTGAGACCCCTGATGTACAGTAACTGCAGCATCACAATGAAAACCTATGAATATGGATGATGTTTAAATATGATGCTAGCATATGAATCTAGTGACCAGTCAGCGACAACCACAAAAATCAAAAGCGGCGAAGAAAGCGGCGGTGCTTTTTTTCTTACAGTTGATTTTACGTTCATATTTTAATCATCACAGCACTTAAAATGTAATTGATTCGTTCAGAAGCCACATAAAAAATAATCGATGCTCACATCTACGCTCTTAGTCTGTGACCTCTGCGTTTACCGATGCATCATATCTTGTTATCACCGCCGCGGTCGCCCCCCCCCCCCAAAATGATCCTCACATTATCTGAGATGATAAATGATGCACTTTACTGTACATGATGAAGTTGATTACACCACATTATTTCACACTCGTCGTTTTCATTCCATTGGGGGTTCCGTTTGGGCTTTTGTTCTACGTCGACGGAGGTCAGGTGGAGCTAGCAGGAATCTACTCGAGGTTATTCGTACCGTGATGGTTATTCGTCACGCTTCGTAAATAAAGACGATAGCAACATGCTAGCAAGTCCTTTTAATAAGAGTCATTAGACAAATAACCCCTCAGTATATTACAAATATGAAATTTGGTCATTTACAATTTATGAAAAATGAAAAAAAGTAAAAAATTAAATATATATATATATTTAATATATTAAAAAAAAGAAAAAAAATATATATATATTCATTTTTCATAAATTGTAAATGACCAAATTTCATATACATATGTAATATACTGGGGGGTTATTTGCCTAATGACTATATGACTATATGACTATATGACTATATATATATATATATATATATATATATATATATATATATATATATATATATAGCTAGCCTGGCTTCTTCTACTTGTTATTTCTTGGCAGTGTGAGTGTCACATTGCTGCCCCTCACAGGTCAATGCAGGTATTACATTTTACATGTATTATTACATCCGATGTATAATATATTATGTATTATTACATCAGACCTGTGCTTTGATAGTCATGGGCAGGTACAGTAAATACTACTGCATTATTCTTTTTATTATTGCCATATGGGCGGGGGGTTTGTTTTATTGTTTTGAAAAAGAAAATATGTCTCTTTTTTTTTTAGAATTCTAGAAGCAAAAAAGCCAGCCAAAAAATCAGAAATGTTCAAACGGAGGACATAATATAGGTCTTGTGCAGAACCGATCGCGTTTCCAGTACTAATTGTGTGATAATTATGACAACTAAGTCAGCTAACAGCTAGCCTAGCTTCTTCTACTTGTTATTTCCTGGCAGTGTGAGTGCTACATTGCTGCCCCTCACAGGTCAGTGTAGGTATTACATCAGATCTGTGCTTTGATAGTCATGAGCGGGTTCAGTAAATACTGTAAATAAATAAAAGTTCAGTAAATAAAAGTAATTACTGCATTATTATTTTTTATTGTCATATGTGGGAGGGGGGTCTATTGGTTTGGTCTGACATTTTAAAAAGTTGCGGTTTTGATTTATCGTTTTAACATTTGTGAACTGTAAATGTGGAAAAAAAACATTCTTTGTTAGAATTCTTGAAGCAAAAAAGCCCAAAAAAAAGCAAAAAATAATGCATCACCTTTGGTGCCAGCTGAACCGGGAAAGTATGATGACGATGATGTTTATTTGTCAAAATTTTTGAATTAAATTGGGATATTAAGTACCTTCAAAATAGTTTAAAAAAAATCACCCTGAGTCACCATGAGTCCATTTTTTAAAGATGGAGATCACCTCATTAGTAATGTCACCTTTCATCAGCAAAAAGGCTTTTCCAACCGGAGGCACGGGATGCTTTCCAAGACCAATTTCAGCTGACGGAGGTAAAAAAAAAAATTCCAAACAAATTGCGAATGGAAATGTGAAGAAAAAAAAAGCAAAGACGGCGTTAAAACGTTGAGAATGCGAGGCAAAGCAAGAGTTTGAAAGGTGAAGAGGAAGACAAAGATGCAGTCAGAGAGACGTGGCGTACGCAAGTGAATTAACTCCAGTGGATAAGGAGCTTTGTGCTGACTGCCAACTTTGCTAATCCTTCCCACATCTGGCCCACTAAGACACTGCTCATGAGTGAGAGTGGGTGTGCCATCAACCATTTACTGGTAATGCTTGCATGGGTGCATGGGTAAAATCCTGATGCAAAAAAAAGTGGTTAACTTATTTTTACATGATTAGGCTGCACAGTGGACGAGTGGTTAGCACGCAGGCCACACAGTAAGGAGACCCGAGTTCGATTCCACCCTCTGCTATCTCTGTTTCTGTGAGTTTGCATGTTCTCCCCGTGCATGAAAACCTTTTTACAACCTTCTAAATAAGTTATTAGAGCTCTCTAGTCATGACATAACATCCCTATAGTCACCTTTACATATTACCCAATATAATAGCCATATCTGTACGGTGGACAAGTGGTTAGTGTTCAGGGCACACAGCTAGGAGACCTGAGTTCAATTCTACCCTCGGCCATCTCTGTGTGGCGTTCCAAAAATGTTTTTTCCAAAAACATGCTAGGTTAATTGGCGACTCCAAATTGTCCATAGGTATGAATGTGAGTGTGAATGGTTGTTTGTCTATATGTGCCCTGTGATTGGCTGGCCACCAGTCCAGGGTGTACCCCGCCTCTTGCCTGAAGACAGCTGGGATAGGCTCCAGTAACCCCCGTGACCATTGTGAGGATAAGCGGTTGAAAATAAATAAATGAATGAACATTATTAGAGCCCTGTAGACAGGAAATAACACCCCTATAGTCAACTTTAAACTCGTATTACAAAAGATAATAGAAAATAAAGAGAAAATAAGACATAATATATATGATACGGGCTGCACGGCGATCGAGTGGTTAGCAGACCTCACAGCTAGAAGATCTGAGTTCAATTCCACCCTCGGCCATCTCTGTGTGGAGTTTGCATGTTCTCCCCGTGCATGCGTGGGTTTTCTCCGGGTACTCCGGTTTCCTTCCACATTCCAAAAACATGCTAGGTTAATTAGAGACTCCAAATTGTCCATAGGTATGAATGTGAGTGTGAATGGTTGTTTGTCTATATGTGCCCTGTGATTGGCTGGCCACCAGTCCAGTGTGTAAAACTTACTTAATGTTTTGGGGCGGGTTGATGGATTGTTCAGCAGCACTCAATAGAACAAAAAAGTGCTTTCACTTTTAAGTCCCTAAATACCAGAAAGAGTCACTAGATTTGTCACTAGTCAAATATGTTGCCAGATTTAGCAGTTGTTCTGTAATATATAGAATCTTTGATTTGATTTTTTTTTTTTAAATGAGGTCCTTAAAAACAGCAGAATGTTCCTGTCGTATAGAAGATCTTTGACGAGTGCAAACTTTGTGGCTAAACGTCTTATGTTAAATAAGGTTGACTCTTCAGAAATCATTTCCATTTTGTTCATGCTGTGCATTAATTAAGCGAGCAGAAAGACACAAAAGAGAAATGATGATATTCAATGATGAGTTCACAGACACTTGAGATGGTGCAAGTGCATGCAATATGTCACACGGCGAGGTCAGGACGAGGCTAATGTGGTCATCTTTTCGATGCCTTTCCACATCAGCCGCACTGAGTGAGGCCATATTACCATAAAGAGGTAGAACTGCAGGTCACATTTTCATAAGGAATTATGGAAAACGGGAACAATGCCTCTCGCATAGTTATCGTTCATTTCAGGCTTTTTATACTTGGATGCTACATGCAGATTAAAGAAGATGTTTTTATTATTTTTATTTAGCTTATTTTACTTGCTAGTAACAAGGAAGATCTCTACCTTCACAGTATATAATGTATGTATGTGACAAAAAATAAATAAAAATACAAAATAATACAGAAATAAAAATAAATGTGCCCCGCTTTTACCCATGTTTTACTGTGTATAAACGAATAAATGTTGTACTTTCATTTATATTTTACTTTGTTTACTTTCTTTTATTCAACTCCATTTTTCTGTAAAGCGTCTTTGAGTATTTTGAAAAGCGCTATAAAAATAAAATGTATTATTATTATAAAATAAATACATTCTTAAAATAAATGAGTTAAATAAAATAAATGAATTAAAATAAATAATTATTAAAAAATAAATAAAAATACAAAATAATACAAAAAATGAATAAAAATAAATACATAAAAATACTAAATGAAAATGAAAATGAAAAAATAAAAATAAATATAAAAATGAAAATGAGTATTTTGAAAAGCACTATACAAATAAAATGTATTATTATTATAAAATAAATAAATTATTACAATAAATAATTTAAATAAAACGAATAAATTAAAATAACTAATTATTAAAAAATAAATAAAAAGACAAAACAATACAATAAAATAAATGAATAAAAATAAATAAATAAAAATACTAAATGGCAAATGAAAATGAAAATGAAAATGAAAAAATAAAAATAAAAATAAAAATAAAAATAAAAATAAAAATAAAAATAAAAATAAAAATAAAAATAAAAATAAAAATAAAAATAAAAATAAAAATAAAAATAAAAATAAAAATAAAAATAAAAAATAAAAATAAAAAATAATAAAAATAAAAATAAAAATAAAAATAAAAATAAAAATAAAAATAAAAATAAAAATAAAAATAAAAATAAAAATAAAAATAAAAATTATATTAAGAAAGCAGGAAGTGAACAAATGTAACAGTTACGGATTGTAAAAGTACCAGATGGAGGGGTAGGATTTAATAAGTTTTGCTTCTTCCTACTCCTTTTGGACATGTGGAACTGGGAACTGATTATGGGATGCACTCAATTGTAATCTGATGCATGTTCAAATGAAATTAAACCATTACCATTACCATAATCATAGCGGACCTGCCAGGACCGATTTCATGTTTTTCAGTGCTAAATTTACTGTATGAAAGTATTATTAAGTGTTGGTATTATTCACATGCATTCATTAACTTCTGACCATGTTTACTGTTGCTAAAAATGACCAATTTGGTCGTCATGTATCATATCTTTTTTTTTTTTGCTGACTCGCACATTAATATAACCACTTTAGCGAGCTGGCAGTTATAAATATTTACATCCTACTCCGTCCGTCACTTCTGTTCATACTCATTTGTCAAGTTAACTCATCTGCAAATCCATCCTTGGCAACACTTGAGTGTATCTAAGCCCACCCATCCACGGAGCCAGCCATTTCCAGCCCTCTTCTTTTCCTCCTCTTCGTCTTCGTCATCATTCATAACTCTTTTGGCTGTAACCCATGCCGCTGTGACGCTGCCAGAGACTGCAGTCAGCTCCCAAATCCCCCAAATTGATTCTTCATCCCGGTCCATATCCTTTAAAAAAAATGGGTTGGTCAAACACTGGCTGGTTTTTGCACTTATTCCACTTCTTTTGGCTCAAAACCAACTCTCTTAGACATCACAGAAAATAGGAATTCATCTTCCTGCTAACCCTGATGGATGAAACAAACACAAACAGCAATATTGCATGGCATCATAATGAGAGCATTATGGTAATTAAAAATCCTAATAAGCTTGGGTTATATCTAATCCTTTTGACCTACGGGTGAGTAGATGTGGAGCGTGGAAATGCCAGTACAGAACAAACATTTGTTCCATTCATTTTGTCATTCTTTACAGAAATTATTATTTTTAGTGCAAAGATGCATGATTTAAAAAAAATTACTTAACACTTAGACGTACTAATTCCAGTAAAAGTGACACAAGGCAGCATCAAGTATTTAAAGGTTTTCATTTCCTGCGTCTGAAATGTATTCAGACTCATAGCCTTAAAGTTGATTTGAAACCAGATAAGCATTTTTCACCTTGAGGTTAAGTTGATTCTGATCACCATTAGGGGGATGAGAATCATGAATAATTGTCAGGACAAAGGTCAAGTGAAAAAAAGGGGGGGGGGGGTATTCAGCAGGAGAATTGCTCTCAAAACGCCCCCCCCCCCGACCAGAAGAGACAGTGACTTGATCATTCCAAACTGAAGAAAAGCATTACTTGTTGTTGAAATATTGAAAGGCTGCACGGTGGACGAGTGGTTAGCGTGCAGGCCTCACAGCTGGGAGACCCGAGTTTAATCCCACCCTCGGTCATCTCTGTGTGGAGTTTGCATGTTCTGGGACTCCGGAATAAAATAAAAATAAAAATAAAAATAAAAATAAAAATAAGAATAAAAATAAAAATAAAAATAAAAATAAAAATAAAAATAAAAATAAAAATAAAAATAAAAATAAAAATAAAAATTAAAATTAAAATTAAAATTAAAATTAAAATTAAAATTAAAATTAAAATTAAAATTAAAATTAAAATTAAAATTAAAATTAAAATTAAATAGTGCTTATTAGCACATGACAAATATGAAAATAAATGTGATTTATTGACAAGTATATTGCACAACCGGCACGGCGGTCGAGTGGTTAGACCTCACAGCTTGGAGACCAGGGTTCAATTCCACCCTCAGTTCTCCCCATGCATGCGTGGGTTTTCTCCAAGTACTCCGGTTTCCTCCCACATTCCAAAAACATGCTAGGTTAATTGGCCACTCCAAATTGTCCATAGGTATGAATGTGAGTGTGAATGGTTGTTTGTCTATATGTGCCCTGTGATTGGCTGGCCACCAGTCCAGGGTGTACCCCGCCTCTCGCCTGAAGACAGCTGGGATAGGCTCCAGCACCCTGTGAGGAAAAAGCGGTAGAAAATGAATGAATGAATAAATAAGGAACCCGACTAAGTTTGCTTATCAGGATCATATCTGGAACTAATTAATCCCAATAAAAGTGGGATTATTTGTATGGTAATTCGTCATATTTGTCTCCATCAGCAAGTCGTCTCCGTGGAAGCGTGTGTCTTTAAAAGCCACGGTGACTATTGTATGAACTGCAAACTCCACACTCATTAGTCAACATAATGGGCGGAAAAAGAGTGGTAGGAGAAGAGCGAGAGAGAGAGGAAGCGGCGGATTTGCGGGAGTGCGTCTCACACTTGATCAAGCAATATTACTTCTCTAATAGATAAAGTCTAAAAAATGCTGAGGTGTACTTTTCCCGCCTCTCAACTGGACCATCTATCTCACTAACGGCAGCGGCCTGTGGAAGCTGCTATTTCTATGGGAAACGACCGGAGAGGCTTTACTTTCCTATGGAATGACCACATTAGCCTGATCCCTAATAGAACGACACGCTGACGTTCCCACTTTAGAGCTTTTTTTTTTTTTTTTTTTTACTGTTTTAAAAAATAACAATTTAGTTGAATCATTTGTGGGATCGTTAAATTTAGCGACTCCTTTGGGAAGTCTTGGACCCAAGAAACTTTAGAGTTCATCGAAGGATTATAACCCCTATAAACATATAATACATCTACCCAGTGCAGTACTAATTAACATTAGTGAGGTACTACATTGGTACTACTACAGTGCTGAGATTTACCTAAACTGTTGTTTACAGTGGTATTAATTACTTCTATGAATTGCCCCTTACTTGTATTACAACATTGGTTCTGTTGCCGTTGTGTTGTGCAGTATATTCATTCATTCATTCATTTTCTACCGCTTATCCTCACGAGGGTCGCAGGGGTTGCTGGAGTCTATCCCAGCTGAAGGTCAGCCAATCACAGGGCACATATAGACAAACAACCATTCACACTCACATTCATACCTATGGACAATTTGGAGTCGCCAATTAACCTAGCATGTTTTTGGAATGTGGGAGGAAACCGGAGTACCCCCGCATCCACGAACATGTAAACTCCACACAGAGATGGCCAAGGGTGAAATTGAACCCTGGTCTCCTAGCTGTGAGGTCTGCGCGCTGGTTAAATTTCATGCAGCAGCTAATAAAACACACATTGTACATCTTATATATTACTATATATTGTAGTGTCAAGGGGACTTGCTACTGGAATACCCAGCATGCCTTGCGGGCACTTAATGTTATACATTTATTGTTGATGATTTGTGCTCCAAGCACTAACCACTCGACCACCATGCAGCCCGAATCAAGGAACAACCAAGTTGAAATGACACAGGGGTGCTAAGATATATAAACTAGGGACAGTTAGGTTTGTTTTGGGGGTTTTGGGACCCCAAAGAACTGCACTAAAAAAAAGAGGTAAACTTGACCTGAGGTTGCTCTTGGATAACATATTCCATTCCTAATTCTTTAAGTGTGAAGTGTAGCCGTTTGTCTTGCAAAAATTTTGTGCGTTATACCAGAAAATGACACAAAACATCGTACAACACAACTCACAAAACGTGATGGAAATTCAACATTCAGGTGAAAAATGCACCATAAGTTAATTTGTGAAACTATGTCAACTTTTTGTGAGTCGTGTATCGCACATGGCGTTATGTCTCTAAAACAGTCGCCATTCTATAACACGGCCAATAAAAGCATAAAATATCATCATTTCATTGGAGTTTTTTACCAGCCAGTCAAGTCTAGTCTCCCCCCCCCCCGTTCGATGCCTCGCCAGCTGTGGTGTGGATAGACAGACGATGATTAAACTTAATAGCATCAAACCCAGATCACATGCACATCTGACACATACACCGCATCAGTCCATACCCGTAAGGCAGCCATGTGTGTGTATGTGTGTGTGTGTGTGTGTGTGTGTGTGTGTGTAGGTCAGCCATTAGCGATATTGCTTCTCTGCATCTGTTGACCTAATCCAGCTCACTAGCAAAACCCTGGATGATCCTTGTGTGTGTGTGTCAGGTATTCCGATCATGAAGTGGCTACTTGTTCCCACACCCCCACTACGTGATGTGTGTCCGTATGAAGTCCCAGGGTTCAATGCCACCCTCAGTTCTCCCCGTGCATGCGTGGGTTTTCTCCGGGTACTCCAATTTCCTCCCACATTCCAAAAACATGCTAGGTCAGGGGTCTCAAACATGCGGCCCGCGGGCCAAATGTGGCCCACAGGACAGTAGTTTGAGGCCCCCGCCTTGATATGAAAGTTTAATGTTAATGTTAATAGTTATCCTCCCTATCCGTGTGGAAGTGGTAAGTTTTTGGCTATTTAAGTTTAAAGGAAATAACTTGAAGGCTACCGTTTAGGTCGCTAGCTCTCTAGTTTGCGAGTTAGCATGTGTCTCAAGACCCTGCAGTTGCGCAATATGTTGCAAATAAAAAGAGTATAAATGTGACTATAGTCGTGTTTTGTCATGTCTACAGGGCTCTAATAATGCTTTGTTGCCCTGGATGATCGTTGTGTGTGTGTCAGGTATTCCGATCATGAAATGGCTACTTGTTCCCACACCAACACGATGGGATGTGTGTCCGTATGAAGTCCCGGGAATGTACACTACCGCTCAAAAGTTTGGTATAACTTGGAAATTTTTGGGGCTTTTTCTTGGCAATCCTGCTGTGAAGTCCAGCATCCTGAAGTCGCCGCTTCACTGTTGATACCAACACTGGTGGTACTGGTAGTTTGACGGGTATTTGACTATTTAGTGCAGCTGCCAGGTGACGACCTGTGAGGCGTCTTTTTCTTAAACTACACACTCACAGATATTTGTCTTTTTTCACAGTTGTGCAGCGTTTTTCTGTCCTTGTTAGACCCAGTTTGTGCTGTTCTCTGAAGGGAGTAGTTAACAGCATGGTAAGAGATTTTAGTTTTAGTTTAGATTTTTAGATGGCTTTAGATGGGATAGGTTCCAGCACCAGGATAAGCGGTAGAAAATGAATGAATGAATGTTTCCTGATTGGAGTTTGCAGATGAAGTTCATGACAATTTATCTTCATCCTGATGAAACGGGCATAGATGGGGAGGGAAGCGGGTCATCATGTGATCTGGAGGGACTCTTTGCGATGAGGGGCTTCCTCCGTCGAGATGAATTGGTGACTCGGCATGTCACATGCAGGAGGAGGAGGCCACTCATCTCGTCCTCCTGGATGTATGTCGCTTCCGCTCGAACTGGCTTCTTCCTCGAATGCGGCCCTCGGGAAATGGTTCATCTCAGCTGATATGGTCTCCTTCCTCTTTGGAGGTGGAGCCATCTCAGCTGGAACTATCCCTTGCTATGGCTAACACACCCTCGGCCATCTCTGTGTGGAGTTTGCATGTTCTCCGGGTTTTCTACGGGTTCTCCGGTTTCCTCCCACATTCCAAAAACATGCTAGGTTAATTGGTGACTCCAAATTGTCCATAGGTATGAATGTGAGTGTGAATGGTTGTTTGTCTATATGTGCCCTGTGATTGGCTGGCCACCAGTCCAGGGTGTACCCCGCCTCTCGCCTGAAGACAGCTGGGATAGGCTCCAGCACCCCCGCGACCCTCGTGAGGATAAGCAGTAGAAAATGAATGAACATTATTAGACATAAATGTAAATAAGCCATCTAATACATAAATGACATTGTGTGTGTTGCTATGAATGTATAGATGAGTGAACAGGAAGTGACATCCAGGTTTCAGAGTTAGTTTCAATATGCATATTTTTTTTCATTCATCCCACAAAACAGTATTTTTGTAAAACGTCATCGAATGAAGCCATAAAATTGAAAACAACTGGACAGCAGCGATTATGTATGCATTTTTCAGATTAAAAACAAAAGGGTTTAGTCCAGTCTTTACATTGATAAGCTAGCTTTGTGGGAGCTTAGCGGCCTATATCACCCAATATATCCAGTAATATCGTATTAAGAACAGTTGTTTATTATTGTATTATTGTTATTATTGCAGTCATGTTGGTTGTGAGACTACAGCCTTAAACAATCCATTTAGATCAGGGCGTCATACAAATCCAAGGATGAGGGGGGATGGGGGGGGGCTTTCATTTATTTTCTATAATTGATGGAAAAATATCTTTGAGCACGATTTACATTTTCTGTTCATTTGGAGCTGTTCATTAATACAAATATATAAAATCCTGTCCTGTCATTCGTCTTTTTATTGGGAAAATACAGTCAAAACAGCATATTTCACACATTTGCGCATGGTGATTAATAATGATTAATTTGCAAACTAATTATTTGGATTAATCTTTTCAATGATTTGACTTTGCCGTTCTGCTCAATTTTTCCCATTTTTTTCCTGTTTTTTTTTTGTTGAATTTTATTCCTACAATGTGCCGGCGGCCAATCACCTCGTACTTCGGTACATGACAAAATTAAAAAATATATATTTTTTTTAAATTAAATTATTATTATTAAATTATGTTTTTTATTTTCATTATTATTTTATTACATTTTTAAAATATTAAAACTATTAATAAATAATAATAATAAATAATTAATACAATTATTATTAATTAAATAAAAATATATATATAATTTTAATAAAATCAATTAAACCCGCCCCCAAAAAAACAAATTATATTAGGAAAGCAGGAAGTGAACAAATGTTGGTCATATCACCTCATACTTCGATATGTGAAAAAAACAAAAAAACAAAACGTAAACTATATTAGGAAAGCAGGAAGTGAACAAATGTAACAGTTACTGATTGTAAAAGTACCAGATGGAGGGGTAGGATTTAATAAGCTTTGCTTCTTCCTACTCCTTTTGGACATGTGGAACTGTGAACTGATTATGGGATGCATTCAATTGTAATCTGATGCATGTTCAAATGAAATGAAACCATTACCATTACCATTACTCCAAATCAATGACAGTTAATATTTTCATGAAACTAGCACATTTCGTTGTGAACTGAAGCAATTTCTTTCTCTGTATGTTTGTCTTATTTGTGATTGGTCTGCAGAAAATGCGGTCATATGGCGGAGCAACACAACCCAGAAGCCACGAGACAAATGGCTAGAAAAAGACACTTCATACGAGCACAAAGAAGATTAATTATCACCATTCAAACAACACACAATACAATAATGACTCACAACCGCAATGAATATCGGGTGTGCATTCTATTTTCCTTAAGTGGAACCACATGATGTTTTGCGTGTGTGTGTGTTCTCCAGATGATACTCTTGCTGTGGTGATATAAATCCTTTATCATGAAGTCATGCAATTCCAGGAAGAAGACTTGCTTCCTGTTTAGTTCGCTGATTTGGGAACTCTTGATTTTGTTGTTTAATTTGTTGTTTCGAACATCTGACCACCACTTTTTGCTAAATAAGGGTTGTCGGTCAACAGTACGAGTTTAATTGTGATGCTTCATTTCTGCATTAAATGACATAAAAGTTGTGCAATTATGGATATCAAATTGTAGACCTGACTGTAATGCAATTACTCGTCGCCAGTTGTTCATAATAACCACCGTATTTCATAGTAGGAGTATTCAAATCTACAAAGTCGTACATTGAAGATTTTCACATGTAATAAGAATGTTCCTTTAAAATAATACGGTCAGCCTTCCCGCCTGTTCTAAATGATAACCACCACCTTTCACAATAGAAGTAACCAGAATGACTTGAAATAGTGGTGGAGAACGTAAATATGGTAATGGTAATGGTTTAATTTCATTTGAACATGCATCAGATTACAATTGAATGCATCCCATAATCAGTTCACAGTTCCACATGTCCTAAAGGAGTAGGAAGAAGCAAAGCTTATTAAATCCTACCCCTCATCTGGTACTTTTACAATCAGTAACTGTTACATTTGTTCACTTCCTGCTTTCATAATATAGTTCAAGTTTTTATTTTTCAATTGAATGCATCCCATAATCAGTTCACAGTTCCACATGTCCAAAAGGAGTAGGAAGAAGCAAAGCTTATTAAATCCTACCCCTCCATCTGGTACTTTTACAATCAGTAACTGTTACATTTGTTCACTTCCTGCTTTCATATTTTATTTTTATTTTTATTTTTATTTTTATTTTTATTTTTATTTTTATTTTTATTTTTATTTTTATTTTTATTTTTATTTTTATTTTTATTTTTATTTTTATTTTTATTTTTATTTTTATTTTTATTTTTATTTTTATTTTATCAGTTCACAGTTCCACATGTCCAAAAGGAGTAGGAAGAAGCGAAGCTTATTAAATCCTACCCCTCCATCTGGTACTTTTACAATCAAAAATAATTGAGTTAAGTTAAGTTTTCAAGTTAAATTAAGTTAACTTAAACACTCAACTGACTCTATTTCAGAAATCAAGTAAATCCAATTCATCTGACAGCGCTGACATCCACTTCCTGTCACCATAACGAGCTGAAAAAAGGACGCTTTGTAAAGAAAATGACACGCCCCATATTGTATGTTGTAAATGTACACTAACCGAGGTTGTGAAACTCTCATTGTTAACCAAAAAACATGCTAACAGGTGTACGCTAACCGAGATTCCACTGTATGAGTGCATCTATCTTCATGAGGACTCTTTTATGGAACCATCATAATGAGTGGAGGTGAAGAATAGAAAATGACGAGACACTTTGTTGAGATAATTTAAGGTTAAAGACGAGGGCAAAATGATTCATAATTGGAATGAATATTCTCATCAAGGTAAATGTGTCTTTATGTTTGCATCAAAAATGTCAGAGGAGCAGTCCGGTGGTTATTAATCTGTAATTAGTGGTGCCAATTAATTCACTCATTCTTTTATTGCCCATCTGCTGAGCGTGTACACAAACACAAAGTACCTCTACCGTGTGGTAATTGTGTTTATAGCTGTCTGGTTACACAAATGCAGTCTGGCTTGCAGATGATAATTCCGAATGCAAAAACCAGTTCTTATAAATGTCAATATTTGGAATATGTTCATAGTTGTATCTTAAACCTCAACATTGGAGAGTCTTATTTATGTTTTAAATGGCTTATTTACTCTCATTTTGTATACTATATGGAGTAATACATGTGTAAAAGTGACTATAGGGGTGTTAGTTCTTGATTAGAGTTCTCTAATTTGAAAATATTTCATTCATCACGGAAACTTGCTTATCACGTTATGTTTTAAATGGCTTATTTACTCTCATTTTGTATACTATATGAGTTAATACTTGTGTAAAAGTGACTATAGGGGTGTTAGTTCTTGATTAGAGTTCTCTAATTTGAAAGTATTTCATTCATCACGGAAACTCGCTTATCACGTTATGTTTTAAATGGCTTATTTACTCTCATTTTGTATACTATATGAGTTAATACTTGTGTAAAAGTGACTATAGGGGTGTTAGTTCTTGATTAGAGTTCTCTAATTTGAAAGTATTTCATTCATCACGGAAACTCGCTGATCACGTTATGTTTTAAATGGCTTATTTACTCTCTTTTTGTATACTATATGGGGTAATACTTGTGTAAAAGTGACTATAGGGGTGTTAGTTCTTGGTTAGAGTTCTCTAATTTGAAAATATTTCATTCATCACGGAAACTCGCTGATCACGTTATGTTTTAAATGGCTTATTTACTCTCATTTTGTATACTATATGAGTTAATACTTGTGTAAAAGTGACTATAGGGGTGTTAGTTCTTGATTAGAGTTCTCTAATTTGAAAATATTTCATTCATCATGGAAACTCGCTTATCACGTTATGTTTTAAATGGCTTATTTACTCTCATTTTGTATACTATATGGGTTAATACTTGTGTAGAAGTGACTATAGGGGTGTTAGTTCTTGGTTAGAGTTCTCTAATTTGAAAATATTTCATTCATCACGGAAACTCGCTGATCACGTTATGTTTTAAATGGCTTATTTACTCTCATTTTGTATACTATATGAGTTAATACTTGTGTAAAAGTGACTATAGGGGTGTTAGTTCTTGATTAGAGTTCTCTAATTTGAAAGTATTTCATTCATCACGGAAACTCGCTTATCACGTTATGTTTTAAATGGCTTATTTAGTCTCTTTTTGTATACTATATGGGGTAATACTTGTGTAAAAGTGACTATAGGGGTGTTAGTTCTTGGTTAGAGTTCTCTAATTTGAAAATATTTCATTCATCACGGAAACTCGCTGATCACGTTATGTTTTAAATGGCTTATTTACTCTCATTTTGTATACTATATGAGTTAATACTTGTGTAAAAGTGACTATAGGGGTGTTAGTTCTTGATTAGAGTTCTCTAATTTGAAAATATTTCATTCATCACGGAAACTCGCTGATCACGTTATGTTTTAAATGGCTTATTTACTCTCATTTTGTATACTATATGGGTTAATACTTGTGTAAAAGTGACTATAGGGGTGTTAGTTCTTGGTTAGAGTTCTCTAATTTGAAAATATTTCATTCATCACGGAAACTCGCTGATCACGTTATGTTTTAAATGGCTTATTTACTCTCATTTTGTATACTATATGGGTTAATACTTGTGTAGAAGTGACTATAGGGGTGTTAGTTCTTGGTTAGAGTTCTCTAATTTGAAAATATTTCATTCATCACGGAAACTCGCTGATCACGTTATGTTTTAAATGGCTTATTTACTCTCATTTTGTATACTATATGAGTTAATACTTGTGTAAAAGTGACTATAGGGGTGTTAGTTCTTGATTAGAGTTCTCTAATTTGAAAATATTTCATTCATCACGGAAACTCGCTGATCACGTTATGTTTTAAATGGCTTATTTACTCTCATTTTGTATACTATATGGGTTAATACTTGTGTAAAAGTGACTATAGGGGTGTTAGTTCTTGGTTAGAGTTCTCTAATTTGAAAATATTTCATTCATCACGGAAACTCGCTGATCACGTTATGTTTTAAATGGCTTATTTACTCTCATTTTGTATACTATATGGGTTAATACTTGTGTAGAAGTGACTATAGGGGTGTTAGTTCTTGGTTAGAGTTCTCTAATTTGAAAATATTTCATTCATCACGGAAACTCGCTGATCACGTTATGTTTTAAATGGCTTATTTACTCTCATTTTGTATACTATATGAGTTAATACTTGTGTAAAAGTGACTATAGGGGTGTTAGTTCTTGATTAGAGTTCTCTAATTTGAAAATATTTCATTCATCACGGAAACTCGCTTATCATGTTATGTTTTAAATGGCTTATTTACTCTTATTTTGTATACTATATGGGGTAATACTTGTGTAAAAGTGACTATAGGGGTGTTAGTTCTTGGTTAGAGTTCTCTAATTTGAAAATATTTCATTCATCACGGAAACTCGCTGATCACGTTATGTTTTAAATGGCTTATTTACTCTCATTTTGTGTGTTATATGGGGTAATATTTGTGTAAAAGTGACTATAGGGGTGTTAGTTCTTGATTAGAGTTCTCTAATTTGAAAATATTTCATTCATCACGGAAACTCGCTTATCACAGTCAGGTTTGAAACCAAATAACTTAGATACCTGACGGATTACCGTAATGTTAGCACTTTAGCTCGCCTATGTTGCTAATGTTTGTGTTTTGTCCCGTTGTCGAATTGGCGTTAAAGCTGCAGATGCACAAAATGCCGTCTTCCCACACTTTGACTACGCTATTGTGGGATTTTAAATTGTGGTCCAATAGTACATGAAACCTTTAAGTGTGATTTTTGTGGTGTAACTATTGGCATTGAACTCGGATTTGATTGTATGTTATCACCTCTCGACACAAGTGCGCTGTCGTAATGAGAGCCGCCACAGAATAATGAAAGTTGTCTGGAACAATACAATTGGTTTTTTTGATATCAAAGTGTGTATGATTACCATAATAAGTGACATTTCAATTGGTGGAGACTCTCGCCCTATCAAAAGCTGCCGTTTTGATAACGAGCCCGGAATGAATGTTGCAGATAATGGAGTCTGGGTGAAACAGCAGCGGCAGGGCGAGTGTAAGTAAGACTTGTGTTTATTGGAGACGAAACAACGATAAAGGCCGACAGGTGCTGGAGACGTGGGGGGGGGGAGGCAGGAAAGGAAAAAAAGAGGAGGACGGAAGGCGTACGGAAAAATCTACAGCGTTATTTCGACATGTCGTTCTCTTTCACTTTCTCTCTCATTAGGCCACCATTGGACGGAGCTGGGGGGGCGGGGGGGTTGGAGGTGCTGCAAGGATCGGTGTGTGACACTTTCATTGTTCTTTTAAGGTCTCCTTATTATCACCTTTCAAGAGAAACCCACTCTTTCTACATCTCCTCTCTCGCCTGTTTCCATTTTGTCTTGCTCCCACAGCGTAGTCGTTATACACGCAGGTTTTCTGCTCGACTGCTACCTCGCTCTCTTTCTTTTCTCTTCCATAATTGCATGCTTGATTAATTATACGGGATCAGGAAGAGTGAAAAAAAGAGTTGGAATTTTAGCTCACAAAAGAGTAGAAAGGAACCGTACACCTCCACGCATACAATTGTTACTCTGGGCTTAAATATACTGAACACCGACCCCAGAAGCAATCTTAGATATTCTACAGTCCATAATCAATATTTTACTAACAATAATACATGAACCCAAATATTCCAATTGCATTCGGGTTATTTGCTCAAATGGAAAGAATCTAACCTTTGTATACACCTCATTCCGAAAGAAAAGTGCCAATCCGAATGAATATATAATGGGATTCCCAGGGGTGGAATATTCCTTTCCCCAAATCCGATTGAGGTATCTTGTACCCGCTCAAACGGAAAGTTGTCAGACTGCGTTCTTCTTCGTGCGTTCTACTCCGCTCTGAGTAGCATCACAATCGAATAGCCTCGTAATTCCTTCATCACACACTTTGTCAGTCTCTCTGTCTTTTTTTTAACTCTGGGTGTCACATTCATCTTCAGGTCAGACACTATAAACCTTGCAATCCTACCTGTACTCGGTGTTCCTTAGCTCTGATAATAATAATAATAATAATAATAATAATAATAATAATAATAATAATAATAATAATAATAATAATAATAATAATAATAATAATAATAATAATAATAATAATAATAATAATACATTTGTTTTATATAGCACTTTTCAGAGTGTTCAAAGATGCTTTACAGTGAATACAAAATTAAAAATTAAAAATTAAAAATTAAAAATTAAAAATTTAAAATTTAAAATTAAAAATTAAAAATTAAAAATTAAAAATTAAAAATTAAAAATTAAAAATTAAAAATTAAAAATTAAAAATTAAAAATTAAAAAATGAACAAAATAAAATATAAAATATAAAATATAAAATATAAAATATAAAATATAAAATATAAAATATAAAATTTAAAATTTAAAATTTAAAATTTAAAATTTAAAATTTAAAATTTAAAATTTAAAATTTAAAATTTAAAATTTAAAATTTAAAATGATGAGATTTTTCTACAAAGTTCGACAACAGCCGCATTCCAAGCAATCCAAACAGAAGCCTATTCATTCTATTCATTCATTTGATCAAACTTACTTAACATTTGTCAGATTAGCGTCCACTGGAGTCGCCCAATTCACTACTTCTTGAATCTGCACTCTAAGCATCATGGGAATTGGACTTCTTTGAGCCATACATTAGAAGCATTACTGTACAAGACAAATCTATCTATTTTTCTTTTTTTTAAAAATGGAAATAGTATGATAATATGATATTTTTGGTATAATGGAAACTGTGGTTGTGTAGTTGATGCCATGGACCTTTGTTCCAAGTTTACATATGCAGATACACCTCTTTGCTTAAGTGCACGTGCGCGCGTGAGTGCACGTGCATAAGTGATGTGATGTGATCAGACACCAATAAGAGCAAATCTCATTAACATCAAACTACTTTAACGCTAATCAGGTTACGACGCAAGCAGCAAGCCAATGGCGGCTACTAATGCCATTAAGTCGAGCCGTGATTGGATTGGGATCTTATTTTCCACTTCCTGAAGGCTGCCAGCATTTTAATCAAGCGACACGACTGCAGTGATGTCACAGTCCGTTAGAACAGCAAGAGAGTGATGTCACAGCACATTAAGATGTTGGTGGCGACGACGGAGCGGACTGATTCAGTCGAGGAATTTCTATCCCAGGTCGCAAATAAAAGACCGAAATGCACATTTTTCAGTGCTTGCTGAGGTCGCAGAAGAGGAGACTATGGAGGAGGCAATTAAACACGATGAAACCGAGGAAGAAAATGACACTTAAAGCTGAATTTAAGCGAATTATCCCGACCTTCGCTCAGCTTTTAGGCATTTGGAGTACTGTTCTATTAAATTCTTAACTATGAAAATTGCAATAGAATTAATTAGAATGACATCCAAGCGTCTCGTTCCTTGGAATGTTTTGTTAATACAGCTCAGCAGTTGAGGAAAGTGAGTATAAAATAATCCCGTTTGCCGGTTTTATGGATTCTACGCAAGTCGGATTGTGCTCAGCGAGAAAGTGACTCAACCGTCATGGCCGCCTTATCAAGCAACACTTACTGGACCTGTGACATTAAGTTCAAACAAAGCACACTGGACACTTTCATCAATTTAACCCGGCCAATCCTGTTTGGGTTACTCCATTCATTCTTTCATTCTCCCCTCCTCGCAATTTAAAATGGCACGGCGGCGTCAATTGGGGCTCGCTCGCTCACTGGCGCTCTCTCTCCTGCCGCAGATCGATGGCGAGGGCGAAAAGCTAATGACCCATCTCAGCAACCAATTCACTCAGCGCTGCTTCGCTCAGTACCTGTCTAAACCTGTGAGCAGCAAAGAAAGGGAGCTTCCTGCTTCAACTCGCAAAGGAGCGAGCATCAGAAACAAAAGCTAGCTATCATCTGACAAGTATGAACTAGCATATTCATAAATACATGTATTTTATGTTTCATATTCTGGATTCAAAAAAAGGATGGAGGTGATTCCTATTGTTATTTCTCCCTTTTGGGGGTACCAAACCCCCAAAATTCCATACAGTAACTGCATCGGCTTCCAATGGAGTATCTGTATGGGCTTGTGATACGAGACTAAACCCCTCCTGGGGGCAGGTTCTCTTCCCCAACTCAGAGATGACACTCCACTCCTTCCTGGGTGAGAACCATGGACTCAGACTTTGAGGTGTTGGTTCTCATCCTCGCTTCCTCACACTCGACTACGAACCATATCTTCAGGCGAGAGACTGTATACGTAATGCCTGTATAAACATGGAACTCACCAAAAGAAAGATTAGACTCCTGTCTTACATCAGAATGAAAAAGTTTGGTTTTACCTTTTTTGGTTCTTTAGTAATCAGCTGTAGAACATAAGTAAGTTTCAGGGAAATATCAGTTCCCAACTACAAAAGGTAGTTTTTTGCTTATCCTCACAAGGGTCGTGGGGGGTGCTGGAGCCTATCCCAGCTGTCTTCAGGCAGGGTACACCCTGGACTAGTGGCCAGCCAATCACAGGGCACATCTAGACAAACAACCATTCACACTCACATTCATACCTATGGACAATTTGGAGTCGCTAATTAACCTAGCATGTTTTTGGAATGTGGGAGGAAACCGGAGTACCCGGAGAAAACCCGGAGTCCCCAGAGAGAACATGCAAACTCCACACAGTGGGATTGAACTCTTGTCTCCTTGCTGTGAGGTCTGCGCGCTAACCACTCGACCACCATGCAGCCTAACTGCGAATCAATCCAGTGAAAATGAATACAATTAATTTTGCAGCGCATTTTCTTGTAACCTATTCAGATTTTTTAACTTATTTTTACTACTTTTCCTGTGAGACATGCTCACATATAAAAAATATATTATTTGTTTTGAACTGTTTTCTAAATACAGAGTGATAAAGTCCCGAGACGGGTCTGAATATTCCGTGGCTCAACGATGCTGCGCAAAACAACGACACCTGGGAAAAAGAACAAAGACATTAAAATTATATTTAATAAACTCAATGTGTTTGATAATATAAATCTATGTATAATCAAATCTAGAGGGTTTTAAGACATATTTTATGTTCTATATTTGTAGCTGTCTAACAATATAGAGCAAACTCAATTATAGGTCTCAAACTCAATTTACCTGGGGGTCACTGGAGCTAGGGTCTGGGTGAGACTGGGCCGCATCAGGTTTTCAAAAAAAACCAAACGCATTTATTAAAAACAGAAAAATATACAAACTTTTTCAGTGCTTTGGTTCCGATTTTCTACAAGAAAAGCTCTGATAAAACATTCCACTGTTCTCAAATATCTTACTTTTTATTTTTCTGCACAAAATAAGATGAAAAATAAATAAACAAACCAAGAATAAAGAAAATCAATCAATCAGTAATAAATAAATAAATATAATAATAATAATAATAATAAAAACTTAAGAAACCACATATAGTTGGTGGGTAGACAAATTATTTTTTTCAGATTAAAATGAACAAAGCATTATTAGAGCCCTGTAGACATGACAAAACACGACTATAGTCACATTTATACTCTTTTTATTTACAACATATTGCGCAACGGCAGGGTCTTGAGACACATGCTAACTCGCAAACTAGAAAGCTAGCGACCTAAACGGTAGCCTTCAAGTTATTTCCTTTAAACTTAAATAGCCAAAAACTTACCACTTCCACACGGATAGGGAGGATAACTATTAACAGTTATTTAACCTTTAACATGAACATTAATCAAACGTAATAATTTTTTCTGGGTACATGATACCATACAGCATCCATATCAAACTTGCGCGGGCCGCACTAACATTAAACTTTCATATCAAGGCGGGGGCTTCAAACTAGTGTCCTGCGGGCCACATTTGGCCCATGGGCCGCGTGTTGGAGACCACTGATATAGCGTCTAAGCGGTTATGTTTGTTGTTTATATGTTCGTTCCCATATTACGCATGTTGTCACGCAAGAGTGATTTTTATTGTTCGAGTGAAAACAAACTTTCTATCTCTCGAACTTCCCGCCTTCTTATCCAGGCATCCGCCCATCCATCTCCCCCATCTCCTTTAGTTAAGCTCCAGTGCCTATCACATCTGAATTCATTTGCGCCTCCAGAGATGATAATGTGTGTTGTTCTGCTGTGTGTATTTGCACGAGCGTGTGTGTTCATGCATCATCAGAGCCAAATGATTATAAAGCATAGTTATTAAAAAAACGCCATAATTACCACGCCTATGGCACAAAACGTCTAATATAAATGTACCTCCTCTCTCCAAGGGAAGATACACACGTCCGTGGTGACACACACACACACACACACACACACACATACACACACATCCCCTGGCAAGAGCAAAGCTGACGCCTGCTGTGATTTTTCATGTACTCTGTCCTTTCTGGCACACTCTTAATGTCAATTAGAACCCTTCTGACCCCGAATTTGGGGCGTCATACATCACTTCATCTTCAGGGGGAAGCATCCTGTTATGACATTTTCATAAGAACTATCAATATATAATAACTGTTGTGCCTCCATAATTAGATCGTTTAACAAAAAAAAAGATTACTACCAGTAAAATGTGCTACAATTCCTCCCATTATATTAGTCCCAGTCCCAGGACTTTACACATAGGCCTCACAGCTAGGAGACCAGGGTTCAATTCCACCCTCGGCCATCTCTGTGTGGAGTCTGCATGTTCTCCCCGTGCATGCGTGGGTTTTCTCCGGGTACTCCGGTTTCCTCCCACATTCCAAAAACATGCTATTTTTTTTGCAAGACAAACGGCTACACTTCACACTTAAGGAATTTAAGGAATATGTTATCCAAGAGCAACCTCAGGGCAAGTTTATTTCTTTTTTTAGTGCAGTTCTTTGGGGTCCCAAAACCCCCAAAACAAACCTAACTGTCCCTAGTTTATATCTTTGCACCCCTGTATCATTTCAACTTGGTTGTTCCTTGAGTCGGGCTTCATGGTGGTCGAGTGGTTAGTGCTTGGAGCACAAATCATCAACAATAAACGTATAACATTAGGTGCCCGCAAGGCATGCTGGGTATTCCAGTAGCAAGTCCCCTTGACACTACTACAATATATAGTAATATATAAGATGTACAATGTACCCGTGTGTCTTATTAGCTGCTGCATGAAATTTAACCAACGTGCAGACCTCACAGCTAGGAGACCAGGGTTCAATTGCACCCTTGGCCATCTCTGTGTGGAGTTTTCATGTTCGTGCATGCGCTGGTACTCCAGTTTCCTCCCACATTCCAAAAACATGCTAGGTTAATTAGCGACTCCAAATTGTCCATAGGTATGAATGTGAGTGTGAATGGTTGTTTGTCTATATGTGCCCTGTGATTGGCTGGCCACCAGTCCAGGGTGGACCCCGCCTCTTGGCCCGAAGACAGCTGGGATAGGCTCCAGCACCCCCGCGACCCTCGTGAGGAAAAGCAGTAGAAAATGAATGAATGAATGAGTTTGATGTGGTGTGGTGTTTAAAGTGCTCCTGAAAAAAGGGACATGAGAACATCCAGCTCATAGTATAACACTTTTACAGATAAAATTCCGGACAATTCCATTAACTTAAAAATATTTGCCCATTATTTGTTCATTCATTCATTCATTCATTTTCTACCGCTTTTTCCTCACGAGGGTCACGGGGGGGTGCTGGAGCCTATCCCAGCTGTCTTCAGGCAGGAGGCGGGGTACACCCTGGACTGGTAGACAGCCAATCACAGGGCACATATAGACAAACAACCATTCACACTCACATTCATTGAACTCTGCTCTCCTAGCTGTGAGGTCTGCGTGCTAACCACTAGACCGCCGTGCCACCCACTTTGAGTTGTTTTTCCCGAAAACGTTTGCGGTTCCGCCGTATTGTTGTCTTTTCTTCGCCGAAGATACTCATTATAATCAAGACACCGGCAGGACAGTCATGCAGTCAGTGTGTCTGACGTGCCAATTATTCATTGATTTTTCACACAATTCCGTTAATTCATGTATTAAACCCAGCATATCTTTTCACATTTCTTCCCTACCAAAATCGACATTCCCGTGTGTTTGAACCAAGGCCTCTCATGGCGGTGTATGATGTCGTTACATCTCACAACCCAGCGGTTCTAAAAACATCATTCCATTCATTGATCCGTCTTCTGTATCCACGCTCTCAGACGGCGGTGATTTGAAAGATTAGATAGATTAGAAAGCATGATGTAGCGCATCAAGGCAATCAGCACTGTGACATCGTCGGCTGAAGCCCAGAAAGGGATAGCTTCATCAAACGAAGCCCGGAGACAGACACGAGATGATACGAGAGCAGTGAATATGATATGTTTTGCGGTTTGCTGGCATTTACTGCTTTCTGATAAAACTCAGCCAGCCCATGAACAAGTTGTTGCCGGGTGACAGCAGCAGTAAACATCTTCATCTCAACTCCTTGTCTAGTGATTATCATATTTATCATCATATGATTATCATTATTTAGTGATTATCATACCCGTATCACTAACACCATGACGACTACTCTGGAGTATTGCTGTTGCAAATTGATACATTCATTCATTCATTCATTTTCTACCGCTTTTCCTCACGAGGGTCGCAGGGGTGCTGGAGCCTATCCCAGCTGTCTTCGGGCGAGAGGCGGGGTACACCCTGGACTGGTGGCCAGCCAATCACAGGGCACATATAGACAAACAACCATTCACACTCACATTCATACCTATCTAGTCGCTAATTAACCTAGCATGTTTTTGGAATGTGGGAGGAAACCGGAGTACCCGGAGAAAACCCACGCATGCACGGGGAGAACATGCAAACTCCACACAGAGATGGCCGAGGGTGGAATTGAACCCTGGTCCCCTAACTGTGAGGTCTGTGCGCTAACCACTCAACCGCCGTGCCTCCAAGTAACAGCATGGTTATTCTAATTAATTATTCAATAACAGCCATTTTCCAAAAGAAAGATTAGACTCCTGACTTACATCAGAATGAAAAAGTTTGGTTTTACCTTTTTTGGTTCTTTAGTAATCAGCTGTAGAACATAAGTAAGTTTCAGGGAAATATCAGTTCCCGACTACAAAAGGTAGTTTTTTGCTTATCCTCATGAGGGTTGCGGGGTGCTGGAGCCTATCCCAGCTGTCTTCGGGCGAGAGGCGGGATACACTCTGGACTGGTGGCCAGCCAATCACAGGGCACATATAGACAAACAACCATTCACACTCACATTCATACCTATGGACAATTTGGAGTCGCTAATTAACCAAGCATGTTTTTGGAATGTGGGAGGAAACCGGAGTACCCGGAGAAAACCCACGCATGCACGGGGAGAACATGCAAACTCCACACAGACATGGCCGAGGGTGGAACTGAACCCTGGTCTCCTAGCTGTGAGGTCTGCCCGCTAACCACTAGACCACCGTGCCGCCCTAAATTGATACAATGAGTAAAAAAAAGAGCTGCAACTTGAACTGTTGGACAATGATGTCGTCATTAAATATTAAATGGTCATCTAGCGTGAGCAATACTCATAAAATATGAAAGTAAATTACAAAAAAAAACCTTTGAAGGCCTTGACAAACATAACACTGAGAATAAATTAATAGAAAAGCAGCATGTCTTTTATCTTAATACGAGCTTCAGGCTTGATTTGCATGGGAAGAAATGCCGTAAACAGACTTTGAACTTGTTTTTATATTCACAGGGTATTGTGAGAGGAAATGTTTCACTGATTATGACAACCTGACAATAATGGTCGCAAATGGGCCCCAACATTAATGTCGTGTGGATTTATTTCATTTCCATATTTCATATCCAAAGTTTCAGCTTTAACGGTTAGCACTCTGGATTCTGAATCCAGTTCAAGTTTTGGTGGAATCGACTTGGCAAGGCTGCACGGTGATCGAGTGGTTAACACGCGGGCCTCACAGCTAGGACACCCGGGTTCAATTCCACCCTTGGCTATCTCTGTGTGGAATTTGCATGTTCTCCCCGTGCACGCGTGGGTTTTCTCGGGATACTCCGGCTTCCTCCCACATTCCAAAAACATGTCTATTATAGAAAACAACATGTCTATGTATGTCTATTAGTTTATTTAGCGATGTTTATACTTGCAAAAAAACACTAAACTCATCACACAGTAACTTAACACTGTAAATAAAAATAACACACAATGAAATAACACAATGAAATACCAATACGAGTTTTGAAGTTTCCCATTCTGCATTGTGTCTCAGCAAAGCAGTTAATTGGATTACAAGCGGCATAGCAAGTGGTTAGTGCGCAGGCGACACGGCTAGGAGACCATGGTTCAATTCCACCCTCGGCCATCTCTATGTGGAGTTTACATGTTCTCCCCGTGCATGCCTGGGTTTTCTCCTGATACTCCGGTTTCCTCCCACATTCCAAAAATGCTAGGTTAATTGGCCACTCCAAATTGTCCATAGGTATGAATGTGAGTGTGAATGGTTGTTTGTCGATATGTGCCCTGTGATTGGCTGGCCACCAGTCCAGGGTGTACCCCGCCTCTCGGCCAAAGACAGCTGGGATAGGCTCCAGCACCCCCCGCAACTCTCGTGAGGATAAGCGGTAGAATATCCAAAGTTACTTCTAAAAAATATATATACATATATAGAGTGGTACCTTGGATAGCGTCACTAGTCTATTCCAGAATGCAACATTGCTTTAGACACCCAAAATTTTTCACACAAAACACATTTTATAGACAATAATTATACTTTTACATGCAGAGAATGATGCAAAAATAATTACTTGTTGCATGTTTTTAGCAACTCCCGCTAGCCGCCGCGATCCATCGATCCACACCAGCAACAATTTCCCAACCAGTCAATCATTACCGCCTTCAAAAGGGGGCAGGTCTTCATGTCATGGATGTTTACAGTATCAGGAAAAAAAGCTATGTTGTTTTAGACCAAATCTACACGATGAAACGTCAAGACAAATTTGTTGGGCTTGACAAGTGTGTTTATTTTACGACATATAAACATATAAACAAGAATCCATTTCATTGTGCTGCTCTAACGAGTCCTTGAAGAGATTTCATGCATTTGAAGTAGTGTCGTTTTAGCAATATTTTTTTAGTTATTGTGTTTGACAAGTGTGTAATACTTTTTCTTTTAAAAGCAAACTTAGCCTGTGGGGCGCTTGTCTCTCGGTGACGGCTTGATAATGAAATCAATTAGACTAGCAAACAGGAATAGCGTTTCACTACTTGACTCGCTGTTTTATCCGCTATTACAGTCATGAAAACAAATCATTTTCGCACAAGACCACCACAACGTAGAGATTATTGCTTCCAGAGGTAACCTTGTCCTGCTACCGTCGATAAATATGTATCGTCGTATCTCCGAGGATGTCAACGGAACTGGTCAAGGGAAGACTTATTATGATAAATGACTATCAGTTGCATGGAGTGGCTGCAACACAAGAGCTTGGCATGAATGCAGCGGAGTTTGTCCTTGTTTGTGACAAATCATAAGACATAAAAAGATGATTATCTAATCCTTACACTTAGGTTTGCCCCTTTAGGCCATCTGATGTTGTTGTACAAGGGCGATTGTGGGGGCGGGCGGCATCCACGCACAGCAATGACGAAGACGCCTGAGTTACAATACACTAAGCATGAAAACAGGCCTCAAGGTCAGCGTTTTGGACGGCAATGTCACTCTTGTTGCTGTGTTTAAAAATGTGGACATTTTCGCCAGGAAAAGGTCTGCTTTTCTTGCATTTCTTGCATAGCTTGCATTTGACTCAAAAAACAAAAAGCTGTCTTTTCCACTTTATGGAAGAACAGCAGTGACAAGCACATGTGAGCTCACACACGCACCTACACCCCTCAAGGTGACGCGAGTACTGCAAATGCCTCAATCTATTTATCTTTTTATCTCATCCAAATGTAAAAATAGTTAATGGTGTTATATTTGTAAATACATTCTTATTTTGACAGGCTGCACGGTGGTCTAGTGGTTAGCACACAGACCTCACACCCTCGACCATCTCTGTGTAGAGTTTGGATGTGGGTTTTCTCCGGGTACACCGGTTTCCTCCCACATTCCAAAAACATGCTAGGTTAATTGGCCACTCCAAATTGTCCATAGGTATGAATGTGAGTGTGAATGGTTGTTTGTCTATATGTGCCCTGTGATTGGCTGGCCACCAGTCCAGGGTGTACAGGGTGTACAGGGTGTTCAGGGTTCGCCTGAAGACAGTTAAGATAGGCACCAGCACCCCCGCGACCCTCATGAAGATAAGCAAAAAATTACCTTTTGTAGTCTGGAACTGATATTTCCCTGAAACTTACTTATGTTCTACAGCTGATTACTAAAGAACCAAAAAAGGTAAAACCAAACTTTTTCATTCTGATGTAAGACAGGAGTCTAATCTTTCTTTTGGAAAATGGCTGGTATTGAATAATTAATTAGAATAACCATGCTGTTACTTGGAGGCACGGTGGTCGAGTGGTTAGCGGGCAGACCTCACAGCTAGGAGACCAGGGTTCAATTCCACCCTCGGCCATGTCTGTGTGGAGTTTGCATGTTCTCCCCGTGCATGCGTTTGGTTTTCTCCGGGTACTCCGGTTTCCTCCCACATTCCAAAAACATGCTAGGTTAATTGGCCACTCCAAATTGTCCATAGGTATGAATGTGAGTGTGAATGGTTGTTTGTCTATATGTGCCCTGTGCCCTATTATGCGTTGATCTCAATCGCCATTCTTCTCTACCACTACAGAGGACGGTTAAATACTTTCTGCTGACTCAAACAAGGACAACTGCATAAAACAGATCATTTTGCTTTGACGCATTAAAAAAGGTTTAAGACCATTAAAATACAGTATATGGGCTTGGGATTATATAAGGAGAGTCAAATCATCAGCGGTCACAGATACTACAGAAGCTCCACAGATGGGTGGTTGGCTCTCCATCACGGACACACGAGGTCATCACCGGCCAAAAGTACCAAATGGCCAGTTTTGGCTGCCTACATCAACATTTGTCAGTAGATGATCACAATCAGATCATGGACTTTACACAAGAATATGTGGATACTTGTAAATATTGTATCAGTGTTTGGCCAGTCGTTTAAAACACATCAGTAGCTCTATTGTGTCTGTTTTATAAGACAAGTTCCGTTCACGCTGCCCTGTTTGATTCCGTCTCCTGGAAGCTCACCGTTTGGGATTATCAGCTCCAAAACAGACACAACACACACTCACTCCCACCATCCACCTGTCATTACCAGCTGGCAAGATACACCTGGCCACAGTTACCATAGCAACCATATGGTGTTGGCCTGCCATTGGTGGGCATCGTCATGGCAACGGCTGAAGAGACAAGCGGGCATGGCCCGAAGCTTGCTGGCTGAGCTGGAACCATTCACCTACTGACACCACCAGTGGCAAACGGCCAGTCTATTTTCTAACTCCAGCGTGGAACTCTCAGTTTGGAGTTTGGAGGTTCTTCTTGTGCTTGTATGGGTTTTTTTTTCTAGTAGGCTCAAAGTCAGCTGGGATAGGCTCCAGCTCACTCAATTTGTTATTCGATTTTCTATAATGGAGAAAAAAAACTGTACTTTTTTCTGCACAATCCTGATCATTATAATCTTCACTCGCTAAATGTACTTCAAAGAAGGTCAGTAAGGATAATTCATAATGACGCCTACAGAGAACATACTAACTCCTTATTTCTAAAATCACAAATACTTCAATTGCTGATATAGTTCATCTTCAAACAGCCAAAATAAAATAAAATAAAATAAAATAAAATAAAATAAAATAAAATAAAATAAAATAAAATAAAATAAAATAAAATAAAATAAAATAAAATAAAATAAAATAAAATAAAATAAAATAATGCATAAGGCTATTACCTATAAATGTCATCCAATACTTCTCTACAAGAGAGGAGAAATATGATCTCAGGGAAGAACTACATTTGAAACACTTCTATGCTAGGACTACGTTAAAAAGCCATAGCATTTCAGTATGTGGAATCAAACTATGGAATGGATTGAGTAAGGAAATCAAACAATGCACAACGATGAGCCAATTCAAGAAACAATACAAGCAGTTGATGTTTGCTAAATACAAGGATGAAGAGTCTTGAACCAGTCATGATGTGCTATATATATCACTATATTGACACTTACTATGGTACCCATTATGGCATTGGATGCTCATATCACCTCGTACTTTGGTACGTGACAAAAATAAAAAAAAAAAAAAAAAAAATGAAAAATTTAATTATTATTATTAAATTAAAATAATACAAAAATATTAAAATCACTAATAAATAATAATAATAATTAATTAAATAATAAAATCATTATTAATTAAATTAAAATAAAAATGTAATAAAATGCTTTTTTAAAACAACAAAAAACCCAAATTATATTAGGAAAGCAGGAAGTGAACAAATGTAACAGTTACTGATTGTAAAAGTACCAGATGGAGGGGTAGGATTTAATAAGCTTTGCTTCTTCCTACTCCTTTTGGACATGTGAACTGTGAACTGATTATGGGATGCATTCAATTGTAATGTGATGCATGTTCAAATGAAATTAAACCATTACCATTATGGAAGTCCACCTTGTGTCCTAATTCCAAACCGTTGCCAACCGTTTACAGTTCTATAGAACCCGTTTATCTCACATTTCTATTTAAAGCTAAATAAAACGTCTGGGACATTTTTTCCTTTCAAGAAGGTTGGCAGCCTTTTGTGAATTCATGTATTTGACTGAAACACAACCAACCATGTCCTGGCTGAATGTGACAGCACTGCGACCAGTGTGCATGGGAAAGCTGGCTCCAGTTGAAGTGCGGACTAATCCCGTGTCCCAGTGGCTGACTTGCCTATGTGGGAATTGGACAATGAAATATGGAATAAAAAAAAAAAACAGAACAATATAAAGGGATGGTTTGTATATACAAAACTGTGTGCAGATTTGAAAGTGGTTTCACTTTAGAAGATTGAAAGCAGTTTGCTTCGTTTGTCGGTTGGGTGAGTTTCCAACATCTGCCTCGTACAAAAGCTTGTTAAATGATGGGTTGCAGAACTGGCTTCTTGGTGAGAATGTCAGGTATGTAAAAGGTGCATATTTACTTGCATGCGTGTTTACACAATCCTATGTCAGGTTGCATACCTGAGAACCGAGCGTGAAAGATTAGACAAACGCCAACTTTGTCCCCCCCCCCTCATCTTTCTTTCTAATATAAACACACGACCACGTTGCTGCTCTGTACAACCGCAAAGACCACGGACCTGGACGTCAACAACGTCAACATCTTTCACACACAGACGCAAACAGGTAGTACTTTGGTTTTATCCAAAGAGGGCACATTATAAAATAAAATAAAATAAAATAAAATAAAATAAAATAAAATAAAATAAAATAAAATAAAATAAAATAAAATAAAATAAAATAAAATAAAATAAGGCTGAAAAAAAAACAATTAGCTAAAAATGTCATCCAATACTTCTCTACAAGAGAGGAGAAATATGATCTCAGGGAAGAACTACATTTGAAACACTTCTATGCTAGGACTACGTTATGCTAGCCATAGCATTTCAGTATGTGGAATCAAACTATGGACTGGATTGAGTAAGGAAATCAAACAATGCACAACAATGAGCCAATTCAAGAAACAATACAAGCAGTTCTCCACGGATTATTCTAGAAACATTTGTCAGATCCTGACTTGGGAAGGGGGAAATGTTGCACAAATCTTCCAGAAATTCTAGTTATTAAACAGACTCTGGATTTGATAGCATTGAAATATCAGATTCAAATGCCAAAATATCATTCACTGGTGTTCACTAATCTGCAAAGAAGCATTCAGAGGAAGTTGTGCTTTATTTTGGGCAGGAAGTTGTCAGGGCGGAACGGTAATGATAGGAACACAACATGAATGAAAAAGGGGTAACTACCACCCCCGTTACCCATGGCTATGGTGTCAGACAAATATACAAATAATAAGTATTATACAGCAGCACGGCGGTCGAGTGGTGAGCGCGCAGACCTCACAGCTAGGAGACCAGGGTTTAATTCCACCCTTGGCTATCTCTGTGTGGAGTTTGCATGTTCTCCTCGTGCATGCGTAGGTTTTCTCCGGGTACTCCGGTTTCCTCCCACATTCCAAAAACATGCTAGGTTAATTGGCGACTCCAAATTGTCCATAGGTATGAATGTGAGTGTGAATGGTTGTTTGTCTATATGTGCCCTGTGATTGGGTGGCGACCAGTCCGGGGTGTACCCCGCCTGAATGATATTAGCATATTTTCTGGACTATAAGTCGCTCCGGAATGTAAGTCGCACAAGGTCAAAAATGTATAATTAGGTAGAAAAAAACATACATAAGTCGCACTCATGAGGATAAGCAAAAAACTACCTTTTGTAGTCGGGAACTGATATTTCCCTGAAACTTACTTATGTTCTACAGCTGATTACTAAAGAACCAAAAAAGGTCAAACCAAACTTTTTCATTCTGATGTAAGATGGGAGTCTAATCTTTCTTTTGGTGGGTTCCATGTCTATTTAGGCATAGAACACAATATTCTGTATGCCATGATAGATGAGTCAAATCTAAAATGGCCTGTACTGAGGGGGATGTCTTTTGGAAAATGGCTGGTATTGAATAATTAATTAGAATAACAATGCTGTTACTTGGAGGCACGGCGGTCGAGTGGTTAGCGCGCAGACCTCACAGCTAGGAAACCAGGGTTCAATTCCACCCATCTCTGTGTGGAGTTTGCATGGGTTTTCTCCGGGTACTCCGGTTTCCTCCCACATTCCAAAAACATGCTAGGTTAATTGGCGACTCCAAATTGTCCATAGGTATGAATGTGAGTGTGAATGGTTGTTTGTCTATATGTGCCCTGTGATTGGCATTACCCCGCCTCTTGCCCCGAAGACAGCTGGGATAGGCTCCAGCACCCCCCCGCAACCCTCGTGAGGAAAAAGCGGTAGAAAATGAATGAATGAATGAAAGTATTATACAGCCGACTGAATACCAACAGGTAAGCAGTACGTACAAGTACTCAGCATCATGTACCTCGCAAAGACAAAAATCAGGCTGCTAGAAGAAAGGGAAATAAAGCTAAAAGTAGGCAAAGAAAGAATGGGGTCCATGCAAAACCGCATTATGACTGAAGAAAAACCTCGATTTAATCAGACCTCCCAAGTCCCGAATCCGTTCAGTCCAGATATGCTACTTACTTTGGTCAGAACTATTTAGGGATTAGTTCAGTAACATTACTTCATGAATGTACACCACTGTATACGTCTGTGTACTACTTCTTAGAGACATGGTTCCATTAAAACATTGAATGGAGACATACTTGGTCACTCCATCACCTTCCGCTTCCTCAGCAAGATACGTCTTATCTTGGAGGTGTGTTACTTCAGGCTCGTTGCCATGTTGGAAAACTGCCATTCTGAAAGGAGTGCATCATATCATGCGCTGCTTCGGAATGTCACAGTGCATGTTGGAATTCAATTTGTCTCAATGAACCGCAGTTCCCGAGTGCCAGCAGAATTCCACAAACCATGATGCTACCAACATCATGCTTGGCTTTAGGAACATTATTTTGGTTCCTTGTTTGTTTTGCCAGCTATTTAGACAATAACATATAGACCAGTGTTTTTCAGCCTTTTTTGAGCTACGGCACGTTTTTTACATTGGAAAAATCTTGTGGCACACCACTAACCAAAAATGTTCCAAAATGTCACCACGACCTCACACGTGCATCAATAAGTCTATGGGAGGAACAAGGTAGGTGTTGCCACACGGACCAATATTACATTGCTCTGCCAGTCTTTACACCACAGACACTCCACAGTAGCCACGTTTTTACATCACCACTTTTTCTCTTTCCGAATGACCTTTCGGGAAACAATGGTATCCATGAAAAGGAATATTCCAATCTCTTGTCTACATGCGCCGTGAAAATCAACCAGAATAGTCAATAGGGCATGCCCAGTAAAACGTAAACATCAACATCACGTAATACCGGCTTCCCCAAGTTTTTCTTTCACTTGTTGGAATAACTCCGTATTGCCAGTTTTTCGTCTGTCCAGTCTTGAAATTTAGTTTGGATCAAAAACAAACTTTGCTTAGTCCAGTGCCGATTGCTGGCCACCATTTTTAAAAGTGAAGAACGTCTGGATCTGCGTGTTACGTCATATCTGAGCATGCGCTGAAAGAACGCACCCGGGATCAATTTAAACAGGAAAAGATCACATTCAATCTTGCTAATATTTTATAATTAAACTCAGGACATGTTTTATATAGATATATATTTTCTTTTTTGTGTGAATAAAATATAGAAGGGTTTAGATTCTGTTCCACAGATGGCGCTAATGCACACGAAAGCTGCTTGCCAACCACCAATAAACAACAGAAGAAGAAAAACACCACGAAGAAGAACGCACCCTGACAACTTTCCGTTTGAGCGGGTACAAGATACCTCAATCAGATTGGGGAAAGGAATATTCCATCCCTGTTCAATTCTTTCCATTTGAGCAAATAAACCAAATGCAATTGGAATATTTGGGTCCATATATTCATGGCTATTGACATAATATTTGCAAGTGATGATTAATAAATGTTAATTATAAAAAGTGATAATGGATAATTCCTGACGGTTTCTCGAGGTACACTAGTGTAGCACAGTGGTTGAAAATCACTGACATAGACAATAGTGCACTCGATAGAGTCACTTTCAGCAGAGACAAAAGTGACAATACGAGAAAGATCCATACCGCTGGGAAAACAGGCTAATTTACTGGCCAGAAATTCCCATTTACTGCTCGGACGGCGGAAGAACAGCAAATCACCGGTGCACACTAGCAATGCATCTGCTGTAATAACCTCATTAGAGGTATTTCTCCTCCAGATCCACACTAAGATTGCCTATGCTAATATTCCTGACACCAAGAACAGCACCTTCTATATCGAGGAGGGGGAATAAAAAACACTAAGACTATATTTACTGTTGTTTCCCCGACATTTTCAGCATCTATATTTATAGCACAAAAAGCGCAAGAATTCAGAGATTTTTTTCTGTCAACCTCGCTCTGACACGCTGTCACCGCTATTGGCGGCACCCAGGCAACGTATTTATTCAGCGGAAAAGTGGCGATAAAGTACAGGCAGCGTTATAACAGCAATGATATAATTATGCACATAGAATTCAGAGAGGAAGTATAAAATGACTTAACGGCACTGAATGCAGCTTTCTGGCATTTAAAGTAATCAATATAAAGCTCATCCTTCAACTGGAGTGCTGCAATGAAGCCATCGCTTGAGAGGAATAGTTTTTTATCAAAAGTATTAGCTGGTACTCTGTTTTAGAGCAGTGGCGGTTTTTCGGCACTCCAGGTAGTACTTCAAGGTAGGTGTTTGTACCTTTTGAGGGGGCCAAAAAGGTAATAGTCACGCTAATGTCAAGCCATTGTATACATAAGAGATGTGCTGAGTCAGTGTTCTCAGCCCCCCTGTTGTTTACCCTGATGACCCATGATTGTCGCCCCAAATACAGCAGAAACCGCATTTTGAAGTACGCGGACGACACAACAGTTGTGGGGCTCATTCAGGACAACAACGAACTGGCTTACAGGGAGGAAGTGAAGCACCTCGAGGCGAATAACCTGGTCCTGATTTGCTAAATACAAGGATGAAAATAAAAATAAAAATAAAAATAAAAATAAAATAAAATAAAATAAAATAAAATAAAATAAAATAAAATAAAATAAAATAAAATAAAATAAAATAAAATAAAATAAAATAAAATAAAATAAAATAAAGCATAAGTCGTGTTTTGTCTACAGGGCTCTAATAATGCTTTGTTCATTTTAATCTGAAAAAAATAATTTGTCTACCCACCAACTATATGTGGTTTCTTAAGTTTTTATTATTTGCCGTTTTATTATTATTATTATATTTATTTATTTATTACTGATTGATTTTCTTTATTCTTGATTTGTTTATCTATTTTTCATCTTATTTTGTGTAGAAAAATAAAAAGTAAGATATTTGAGAACTGTGGAATGTTTTATCAGAGCTTTTCTTGTAGAAAATTGGAACCAAAGCAAAGTTTTTTTTTTTTTTTTTTTTTAATAAATGCGTTTTTTTGTTTTTTGGGGGGAAAACCTGATGCGGCCCAGTCTCACGCAGACCCGAGCTCCAGTGGCCCCCAAGTAAATTGAGTTTGAGACCCCTGCTGTAGAGCTTGTCGTTGACAGGATAATCTGCTAAGAAAAAGTCCAGGACCAACCCTTCCTGAGTCTTGAAATGGGTCCGCGGGAGCAGTACATTAAACAAATGGCTGTCCAGGCGGAACCTGGTTTAGACACGGTCCTTATCATCTAGGTCTTCAGTGGTCAGCTTAAGCATCATGCTAGAAAAAGATGAAGAGGGTCGGCTCCAGCACAAAACCAGCTTTCCAAAACTGGAGATGGGGAAGGGCTTAGAAAGGTCTCTGCTTCGTCTGATTTGGCCACGTTGGTCTTCACGCACTGTTGAGTGGTTGACGGCTTTAGCGGGCTCCTCATTGGTAGGTGATTCAGTCCGAAAAAGAACTGACTCTTTGAGCTCCCGAATGGCTCTTTTGTTGCTTACATTAATTTAAGTATGAAAATATGTGTAAAATTAATTCCTGATGTAAAAATATTACTATATATTATATTCATTCATTCATTCATTTTCGACCGCTTATCCTGGTGCTGGAGCCTATCCCAGCTGTCTTCAGGCAAGAGGCGGGGTACACCCTGGACTGGTGGCCAGCTAATCACAGGGCACATATAGACAAACAACCATTCACACTCACATTCATACCTATGGACAATTTGGAGTCGCTAATTAACCTAGCATGTTTTTGGAATGTGGGAGGAAACCGGAGTACCCGGAGAAAACCCACGCATGCACGGGGAGAACATGCAAACCCCACACAGAGATGGCCGAGAGTGGAGTCGAACTCGGGTCTCCTAGCTGTGATGCGCTAACCACTCGACCACCGTGCAGCCTGCTTCTTATATATATATACATATACACACACAGTATGGCTTTATTTATATGGTCAGCATGAAAATGATTGCAACAAATGAATGACAAATACCTACTTTATGTCTGAGGGTGTGTATTATTTGTGAATTTCCAACTATTTAGTGGAAAAACATAACGTCAACAAAACATTACATCACAATTTTTGTATTCAAAAACAAACCAAAAAATGCTTTTGTTTCCTACTACTCATTCATTCACATTCATACCTATGGACAATTTGGAGTCGCTAATTAACCTAGCATGTTTTTGGAATGTGGGAGGAAACCGGAGTACCCGGAGAAAACCCACACATGCACGGGGAGAACATGCAAACTCCACACAGAGATGGCCGAGGGTGGAATTAAACCCTGGTCTCCTAGCTGTGGATACTTTCAATTGAAGCTCTAACGGAAAAAAACGGCGACTGTAATTTCCCATCAAAGAGCCGTCCTTAGCCGCCACAAATACGTTGCAGTCCTGTTGAAGCACTTACGTCGTTGTGGAGTTTAAACGTTCTCCCTTGTATGTATGTACATTCTTCGGGTATGAGGTAAATAATAAGTAGCGGGAGAGAAAAAAAACAATTTGAGAACGTTATGCTGAATATTGTTAGCTTTAAAACACCAGGAAGTGTCGGTAGTGTGTCAACTCTCACTGTGTGACGTCACGCCCTCTAGCGCGTGCAGGCGCCTCTGCTCCGCCGCCTCAGTCAAAGTACGGCGTCCTGTCTGCGAGCCTGTTGGGAAGCCAAAAGCCACAAAAGAAAGGAGAGAATGGAGCGCTCGACTCGGCTACGGCAGGAGGAATAATCACTAAAAGAGCACCGACAAGCCACGGAAGAGACACTGGAACACGGACAAACTCACAGAAGAAAGTCAACTTAACTGCGGTGGAAAGTGTTCCACACTTCTCGCCTGGACGGTTTGGTTTAAACATGGATACACTTTTCTCTCTTTTGCCGGGACTCTTGTTCCTAATCTCGGCTGTTGGTGATGTCTCCGGGCAGATGCCACCAGGTAAGCTACAACGGAATCAAACCGATATATATTTTTTAAATGTTTGTTTGAAGTGAATACTCCTGGTTGGAATCAAGCGAGTTCCTGTCAGGTGTGTTCAAGGCGGACCGGAAAAGTTAGCGACATCCGCTGTCCTTGTTGTGCGGTTTGTAAAATACCTTTAAATGTCATTAAATCACACAAAAATGACATTATATGTGTGACAAAAGAGGCGTTTGCGACGAATGAAAGGCTCGATTCACGTTTGAATTCGGGCTGTTTGCCAAGTAGGCTGCTATTTGCTTACTTTGCACAGACCAACCGTGTCTATTCTTTTGCTCGTCACTTTTTGAATGTGTTTTTTTACTAGAGCTACATAAAAGTTCACTGTAATCGGTTTTATTTTAGCGTAGGAGCATGCAACATTGTGCACATCGTGTAAACGGAGGAGGAAAAAAAGTTGTGGTTGTGTTCATTCATCACCACCTACTACTTGTTTTATCGATATCGATCATTGACAGATTGCGTCATTTAGCTTGTACTGAATAACTGGGGAATACTTCATATTATACTGCAGCCAATGTGTGCACTTTGCGGATGCATTTGTTACACTGGGAAAGCATATTGTCACTTGGTGGATATGTCATGTTCCATACTGTATCCGAACACCGCAGTTTGAACTCCTGTCTAATTTGTTTAACTTCAAACCACGGTGTTGTTGAAAAAAACACTCAAGTGTTCAACTTGATGATTGTTAATAAAGCGCTGGTGCTAGTTTGTGCAGAGAACTGCTTTTGCACAACTGTGCATCGATAGCGCACAAACTCCCAACTTTTTTTTTTTACCCCGAACGTTGCACGGAAAAATGCACAAAAAGCAACTTTTTGACCTCTGGGATTGTGCTTGTTTGTCTTTCTGTCGTTGTTCGACATACAGTATGTGTAGTGTCCCCCCCCCCCCCCAAAAAAAAGCTGTATGAAAGTGCATGTGAATTTGCAAAACAGTATGCTCCGGAATGCATGATTTGCATAAAAATTGCACATTAATTACCCACTTCTCTAGTGAGCTTTATTGCCCCCCCTTCCCTTCCTTTCCCCCACCCTTCTACCCCCTCCTCCCTGGGGGCCATTTGGTCTGCAGGGCAACAAATGTGTGGAATTTCTTTGAGGCCGCTCTGGGAATGTGAGTGCTGTTAATTTGCAAGTAAATACGAGATGCTGCTTTTTACATAGCCTGGAGGTGGGCCGTCAATGTGGCCGAGAAGACGCAAGACAACATCTCATAAGTCCGTGGTTGCATTGGACGATGATGCCCACCCACGGGTGCAGGACATTGTGGTTACGTCCCAAAAAGTGAACGTGTGATGGTTCCATTTGAAATGTATGGCTTTCATTGGTTAAACGGTGACTGACAGCAGAGATGTGAGTTGCGGCTCATCCTCTTTCCCCTTCAAAGACGCGCAAGGACGAGTTGGAAAGCAAGGAAAACTGTCATATATTCCCATAATCACTTTGGGATATTGTTCAGATGTCCTTTCTATAAACCGCTCTCATTTAGCTGCATTATTCTTGCATTATTCTTATTCATGACTCCGCCATGTTTATAATGCCCGAAATGAAATGATACCATAATAAATGATGATGTTTTATGTGAAGCGGTTTTTCCGTGGCGTTCGTGGCTTATCAACGCTGCTTTGCGGCAGCCTGATTTCAGCTTATCAACCTCCACGCTCCCGAGTAATAAATGTGGGCCCCGGCGTGTCTGTGGCGTTGCCTTTTTACAATGTCAATAACTGACTGCATGTCGATGTGACAACTTCTCGAAACGCCGTCACCTCTCGGGAGCGAGCAGTGACCCCCGCGTTGTGGTGTCTTTAATCCTAATGAAGTGAAATAATTGTTTTCCATTAGCTTCTCCAGACAAATTAGACGGCTGCTGCTGAACATCACATCAGAGCCGCTTTAATTATAATTGTAAATCATGTTTTTTTTTTTGTTTTTTTTTTGTATTTTGAGTGCAAGTACAAAGTTGGTTTAATTAAAATGACTTTACAGCATCATTTGGAAGATGAAATAAAAATTTGTTTTCCCAGCAAAACACATGAAGAAGAGAGAGTGAGGAGGAGGAGGAAAAACAACATGCAACCATTGGTTCTTGGCCGTGGGCATCTCTTCCACTCGAGACTGTGAAAACGGCAGGAGGGGTGCATCTGTGTGTTTTGCTGTCATGTCCTCTATGTGTGTGTGTGTGTGTGTGTGTGTGTGTGTGTGTGTGTGTGTGTGCTGTCACTTAAAGAGCCATTGTGGTGCATTCAAGCCCTCTGTAGTAAAGTGATACAAAGAGAAGTATGAAATTCTTTCGTCTCATTTCGATTCCTGTGGAAAACCCCTCCCCAGTCATGTAAAATGTTGCCAAGTCAAAACCGTTTTATTCATTCTCTTGTTAAAATGGATCTCAAATCCGACGTCTCTGCTCGAAGCGCATCTTCTATATTAGATTTCAATTTGGTTGCTGATGATAAAAAAAAAAAACCCAAAAAACGGGAAAATAGTACGAGCTTATTTCTTGAGCAGTTTGAGGATGGGGTCCGCAGCCACCCACACACGCGTGTGGAAAATGTAATTAATCTGCTCAGAATTCATTAGCTAATCCCTCATTAGACTTGTGTGCTTGAATGAATGTGGGGGTGGGAGAGGGAGGGGTGGGGGGTGGCATTGAAAGATGGACAAGGAGCAGATACGAAGACTTTGACCTTCCAGTCTCTAGCACAAAATGTTACTCCGGTTTTCATGGCGGCCCAGCGTATTTGGCCTTCGAGACACAAAAAGTGGAATTGAGCAAACTGCACGCGGTCAAGTGGTTAGCGTGCAGACCTCACAGCTAGGAGACCCGAGTTCAATCCCACCCTTGGCCATCTCTGTGTGATGTTTGAAATCGCCGACTTTAATTGTCCATAGGTATGAATGTGAGTGTGAATGGTTGTTTGTCTATATGTGCCCTGTGATTGGCTGGCCACCAGTCCAGGGTGTACCCTGCCTCTCGGCCATCCCGAAGACAGCTGGGATAGGCTCCAGCACCCCCGCGACCCTCTTAAGGATAAGCGGTAGAAACTGAATGAATGAATGTCCTATAAGGCTGTTAGCATGTGGATTGGATGGTCACAGGTTCGAGACCCATAGCAGATGAAAATGTGTAACAATAGGTCTCGTCATCAAAATTTCGAAACAGAACGGGGGGGTGTATAGTTGTCCCTCATTTATCATGGTTAATTGGTTCTGCACCCAACCATTTCCGAATTTCCGTGAAGTGCAACACATATGTTTACTATTATTAAGAGAAGCCTGTAGGCATGAAATAACACCCCCATTGGTGTCCCTACAGGGACCCAGGTGATGACCACGTCTTTAAGCGTAGCATGCCAACAAGCTAACTAGAAGTAGCTAGCCTCTAATTCAGGGGCCAAAAAACCTTTTTTTCCTGATGAAAGAAGCTGGTGTAAAGTTTCTTTACATCAGTGGTCTCAAACACGCGGCCCGCGGTCCAAATGTGGCCCGCAGGACACTAGTTTGAGGCCCCCGCCTTGATATGAAAGTTTAATGTTAGTGCGGCCCGCGCAAGTTTGATATGGATGCTGTATGGTATCATGTACCCAGAAAAAATTATTCCGTTTGATTAATTGTCACGTTAAAAGTTAAATAATAATAATAGTTATCCTCCCTATCCATGTGGAAGTGGTAAGTTTTTGGCCATTTAAGTTTAAAGGAAATAACTTGAAGGCTACCGTTTAGGTCGCTAGCTCTCTAGTTTGCGAGTTAGCATGTGTCTCAAGACCCTGCAGTTGCGCAATATGTTGTAAATAAAAAGAGTATAAATGTGACTATAGTCGTGTTTTGTCATGTCTACAGGGCTCTAATAATGCTTTGTTCATTTTAATCTGAAAAAATAATTTGTCTACCCACCAACTATATGTGGTTTCTTAAGTTTTTATTATTTGCCGTTTTATTGTTATTATTATATTTATTTATTACTGATTTTTTGATTTTCTCTATTCTTGATTTGTTTATTTATTTTTCATCTTATTTTGTGTAGAAAAATGAAAACTAAGATATATGAGAACAGTGGAATGTTTTATCAGAGCTTTTCTTGTAGAAAATTGGAACCAAAGCGAAGTTTAAACATTTTTTTTTTTGGAAAACCTGATGCGGCCCAGTCTCACCCAGACCCGAGCTCCAGTGGCCCCCAAGTAAATTGAGTTTGAGACCCTTGCTCTAATTTATTTATTCTAAATTTAAGAAAAGGGTTCAAACTTACCACTTCCACACTGAATGGGAGAACCTTTTCACTCCATCTTGTTGGACATGCCATGCCATGGTAATGTCATGTCTCATCAATGTGTTGTATCATTACAGATGCCTAGTGACCAAAATATCACATATGACATGTCTTTCAATATTTTTGACTATTAAATGGTCATAGTGAGGGATGTACATACTTTAATATCAGTCGCTAAGTTGGCAACAGTGATCCCTTTTGCGTCATTCAAGTGTGTTGATATTTTGTGTTTATGAGCCAGGGTGAACAGCTAGCGCCAAATGTGTTTGTGGTAGGAAACACTGGAGTTTCCATCAAAACACAAAAAGTCAACCTCAGAACATCCAGACATTAAAGTTCAGTCTGTGCCTTTCACACAGAACCCAGTGGAGCAGGAAATTAAGTGTGTGTGTTTGCAGTCACAGAATCCCACTATACTTAAAATATTTGTGTTTGACACAACAGCGCAGGAGAAGGGAGTCTCGGGTGTTAATCATCACTCACCTCTTCCGGCTTTTTTTTTTTGTTATTTTTTTTTTTAACAAAGCCACCATCCCACTTCTGTTCCACCTTTTGATACTGCTCCCAAAACTTGGCTATGACTTTGACAAGAATTGTGACTTTTAACTCCTTTTGGAGCAGGGCATGGTGGGTGCCAACCATTCATCAAAAACACCACACGTACATAAACTGTGAGTGTGCTAGAAAAATATAGAAACAGACATGTTTGCAAACGGATCGGAATCCTGGAAAGATCATATCCCTGATGAATGATGGCGTTGGTCCGGCGTCATCAATCTTCCTGGTGCCCTGTTGGCTCAGGTCACAGCTGTCGGTACGCAGGAGCGTGAAGTCACTCCTGCACTGCATACACACTCCAAAAATCAGTGCACAGTCCGTTCCGCACACGGCTGCTTAATGACAGATTAAGTAATCAAGACTCTGGACTGATTAATTACATTGCGGTGTGTGCAAATCAACACTCGCCTATTGATAGTCAGCCTACTTATTCTATGGTTATGGTTATGGTTTTATTTCATTTGAACATGCATCATATTACAATTGAGTAAAGATCGACCGATACATCGGCCGGCTGATATATCGAGCCGATATTTACGTTCTTTACTTGAATCGGTATCGGCCGATATGTGCGAGGGGTCGCCGATATATTTTTCTAAACTACAACAGAAAAGTTTTGCACATGGTTGAATATTTATTCCTTTTAAAGTTGATAATGCGGTTTAAACGTGTGTTTAAGAAAGCTGAATTCTTATGTGTTCAGTGTTTACATTTCAATAAATATTTGTTTCAACATGAGATATGTAATATTTATCATTGTAATTTTTTCATTGAAATTGAGGAGGCAAAAGCACTATCGGCCACAAATATCGGCCATCGGCTAAGGGTGATGGAAAAAAAATCGGTATTAGCATCGGCCGGAAAAAAAAAACATTGGTCCATCCCTACACTTGAGTGCATCCCATAATCAGTTCCCAGTTCCACATGTCCAAAAGGAGTAGGAAGAAGCAAAGCTTATTAAATCCTACCCCTCCATCTGGTACTCTTACAATCAGTAACTGTTACATTTGTTCACTTCCTGCTTTCCTAATATAGTTAGTTGTATTTTTTTTATTTTCTTTTGTCACGTACCGAAGTACGAGGTGATATGAGCATCCAATGACATAATGGATACCATAGTAAGTGTCAATATAGTGATATATATAGCACATCATGACTGGTTCAAGACTTCTATTCTACTTCTACTTATTAGTAGAAACAAATGTAGTCTTAGGTTACCTGTTTTAAAAATGACTTATGCAAATAATGTGGATAGGCACATCAGACATTTGTATCAAAACACTTCATGATGGTAAAAACACATTTCCCGACTAACAGAGACGCAGCAGCAGGTGATGACAGACTTGGACGTAAATATTTGAAGGGTTAGCACAAGTGTAAGGGGAAGGAGAGGTTAAAGATTGAGGTCGGCCATGTGTTGGTTTAAGTTGGTGTACCGGAACACATGTGGGGCCGGGGGGTTTGAACATTTACAGCCAAATATGTGCCAAGTGTGATGTGATGGGTTTTTCTTTAATTGACTTCCTGGTTGGGACTGGTGTTGTTGTTTCAGAAGCACCACGTAGCGACTAATAATACAAATGTATGTCTTATGTATTTGATGTCTAATTATGTTTTATTGTTCTTTGTTGCTTCCTTGGACCTAGCTCACATGGGACGCGCTGAGAAGGGTGAGTTACACTTTTGGCACCAATGTCACCGTTATAGTTAGCGCATCATCTTCACCTCGACCGGGGGGTTCTTTAGTTGTTTGATGGGTCGGTGTTTTTTTTTTTTATGCCATCCCACTTTCCATCTGTGATGTCTTCACTGTCGGTTCCATTCAGCTTCACTGGCATGTCATTTAGTTGGAATGGAACTTTATTAACACACCATACTGGAAGCACGAGGTGGTGTTTGGAGGTTTTGCAGCACCGAAATTGTTCTTTCATTGCCTCGGTCAATGAAAAAAAAAAAATCTGTAGTTGTCGACTTCTTAAAGAATCAGTACTTTCTCGCAGCTACACACTGTTTGCGTGTTCGCATTATTTTAGATCTTTGCAGCTCTGTCCACCATTTGTTTGTGCCGGCGGACCCCGTCATGTGTTGCTCTCTGTCAGTAGTTAAACAGCTTGACGCCATATTTGAAGTGTCCAGGTGCTGTTTGTTTAGCTGAGGCTGCTCCCAAAATTAAATGACTTGACTTTAACTCCTTCTCTCCCGGGGCCCCCACCACTCCAGCACACTCATTTATAATAATAAATAATAATAATAATAATACATTTTATTTGTATAGCGCTTTTCTAAATACTCAAAGACACTTTACAGAAGAATGGAGTTGAATAAAGCAAGTAAACAGAGTAGAAGACACACCAAAATACAACATTGATTGGTTAATACACAGTTAAAGCTTGAGTAAAAGCGGGGCGGGGCACAGCAGTCAGATATAAAGGTTTTTAGTTGTTTTTTGAAACTGGGAAGATCAGGGCAAACACGGACTAAATGGGGCAAAGAGATCCAGAGGGTGGGGGGCAGCGATGGAGAAGGCTCTGTCTCCCCAGTTTCGGAGCTTGGTCTTACAGGGTAGTGCCAGGAGGTTGGAGTCTGAGGAGCGAAGTGGATTTACGTACCTCAGTACAACACCCCCTACTTTGAACGGACTAACGTGTCTTTCTGTTTCTTTCGCACTTCATCGAGAGCGTTGAAGCACGACAGCGGCACCGCATTCTTGGCCTGCAGCGGCTGTTTGAAAGGGTCTCGGGGAAAAAGGCCTACCTCCTTCCACTCCGTCTCACACATATCTTCTATCTTTCCACCCCGCTCTGTCTTACTCTTTCACACTCCAAACACTCCCAGCGGCTGCTTGTTGGGAGTTGGTGTTCATTGTGAAAGTGACAGCTTAGTAACATAAACCACAGACGCCTTCGCACGGCTCGGATCGACGAGGGGCGGTCGGGGTGTAGCGGCGCTTTCCCACAGTGTTTTCAGTTTTACAATTTAACATCCGTACTTCCTAGAAATCAAAGGAAATATTACCGTTTTTTCTTCATGCAAAGTCATTGTCTTGTATATGCCAAAGTTGCTCTTCATTTCCATCTCTTTATGCGTGGAGTTCTCCGCTTTGAAACGCGTTTAATACCAAAATAACAGGAGCCTAATGAAAGTGCTGCTGTGCAGAAATTCTGTCAGTTCACATTAGGCAGGACAAGTTCCCTTGGCAGGTCCTACATGTGTTCCAGCTAATCTTAGTAGATTTCAAGTCAACCAGAGACGATGGATTTTCGACCAGTGGAACTTCGCATTCGCGTGTATTTGTAGGAGTCGGGAACGTCAACAGGACAAGATTTGTCACATCAATCTGTTGAAAGTGGATTTAATTTATTGGAAGAAGATATATCTGTATTTGGTTTTTCATCCAAGCAAAGCTATTCTTTCAACATTAAAAAATTCCGTCCCCCATACCCATTATTTTAGCTCATATTCTAATTATTCAAAGTCAAACTGGGAGGGATTTTTTTTCGAAACCGCCAATGCTTTGAACCTCAAATATGAAGTTACTTGGTTGTCACAGTAACCCGACTCTAGCAGTGTGCTTGCATGTTTGGCAAATGTTTAATGTTGAGGTCAACCCAACCACAGGATCAAACCACTGAAACCAAATGTGATGACTCACTTGGTTGTAGTGTAACTTTCTCAAGATCGTAGTCCCGGAACCGGGTCACATCGTCGTACCACCAACTATCGTTTGAAAGCGCTAAAAGGCTTGGGAAGTTTATCCAAAAATAGCAATTCAGTAGGAATTCAACCTCAAGAACATTTAGACCAGGGGTCTCAAACTCAATTTACTTGGGGGCCACTGGAGCTAGGGTCTGGGTGAGAAAAACCCCAAAAACCGCATTTATTAAAAACAGAAAAATTAATAAACTTTGCTTTGGTTTCGATTTTCTACAAGAAAAGCTCTGACAAAACATTCCACTGTTCTCAAATATCTTACTTTTTATTTTTCTACACAAAATAAGATGAAAAATAAATAAACAAATTAAGAAAAAAGAAAATCAATCAGTAATAAATAAATAAATATAATACTAACAATAAAACGGCAAATAATAAAAACTCAAGAAACAAATTGGGTAGACAAATTATTTTTTTCAGATTAAAATGAACAAAGCATTATTAGAGCCCTGTAGACATGACAAAACACGACTATAGTCACATTTATACTCTTTTTATTTACAACATATTGCGCAACTGCAGGGTCTTGAGACACATGCTAACTCGCAAACTAGAGAGCTAGCGACCTAAACGGTAGCCTCCAAGTTATTTCCTTTAAACTTAAATAGCCAAAAACTTACCACTTCCACACGGATAGGGAGGATAACTATTAACAGTTATTTAACCTTTAACATGAACATTAATCAAACGTAATAATTTTTTCTGGGTACATGATACCATACAGCATCCATATCAAACTTGCGCGGGCCGCACTAACATGAAACTTTCATATCAAGGCGGGGGCCTCAAACTAGTGACCTGCGTGCCACGTGTTTGAGACCCCTGATTTAGCCAATCCAAGATAAACTCTTCAGTTTGCGAGCGACATTAGCATTTGTTCAAGAGGGAGATAAATCATCCATGAAATTTATTTTACTTTCTAGGACTTTATTTTGAGGATGGCGAGTAAACGCGACAGTTGGCGTGTGCCTTTAAAAAATGTCTGCTAGACTTGGCCTCTTTATAACCGCCTTCAGGTGGTCGCCAAAGGGCTCTTTTGTGCGTCTGTGTATGCGGCGATGGGCACTGGCTGAAGTGGTTTCCATTAGTCCAGTTAGGAGGACATCTGTCATGAAGCGGCATCACACACACACACCAAAGTAGCCATAAGCAGTCTATGCTCAGTATACCATAGTCCCCTGATCTTCCTGATCCCAGTCATGAGAAAATCCCAGGGGATGTTTTTCGTCAGCCCCCCCCACCCCTCTTCTTAGTGTCATTACATCCATGTCCAGTAACTCTCCTCTTTAAGCTGATTTGGTTTTAAGAGTGCTGGAAAAGCTTTCGAGATATATAAACCCTTTCAGTGTGAATCAAGGGTTTACAGTTGGATGACCGCTCCATTAAGATTACCAACTCTATACCGTCTTTATATCTTCATATCACCGCAGTGTTGGGCCGAGGATTCCAATTGTCAAGCAGATATTCCGGAGTAATAAATGATTAGTTGACTTAAAACATCTGTCCGGGTATCAGGGTGATCATAAGATACCCAACTTCTACAGATCGTTCGTGCTCCTTAAACCACTCCGTCTTCCTGCTGTCCCGCCTTGTCTGCATGCAGCCCAACTGTCATTGGATGGCAGGTTGACTGCGGACACATGGCGTCGATCCTCCGCATGTCCATCACTTGTAACAGCGTCTTTCTGTCAGTGGCCTAGATTAGCCGACTATGCCTCAACTTTTAAAAAAAGGCCTACCAACAAGCGAGTGACCAATACAATAGCGACCTCTATTAGCAGTCTAAAAATGCTTAAATGCTAGCATCCTTGTCTGAATCACAGTAAAATACTCAGGGCTCTACATTAAAAACAAAAATGACTTGCCCATGGGGAATCCTTAAGGTGAGAACTACTTGCCCGAACTTGCCCCATGTAAAATGAAAAGACTGCCATAATGATATCATATATCAATATATGCTGATAATTCATCAGATAATAGTACTGACGCATTGTATTTGGAGGAATGTCTGAAAAATAGTGTAGATGTATGTTAACATGGCATGCCATACTACCTTACACATCGTAGTCGTAGTAAGCAGTGATATTTATAAGTTGTGCACCACAATGAAACATTATTGAATAGACACATTTGTGTACTAGTAAAGTGTTTTTAATCCAGAAAAAAATGCTCAATGGTCAAACAATAATTTGTGAAGCAAAGGTGAGAAAAATACACAGAGAAATGGAAGCGCTAGATTTTGTAGCTTGTGCAAAATCAGCACTTGGTATTGGATCTAATCGGTGGTGTTTCATTGTGACCACTTCAAATTGTCACAGCAATGTGATTCACTCACCTGTGCCATCATTTGATTTGCTGCCGCTAATAAAATGCTTGTTTAGGAGGCACTGGTTCATCACTTTTTGCTGTTTTCCTTCACAAGTTGTTGGCAGGGTCGCCATGATAGATGTTTTCCTAGTCAAACCATCACTGATTGGTTGATTGCGAACAAGAACGGGTGTGGGTAAAACGCGGACTTTGGACGATGGATCGCGGTCTAAATAAACGATTCTGATTGGTCCATTTCAAGATTTGCAAGGATTGCTTTGCAAATTACCACCGGAATTACACAGTCCGTGTTTTACCAACACCCAACAAGAACCGCTTTTAAAAAAGTATGACATGCCAAAGTGCACTTGCCCGACGGGAATATCACTGATTGGATTTACTTGCCCCAAATTTGTTTTAACTTGCCCCGGGACATCGGTACGTCGTTATTGGCGAGCCCTGATACTAAGGACTTTAGTACCTAAGAACCTTCCTTAATGGTGACTGCCTGCTCACTTGAAAACTAAACAATAGCTTTGGCTCGGGTTTTAGGTTTACCAGTGGGTTTTACATAAGTATCTTCGATTCTATTGGTCCACATGCAAGCCTGTTTTGAAATTTTCCATACCCGCAAGAAATACTACAAAAGAATCTAGATACCCCTTTGCCTTGCCGAGAGAGATCTTTTCCACAGAATGAGATAAGACAAGGCTTTGCGGTTAAATTCCTGTACTGTCGGTTAACTGGAGATGTTTGATTTGAACGTTCATATCTGTTGATATATACGCCAGTTCCACCCGAATAGAAGAATCCACACCACTGCCATATTCAAACTGAGCCGACTCCACTGTGTCTGGTGGACTCTTCTCACCTCACACATCCATGTTCAATTCCCAGAGGTTGGAGTCAGTCCTTCCCTTCTTTTATGGCTCGCCCACAAACTGCAGACCCACCTCCTTTTCTGGTGTACTTTTTTACTTACTTTACTACCCCTCCCCTTTTACACCCCCCCCCCCTCCCACTTTTCTTCTCCTCTACGTCTCCTGTTTCTGCGCTTTCTCTCCCAACAAGAGCGAGGGCGGGGATTTGGTTAGGCCTAATCCAGACTGAATGGTGTTGCGTTACAGGGATAAACTGTGCAGATTATTTGAAAGGTGAAAATGCCGTGAATTGTGAAGTAGGTCACACCGAGGGTAACACGGGTGTAACACGGAGATTCAGATATCCTGGTAATCCTCCTGGAAATAAACATGGCAAACATATGAGAACTTTTGCGATCATGATAAATAAATCTACCCATGTGTTTCGGTTTATAAACCAATAATGATAAGGTGAGAAAGGAACCAACTGGACCAAAATATTGATATATTATCTCTTTCAAAATGAAAAGGTGTGTTTTTTTTTTGCTTCATCAATGACTCAAAACACCAGGAACATTATTTTCCTTTTCAGCTTTTCCTCACCCAAATACCCCTGTCCAAGGTCTTTCCCTTTCTGCCTTTCTTTATCTCTTTGTTGGAATGCCTTTATTGGTCTTCCCAATCAGTTCAGACCTCCTAAACCAGGGGCCAGCAACCGTTTTCACCAAATGAAAACACGCTTGGGGCCACAAAACCTATTTGACTCCTGAATTGAAGGTAATACTAAAACTGTATGTGCAGTACTGTAGTTTCCTTAAGTGCATTGTCACGTTTCTTTTCTGTTTTTCTAGTAGAGCAGTAGCTCTTGCCACTTGGCACTTTTCTTAAACCTTCCTCGCTGATTTCAGATCAGCATTTTGCAATAAAAGGTTCCAGGAAGCCAACAAGTAATATACCATATTTTCCAGACTATAAATCATACTTTTTTCATAGGTTGGCTGTTCCTGTGACTTATACTCCAGAGCGACTTATAAATTAAAAACTGTTTATGTTACATAAACACTGGACACCTTTTATGTTCATGTTTATTTTTTGTTAGCTGAATAACCATTGTGTTAGCACAGGGGTCTCAAACTCAATTTACCTGGGGGGCCACTGGAGCTAGGGTCTGGGCAAGGCTGGGCCGCATCAGGTTTTCCAAAAAAACCAAACGCATTTATTAAAAACAGAAAAATATACAAACTTTTTCAGTGCTTTGGTTCTGATTTTCTACAATAAAAGCTCTGATAAAACATTCCACTGTTCTCAAATATCTTCATTTTTATTTTTCTGCACAAAATAAGATGAAAAATAAACAAATCAAGAATAAAGAAAATCAATCAATCAGAAATAAATAAATAAATATAATAATAATAATAAAACGGCAAATAATAAAAACTTAAGAAACCACATATAGTTGGTGGGTAGACAAATAATTTTTTTCAGATTAAAATGAACAAAGCATTATTAGAGCCCTGTAGACATGACAAAACACGACTATAGTCACATTTATACTCTTTTTATTTACAACATATTGCGCAACTTGAGGTCTTGAGACACATGCTAACTCGCAAACTAGAGAGTTAGCAACCTAAACGGTAGCCTTCAAGTTATTTCCTTTAAACTTAAAAAGCCAAAAACTTACCACTTCCACACGGATAGGGAGGATAACTATTAACAGTTATTTAACCTTTAACATGAACATTAATCAAACGTAATAATTTTTTCTGGGTACATGATACCATACAGCATCCATATCAAACTTGCGTGGGCCGCACTAACATTAAACTTTCATATCAAGGCGGGGGCCTCAAACTAGTGTTCTGCGGGCCACATTTTGGCATCATTTGGCAGTTAGCATATCTTACATCTATTCAGCATGTTCTCTATTCTTTTATTGTTAGAACTTGCCTGCCAAGAGGACGTAATGTCTGGTTTAGTCAAATATTTGTAAAATAAATTACCCGCAAAAAATGCGACTTATACTCCAGTGCGACTTAGGTATGTTTTTATTCTAACTAATTATACATTTTTGACCTTGTGCGACTTATAGTCCAGAAAATACGGTAGATGACTGAATGAATGAATTGTATGCCACACGCTTGATTCAAATGCTGAAATTTGAAAGGTTTATGACGGCGTCAGAGGGAGACGCCGTAGTAGCCGCACAGAGGCATAAAATATCTGCACGTGGCTTTCAGACAGATGGCTTTTATTATTTTATTGTGTAACGGGACTTGGCTAACTGTCAGAATTGGGCCAAAGGTAAACAAAGTGTCCGTGCGTGTGCACGAGTTTGCACGTAAAGGGAGCTGTCTTGTTGGACTAACAGTTAACAGATACGGCCATGCCTCCCTGTGACATCAGATGTCTCTTGCACTCAGTCTCACAAACATGCACCAATACACACACACACACACACACACCGATACACACTTCACTACCTTAAGTCAGGAGTGTCTTGTACGGTTAATGCCAATGTTGGACGTGTGCTTAATGAAGTTAAGTACAACCTTGAAACAGGACGCTTGTAGTCTGCGTGTTGGTTTTTGACCGAAAGGCAACCGTGTACCTAAGTGGCAACCTGAAGAACGTATTAAGTGGCCACCTTCATGTTGGGACCTATTGTTTTCCGTGCTAAAGGTGAAAAAAAAAAAAAAAAGCCAAGTGCTTTGGCGCATTTGTGATCTTATCGCTTTTCGGGCTTTTTAACATTCTTCTAATTCTTCTGTCTGAAATGCCTTGTAGGATGCAGTTGGGCGATTATAAACCTAAAAACACCCATGAGTATCTCATAAAATGATTTAAAACAATCGTGTCCACACGTAGTGTATACGTATGTGTGTGTTTTTGGACTTTTTACAGCAACTCAACATTATCTACGCTGATAATTGCTTAAAATCAGAAGCCTCGGGGAAAGTCACTTCTGTTTATGCACAATAGTAAACAGCTTTGTTACAGAGGATTAAAACATCCCCGTTGTGGTGCAGAGGAGCTTCTAACTAAAAGCACCAGCTTCCCAAGTTTGTGCCTTATCTCCGTCTTACCCAAACATGCACTTCAAAGGCGTTCGTACTTGTGGACTGTGAAACGGCGGCAGCCACATGTGGTTTAGGTTAGCCACGCTCCTACCTTGCATAGGCCCCAAACCAACCACTTGTACTTTATTTACCACGGTCAAGTACATCTTGCAATTCACCGTATGCTTCTGTGTGTGTCCTTGTCGGTCTGTGTGTGTGTGTTTTGTGTGAAATACCAAAGCCAGGGCTTGCATATCCCTTTCACTTACCCGGGACCGGAAGTTGGTCCAACAAGAACACGACAATTTGACAAGTTTTTGAGGGATTATTGATGTGTCAACGTAGGTCAGTGCGAGCCTCTATTGTGTAAAGCAGGGGTCTAAACTCAATTTACCTGGGGGCCACTGGAGCTAGGGTCTGGGCGAGGCTGGGTCGCATCAGGTTTCGCATTTATTAAAACGCATTTATTAAAACGCATTTATTAAAAACAGAAAAATGAATAAACTTTGCTTTGGTTCCGATTTTCTACAAGAAAAGCTCTGATAAAACATTCCACTGTTCTCAAATATCTTCCGTTTTATTTTTCTACACAAAATAAGATCAAGAATAAAGAAAATCAATCAATCAGTAATAAATAAATATAATAATAATAAAACGGGAAATAATAAAAACTTAAGAAACCACATATAGTTGGTGGGTAGACAAATTATTTTTTTCAGATTAAAATGAACAAAGCATTATTAGAGCCCTGTAGACATGACAAAACACGACTATAGTCACATTTATACTCTTTTTATTTACAACATATTGCGCAACTGCAGGGTCTTGAGACACATGCTAACTCGCAAACTAGAGAGCTAGCGACCTAAACGGTAGCCTCCAAGTTATTTCCTTTAAACTTAAAAAGCCAAAAACTTACCACTTCCACATGGCTAGGGAGGATAACTATTAACAGTTATTTAACCTTTAACATGAACATTAATCAAACGTAATATTTTTTTCTGGGTACATGATACCATACAGCATCCATATCAAACTTGCGCGGGCCGCACTAACATTAAACTTTCATATCAAGGCGGGGGGCCTCAAACTAGTGTCCTGCGGGCCACATTTGGCCCGCGGGCCGCGTGTTTGAGACCCTTGGTGTAAAGTGTTGGTTTAAAATCTGCAGTTAGCGGGTCAATGCACCATTGCAAACGGGCTCTAGCGGGTTCCCAAGGTTTTGTCCTTTTTTGTTCACTTTGTAAGGAGGTGTGCATTGGTTTTCAAGGGCGTACGACTCTAACTATCCAATCAAATTTAGAGATTGAGCGTGCTTAACAATGTGGCTAACCTTCAGCTTGAATAAAGCCTCGACGTTGTGTTTCACGGTTTCAGCTATTGTGTGGTTTTTTTTTTCCTCGATCGATACTACTGTAACTTTTCATTTGTAACACATCTTTCAGACTAAGACGGGTGGCATGCAATGTCTGAAATAGATGTAGATGTGCTTCCGTGATGCGTATTCGCACCCCCCCATTCTTTTACCAAGTGGACAGTGAAACGGGAGTATATGATTCAGAGGAGAGGTAGGCAGAGAAGAAAATTGTGTGGGAGCGGAAGCAATAGCTGTTTCAAGCGTGATAAAGAACTATGCAAGAACTCAGACAAGTGATACAATAAACGCTTGCAGCTGTACTCTTTCATTCCTGAGCGGCTTCGTATCTGCTGATAACGACGTAGCACAGAGACGGAGGGAGGGGGGAAGTTGCGGGATTGATAGGGCGAACACTTTCTCCCACCCCCCCCCTCAACTTTCACATCAGCCGCCCCTCTTAACTTTTAAGTGCCTATTCACACATCTGGAAAAACAGAGCAGGCTTTCGTTGGCTTACACGTGGAACCCGACGTCTAATCGTTAGCCTACATTCATACGCTCCTGAGAAAAGATAGGTGTATTTACTTACTACCTAGAAACCTCCAGAGAGGGTTGCACACGTCGACTCTGAGGTCTATTTGTTTGTCTTTGGGGCCGGGGGGGTTCATTTCTCTTTCACATTCTTTAGCTTTTGGCAGGAGCTGTTTTTTAACCAGTGAAATGAAGTGGAGGGTAAAATGACTACTTGAGTCCCGTAAACCCATTACTCACCTCAACGTGTAATAGTCTTCATAGTTTCCCCAAGACTGCCGGGAATGCAGTACCGTTAGTGGATTGAGTAATTTGGGGAACATTTTTCCTTGATTTCATCTCCGGGTACTAAACAATACAAGCAGTTGATGTTTGCTAAATACAAGGATGAAGAGTCTTGAACCAGTCATGATGTGCTATATATATCACTATATTGACACTTACTATGGTACCCATTATGGCATTGGATGCTCATATCACCTCCTACTTTGGTACGTGACAAAAATAAAATAAAAAAAATACAACTAACTATATTAGGAAAGCAGGAAGTGAACAAATGTAACAGTTACTGATTGTAAAAGTACCAGATGGAGGGGTAGGATTTAATAAGCTTTGCTTCTTCCTACTCCTTTTGGACATGTGGAACTGTGAACTGATTATGGGATGCACCCAAGTGTAGGGATCGACCGATATGTTTTTTTTTTCCGGCCGATGCCAATACCGATTTTTTTCCATCACCCTTAGAGTCTTGAACCAGTCATGATGTGCTATATATATCACTATATTGACACTTACTATGGTACCCATTATGGCATTGGATGCTCATATCACCTCGTACTTCGGTACATGACAAATAAATAAATAAAATTAATTTAATTTTTATTTTACTTTATTTTACTTTATTTTATTTAAATTAAATTAAATTAAATTAAAGTAAAAAACACTTAAGTTATATTTAGAAAGCAGGAAGTGAACAAATTTAATACTTACTGATTGTAAAAGTACCAGATGGAGGGGTAGGATTTAATAAGCTTTGCTTCTTCCTACTCCTTTTGGACATGTGGAACTGTGAACCGATTATGTGATGCGTTCAATTCTAACCTGATGCATGTTCAAATGAAATAAATCCATTACCATAAATATTGCCGCTAATTTGGCCAGCATTCTTATCCTTATCAGTACGACACCGGCATACAAACAGGAGCTCAGAACATTCAGACAGATTCCCAACACGGGTTGCACCGAACAATTTCTTTGTTGATTCATCTGAAGCTTGATGTTTGCTTGCCTGAAGGCCAAATGTTGCCTGTCATGTCATGTTACGTGGCCGTGGAACTGTTGGGAAGATGGCCGTATCGCTGGCCTCGTTAGACAATTTGGTTGGATTCAACTATTCCTGGAGCCTCACTAAACCACAGCACAAAGCAAACCTGCCAGATTTGGTGTCAAAGTACCAATAGTTTACTTAGACACGACTAAAAGACCTTAATATCTGCTGGAACAGGAAATTCCTTTAAGCGTAGTCAAATGTTATTCAACACGAAACGAATACTCTCCTTGTTGTCATGTCCGCCCTCTCTCTCCCTTCCTGTTTGATTGCTCGTTAACCCGATCACTCACGTTCTCACTGACACGCACACTAGTCATGCTTTACGATGAAGCGCACGCGGAAACACAGTTTCAGTGAAGCCCGGCATCCCCGCCTAATGCGGTGTGGATGGGTGCGGATGCCCACTCGTAGTAGACGAGGGACCGGACAGCCAAATAAATTATTACAATGTTGTTTAGCCAGCGGAACGGCATACATCAGTTGCTTGTTAGAGTGGAGACAGCCTCATAGACGGGGGGGATGGAAGCATATTTATTTGTTTAAAGCACATTTAGCAACAGACATTTCCACTCTTGTGATTAATCGTTTTAATCACATTGCTGATGATGACAGATTCTTTGGTTGGGAATAACTTTTCCTAAGCATCGTAAGTCGAGTTTTAGTGAAAGTCTTACTTATACCACATACACATAAGTTCTCATGCAGCTATGAAATCGGGTATCGCTGGACAGGAATCTGTAAGCTGCAATGCTAGCAGCCCCCATTGCAGTACCAACCCGTGACGGCAAGTTTTTATCATTTACGGTAGTGCGTCACTACTATGAAACGCCAGAACGTCATTGAGGTTTTGTTCAGTCTTGGGTTTAAAGCAGTGATTTTCAACCACTGTGCCGCGGCACACTAGTGTACCTTGAGAAACCGTCAGGTGTACCGTGAGGAATTATCCAATATCACTTTTTATAGTTAACATTGATTAATCATCATTTGCAAATATTATGTCAATAGCCATGAATATATGGACCCAAATATTCCAATTGCATTTGGTTTATTTGCTCAAATGGAAAGAATTGAACAGGGATGGAATATTCCTTTAACCAATCCGATTGAGGTATCTTGTACCCGCTCAAAAGGAAATTTGTCAGGGTGCCGCCTTCTTCGTGGTGTTTTTCTTCTTCTGTTGTTTATTGGCGGTTGGCAAGCAGCTTTCGTGTGCATTAGCGCCATCTGTGGAACAGAATCTAAACCCTTCTATACGCCATTCACAAGTCCAGTTTTATTAAAAAAGAAAATATATATCTATATAAAACATGTCCTGAGTTTAATTATAAAATATTAGCAAGTTTGAATGTGATCTTTCCTGTTTAAATTGATCCCGGGTGCGTTCTTTCAGCGCATGCTCAGATATGACGTAACACGCAGATCCAGACGTTCTTCACTTTTAAAAATGGAGGCCAGCAATCGGCACTGGACTGCTGCGGAAAGTTTGTTTTTGATCCAAACTAAATTTCAAGACTGGACGAAGGAAAAACTGGCAATACGGAGTTATTCCGACAAGTGAAAGAAAAACGGTATCACGTGATGCTGATGTTTACGCTTTACTGCGCATGCCCTATTGACTATGTTTGATTATAGCGGCGCATGTAGACAAGAGATTGGAATATTCCTTTTCATGTATACCACTGTTTTCGGGAAGTCATTCGGAACCCTTCTATACGCCATTCACAAGTCCAGTTTTATTAAAAAAGAAAATACATATCTACGTATATAAAACATGTCTGGAGTTTAATTACAAAATATTAGCAAGTTTGAATGTGATCTTTTCCTGTTTAAATTGATCCCGGGTGCGTTCTTTCAGCGCATGCTCAGATATGACGTAACACGCAGATCCAGACGTTCTTCACTTTTAAAAATGGAGGCCAGCAATCGACACTGGACTAAGCAAAGTTTGTTTTTGATTCAAACTAAATTTCAAGACTGGACGGACAAAAAACTGTCAGTACGGAGTTATTCCAACAAGTGAAAGAATAACTCGGGGAAGCCGGTATCATGTGATGTTGATGTTTACGTTTTACTGGGCATGCCCTATTGACTATTCTGGTTGATTTTCACGGTGCATGTAGACAAGAGATTGGAATATTCCTTTCCATAGATACCATTGTTTCCCGAAAGGTCATTCGGAAAGAGAAAAAGTGGTGATGTAAAAACGTGGCTACTGTGGAGTGTCTGTGGTGTAAAGACTGGCAGAGCAATGTAATATTGGTCCGTGTGGCAACACCTACCTTGTTCCTCCCATAGACTTGATGCACGTGTGAGGTCGTGGTGACATTTTGTAACATTTTTGGTTAGTGGTGTGCCACAAAATTTTTCCAATGTAAAAAACGTGCCGTGGCTCTGAAAAGGTTGAAAAACACTAGTTTACAGGAAAGATACGCAACTCTGTGTGTGTGTGTGTGTTGTGGCTAATTATGCTATGTTTTCATTCTGGTCAGACTGGCAGGTGTTAATTAGCTGCTATGTTTACAGATGAAGTGTCCTGTTATGTATGTAGAAATTAGAATGAAAGGACCAAAGACCCAAAGCGGACCTGTGGGCAAGGAAGGGATGAACTAATTAAGAAACACACACCCTTATGTCAGGTAAACAACCATTTTGTACTTTCTTCTCTTTGCCTTCTTTATCTCTTATCCCCGTCCTGTGTTTGGTTTTTCCGTCATTGTTGTCGAGAGGCAGCAGGTGGTCCGAGAGAAACCGAATGCGAAGAATTAAAGCCTGAAGAAAAGCAAATGAGATGCATGTACTATATGTGATACATGCTTCCTGTTGACTTTGTGCCCTGGGTGCTCCATTCATTATGCATGCAGGGATTTCAGTTAGCTTAAATGGCAGGCCACAGTCAGATGCTCCTCTCTTGACAGACCTGTGTGTGTGTGTGTGTGTGTGTGTGTGTGTGTGTGTGTGTGTTGTGCTTTGCTAGTAGTGAACTCTGAGATGAATCTTAACGACCATCATTAACCCTATCAACTAGCCACACGTACACAAAGAGCTTGTTTGCTGGCCCCGACGAACGATGTGGCGAGTGGAATCGCTCTGAGGTGTGTCTGCATGTGCGTGTGATTCGTGTCTGTCGAGTGGGAGTTTGATGGACACGGATCGACACAATTGCCGTCGGAGTAGATTTTGGAGGATCCACTCAGAAGAAAAAGTGGATTTGTAGAAGAAGAAATGACATCTGATGCCCCATAGATCAACCATTTTGGTTGAGTTGAATAGTTTTTTCATTCATTTTCTACCGCTTTTTCCTCACGAGGGTCGCGGGGGGTGCTGGAGCCTATCCCAGCTGTCTTCGGGCGAGAGGCGGGGTACACCCTGGACTGGTCGGCAGCCATATAGACAAACAACCATTCACACTCACCTATGGACGTTTTTTTGGAATGTGGGAGGAAACCGGAGTACCCGGAGAAAACCCACGCATGCAAACTCCACACAGAGATGCCCAAATGTGGAATTGAACCCTGGTCTCCTAGCTGTGAGGTCTGCGCGCTAACCACTAGACCGCTGTGCCGCTGAATAGTTTTTTTATTATTTTTAATTTGTATACCATTAGATTGTTCTGTGACATTTGATTATTAATGTTTTTATATTAACACTGGAGTGAAAATATCTGAAAATTTTGGATAAAAAGACAAACTAACAAAAACTAAAATAACAAGTAAATTTCATGAAACCTTTATTAACTGTACAGACAGCTAAACTCGCTAAAGTGTTACAGCTAAAATAAAAATAAATAAAATTAAATAAATAAAAATGAAATTAAATTAAATTAATAAAATAAAGTAAAAAAAACCCATTGAGTTATATTTAGAAAGCAGGAAGTGAACAAATTTAATAGTTACTGATTGTAAAAGTACCAGAAGGAGGGGTAGGATTTAATAAGCTTTGCTTCTTCCTACTCTGGATAAAAAGACAAATATTTATAAATCTGCCAATGTAACTTTCATGAAACCTTTAACTGTACAGACAGCTAAACTCGCTAAAGTGTTAGAGCTAAAGACAGTGCTAAAGCTAAAGACAGCTAAACTTGCTAAAGTGTTACAGCTAAAAATAAATAAATAAATAAATAAAATTAAATAAACAAAAATGAAATTAATAAAATACAGTAAAAAAACCTCGAGTTATATTTAGAAAGCAGGAAGTGAACAAATTTAATAGTTACTGATTGTAAAAGTACCAGATGGAGGGGTAGGATTTAATAAGCTTTGCTTCTTCCTACTCTGGATAAAAAGACAAATATTTATAAATCTGCCAATGTAACTTTCATGAAACCTTTATTAACTGTACAGACAGCTAAACTCGCTAAAGTGTTAGAGCTAAAGACAGTGCTAAAGCTAAAGACAGCTAAAGTGTAAAAATGATAAACACTATGTTGAAATAAATAAATTACTTCATAAATCTGTAATGCAACCAGTCATCGTGCATCTTGTGTAATGTTCATCGGATTCTTCTTGTCACCGAAATTATTGGCCTCCACAGTGGTTCGCCTTATCCACTCCACTGTAGGATATTAATAGGAAATCTGGATTGTGTCTTCGTGCCATAAAGTGCCCTCTGCTCATATGTTGCAGCGTTAAGGTGGCAGAACTTGCGTGCAGAACTGCTGAATCGTAGTTCCATGCTGCCATTGGGTGGAATCTGCCATTTTCTGTTTGTGTGTGTGTGTGTGCGCCCCCATCTGTTACGACCCCCTGTTAAACTCCTGCAGCACTAGTATACATATGGAACACACACACACACACACTCATACACAGGTTACAGCTGGGAGAATCCCCTCACCACCACCCCCCCCCCCCCCACCCCCAAAGAGCCCCAGGACTGGTCCAGGTGTCCGTTCTTCTCCTCCCGCCGGCCCTCTTTGCTCTTTTTTTTTTTTTTCTTCCCACACTTGTCTGCTCCCTCGCCGTCAGACGTACCCGTGTTTGACAAGCTTTGGACCAGCGACAGATTCCTCACATGCGGTGTGATACTTTGTCAGCTCGGAGACGAGCGAGGCGCTGCGAAGAACGCACACGCAGACATCACGCGAGTGCGTGACATACTTGGACTAAGTAGTTTTTACTGCATGCCTTGTCGATGTCCTGAAAACTTGGGAAAGACGCGTTGAGATAAAATGTATCTGAACCAGAAAAATGGAGCTTACAAATGTCAATAGAGAAAAAGACGTGATGTGGTACAAAGTAAAAGAGAGCAGAAAAAAAGGGGGGGAATACATACAGAACCACCAAAGGAAAGAAAAGACTGTTTTTTGTGCCGTTTCAGCTTCTACGTATAAACCCAGGAGCTCTGAATACAGCTTATTAAGCAGAGACTGACTGTGTGTGTGTCAGGGTGATATATTGAAGCACACCTCAGTGGAAGTGTGCAATGATGAGGCAGAGGGTTGGGAGTAGGAGTCCCCCCCCCCTCCCCTCAAAGCAGAGCAAAACCGAGTTCTTTTATTGTATTACTGAGTCCAGCTCTACAGAGAGAGAGAGACACAGCAAGAATACAGAGAGCGAGAGATTAATTCATTGTGATTGCTCTGGTGGACTCCGTTTTCAAACACAGCACCAATTTCTTCTCACTCTGTGTTCTATTACCCCCCCCCCCCCCACACACACACACAACCCCCCTCCAGCATTTCTTGACTGTGTTCCTCCTCCTCCAGTGTCGTTCCTCCTCTTCATATATATGCTTACCAATTACATTCAACAGATGACACCGATAGCCGAAACGACACAAAAGGATAAGAGAAGTTTAAAAAAAAAAATGGGTGGGGGGTGGCGGTGCCGGAGCATCGAAACTGGGAAATGACACACATTGGCAAGAATAAAGGGAGAGAAATAGAATGTGACAGACAGATAGGAGGGAGCGATTGGATAGATAAATGAGATTTATCTATAATGGAATCAGCTTTAGTCTGCATGGAGGAATGTGCTCCATTCAGCCTTTCTGCTGTTATAGACAGATTTACCTTTTTAATATTCGAAAGATCGCTGCGCGTTAGATACATGGGGGGGTTCGCGTGGTACGGCGCTGCGGCTTACTGGCTTGCTCTACTCTAAATGCAAAGTTAACACTCCTTGATTCCGGCACAGCTTGCCCTGCTATAGGGCCTCAATACATCCGCCATATTTAGTCTCATGCCGAGTTACCCCCAATGCAGTTCTCAAACTTGGTGTATTATAACCGCTGTCTGATCCGGTTACATCACATACGTGTGTCGACTAGAAGAGACAATATTATAATTTTTTAAAATACAAATGTCTCAATATCATTTTAAAAGAACTTTGTGTCATGAAAGCAAGATGGCGGTATTCCCTCGTTCATTCATTCATTCATTTTCTGCCGCTTTTCCTCATGAGGGTCGCGGGGGATGCTGGAGCCTATCCCAGCTGTCTTCAGGCGAGAGGCGGGGTACACCCTGGACTGGTGTCCAGCCAATCACAGGGCACATATAGACAAACAACCATTCACACTCACATTCATACCTATGGAGTGAACAACCTATACCTATGGATCCATACAATTTGGAGTCTCCAATTAACCTAGCATGTTTTTGGAATGTGGGAGGAAACCGGAGTACCCGGAGAAAACCTGCAGAAGCATGCACGGGGAGAACATGCAAACTCCACACTGTGGAATTGAACCCTGGTCTCCTAGCTGTGAGGTCTGTGCGCTAACCACTCGCCCACCATGCCACCCTATTCCCTCATTTATTGCGGTTAATGGGTTCCAGACCCAGTCGTGATAAGTGAACTTCCGTGAAGCGAAGTAGGATTCCGTATTTATAACTGTAATATTTTCATAGTTGGAACATAGAAAATCTGTTATGACCTTCTACTAGTCGTGAAATAACACCCCCCCCCATAGTCACCTTTTCACTTGTGGTAGATGGAATCAGAGAAAATAAGCCATAAAGTGGCGAGGGACGACCACATATGGCTGTATGCTAAAAGTGGACATTTAAAAAAACGCTAAATTAGCGTGCTATACCGTTTATCAACTCCTATAAAGTTGGGTTCTGGAGGCTGGCCATGGGCGGAATAAATTAAAAGCACAAAATCCAAATAAATACAGCTAGAATAGGTGCAGATTCTGGAAGATCTAGAAAGCTTTCTGTGCTGGTTATTGTGTGCAGCTGCTCTATAGTAGTCCCCAATTCAATCCAAAGAGCCGAAAAAATAGCATGATGGGTCCCCTTTAATATAAGATGACCCCTCTTTTTTCAAGATCGTTTTTTGGAAGTATTTAATATTAAATTCAATACAAAATATAGATTTTTTTTTTTAGGTTATATTTTTATTACTAATCTTTGAAGACCCTGATTGCAGTACACCCGCCATTGTGAGTCGGAAAGCTGTATCACTGTTCCTCTCTTCCACAATGAATGTGGCGGAATCATGGAAACTGAATATTGGTCTATGTACAGTCCTCTAGACCCCGGCTGTAAGATGACCCGTCTTTTTCAGTCCGTTTCTGGTGGAATGGTAATGGTAATGGTTTAATTTCATTTGAACATGCATCACATTACAATTGAATGCATCCCATAATTAGTTCACAGTTCCACATGTCCAAAAGGAGTAGGAAGAAGCAAAGCTTATTAAATCCTACCCCTCCACCTGGTACTTTTACAATCAGTAACTATTAAATTTGTTCACTTCCTGCCTTCTAAATATAATTTAAGTTTTTTTTACTTTAAATTAACAAAATAATTTAATTTTATTTATTGTCACATATCGAAGTACGAGGTGATATGACCATCCAATGACATAATGGGTACCATAGTAAGTGTCAATATAGTGATATATATAGCACATTAAATCCTACCCCTCCATCTGGTACTTTTACAATCAGTAACTGTTTCATTTGTTCACTTCCTGCTTTCCATAATACAGTTTAAGTTTGTTTTTTTTTTTTTTTTAGTTATTATAGTTGATTTAAGGGTTTAGCACTGGTTAGCGAAGCCTACGTATATGCTGCTTAATAAGTAAGGTAAGAATCAGGGCAGTGTATTCTCACCAGAGTAGAAAAACAGGCATGTTTGTATTGGGCATTTACTCTCTTCGAGTCCACTCGGCGCACACAGTCACACCGCCTCAGGCCAACACTCACAGACATGCGCATACACATCCACACTCGCATTGCCCACGGCTACGTATTCAGTCCAAGGAAGCTGCTTTTTACTCTTCAACTTGTTTGTTTGAGTGGGTTTTTCCTTTCTCTCTCTCTCTCTATACGCCCTTGGCATACCATCACACACACGTACGCATGCATTCAGAGATATGTGTAGACGGACATGCACATCTCGGCCTGGCTCAGTCGGCTTTAAGTCTTGTGGGCATGGCACAACAACACACATGCACAAATACACATTATCTTGTTGCATCTTTTTTAACTGAATCTCCATGCCTCATTCCCTTATGGAAAGAAAAAATATTGCAGTATATTGGCAAATATAATGCTATGTATTAGGAAATATATTTCCATATACGGGATCTTGTTTATATTTTCCAATATATTGCAATATATGCATAGATCATATATGTGTATATATTGATACATATACAAAATATCTTGCGATCAAGACCAAAAAAGGACTATATTTTTACATATATAAAATTGCATATAATTTGGGATATATAAACTCATATATTATATATTTGGATTTAATATATTTCAATATATTGAAAGTGGCAATCATTTGTATATTCTGCAATATATTGCCATATATTACATGAATATATAATATATTGTATAATATATGTACAAAAATATGATTCCATGTATTTATAATATATAATGTATTGAAAATATAATGGAAAAAGAATATATTATAATATAGTGCAATATATTTAAAGTAATATATTGATAAATACATTTTCAATTTAACTTTAACGACCAGATTATCCTGTGAAATGTGGCTTTAAATATGTTGGAAAACTGCAGCCACATCATATTCCAATTTAAGGTTCCGGGACTTGGGTAAATTAGTAGCAAACTATCAGTGTTTCTTTGTATCATTGTTCCCCAGTCGGAATAACGGAGTGGACATTTAAAGCAGGTGATCCCTCGCCTCCTGTCTTCCTGTCTCTTGTCTCTACGCCGCTCCGACTCGCTCTCTCTGTGTCCAACAAAGCATCCTGTCCACTTGGATTACTTACATTAACATGAGCAAGAAAAAGGCCGGCCTCTCCATTTGCACTGAGTGTGCACTTCAGTGAAAGAGATGGACCTTTTTTTTTTATATCTCCTGTATTCCGCCCTGGCACACGTCAACAACCTAACAGAGCAGTGATTGTCGGGCTTTTCTTGTGTAATTTGTGCTGCAGTTAAGAGTTAAAACGGTGCCTATCCCGCGAATCGATGAATGTGATTGGAAAGAAGGCCGAAGTCGGTTCTGATGATCAGGAGGTTTTTCGCCAATGGAAGTAATCATGGATGTATATTAATAGATCGGGCTATGCCAAAGCAGCCGGTCTGTACTTGCTTTCCATTATCAAGTTCCCCAACAGTTCGCAGAACAAACACAAACAGCGGTAATTACTTGGCACCTAATTCGGTTCGGACGTGTACCCCAATGGGGCCGAGGGCTCGTGAATGTATCTGGTATGTCTAGAGAACAATACGATGGTCGGCGTGTATGTGTGTCAGAGACAATGACAAAGACCGACAGTGCCGTGGGAAAGTTTGAAAGCCCGAACCGGGAACAAGGGCCGTTTTCTGTGGTTCCTGTTTAGCATTTTGTTATAAGTTATGCAATTTTTTCCCTATTGAAAAGACGGCTAAGGGTGTCATTTCACCTGATCTTATTAATGATTTATTGATTATGGTCCAGGTGGCACGGCGGTCAAGTGGTTAGCGCGCAGACCTCACAGCTAGGAGACCAGGGTTCAATCCCACCCTCTGCCATCTCTGTGTGGAGTTTGCATGTTCTCCCCGTGCATGCATGGGTTTTCTCCGGGTACTCCGGTTTCCTCCCACATTCCAAAAACATGCTAGGTTAATTAGCGACTCCAAATTGTCCATAGGTATGAATGTGAGTGTGAATGGTTGTTTGTCTATATGTGCCCTGTGATTGGCTGGCCACCAGTCCAGGGTGTACCCCGCCTCTCGCCCGAAGACAGCTGGGATAGGCCCCAGCATCCCCGCGACCCTCGTGAGGAAAAGCGGTAGAAAATGAATGAATGAATGATTATGGTCCAATTTAGGAGGCTACCCAATGGTCAGTCGTGACACAGCTGTCATTTCTGATAGCAGTTTCTAATTCATAACTAATGATTCCCATGATTTTTTTTTTTTGGTACATGATACAAAATGGAACGGAACCTCAGGGAACCGCTTGCGTGTAGCCACTTTGGTGTAGCATGTTCAGTGTCTGTGTCAAGGACTTAAGTAGCGGGAATGGGTGTGTACATGCTCCAGTGATGCCCGCCTCTACTTGCCCTTCCAATAATGTAAAAAGAGCTCCTGGCAGACTCTGTTTGTGAAGGAATCGGGACACGGGGTCTGATGTCCTGGGGCAGTAGGCCACCAAATCACTGCTTGCACTCCCCATGAAATGGACACATCAGGATCATGGCTGATGCCCCTACATGGAATAGTTGGTCTTTGGTTAGTTTTTATTGGTAATGGTAATGGTTTTATTTCATTTGAACATGCATCAGATTACAATTGAATGCATCCCATAATCAGTTCACAGTTCCACATGTCCAAAAGGAGTAGGAAGAAGCACAGCTTATTAAATCCTACCCCTCCATCTGGTACTTTTACAATCAGTAACTGTTATATTTGTTCACTTCCTGCTTTCCATAATACAGTTTACTTTTATAATCAGTAACTGTTTCATTTGTTCACTTCCTGCTTTATAAATATAATTTAAGTTTTTTTTACTTTATTTGATTAATTTTTATGTAATTAAATTTTTATTTAATTACATTTTATTAAATTTTATTTATTTAATTTAATTTTATTTATTTAATTTTATTTATTTAATTATTTATTGTCACGTATCAAAGTACAAGGTGATATGACCATCCAATGACATAATGGGTACCATAGTTACATTTGTTCACTTCCTGCTTTCCATAATACAGTTTAAGGTTTTTTGTGTTTTTTTTTAAATAATGCACCTCGTACCGAAGCCAGTTTTAAAGCCAGTACACAGTACATTACACCTCTTTTGTGAACGCTAAACAGAATGAAAGTTTTTCAAGGCCTGGTCAGAGTCATTGAATGACAAAAGTTCTCTTTTTCAAGTGATCCTGTACTTTTTGACACTTCACTGCACCGTTTTTATAAAAGCCGCCATGGAGCCGTTTGCGCATTGCCGTCCTCAAATCAATGGTGTGGCTTCTCCTGTCAAGGTCGGGAAACATTTTCTGCTTGCAGGAGATGATGTTGGGCTGTCAGCTGAGGTACGAGTGATGGCCATATCTGTTCAGCACTGGCAAGATATAAACACGCGTGCTTAACCCAGGGACCGGCATCATTGTTTACAGCAAGGACACTACACAGAGAATCACAGCATTTTCTCACTTGGTTTCCATGGAGCTTTTCTCTTTGCAACGCTTGTACGTGGAACAACGTTACAACACCCTCATTAGAAAAGGCTCATAACAATAAAAGAATCCAGAGTGTTAATCTCATTTAGAAAAGCTACACTAACATCACAATGAATAACCGTATTGCAAATAAAAGTGCTGCGGTTTAATTAGCAAAGTTGAAATGCTTATTCTTCTCACGGCTAATGGAATTTGGAAGCCATTATTTTGTGGAACAACATTCATTTACTTTTATTTAACTGAAGAATTATTCCAAACAGGAGAAGCATGTTGATTTTACACAGCACCTTATTTATTCACACGGGGTGTGGTTTTTACTCAACTACAGAAGGTACCAGGTGTTTAGTTAGAGGACGCCACTATCTGATGCTAAACATACTGTAAGTTTAAGGCTTACTTTACTTTTACTTTAGTTTACTTTAAGGCAGGGGTCTCAAACTCAATTTACCTGGGGGCCACTGGAGCTAGGGTCTGGGCAAGGCTGGGCCGCATCAGGTTTTCCAAAAAAAACAAAAACACATTTATTAAAAACAGAAAAATATACAAACTTTTTCAGTGCTTTGGTTCCGATTTTCGACAATAAAAGCTCTGATAAAACATTCCACTGTTCTCAAATATCTTAATTTTTATTTTTCTGTACAAAATAAGATGAAAAATAAATAAACAAATCAAGAATAAAGAAAATCAATCAATCAGTCATAAATAAATAAATATAATAATAACAATAAAACGGCAAATAATAAAAACTTAAGAAACCACATATCGTTGGTGGGTAGACAAATTATTTTTTTCAGATTAAAATGAACAAAGCATTATTAGAGTCCTGTAGACATGACAAAATACGACTATAGTCACATTTATACTATTTTATTTACAACTTATTGCGCAACTGCAGGGTCTTGAGACACATGCTAACTCGCAAACTAGAGAGCTAGCGACCTAAACGGTAGCCTTCAAGTTATTTCCTTTAAACTTAAATAGCCAAAAACTTACCACTTCCGCACGTATAGGGAGGATAACTATTAACAGTTATTTAACCTTTAACATAGACATTAATGAAACGTAATAATTTTTTCTGGGTACATGATACCATACAGCATCCATATCAAACTTGCGCGCGCCGCACTAACATTAAACTTTCATATCAAGGCGGGGGCCTCAAACTAGTGTTTGGGCCGCATGTTTGAGACCCTTGCTTTAAGGCAAACAAGAGACTCAACAAGAGACAGGGCTAACATTTTCTGACTACAAAATTATGTTGCTCGGTGGGGCAAGGCAGAAAATAATTGGGGGGCACTGTTTTAGGGGCATACATTGATTACAAAAATTTCAACTAGCCACTACCAACACATTCGTGTGACAATTGATACCTATTAGCTTCAATAATGGCAGCCCTAGACAAAGAAACAGAACGGACACAATGTTAACAATGATGTCTGGTGTGTGTCTGTGCCTTAGGCAATGCTGTGTAACCTGAATTTGAGTTGGAAACCGGTTCAACTCATTCAAAGAGCCTTTGGATTTCCCAATGAACACACACACACACAAAGCCACTCCCCCCCTCTGTAGCTAACACACCCTCACCTGACTCACCGCTCTGCAAGTCGTGCGTTCATATGCTGACAACGTAATTCCATCAAGGTGAATTCATGTGATTCGCCAAGACTGATTCGCTCCTGAATGACTCATTTACGTCATATATGTAGGTACACACTCTAGGGCAGGGGTCTCAAACATGTGGCCCGCTGGACACTAGTTTGAGGGCCCCCGACTTGATATGAAAGTTTCATGTTAGTGCGGCAAGTTTGATATGGATGCTGTATGGTATCATGTACCCAGAAAAAAATATTACGTTTGATTAATGTTCATGTTAAAGGTTAAATAACTGTTAATAGTTATCCTCCCTATCCGTGTGGAAGTGGTAAGTTTTTGGCTATTTAAGTTTAAAGGAAATAACTTGAAGGCTACCGTTTAGGTCGCTAGCTCTCTAGTTTGCGAGTTAGCATGTGTCTCAAGACCCTGCAGTTGCGCAATATGTTGTAAATAAAAAGAGTATAAATGTGACTATAGTCGTGTTTTGTCATGTCTACAGGGCTCTAATAATGCTTTGTTCATTTTAATCTGAAAAAAAATAATTTGTCTACCCACCAACTATATGTGGTTTCTTAAGTTTGTATTATTTGCCGTTTTATTATTATTATTATTATATTTAGTTATTTATTACTGATTGATTGATTTTCTTTATTCTTGATTTGTTTATTTATTTTTCATCTTATTTTGTGAAGAAAAATAAAAAGTAAGATATTTGAGAACAGTGGAATGTTTTATCAGAGCTTTTCTTGTAGAAAATTGGAACCAAAGCAAAGTTTTTAAAATTTTTTTGTTTTTAATTAATGCGTTTTTTTTTTTTTTTTTTTGGAAAACCTGATGCAGCCCAGTCTCACCCAGACCCGAGCTCCAGTGGCCCCCAAGTAAATTGAGTTTGAGACCCCTGCTCTAGGGTCTCTGTACTGAATCTTTCATTTCACCCTTTTTCCAGATTCTTTCAGTCGCTGTCTCTCCTGTTTCCATATTTCTCCGTTGTAGCCTCTGTTAGCCTGCATGTCCTGGTTAGTGTACAATATGATGCAGGTCTTTTTTTGTGTGTGAATCCGACTGGGTTTTTATCGCAAACCGTCCCTGTTAAGAAGCAGTAATTTTTATTTTTTTTTTTTTTTCAAGTGGGTATGTTTTGATGTTGTTGTGTACCGTTTTTAGAAGCAGGGTTGCCACACTCGGGGAAATCCAATTGGATTTTTTATTTGTCTGCACTTTTTTAACCCCCCGTCAGGCCATCTATCTGAGAGCCTGACAGAAATGGTCGTTATTATGTGTTTAGCTCAGAAAACCCTGGTGAGATGCTTCATGTCTGGACGGCTTGAATCTTTGTTATTCCCTCTTGTATTTGTTTTCTTTGTTTGAGTGTCTGAGGTTTCCGTCACTTGTGTTTGCTGGTCTTTTTTTCTTGGGATCTGAGCGAGAAGCACATTTCCACCAGGATTGTAAATGCTAGCTGTGTTAGCGATCGTTTGTTGTACGACAGAACTGTGTCACTAAAACGGATAAAAGCACTCACCTACCAGTATAGCTTTCATGTTTGGGATATATATTATTTCATTTTTATCGGTCTCAGATGTCCAAAGAACATTTTCCTAATTATTTTTGAGTTGGATGTTATGATTTTATGTTGACCGTTTTTTGCTGCTTTTGCGACCGTGAGTGTTAGTGCTGTTTCAGGTTGTTCTTTGTATGTCCGTGCAGAGAACTGCTTTAGACTGGACAGGCGGAACAACAGAAATGCTTCTGCTGCACAACCACAGGATAGACTAAATCCCAGTCGGTAAATCAGTCAGCTTTTGAACCGCCTTGTCGGTCAATCGGAGAGGTCAGCTCGCCAAATTCAGCGTGTCACCGGTCGCCACAACCTGCTAAGGTAGCTGCTTCAGACGGAACCGTCTGAAAGCTACCAGTGATTTTTCCCCATGATAAGATTCTACCTTCTAAATTCTACCTAATTTTCTCCTTTCTGCTATCATTTATCCCGACTTACATTATATTTCACTTTCAGTGTGTTTCTGTCTGTGGGGGGTTGGTGTTTAATGTGTGTTTATTTTTGCTCTTATCTCATCCACACCAGACCTGCTTCTCAGTCCAAAAACCTCAGCTCTAGCCCAATTGGCTTAGAGACCAACTGCATCCTGTTTGCTCAGTGATTGGCCTATTCGGATGTTCTCCAATGTATGAGGCATTATTTCATCATGATGGTGAGCCATTAGGGAGTTTGTTGTTCCAGGTTTGGGAAGCTGGATGCTTCCTCAGGTAAATGTACAGGAGACGGCAATCGACCACAAGCTGATGTTGAGGTTTGACAATTTGAACGGTACACGTTGGGTTAACACTTTCACGGTCCTCAATCTCTGTGACTAATCACAAGGATAATTTAGCTATGAATTTTAGTCACTATTACAGATGCACGTCAAAGTGATTAGTCAGGATAAATGATGGCTTCCTGATTTTTTTTTTCTCAGTATGACTTTCTTTCATTCATTCATTTTCTACCGCTTTTTCCTCACGAGGGTCGCGGGGGGTGCTGGAGCCTATCCCAGCCGAGAGGTGGGGTAACCCTGGACTGGTGGCCAGCCAATCACAGGGCACATATAGACAAACAACCATTCACACTCACATTCATACCTATGGACAATTTGGAGTCGCTAATTAACCGAGCATGTTTTTGGAATGTGGGAGGAAACCAGAGTACTCCGAGAAAACCTATAGTAATATATACTGTAATATAATAGTACATAGCGTATTTTCCGGACTATAAGTCACACTTTTTTTTCAAAGGTTGGCTGTTCCTTTTTATGTGTGTTATTTCAGTCATAGTTGCAAGTGATGATTAATCATGATTAATTAGATTAAAAATGTTCCTAATTTGCCAGCCCTATAAATAGTATATAGATGGTATATAGTATATAATAATATATAGTAATATATTCATTCATTCATTCATTTTCTACCGCTTATCCTCACAAGCGTCGCGAGAGGGTGCTGGAGCCTATCCCAGCTGTTTTCAGGCGAGAGGTGGGGTACACCCTGGACTGGTGGCCAGCCAATCACAGGGCACATATAGACAAACAACCATTCACACTCACATTCATACCTATGGACAATTTGGAGTGGCTAATTAACCTAGCATGTTTTTGGAATGTGGGAGGAAACCGGAGTACCCGGAGAAAACCCACGCATGCACTGGGAGAACATGCAAACTCCACACAGAGATGGCCCAGTGTGGAATTGAACCCTGGTCTCCTAACTGTGAGGTCTGCGCGCTAGCCACTAGCGTGCCACCCTTCAGTATGACTTGAACCAGTAAAAGCTGACACGGGCCCAGAGTCAATACTGCATCAAGGATCCACATTTTGAGGTCAAGGGTGCGGTAAAGTAGCCAGTTCAGACTTGTCGTTTAGGGATTTAGCTACTAAATTACCAGCTGTGCTCGTCTCAGGTCTGAGACGAGTGAGAGAGTGCCACCAAAGGGCTTAAACATGACTCCCCCGACTTGTTTTGAATCACACACGTTGATATAGCCTCTGATCCCGGAGAGAAGGTTTATGGGCTCGCCTCTGAGTGATGTCATCCGCTGTCTCTTGCAGTTTCAGCTCTTTTTTTGGCACAGTGGCGAATGCTTGCCAAAAAACACTCCGATTTCACAATGCCCTCCTGAATTTTACAGCGAGATGTTGAAGCAGCAATTCTAGTTCCAACATGTATGCCGCACCGATTAAGATGGATCAACTTTCCCGAGAATGGGTGAAATCTGACTCCCTTTGGACTTTTGGGTGATAACGATTAGACAAGGAGTTTTTTTATTTACCCCTTCCAATCCTCTTTTGTTCATTACAGAGGCGTAACATTTTCCCATTGAAACGGCCAAGGAACAAAGGCTTATGTCAATGGCGAGCGCGGTCTCACACCCTCCACCTTGTGACTCGAGTCCCCTGCCTTATCTGTCTGCTAGTCGGTCAAACAGCCGGCATTTGAAGTGGCTTAAATGTCACCATGAAAAGGAAAGGGAAGTACCATCGAGAGGTGGCTCGAAGCTGATGTCACGAGAAATCGTCCACCCCTGCTAGCTGTGTTTTGAACATATACAGTATAAGGACACGATTCGTACTATTGGAAATGTTTGGAAATGGCAACAAATCCAGCAAAATCCAATCCAACCAAACCAGCCTATGTACTACTGACGTTTTACAAAGACCCAAATGGCTAGAAAAAAACTCTTTTTTTCCCGATGAAAGAAGCTGGTGTAAAGTTTCTTTACATCAGGGGTCTCAAACACGCGGCCCAAATGTGGCTCGCAGGACACTAGTTTGAGGCCCCTGCCTTGATATGAAAGTTTAATGTTAAGTTTGATATGGATGCTGTATGGTATCATGTACCCAGAAAAAATTATTAAGTTTGATTTATGTTCATGTTAAAGGTTAAATAACTGTTAATAGTTATCCTCGCTATCCGTGTGGAAGTGGTAAGTTTTTGGCTAAAACTTAATGTGGTTTCTTAAGTTTGGTTGTCCCCCATAAAACCTTAAGGTGGCGGTTCGTTGTATGGCTACTATCTGAGTGAAACATAGGGGTTGTTTATGATTGAAAACAAAAATCGCTGTCCTTGTTTGTTTCAACACGGAACATCAATTTGCTTTTTGAATTGTGTAGCTTGAGTCACAAGTCAGACAAAAGCATCTGGCGTAGTCACATCAAACACAAAATCAATTATTGATACATTGTTTTCATTTATAAAAACGCACCGAGTTCCCGTAATTTGAAGTCACATCCTGATAAAAGCCTGAAAACGATTATGTCGGAGTGGCCATCATAGCGCAATCTTCAGATGTTTTTTCAGCTGTTTTTCCAATAAGGGGTTTAAATCCTTTGAACTCCATATGGAACCAAACATTTTCCTCAATGAGGCCCATTGTGCTGCATTGTGATGACTCCGCTTTGCTCTGTTGTAATTATTGTGATGATGGGTCATTTAGTAACTCGTATTTGGTACACGTCCTACATTCACATCCATCCTTCGCCTCGTAGACATTTCCATACAATTTGTCTGATAATTTAAACCCTCAAAATGCTGACTATTTTTCTTACAAAAGGATGCCAACTCAGAATATATTGTTGAATATTTTGTTGTGAATAAAACGCGGCGAAGGAGGTCATGGCTACTATGAATAGAGCACCAGTCACCTATTCATCCGTTTTATGGCAAATGATGGAGAGCTTGCAAATTGCCAGGTTTTGAATTGGCATTGAAGAATGGTATTAACCCTAAGAGAGGATCGGGGTTGGGGGTGGGGGGTGTTGGCAGGGATGGAAGGACGGGGCTTGGCACTTAAGGAAAAACACACGTTGATCTTTACCGTTCAATGCTCCTGAATCAGCGAAAAATACACACTGGTACACTTGTGCACACACACACACACACACACACCTCAGATTCAATTACAGTATTGTGAGATGAAGGAGAAATTCTTCAGCCTTCAGCACTTCCAATTAAACTCCAACTCCGAGTGTGTTCATGTGTCTGCGTCTTTCAGTGCAAAGTCGTGTGCATTTGTGTGTGTGATTGCTCGTGTATATGGCAACCAGGAGAGGTGAATGTGCGTGTGTGTGTGTGTGCGACTGTGTGTGTGTGTGTGTATAAGGGGTCCGGGCTTTGATGGCATTGTGCTGCAAGGACCACCGAAGCGTGACAGAAAAGAGAGAGAGTTTTTTCTGTGAGTGGGAGTGGGAGTGTGTCAGCCTCGCTGATGTCACCTTGTATCATTTCAGGTTAATTTCACCTATTCTCCGACAAGGGGAGACAACAAAAAAAAGTAAAGATGACAAGGAGTAAATAAGGCAACTTTATTAGTGTCCTTGGCAGTCGGCATAGATTGCAAAACAAAGACGCACACAAGTGGAAATTCACATCAGGGATGCATTTGACTTCAGGGACGTGGATCATGCATCACCACTTAGGGATGTTGACTGATTTGAAATATTAGAGAAACTGATAATATTTCTTCATTTATTGTATTGTACAGACTGAACTTAAACATGCAACACAATGGAGAGAATAAAAGCATATTCAACAGTCAAATTGCATATTCATTCATTCATTCATTTTCTACCGCTTATCCTCACGAGGGTCACGAGGGGTGCTGGAGCCTATCCCAGCTGTCTTCGGGCGAGAAACGGATACACCCTGGACTGGTGGCCAGCCAATCACAGGGCACATATAGACAAACAACCATTCACACTCACATTCATACCTATGGACAATTTCATTCATTCATTCATTTTGTACCGCTTTTCCTCACGAGGGTTGCGAGGGGTGCTGGAGCCTATCCCAGCTGTCTTCGGGCGTGAGGCGGGGTACACCCTGGATTGGTCGCCAGCCAATCACAGGGCACATATAGACAAACAACCATTCAAATCCTACCCCTCCATCTGGTACTTTTACAATCAGTAACTATTAAATTTGTTCACTTCCTGCTTTCTAAATATAATTTAAGTTTTTTTTTTACTTTATTTTATTATTTAATTTAATTCATTCATTCATTTTCTACTGCTTTTTCCTCACGAAGGTCGTGGGGGTGCTGGAGCCTATCCCAGCCGTCTTCGGGCGAGAAACGGGGTACACCCTGGACTGGTGGCCAGCCAATCACAGGGCACATATAGACAAACAACCATATAGACAAACAACCATTCACACTCACATTCATACCTATGGACAATTTGGAGTCGCTAATTAACCTAGCATGGTTCTGGAATGTGGGAGGAAACCGGAGTACATGGAGAAAACCCACAAGGGTGGGATTGAACTCTGGTCTACTAGCTGTGAGGTCTGCGCGCTATTTCATGTCTACGGGGCTCTAATAAATTGCAGCCAAATTGCATGTTGAGTACTATAAATGCAAACTCCACACAGAGATGGCTGAGGGTGGAATTGAACTCAAGTGTCCTAGCTGTGAGGTCTGCGCGCTAACCACTCGACCGCCGTGCAGCCCTGTCTCAAGTTTAGTAAAGTAAATAGTTAGCTCTGGAGCTTGCTATATGCTAGGAGTGGTGGCTATGACTTACGTCCCTGCAGTGATTTTCTAGCTAGCACATTATTGTTGCGCTATGGGATGTTAACAAAGAATGATAGGAATTTAAAGGTGACTATAGGGGTGTTATTTCATGTCTACGGGGCTCTAATAAATTGCATCCAAATTGCATGTTGAGTACTATAAATTTGTACATGTTGGTAGGTCTGCATTGCATTGAAAGCCTCTCGTGGCCCCCTTGACGGTTCCCCGGTAGGGCCCCGCCCCACCATTTAAGAAGCACTGTGATATTTGCATAAAAATCAGTATATAGGTAAGCCGATATAATCTGATACTTTTTTCGGGGGTGATATTGGGTCGCCATTCGGTCTTAATCGGGACACCCCTAATTTTTGTTAATGTGACCCAGAGGCTAATTAGAACACCCATCTTGCACATCTTCCCATGTAGTCATTGAACGCACCTACTAATATATAAATCTGAACAGTCAGGCATTTATGTTTGACTGTTTGACCTTTCCGGACAGGGGGGCGGAGGTAGGGGGGGTCATTGCAAATAACTGCAAAATTTGGAGTGACGGGGACAAATGTGTCTGATGCCTTTCAACCGGGTTTATGCCAACGCTACATTCCATCCTTTGTCACTCTCGAGTGCAATTATGTGTGTTGCCCCCTCTGCCCTTGAGCCTTTATCAAATTCCTCTAATTATTTTATTATGCAAATGAGTCACCATTATTCCATTAGCAAGGCAGCCAATCACAGAAGCTGATTAGAAAGTGATTAGCATGCAGTCATGTTTCTCACTCTGTGTCCTTGTGACTGGAGTAAAAGGGGGGGGGGCATAATGACCCATCTGGACATGAGCGTATGCGTATACTGCATATATTTTCAAATATTTTTAAATACTCTGTAAATGCTGCAGTGCGCCTTTTATTAAAGTACCCAATCTTTACATTTCAGTGTTTAGTTTCACTCTTTCTGTCTACAGCTGTTGTCAGTCAATTTGTGGGATAATTGTCCATAACCGGCATCAGCTGGCCGGCAGACAAGGTTAACGTCTACATGGCGACTATAATGGACTTATAAGCCCTTGTAAAGTTTAAGTTGGTCCTGTTCCTCAAACATCTGTTACTTCACTTTGCCTTCCTGCGTAACAATTTGAAACGCTAGATCCTCTTGTAGCATGATACAGGAGGTAGAACCTCACCTGTCATCATGGGGAGAAAAAAAAAGATTCATATGATTCAAATAGTTAAAATCTCTGAATTTGCATATTTATTATTACATATCATTACGACACGTCTGTGTGATGCCTTTAATGTAAATGTGACATAATGTTTCTTGCCATTTACACAATAAAATACATGGAAATGTCATTTGGAGGCGCGACAGTACTCCACCTCACTGTAAAAGGAAGACGGAAGAATAAGGTGCTTGTCGCTGCCTTCCTTCCATTGACAAGGCCTTTAAAAATACAAAGCTGACTGTATTTTTCGAAATAGTGGACCTAACTGGAGTACACTGCTTCTCAAATTGGGGTCACAGTGATGTCAGGGAGTACTTTCCATGTTAGTGCAGACATGCCAACATGTACTCAACAAACATGCAGTTTGGCTTTTAAACACTTGTATGTTCTCCATTTTGTTGCATTTTCTGCTTTCAGTTTCAAGTTCAGTCTGTCCAGTCCAGTTAAATATACACTGTATAGCAGGGGTGGCCAAATGTGGCCCGCAGGACACTAGTTTAGGCCCCCGCCTTGATATGAAAGTTTAATGTTAGTGCGTTAGTGTTAGTGATATGGATGCTGTATGGTATCATGTACCCAGAAAAAATTATTACGTTTGATTAATGTTCATGTTAAAGGTTAAATAACTGTTAATAGTTATCCTCCCTATCCGTGTGGAAGTGGTAAGTTTTTGGCTATTTAAGTTTAAAGGAAATAACTTGAAGGCTACCGTTTAGGTCGCTAGCTCTCTAGTTTGCGAGTTAGCATGTGTCTCAAGACCCTGCAGTTGCGCAATATGTTGTAAATAAAGAGTATAAATGTGACTATAGTCGTGTTTTGTCATGTCTACAGGGCTCTAATAATTCTTTGTTCATTTTAATCTGAAAATAATAATTTGTCTACCCAGCAACTATATGTGGTTTCTTAAGTTTTTATTATTTGCCGTTTTATTATTATTATTATATTTTTTATTACTGATTGATTGATATTCTTTATTCTTGATTTGTTGATTTTTTTCATCTTATTTTGTGTAGAAAAAAAAAAATTAAAATATTTGAGGACAGTGGAATGTTTTATCAGAGCTTTTATTGTAGAACATCGAAACCAAAGCAAAGTTTATTCATTTTTCTGTTTTTAATAATAATAATATTTTTTTTTTTGGAAAACCTGATGCGGCCCAGTCTCACCTAGACCTTAGCTCCAGTGGCCCCCAGGTAAATTGAGTTTGAGACCCCTGCTGTATAGAGTACGAGGTGTGTAATACCCACAGACACTCGATGTAGCTCCGGACTCCTCATAACACGAAGCTAGGTGTGCACACTGTTTTCCACTCATGCAGAGGACTACCAGACACTAAAATGTAAACTGACACACACACTGTGGGGGGACAAAGTCCTTTCCACACACACATCAGCAGAATTAACTTCCACGTTCAAATTCTTAAAATGTGCGTTGTCAGAGCTGCACTGCAAGCCCTCCGCCCGTCACGTACGGAGGTAACCCGCTGTGACAAAGACTTAAAAGAATTGAATGGACCTGAACGGAATTGCACGGAGAGGCTGGTTTTAAGAAGAACGCCAACAGGAATGTGATCCGATGCATCTCCGAGGCTGTGAGTCACAGCCAGCCCGTACAGCCAGCAGCCGAAATCAGTCACTTGGTTTGACGTTAACTTGCTTCTCCTGCGGCAGCGGCTGTCTCCTCCTGGTATCCCACTGTAGCTCCGGCTCAGATCAGTGGGGGATCTCAAGGCCTGTCGTTTTGCTCTCCATCACCACCGCTGCCAATTGCTCCAGGACACAGGTAGCTGGAGCACTAACTGAATACTTAGGAGATTTATGGTGCTGGAAGTGCTTCGCCGCGGCTTCCTTTAAGGTGCTTAGATCATATTTTGCTTGTGGTTTGTGGTATTGGAAGAACACCGTTGTAGGTTGGAGTACTACAGTAGTATTTCGATTGCGAATAAGACAAATAATTATCCATAAACCACATTTCCACAGTATGGTTTGGATCATCCATCGGTTTTCTTTACCACTTGTTGTTGGAATAAAATGTAGATAGAATGAATATATAGCGTTAGTTATCAACCTTATATCAATTTGCTTAGTGTTTGAATGTGCTGAAGAAGAAATGTTCCCGTGACCCTCATCAGAGACCCCCAGGTCCTGGAGGTGCCTGGATGCGCCAACAGCAACCCTGCAGATGTTCATGTTAATCCTGCAAGAATGTGTCAAGATAAGAACTCATAAAATAATAAAAGTAATTACTCTCACATATACACACACACACACATAGACAAACAAATACAGCTCGTGCAACTGCAAATGTTCCTTTGACCCTGATCAGAGACCCCCAGTGACCCCCGGGTCCTGGAGGTGCCTGGATGCGCTAACAGCAACCCAGTAAATGTTCATGTTAATCCTGCAAGAATGTGTCAAGATAAGAACTCGTAAAATAATAAAAGTAATCACTCTCACATACACACACATAGACAAACAAATACAGCTCGTGCAACTGCCCCCCCTCCCTCTTCATGTAGTAGGGACCCCCGAAAAGAGAATAAATGTTGGGTATGTTGTTTCCCTCTCCTCTCTGCGAGTAACTTTGAATATTGTTTGTCTCTTCTGTATTTCTGTATTGAAGTGTTTTTAAAAGTGTCACAGGAGTTTGAACCTGGCACTTGTCCTCACTAGGCTTGGGGTGTATGTTAACCAGTAGGCCGCCATTATTCCGCCTGGTTTTTAGATCGTAATCTCGCGAGTTCTTGCAACGCTCCGAATATTTCCCATGTGGTACCCAGCTGAAAGCAAAGTGCATTCCGGACTTTTTAAGTGTGCCTCAGCGTTCACATGAAACGGCGCCAACATAATCAGATCATTTGCATGATTATTTTTTTTTTCGAGCGCTTTTTAATCTTGTGGAGAACAATGGATCATTATCATCTGCAGAGCTAAAGTTATTACTCATTTAATCAATCATCAGCTGTCATGGTCGCTCGGTTGGTTTGATGAAAGCAGCTTTTGGATGACAAAATTTTTGGGGGGTGATTCTTTATATCGATATCGGGATGGTAGAGCCCGACTGTCTTTCATGTTATTTATAGACGGCTAAATAGATTTGTTCATATTGCCTTTGCTTTGCCAAGACAAGCCTCGTCTCATCCCAGCTGACAATTAGAGACTTGCATCAGATGGTCCTCGGCACAAACCGTGCCTCGCTGCGAGGTCAATGAATCAGATAGCTAGCAGTAATCACCATGCTATTCCTAACGGCAACATTGCCGGTACAAGCCGTGTATCATCGCGACTTGATTGCTTCCGCTGGCCACCAGGGACAGGCGGCGTCTCTCTGTATTAGCGCGACTTCCTGTTAGGGGTGGAGCCAGCGGCGGCCAGCTCACACGCGCGTGCCCGGAGGTGGCGGTGACACTGGCTCAGATGATCAGCTGAAGGCTGCTGACGGTTGAGTCAGGGGTGATTGTGTCTAACCTTGACGGATGACTGGCGGAACTTGGATTCCTGTCGCTTTATTCGTTGGTTCCAACACACGCACAAAGAACAACATATGGGGATGTACTGAAAGTTTAGCTAATATCATCATAACCCGCATCACGCTATCATTTTGGCATTATGTAAATCGATTTTAAGATTCTCTTACATGTCTTCCTACTGCAGGCGTCTCAAACTCAATTTACTTGGGGCCACTGGAGCTCGGGTCTGGGTGAGACTGGGCCATATCAGGTTTTCCCCAAAAAAACGCATTTATTAAAAAAAATTAAAAAACTTTGCTTTGGTTCCAATTTTCTACAATAAAAGCTCTGATAAAACATTCCACTGTTCTCAAATATCTTACTTTTTATTTTTCTACACAAAATAAAATGAAAAATAAATAAACAAATCAAGAATAAAGAAAATCAATCAGTAATATATAAATATAATAATAATAATAAAACTGCAAATAATAAAAACTTAAGAAACCACATATAGTTGGTGGGTAGACAAATTATTTTTTTCAGATTAAAATGAACAAAGCATTATTAGAGCCCTGTAGACATGACAAAACACGACTATAGTCACATTTATACTCTTTTTATTTACAACATATTGCCCAACTGCGGGGTCTTGAGACACATGCTAACTCGCAAACTAGAGAGCTAGCGACCTAAACGGTAGCCTTCAAGTTATTTCCTTTAAACTTAAATAGCCAAAAACTTACCACTTCCACACGGATAGGGAGGATAACTATTAACAGTTATTTAACCTTTAACATGAACATTAATCAAACGTAATAATTTTTTCTGGGTACATGATACCATACAGCATCCATATCAAACTTGCGCAGGCCGCACTAACATTAAACTTTCATATCAAGGCGGGGGCCTCAAACTAGTGTCCTGCGGGCCACAATTGTGTTGCATGTTGCATGTCTTTCCAGGAAAAGTGCTATACAAATAAAGTTGACTAAGCTTGCTTCTATTCCTTGTTACAGGAAGCTGTATGTTCGATGAAGGCTTCTCTCAGTGTGATTACCAACAAGATCCTTATGATGACTTTGACTGGACACACATCAACACGCAGGAAGTGCCATATGTATCCCCCTACTTGCCAAAAGGTGAGCAGCTGTACTCAATCTATTTCAGTAGTGTATTGTCCAGCCACAACGTAGGAAGGTAAGTAAAAATGCTCTTAACCTTTTTCTCTTCAAAAGCACAGTAGGTTACAGGGTACATGTATGGATTCTGTGCAAAGAACTACAGTCATATAAGAGCGACGGGGCTGACTTCCGGTTCCTGTTTCCATGGATCAGCAAGCTGTAAAAATCGGACTCACACATTGTATTAATAATACAAAAAGATGTGAGCCATATTGTGAAAATTGGGAAAATGTACACAAACCAAGGCAACATTCATTCATTCATTTTCTACCACTTATCCTCACGAGGGTCGCGGGGGTGCTGGAGCCTATCCCAGCTGTCTTCAGGCGAGTGGCCGGGTACACCCTGGACTGGTGGCCAGCCAATCACAGGGCACATATAGACAAACAACCATTCACACTCACATTCATACCTATGGACAATTTGGAGTCGCTAATTAACCTAGCATGTTTTTGGAATGTGGGAGGAAACCGGAGTACCCGGAGAAAACCCACGCATGCACGGGGAGAACATGCAAACTCCACACAGAGATGGCTGAGGGTGGAATTGAACCCTGGTCCTCCTAGCTGTGAGGTCTACGCGCTAACCACTCGACCGCCGTTCCGTCCCTATTGCGATACAATTATAATCAATTATTATAATCAATAATAAATATACAATTATAATTATAGTAACTTCCAGTGGTTGACCGCCAACCTATCCAGACTGTAGTCCGCTTTTCCCCCAAGTCAGCTGGGATAGGCTCCAGCTTTGTGATATAAAACTGAAGCAGAGATTAATATTAAAGCATCCAAACTTTTAGGCTGCCTCGTTCTCCTCCATAATGTGTTGGATTTTTTTTTTTCCATGATGATGATGATGATGAAGATGTAGTGGGAATGAAATCTCTCTGCCTCAGGGCTGAGGGTCTAATTAAGAACAGGAGGTCATTAATCAAAAGAAGGGAGCAGGGACAGTTGCCGACATTTTAAGCTAAGCCCACGCAGGCGTCGTCGTCTGTGAAGGGAAAAGAAAACGTGGCCAAAAAGTTGGGGTTGGGATGGTTCTCTACTTTCCTCGAACATTGAATCTCTCTCACCTCTCTTCTCTGCTGCGGAAGATGACGGTTTTGTTACCATGACAATGTGATGTGTTGTTTATCTCCGCTGCTTATCATCATGACAACCCAACCCACATTTTTTTTTTTAGATAAGAGATCAGGCTCTTTATAATGTCCTCCAACCTTTTGGTGCATGATTGTGAAAACATCGTTCAATAAATATCACGAGAAGTTTGGAACGTTTCAGGAAGTTACGTGGCGAAACCAAGAGTTTTTTGCAAGAGTTTAAAGCTACAAGCTAACAGGCTCACCGGGTAGGCGGGGTAGGTTTAATGGCTAGATGTTGCTCTGAAAGAGTCTCCCCTGAAGGTATGGTTACATAAACTGACATTTGATGTGATAATACAGTAATATGAAGTGTGTAGAACACCAGTACTGCGGCTCCAAAACATGTTTTTGCTGGAGGGGGTGAAAGATCCCGTATTTGAGATTTTTCTTCTCGGGTTGGTCATTCCCAAAGAATGCCATGTATCAAAGTGTAGGCAAAAATAAAAGGATGGGTTACTTTGTGTATTCATTTTAGACCGCATTGAAATACCGCTTTGCGACAATTAAATATTAATCCCAGGATACATTTATATTCCGGTCTTATACCAATTAAACATTAAAGGCCTTGTTTTGCAAAAAGAGCATAACAGAAACACAGCGGAGCCCCGAGGCTGTGTGAGCAAAAGCTCATCTTTTTTAAATGCAATAGCTAACTGGTAGCAAAATAAAATAGCTGCAGTACACTCACTTTTGCCTTTATTCACCGTACAGGCACCTTTGACGTTGTATTTTAACATTCCTAACATGCATCAGATTACAATTGAATGCATCACATAATCAGTTCCCAGTTCCACATGTCCAAAAGGCGTAGGAAGAAGCAAAGCTTATTAAATCCTACCCCTCCATCTGTAGTTCTTCCCTGAGATCATATTTCTCCTCTCCTGTAGAGAAGTATTGGATGACATTTTTAGGTAATTGGTTTTTTTTTTTTAGCCCTATGCATTATTTTATTTTATTTTATTTTAGCCGTTTGAAAATTAACTATATCAGCAAGTTGAAGTATTTGTGATTTTAGAAATAAGGAGTTAGTATGTTCTCTGTAGGCAGCATTATGAATTATCCTCACTGACCTTTTTTGCAGTACATTTAGCGAGTGAAGATTATAATGATCAGGATTGTGCAGAAAAAAGTACAGTCCATCTGGTACTTTTACAATCAGTAACTGTTACATTTGTTCACTTCCTGCTTTCCATAATACAGTTTAAGTTTTTTTGTTTTGTTTTTTTAAATAATGTACAACAAATGAGCTGATCACAACAAATGAGCAACAATTTTTAAGCATGAAGAAAGATGATTTATGCCCGCTTTGTATGTTACACAATAGAAGATGGATTCAGTGTTATTTGCTATTCCGGTTATACTGTTGATCCTTAAAACCCACATTGATTTGTCCTTTTTGTTAATTGTGATTTCTGCTCGCGGCAGCATTGAGCATGCAGGCGAGGGTTTTTGGCCGTTTTTGCAATGGAGATGAAACTCATCTATGTAATCGCCACGGGGGTTGGTGTTGGCACAAGCTGGCTGCTGTGAGGCTTAGGCGCTACGCTGGCGGTGTGCTAGGCGCGCAGTTGAACATTCACGGACCGGGACCGTGTGATTCACCGGACTAAAGTAGATACTCTTGACTCATAATGTTTCTCGGCAAACCTCTGTGGCGTGCCATTCTCCTCACGGCTCCCGTTTGTCAGCTCATAACAGCACCAGAGATCATCATCATTATGTCCAAAGTTGCCGGATAACAAAAATTCAAATGGGACAAACCAGCAAAAAAACAGTTTCTCTTACATACCATGAAGTATTATTGAAAAAAATTATTAATTATTTGGATAAATATCACATTTTTTCTTCCTACTGCTTACAATTCGAATGGTGTCATCAAATAAGGCGTAACTTTTACCAACAGGAGGATGTTATTGTTATGCTGAAGAAAGGATTCTTCTGTCAAAACTCTGCAGTTGTCGCTTTGATGTGACATATCTAGGTCTTAAGTCTGTCTCAGGGGTATTTTTAGCCTTGTTACTTTTCTGTCGTCATTCCATTAGTGTCCATTTTACACGTTGGCACTTCAAACACTGTAGCCATCTTAGAAATTGGCAGATTTTTGTAGGGTTTTTGTCTTGCAAGCTTTTTTTTTTGCCACATATACATTTTTTTTGTTATATGGAATTTCTAGTACATTATTTCCGTCTACAAACCTGTAACAGTATCTAAGGAATTTCTTCCCAAAGTGTATTGATTCACTTATTGACTGTTTTTTTTGTGTGTTTGTAAAAGTTTCCGTATTTTTTTTGTGTACCTGGCAGTGATATGAGTAAGTAAAGGTTATATCTTTGCCACGTCGTACGTTTTGACATATCTGGGGCTCTGACTGATACATGTATTTTTAGCTGCCACACAGTCCTGGCATCTTACATCCATTTCATGTCACTGTCTCGGTATCAGTTTGATACCAGATGCAGCAGCGGTGACCTGATCCATTGTGTGTTTGTGGAAGATATAGCTCTAATATTAGAGTTTTTTTTCAGCTCCGTGTGGCTGTCGTCCAGCTTGGATGAAGCCATATTGCTTCCTGTTGGGGACTTTTTCAAAATGCAAGAAGGATTATTGTGCCAAGGATAGACATTACGAGTCGCTGTCTGTGTGTGCAGAAAAGAGATGAAACGAGAAGAACCAATGATTGGCGTACCGTGTGTGTTTCTGTGTGTGTGTGTGTGTGGGCGTTGCAATGCAGACGTGCTTTTGTGCGCCTAATGAAAATCTGCTACTGTTTGCCCTCTTCTATTCTACAGAGAACAATATATTCTCACTGTAGATTAGCTGAACAATGCCGGATAATCACCACCATTTTACAGTCAGTTGAAGTACTCTTAATGTGTACATTCTAACTGTCAAATGCAATTAACTGCCTACAGTGCAGTATTGTGTTTACACAATTGATGCACAGATACTATGTGTTATTTACCATTGTGCATTGTATATATTTTTTTCCAGTGAAGGCACCAATGTTGTAATAAATCCTATGTCGTACCTATGCGGTAGAGTATAATAGGAGATTATAAACCCTACTACTTGCCTGTCCTGCGTCCAGGTTCCTACATGTACGTGGATGTCTCTCAGTATGAAGTCGGGGAGAAGGCCAGGTTTCAACTGCCGGTGATGAAGGAGAATGACACCCACTGCATCGACTTCAACTATCAACTCATCAGCCCCGATGGCTCCAGTCCCGGTACACTCAATGTCCTGGTCAAGGTACAGAAAACATTATTTATAATATTACTTTATTGATTCCAGGCTAGGCCGTGATAAGTCAGTTTCCCCGAAGTAGGATGTACAACAATGTCCGCTATCAGAAAGATACTGATAGATTTGATATTATGTTACATGGTGAAAACGCCTGAGGAAAAATATAGCACTGGGCAATGAGGTCAAGGTACTACCGCATGATTTCCAGGCACTACAGGATAATGCTGCCTTGCACGCCATTCTTAAGGTGGTCAAAACCCGATGGAGGAAATGTACTGCAAGATGATATCAAAGTACGGCAATATGATATCAAAGTCATACAGGATGATATCAAAGTACTGCAGGATCAAAGTATGGCAAGATGATATCAAAGTACTACAGGATGATATCAAAGTACTACAGGATGATATCAAAGTAATAAAGGATGATATCAAAGTAATAAAAGATGATATCAAAGTACTACAAGATGATATCAAAGTAATAAAGGATGATATCAAAGTACTACAAGATGATATCAAAGTAATAAAGGATGATATCAAAGTAATAAAGGATGATATCAAAGTACTCCAGGGTGATGTCAAAGTACTACAGGGTGATGTCAAAGTACTACAGGGTGATGTCAAATTACTACAGGGTGATATCAAAGTAATAAAGAATGATATCAAGTACTACAGGGTGATGTTAAAGTACTACAAGGTGATATCAAAGTAATAAAGGATGATATCAAAGTAATAAAGGATGATATCAAAGTAATAAAGGATGATATCAAAGTGCGACAGGGTGATGTCAAAGTACTATAGGTTGATGTCAAAGTACTACAGGATGATGTCAAAGTACTACAGGGTGATATCAAAGTACTACAGGATGATATCAAAGTACTACAGTATGTTATCAAAGTACTACAGGATGATATCAAAGTACTACAGGATGATATCAAAGTACTACAGGATGATATCAAAGTACTACAGGATGATATCAAAGTACTACAGGATGATATCAAAGTACTACAGGATGATATCAAAGTACTACAGGATGATATCAAAGTACTACAGGATGATATCAAAGTACTACAGGATGATATCAAAGTACTACAGGATGATATCAAAGTACTACAGGATGATATCAAAGTACTACAGGATGATAAAGCTGCCTTGTGCATCATTCTTAAGGATGACAAAGAAGCAAAGGTGAAATCATTAAACAAGTGAAGAATACAACTGGGATTATACATCCTGGTCATTTTCTTACGTTACTTCATATTTGGTAAATAGTACATGTTAAATACAGGAACTAACACATGTATTTGTAATTGATTTGAAACAGAGCGGGGGATAAGGTCTGCTAAATAAGGTCTGCTTCTTCCAAACTGTGATAGAGTGAGGGAGCGATGTTTGAGGGACGACTGTAATGATGTATTTTGGATATTTTGTCAATACTCAACATTGTAGTACAATATGGTTGGTTTTATTGACCCATATATAACATTTTTCATTGTTTATGACTGCAGGTCAACAAGGGTCCCTTGGCCAACCCTATTTGGAATGTAACATCCTATACTGGTAAGAACTCCACCACCCCACCAGTCACATTCCCACCTGAAGCATCCCAACACCAAGTGACCACTTCACATCTTCTGACTCTTGTGTCGTGACAGGTAAAGACTGGCTGAAGGCCGAACTTGCCGTCTCCACCTTCTGGCCCAATGAATACCAGGTGAGCTCCCTCTTTAACTTCTGCTTTTCACTGGATGTGCTGCGTTCACTGACTCTTCCAGCTCCAGTTTTTGATAGTATTTTGGCTCGGTTGCATTACAGAGCACAAAGTAAACAGAGCTCTTTGTGATGTCATTAATTTCTTACACAAACTCCATCCGGAATCTCCACAATGAAGCAAAATGCCATCAATAAGACCAATTAAATTCATTCATTCATTCATTTTCTACGTCCTCATGAGGGTCACGGGGGTGCTGGAGCCTATCCCAGCTGTCTTCAGGCGAGAGGCGGGGGTACACCCTGGACTGGTGGCCAGTCAATCACAGGGCACATATAGACAAACAACCATTCACACTCACATTCATACCTGTGGACAATTAACCTAGCATGTTTTTGGAATGTGGGAGGAAACCGGAGTACCTGGAGAAAACCCACGCATGCACGGGGAGAACATGCAAACGCCACACAGAGATGGCCGAGGGTTAAGGGTGGAATTGAACCCTTGGTCTCCTAGCTGTGAGGTCTGCGCGCTAACCACTCGACCGCCATGCCGCCCCAATTAAATTCAGCCTCCCCCAATCAATTTAGCCTTAAACTGTTTAGTATATTTTTGAAAAATATATTTTCATAAGTTCCCGCACCCCCCTTAAGTCTTCTGGTGTCTCCCAGCAGAGGCTGATTGATTAGTGAAGTCACTGAAGGGCGTGTCTTCGACTTTTTTTTTTTTTGTGTTATAGTGCGGGCATCAACACACGGCATCCAAAACAAATATGCACACGCTGCGGGGCAGGCCACTGATTTATTTGTGTTGACTGAGGCTCAGGAGGTGACGATCAGGCAAGAAAGACGTAGCGAGAGGCCGTGGGGTGATGAGCGGGGGGGGGGGGGGGGGGGGGTGTATGTTATCGTTGTGGACATTGCCGCCATGTCTTATATTTATTTGAGATGATGCCACGTGAAAACTTGAGAACGTCTCCTATTATTATATATTTGTCCAATTTTAGTCTGTATGATCTGCGTGTGTCCGAGTCCAGGCTGTTGTTGTCATGCGTGTGGCATGATGACTGTCGGGGGGCGGGGGGGCACACATTCACACCGCCTGATTAATGCATACTGCCTGGGGACCAGCTAACACTACTGTAAGGCGAAGGGTGGAAGTATCTTCCAAATGACCCATCTGGTACCCATTTCCCCCCCCTGGGTGACAGAGAGAGAGAAGATGGCCGACATAAAACAAACATGTGTCAACATGTTCTAATTGAAACTAATTATTCCTTGTTTGCTGAGGGCTCATTGTGGTTCTTCGGTGCACGAAACAGGTTCGGTTTGATGGAGGTTATGATGCCATGTTCTCGTGTTCAAACATGTTTCTGTGTTAGCGCTTAAGCTTGCATGGTAATGACTTTAGGGAGTGGAGGTACACACGCATACAGCAGTATGAAATTCATATTTTTTTATTTATTTTTGCTGTTTATTACTGAACAAATTACTGTGTAGATATACAGTATGATGCAAAAGTCTTCAATCAATCCTATTTTAGTTCTTTTAATGAACATTGGGACTCTGTAAGATCGGTAAGTCAAACCTTGTTTTTTTGTGTGTCCTAGTTTTTGGTCTAAAATCCGAACAAAAAGTGTAACATTTTCTTCCTCTCGATTTTTGTGTAAGAATTCACGTAAACAAACGAGTCCATTTTCCGTGTACTCCATTGTTGCACAAGCTCAAGTGTCCAAAGTGACTGTCCGTGCATTTTGTATTGAGCGCGACTGCTAAAATAACCAGCCACGGGGCCAAAGAACGTTATGAATGCTGGCACTTTGATAAAAAGTTGACAAATACCATCAAATTAAATCTTGCCACGATGTACAGGAAGTCCTCATCAACAAGAACCTCCATTAATTCAGTTTTCTGACGGTCAAACTACCATTATGTTCTGTTGCATTTACTGCATATGTGGTCATTAAAGTACTCCTCCAAGAACAGATGTAATGGTAGACTTCTGCATGGCCATCAATCATCGTGACCAACTTCTGCAGATTATTTATGATATAATGACATGACTTAAGTGAAGGCTTGGAATTCCTCAGAATTCCTAATGTCAGGTTTGGTTCGCTCTTGAAGAGTGGCCAGTAGCCCGGTCGGCTTTGAACCCACGCCTCCTGACAGGACCAAAGAGACATCCTTACTTAGACTTTCTCTGCTTTGACATTTCATTCAAAATCTAAAACTTTGTTATGTCTGCAGGAGGAATGTCGTATAGATATACCGACTATGAGTGGAGGGATGTTGGCAGGGAAGAATGATGAGTGCACAGACAGAATAGATAGGCGGGTGGGGGGGGATTAGGACATGTCCTGGGTAAACAGTTCCTGGATGTTTTTATGGGTGCGGAATGACAACAACTGGTTAATCCCTGCTCTATATTACACTACATATCACGTCTTCGGAATGCCTTATACCAGGGTTCTCAAACACGCGGCCCGCAGGACACTAGTTTGAGGCCCCCGCCTTGATATGAAAGTTTAATGTTAGTGCGGCCCGCGCAAGTTTGATATGGATGCTGTATGGTATCATGTACCCAGAAAAAATTATTACGTTTGATTAATGTTCATGTTAAAGGTTAAATAACTGTTAATAGTTATCCTCCTTATCCGTGTGGAAGTGGTAAGTTTTTGGCTATTTAAGTTTAAAGGAAATAACTTGAAGGCTACCGTTTAGGTCACTAGCTCTCTAGTTTGCGAGTTAGCATGTGTCTCAAGACCCTGCAGTTGCGCAATATGTTGTAAATAAAAAGAGTATAAATGTGACTATAGTCGTGTTTTGTCATGTCTACAGGGCTCTAATAATGCTTTGTTCATTTTAATCTGAAAAAAATAATTTGTCTACCCACCAACTATATGTGGTTTCTTAAGTTTTTATTATTTGCCGTTTTATTATTATTATTATATTTATTTATTTATGACTGATTGATTGATTTTCTTTATTCTTGATTTGTTTATTTATTTTTCATCTTATTTTGTGTAGAAAAATAAAAAGTAAGATATTTGAGAACAGTGGAATGTTTTATCAGAGCTTTTATTGTAGAAAATTGGAACCAAAGCAAAGTTTAAAATTTTTTTTTTTTTATAAATGCGTTTTTTTTTTTTTTAGAAAACCTGATGCGGCCCAGTCTCACCCAGACCCGACCTCCAGTGGCCCCCAAGTAAATTGAGTTTGAGACCCCTGCCTTATACTATATGGAATTTCCTTCATTGACCCATTTACCATTGCTTGGAAATCCTTAATTTAGGCCACAAATACGCTTATATTTTTTTCTTTTTTAAAACTGAAAATAGAGTGAGGTTGATGAGAGCGTGCAGTGTTGACCAACATGTCTTGAACCCAGTCAACGGTCTTTTTCTGTAGACGTGTCAGATTAGAGGTCACATTGGCTTTACAAGCGTGGTCACATGAATGTAGATTGGCAAAAATAAACCCAAGAGAATGAAACCAAACGGGCCCAAGAGTAATGAGGTGAGAATGGAGGTGGAACGAGAAGCACATATACATCCAAACCTCGCTCGTCGTAGCTTCTGTGAGTTTTTCTGTCAGGCATTTTATGTGTACCAAAGGAGATTACTACGGTCCAACAGGAAGAAGCATTAATCTCAGAAGGTTGTTGGACTGAATATATGAATCCAAACACCCGGCAGGTCGTCATGTTCTTATCTGTACCTCACTGGGGGCTCGTGCCGACTTCATCTCGCTGCAAATTTTCCAGCTCCATCCGTTTGACAGCAAATGTAAATAGTGACCAAAGTTCTTTGAGAGTTCAATTCTCGCTGTTTATTTACCGTATGTTTATTTTTTCTTTCTTGTGTCTGATGATTTTGTATGCATTTATGATTTTTCACCTTCTGAACCGCTGCACACAAAAAGATGAACATTTGGCAAAACATGCACCCTCATAAATGTTGGAGTGAAACCCCCTAGGGGGGGGGGGCATAGATGCATGTGTACAGTAGACCCCACCTGTTTTGGTGGGGGTCACCTTCTCAAACCACCAGCATTTATGATATTCATTCATTTTCTACCACTTGTCCTCATGAGGGTCACGGGGGTGCTGGAGCCTATCCCAGCTGTCTTCGGGCGAGAGGCGGGGTACACCCTGGACTGGTGGCCAGCCAATCACAGGGCACATAGACAAACAACATGTTACATGTGCTGTACATTCTACTTGTATTATCTAGTATTTATCAATATTTCTAGCATACAATGAATAAAATGTTTGTGTTTTACTGATGTGACTACTCTGTTATATACCGTATAGAACATACTAACCCTGTTATTTTTTTTTTTTGTCCTCAGGTTATATTTGAAGCAGAGATTTCGGACAGGAAAGCCGGCTTCATCGTTATAGATGACATTCAGGTGCTCAGCTACCCATGCGGTGAGTCATTAGCATGCCAGCAATTAGTCCTAGTTCGCTGAGTAGACGCTTATAGCTCCGGCCACTAATTAGACTGAAGCGGGGATGCTTTTTGTCGCAGTTGAACGGACAGATAAGTGGGAATGACGAGAAGGTGACTCGTCATTCGGAGGGAAGCGAGCGAGCGGAGGGCGCCAAGTTGTAGCGGCAAAAGCAGATAAATAAAACAGGAGTCAAAGAGTATGAGACGGGAGAAGAGAGAAAGACGGGGGGAATCGGAGAGAGTGAAGCGGGAAATGAAACGGTATTAGGTCAGTCATGGAGAGAGAAGATTCTGACCACTCAGCTCTCTTTTCTCGTTGGAATAGACACACACACACACACACACACACACTCGGTGAACAGTGGCTGTCTTGTCTTGCGCTGACAGCAAAGTGATGAGGGTTGCGATCCTTTTTAAATTCACGTTACGTTCCAAAGCCCTTTCTCTCCTCGGTGTTTCCGCACCGCCAGAGGCCTCTTCCTAAAACTCTTGCGTGAGTTCATCGAAAGCCAGTCGACAGGCACGTGCACGGAGGATGCAAACGTATAGCAACAAAAGCAATGGAAGCCCCGTTTGGTAATGGTAATGGTAATGGTTTAATTTCATTTGAACATGCATCAGATTACAATTGAATGCATCCCATAATTAGTTCACAGTTCCACATGTCCAAAAGGAGTAGGAAGAAGCAAAGCTTATTAAATCCTACCCCTCCATCTGGTACTTTTACAGTCAGTAACTGTTTCATTTGTTCACTTCCTGCTTTCTTAATATAATTTGTTTTTGTTTTTTAATTTATTTTATTTAATTTTAATTTAATTAATAACAATATTATTAATTATTTGTTTTATTAATTAATAATTCCAATATTTTTTTATTATTTGATTATATTTATTTTATAGTTCACAGTTCCACATGTCAAAAAGGAGTAGGAAGAAGCAAAGCTTATTAAATCCTACCCCTCCATCTGGTACTTTTACAATCAGTAACTATTACATTTGTTCACTTCCTGCTTTCCTAATATAATTTGTTTTTTTATTTATTTTATTTAATTTCAATATAATTAATTAATTATTTGTTTTATTAATTAATTATTAATAATTCCAATTTTTTTATTATTTTATTATATTTATTTTATAGTTCACAGTTCCACTTTCCAAAAGGAGTAGGAAGAAGCAAAGCTTATTAAATCCTACCCCTCCATCTGGTACTTTTACAATCAGTAACTGTTACATTTGTTCACTTCCTGCTTTCCTAATATAATTTTTTTAATTTATTTTATTTAATTTTAATTTAATTAATAACACTTTATTAATTATTTGTTTTATTAATTAATTATTAATAATTATAATAATTGTTATTATTTTATTATATTTTATTTTTTTAATTTTAATTTTTTTTTAATTTTTGTAGTGTACCGAAGTAGGAGGTGATATGACCATCCAATGACATAATGGGTACCATAGTAAGTGTCAATATAGTGATATATATATAGCACATCAAGTGTTTCAAATTTAGTTCAAATTTAGCTTCTAACTTGCGGCAGCGGCGCCCTGTTTTGGCACGGGTCCGACTCCTCATAGTCCATTGAGTCCTAAAACTAAAATGTATAAAAGGCATCCTAATTAAGGTTGTCAAAATGTCTTACATCAGTGAAGAGTGACCTGGGAGTGGTCTGAATATTAAGATAGGGGAACCTGAATAGAAAAGCGGCGAGTACGACTCCCACAGTGGAAGCATTCATTCTCACAGCTGCATTTGTGGACACACAGGTTTGTGTGTGCGCTTCTTTTAGTGTGGCTTTGTGTGTGTGTTTGTTCAGCTGTTATCTATGATTGCAATCACATCCCCGGAATAAAAATAGCCACGTTGCCTCTTCGGGGGGGTTCAGGAGGCTTATTCCATACCTTAGCGTGGCGCTAAGTATTAGGAGCTGTGACATTGTGACGACCATGTCACCAGCCAGTGGCGATGTTTGGGTCTAGCTTCTTCTGACTCCTCTGGAATCTAATCGGAGTAATAGTGAACATACCGCTGCGGGTTATAAGCTCTTGGGAATTGTGTCCATTCTTTGTACGTGTCCGACTCGGGGAAACGGGGGTATTCCCACTGAATGAACATAGAGCCAAGCTATAAGGTCTACACCCGGGTTCCTATTCGTATTCATATCAATGTGTTCATTTTCTGCAGATAAATCCCCTCATTTCCTGCGTCTTGGAGATGTAGAGGTAAACGCCGGTCAGAACGCCACCTTCCAGTGTATCGCCACCGGACGAGATACGGTGAACAATAAACTCTGGCTTCAGGTAAAGGCACACGCTGATGTTCACGACAGATCCAGTTTATTGAAAAGAAACGTCCTTAACGTGTTAAAGGAAGCCTGGCAAGCTGCTATACTTTACGTAACCGGTAATGGTAATGGTTTAATTTCATTTGAACATGCATCAGATTACAATTGAATGCATCCCATAATCAGTTCACAGTTCCACATGTCCAAAAGGAGTAGGAAGAAGCAAAGCTTATTAAATCCTACCCCTCCATCTGGTACTTTTACAATCAGTAACTGTTACATTTGTTCACTTCCTGCTTTCCTCATATATAGTTTACGTTTTTTTTAATTTTTATTTATGTATTTTTTATTTTTTGTCACGTACCGAAGTACGAGGTGATATGACCATACAATGACATAATCGGTACCAACTGTAAAAATAAAATAATAATAATAAAAAGTAATTTAAAAATAAAATAAATAATAAAAAACGTAAACTAAGAGTTGTTTTTAAGTTATTTATTTATTTTTATTTTTTTTATTTTATTTTTGTTACGTACCAAAGTACAAGGTGATATGACCATACAATGACATAATTGTTACCATAGTAACTGTAAAAATGAAAATAAAAAAAATAAATTGAAAAAAATTACGTAAACTATACATTTTTTATTAGTAATATAATATAATAATAAAAAAACTTAAGTTTTTTTAATTATTATTTATTTTTTTTTTGATATTTTATTTTTGTCACATACCGAAGTACGAGGTGATATGACCATACAATGACAAAATTGTTACCATAGTAACAGTAAAAATAAAATAAAAAAAATAATAAAAAATAATTACAAAAACATAAACTATGTTTTTTTTATTAGTAATATAATATAATAATAAAAAAAATTAACTATAAGTTTTTTTTAATTATTATTTATTTATTTTTATTTTTTTTATTTTATTTTTGTCACATACCGAAGTACGAGGTGACCATCCAATGCCATAATGGGTACCATAGTAAGTGTCAATATAGTGATATATATAGCACATCATGACTGGTTCAAGACTCTTCATCCTTGTATTTAGCAAACATCAACTGCTTGTATTGTTTCTTGAATTGGCTCATCGTTGTGCATTGTTTGATTTCCTTACTCAATCCATTCCATAGTTTGATTCCACATACTGAAATGCTATGGCTAGCATAACGTAGTCCTAGCATAGAAGTGTTTCAAATGTACTTCTTCCCTGAGATCATATTTCTCCTCTCTTGTAGAGGAAGTAATGGATGACATTTTTAGGTAATTATTTGTGTGTAAAATCACACACAGTCACCCCAGGCCATACATTCTGGTAGCTAACTCAATTAAGACTTGAATAGCCGCTGATTTCATGGCAGCTCTTTTGTAGCCATGACCTTCAAACCTGCTGTCAGAGAGATACGATACATACGAGCACAGACGCTTAACCCCCATACCCTCTTCCATGTCCACGCTGCAGAGGAGAAACGGAGAAGATATTCCCGTGTCTCAGAGGAAAAACATCAACCACAGACGGTTCTCCGCCTCATTCCATCTCAACGAAGTCACCAATCAGGATCAAGATCTGTATCGCTGTGTCACCCAGTCAGAGCGCGGATCCGGGGTGTCCAACTTCGCCGGTCTCATCGTCAGAGGTGAGGGCTTGTTGGAAAAATTGATGTTTTTTTTTTGGGGGGGGGGGTTCAAACCACACTGACAAAACCTCATTCGTATCTGGAGACAACTCCCGATACATGATATCACACAGACCTCCACCGAGGTAACAAATCCCAAGAGTTGATTGTTGAGTTAATTAAGAGTTAAAGAGTTAATCGTCTTAATCGAGGGAAAATAGAGTAGAGCATTATAAATGGCAAATTTGATCCCTTTCACAATGATTAAGACCTGATTAAGGCAGCTTTATCATCCTGTAGTACTTTGATATCATCCTGTAGTACTTTGATATCATCCTGTAGTACTTTGATATCATCCTGTAGTACTTGGATATCATCCTGTAGTACTTGGATATCATCCTGTAGTACTTTGATGTAATCCTGTAGTACTTTGATATCATCCTGTAGTACTTTGATAGCATCATGTAGTACTTGGATATCATCATGTAGTACTTTGATAATTATAGGTTATCACATGGTTTAATGATTTTACCTTTGCTTCTTTGTCATCCTTAAGAGTGATGCACAAGGCAGCTTTATCATCCTGTAGTACTTTGATATCATCCTGTAGTGCTTTGATATCATCCTGTAGTACTTGGATATCATCCTGTAGTACTTGGATATCATTCTGTAGTACTTGGATATCATCCTGTAGTACTTGGATATCATCCTGTAGTACTTTGATAGCATCATGTAGTACTTTGATATCATCCTGTAGTACTTTGATAGCATCATGTAGTACTTGGATATCATCATGTAGTACTTTGATAATTATAGGTTATGACATGGTTTAATGATTTTACCTTTGCTTCTTTGTCATCCTTAAGAGTGATGCACAAGGCAGCTTTATCATCCTGTAGTACTTTGATATCATCCTGTAGTACTTTGATATCATCCTGTAGTGCTTTGATATCATCCTGTAGTGCTTTGATATCATCCTGTAGTGCTTTGATATCATCCTGTAGTACTTTGATATCATCATGTATTACTTTGATAATTATAGGTTATCACATGGTTTAATGATTTCACCTTTGCTTCTTTGTCATCCTTAAGATTGATGCAAAAGGCAGCTTTATCATCCTGTAGTACTTTGATATCACCCTGTAGTACTTTGATATCATCCTGTAGTACTTTGATATCATCCTGTAGTGCTTTGATATCATCCTGTAGTGCTTTGATATCATCCTGTAGTGCTTTGATATCATCCTGTAGTGCTTTGATATCATCCTGTAGTACTTTGCTGTCATCATGTAGTACTTTGCTGTCATCATGTAGTACTTTGATAACATCCAGTAGTACTTTGATAATTATAGGTTATCACATGGTTTGTCTGGTATCAGGCCAGGTATCATGCCCATACTGGCACGCGGGGGCATGATACTGGGCCTGATACCAGACAAACCATGTGATGATCTTATTATCACATACTATTTAATCATGAGCTTATTATCACGTACTATTTAATCAAAAGACCATTTTGTTTCCAGAAAATGTTGAGTTTATTACATGTATTATATCTAAACAGTGTAAACACAACAATTGCAAAACTATTTCAACAATAATATTTTATCAACAGTCTTATCTTATCAATGTCTGACAATTAAAGTTCCATTAATCAAGTTTGGGTTTTTTGGTGACTGGAGAAGCACTAGGCACTAAGCACTTGTGTGCTGTTCTCTGATTGGTTGTTTCACGGGCCAGATACCAGAGCAGCGCGCTCAGAGTGGACAGCTACGGGGGCTGATACTGGACATGGTTAAACTCTATATTTTATCAGTATCACTGCCCTGGGCTTTGACACAGTATCATTTCGGCCTTTTCCCGTATCATTCATGGGCGGTTTTTAGGGTACAGGGCCAATTAATACTGTAGTGTGTGATTAAATGGAATATCGACTCACGGGATGCGTGCTCACATGCATGCGTGCGCACACACACGTGCACTTCAGCCGTCATGTGCAGTTGACATGTGGTTAATAAGGTGTCACCAATGCGTGTTTGCGACTAGATTCTTTATTCATTCACATTGAAGAGCTCACATATTCAAATGATCTCCCAGGGAGATGTGTGGGGGGTCTGGGGGGGGGGGCACACTTGGGGTAAAGGCGAGCGAGATTCAGAAAGAATGATACGAGAGTGACAGAAAGGCGGGATGCGGGTACAGAACAGACATCGAGAAGCGAGCGAAGAAAATGCTAAATGTAAATAGTCGGCTCATTATCCAAAGAATATACCCGTATCAGATTCAGGACGATGTGTGCATATGTAAACAGAGGAACGCTCTCATATTTATTATTCTGCATATGATATGGAAGCGGAGGAAAAAAAAAAAGGCGAAACCAAGACTACGAATATAAACAGACAAAGCATACTCACACCAGACCCTTCTTTCCTGTGCTGGGCGGGATTCAACCTCCCGCTCACACCAAGCGTTGTCACGGTACTTTCTCCACTGCTGTATTACTGCAATTTCCCTGACTTTTTTTTAATCAATTTAATTCTTTTTTTTTAGTCGTTCTGATCATTTCTACTGCACAAGGTGACGGCTGCCTTTAATAACTAATGTAGCTATATATATTTAGCTACACTAGCTAAGCAACTATGCCACAACATAAACATCACAATATCAAAGTTTACAAATAGAACACCATAAACTATGTATATTTGGAACTGTGCACACATGCGTTAAAATGTATAAATAAATACTTCAGGTTTAAAAACCCCCCCACAAAATACGTCATTACCAGTGGCGTCATTAGGCCTATTTTAGGGGGACTTTTTATGGGGATATTTTTTAAATTGATTTTTAAACATTTTTTATTGATTTTTTTTTTTTTTTTTTTTTTTTTACAAAAAAATCTCAGAAAATTTCATATAGTAGGGCAAAAGCAGGCTAATAAGCGAGCCAATAAGCAGGCTAAAACAATTGAGTATCTCCAAAAGTGGGAAAGTTATATCCCCGTTCTTGTTCCTTATTTCTTTTTTGGATTTAAAAAAAAAAAAAAAAAATGTCTACTACATTCATTCATATCCTGTGCATCTCCAGGGGGGGTGATTTGATTTATTTATTTTTTTTATTGATTTTTAAACATTTTTTTATTGATTTTTTACAAAAAAAATCTCTGACAAATTTCATATAATAGGGCAAAACCAGGCTAATAAGCGAGCCAATAAGCAGGCTAAAACTAGCCTACAACTACTAGTAGTAGTAGTAATAATCAGAAGAAGAATAATGATGATAGTAATAATAATAATAGGCTAATTAATAATATAATAATGATTATTTCTTTCACTATATGCGTTACATTAAAGCCCAGTTTTGGACTCTTAGGAAAAAACAATCAGACTGCACTTCCGGAATAACAAACAAAAAACACACTGTGTACATATATGTATTTATACTGTTTATTCTGTATATTTTTTATTTTTCAGTCTTTTTTAATAGATGTGTCTGCATCTACTTCACCAAAACAAATTCCTCGTATGTGTTTGATCATACCTGGCAATAAACCCTTTTCTGATTCTGATTATATAATTGATCACTGTCCACTGGTAAATTTAATGGTGGCCTAAAACAATTGAGTATCTCTACTAAATCTGTCCAAAAGTGGGAAAGTTATATCCCGGTTCTTGTTCCTTATTTGTTTTTTTGGATTTTTTGATAAAAAAAAAAATAATAATAATAATGTCTACTACATTCATTCATATCCTGTGCATCTCCTCCCCATCCTCAGAACCTAGTGACGCCCCTGGTCATTCCAGTCATTATGTGTTAAGTTTCATACGTGAAAGTGCACATGCACGTAATTGTGCTGGGATGTGGCCCATCTATTCCAAACATGCCAAAGGGAGGTCAAGTGGACAGCATACGTCAACATGGACGTATTAGAGCACTCACGCTAGCTAGAGTGTCCAAACACAGCACTCTTGGTCCGTTATTTATTTATTCTTGCGTGGAATTGTATTTTGGAATGTGCCAACAAACACCATTAAGTTGACTACGATTTAAAAATAATAATAATAAAAAAAAATTAATAATCATACCCTGAGCAGATGGCATAAAACTTTAAAAAATAATAATAATAATAATTCCCTGAGCAGATGCCATAAAACGTAAAAATTAAAAAATATAATAATAATAATAATAATAATAACAATAATCATAGTAATAATCACAATAATCATAATAATCATAATAATCATAATAACCATAATAATCATAATAATCATAATAATCATAATAATCATAATCATAACCTGAGCAGATGCCATAAAACACTGTAGAGATGTTGTGTAGAACTACTAAGGTTTTCATTCATAATAAAAGTACTTTAAATCGAGAGAAGCGTTTTTCAAAGAGGTTCCCGGCGGCTTCAGGGGAGGCGCAGCAGCTTGACAAATATCAAGAAAAAAACGTTTCTTGTATTTTGCAATGTGCTAACAAACACCATTAAGTTGACTTCGAGTTTTTTAAATCGAAGTTGACTTCGTTAAAAAAAAAATAATAATAATAATCATACCCTGAGCAGATGCCATAAAACTTAAAAATTGTTAAAAATAAATTATTATTAATAATAATCATCATCATACCATGAGCAGATGCCATGAAATGTAAAAATTAAAAATATATAATAATAATAATAATCATACCCTGAGCAAATGCCATAAAACACTGTAGAGATGTTGTATAGAACTACTAAGGTTTTCATTCCTAATAAAAGTAGTTTAAATCGAGAGAAGCGTTTTTCAGAGAGGTTCCAGGCGGCTTCAGGGGAGGCGCAGCAGCTTGACAAATATCAAGAAAAAAACGTTGTCATGAATACATATTCAGTTCCTTTGGTGAGAAGGTAAGCAGAGCTTCAGGTGTCCCTGTGTGTGTGGGGGGGGGGGCTCGCTGCACCACAGAAATAATTTCTGTATCTTTCTAGCCATTGACATACGTATTGACATATTGCCATATTGAACATGCTGTATGCCTGGATGAGCACATGTCAGTATTGAGAAGGCGTCAGTAAGGCGTGACTCCAAAGTTGGCCAACAAACACCAAGTAAACACGAGTGGTTGATGTTTATTTAGCATGAATAGTACCTTTTTTTTTCGCCCCTTAATATATGAAAGCAGTTATAAATAAATAAATACACAAGGGATCCTGTCACAGCAGGGGACGCTTGTTCAGTCGTGAATGGCGCCAATCTCGATGAGGATCGTGATGAAAATACATTCAGGACTCGGCGAGCCCCCATTTCAATGCATTGTACGCTGGAAATGAAGGTCTTCTTCTTATTTGTGAAAGGATGTTTTTGCAGCTCTGTGGGCTATAGGCAAAAAAAAAAAAGAATATTAATCCTGTGTGAATGTGACAAAGGTATCACAGTGAAGGAATGATGGCAGCTTCATTCGCACTTCATGTTTATTTATTAGAAATATCAAGATGAGAAGCGGAGGGAAATCAAAGAAATATTTTTTTAAGGCTAAAATATGCAGGAATTTGAATATGTATGCAGGACATATACACTATACGGACAGAACTAGGCGGTTTTATATTAATATTCATCCCGTATTTAAATATACGTATATCCCATTGTGAAATCAAGGGAGTTGTGGGGGGGCGCATTAGGAAAATATATCTGCTAATCTGACAAAGAATGCAGGTGCCTTCCCAGGTATGATGCGGATACATAAAACATGTTCTGCGGCGGGACATTGATCCGGGTTTCATTATCCGAGGCGGAAACTGGTCCACCGGGCGATGCGATATTGCACGGGCCCAGTCCATTGATATTTATGCAGATGACAGAGATGTGCCATTAAACCCCGCCCCTCCCCCTCCCCTGTGTGTACTGGATCTGTCAAGATCAGAGCAAAGACGACGTTTTTTTTTTTTACCAGCACAAGTGCACCATGGGAGATCTGACTTGGTATTCCCAGATCACTCCCTGGAGGGGAGCGGGGAGAACCACAAATATAAATATCCTGTTGACGGGTTCCATTTAGATCAGGGGTCTCAAACTCAATTTACCTGGGGGGGGGGGGGGGGGGGGCACTGGAGCTAGGGTCTGGGTGAGACTGGGCCACATCAGGTTTTCCAAAAAAAAAAAAAAACAGAAAAATATACAAACTTTTTCAGTGCTTTGGTTCCGATTTTCTACAATAAAAGCTCTGATAAAACATTCCACTGTTCTCAAATATCTTAATTTTTATTTTTCCGCACAAAATAAGATGAAAAATAAATAAACAAATCAAGAATAAAGAAAATCAATCAATCAGTAATAAATAAATAAATAAATATAATAATAATAATTGAAACGGCAAATAATAAAAACTTAAGAAACCACATATAGTTGGTGGGTAGACAAATTATTTTTTTCAGATTAAAATGAACAAAGCATTATTAGAGCCCTGTAGACATGACAAAACACGACTATAGTCACATTTATACTCTTTTTATTTACAACTTATTGCGCAACTGCAGGGTCTTGAGACACATGCTAACTCGCAAACTAGAGAGCTAGCGACCTAAACGGTAGCCTTCAAGTTATTTCCTTTAAACTTAAATAGCCAAAAACTTACCACTTCCACACGGATAGGGAGGATAACTATTAACAGTTATTTAACCTTTAACATGAACATTAATCAAACGTAATAATTTTTTCTGGGTACATGATACCATACAGCATCCATATCAAACTTGCGCGGGCCACACTAACATTAAACTTTCATATCAAGGCGGGGGCCTCAAACTAGTGTCCTGCGGGCCACAATTGTCCCGCGGGCCTCGTGTTTGAGACCCCTGATTTAGAATCTATTGGTAATTTGCTGGTCAGCCTGGTCACACACTGCTATGGGACGACCGTCCGCTCTTCAACCAGTAGCCGTCCCACGTCTAAGTTTCTTTTGAGGTCAGACATTTTTATTCTCCCAAATTCCACAGGAGTGGCCAATTAACCTAGCATGTTTTTGGAATGTGGGAGGAAACCGGAGTACCCGGAGAAAAAACATGCAAACTCCACAGATGGCCGAGGGTGGAATTGAACTCGGGTGTCCTAGCTGTGAGGTCTGCGCGCTAACCATTCTTCCACCGTGCAGCCCCGACCACTTTTTATATTTATTTTTATTGTTTTTATTGTATTTTTTTCACCCCGCCTCTCGCCCGAAGACAGCTGGGATAGACTCCAGCACCCCCGCGACCCTTGTGAGTATAAGCGGTAGAAAATGAATGAATGTATTTTTTTCCCCAGACGTTGACATCACTAGTAGTCAAGCTTATTGTATTTTCATATTATGATTTCCAATGTCGCCTTGGTCTAGTGGTTAGCGCGCAGACCTCACAGCTAGGAGCCCAGGGTTCAAATCCACCCTCGGCCATCTCTGTGTGGAGTTTGCATGTTCTCCCCGTGCATGCGTGGGTTTTCGCCGGGTACTCCGGTTTCCTCCCACATTCCAAAAACATGCTAGGTTAATTGGCGACTCCAAATTGTCCATAGGTATGAATGTGAGTGTGAATGGTTGTTTGTCTATATGTGCCCTGTGATTGGCTGGCCACCAGTCCAGGGTGTACCCCGAAGACAGGCTCCAGCACCCCTGGCGACCCTCGTGAGGAAAAGCGGTAGAAAATGAATGAATGAATGAATGTCGCCTTGTAGAACATGTTGAGGTATCTGCACACGCCACACGCTACACGCCACACGCCACAATACGATGTAGTAGGCCATGTCGTGATGCGTTTGGAAGAGACACCAACTAATAAGAAAGTATAAAAGAATCTGTCAGTGCCTTTCACTATGTTAGCGTTTGTCAGCGGTGGTATGGTCGGAGTGGAGCTCATAAAGTCTTGCCCTCTGGTTCCCACAGTGACAGAGCACATCATCATGACACACACACACACACACACACACACACAGACACACACTTCCAGCAGTGCCAGCTTGAATTACAGACAAGCCATGGCCTAAAAAGCTCCTGAAATATTACTGTCACACACGCGTGCATCCAAACACACATGAAGCCATAGTACCGTTGTAAACCTGTAATGGGAGTACTTCTAAAAGGTTGTTTTCACGCTCCTCATCTTCAACGTACTTTGTGGTGGAAGTAATAGTGACAGCTGGAGCTCCAGGTGAGACTCTTGATAGAGTCGCAAAGCACTGCGATACGCGCACATCCCGGCTTGTTGTGGAGGTCAAATGGCCTCCGGTGATTCTGTCGGTGATGTCAGCAGTGCTTTGCGGAAAACTAAACTTTATTGACAAGGTTGCTGACGTTGGACGGCCATGCCTGCCGGGCTTTGGTCACCAACACAATTTCTGTCTGTCTCGTTGCTTTTTCGTCCTTTCGCTTTTTCTTCTTATTTTCTTTTCTCCCTAGTTCTTGCCCTTCCTTCATCCTTCATCCTAATTGTTCTTATTTTTCTGGTCTTTTTTTAGTGCTTCTTTTTTTTTATTTTCCTTTCATTTTTCCCATTTGTTTTATGTTCATTCTTTCATTTTTATTATTTTAAATTATTTGTTCCTTTTTTGATTCTTTTGATGTTTCTTTTTAATTTAAAATTCTATTTTTTTAATTAACATTAAATAATATTTTATAAAATACATTTTATCATATAGTAACTTTAAAATATTATTATTATTGTCATTTTATTATTTTGATTAGGAATCAGACAGGAAACTAAAATGAATGAAATATTGTAACATAATACATTTTAGAATAATGGCAAATAATAATAATAATTATTATAATTAAATATAAATGAATAAATATTTAATAATAATGAAATACAAATTAAATAATAATTAAATATAAATAGTAAGGGAAGTAGTAGGAAATCAAAAAACACAAAGAAAAGTAATAATAAAATTAGAAATAATACTAATAGCATAGTAATAATTTGCATTAAAATGTATATTTAAATATAGTAATAATAGTAATAATGGGTGGTAAAAAATAGTGAAATAATAATAATCATAATAATAATAATAGTAATAATAATAATAATAATAATTATTATTATTATTATTAAATATAAATAAATATTTAATAATAATGAAATACAAATTAAATAATAATTAAATATAAATATAAATAGTAAGGGAAGTAGTAGGAAATCAAAAAACACAAAGGGAAGTAATAACAAAATTAGAAATTATACTAATAGCATAGTATTAATTTGCATTAAAATGTATATTTAAATAGAGTAATAATAGTAATAATAATAGACGGTAAAATGAGTGAAATAATAATAATGATAATAATGATGATAATATTGATGATAATAATAATAATAATGATAATAATAATAATGATGATGATAATAATAATGATGATGATGATAATAATAATGCTAATAATGATAATAATAACAGTAATAATAATAATTATTATTAATTTTATAATAAATATTATTATATTAAAATTAATAATAATTATTATTATTAGATATAAATAAATATTTAATAATAATTAAATAATAATTAAATATAAATACAAATAGTAAGGGAAGTAGTAGGAAATCAAAAAACACAAAGGAAAATAATAATAAAATTAGAAATTATACTAATAACATAGTATTAATTTGCATTAAAATGTATATTTAAATAGAGTAATAATAGTAATAATAATAGGCGGTAAAATGAGTGAAATAATAATAATAATGATAATAATGATGATAATATTGATAATAATAATGATGATGATAATAATAATAATAATAATAATAATAATAATAATAATAATAATAATAATAATAATAATAATAATAATAATAATAATAATATAATAATAATAATTAACTAACCCCACCTCTTGCCCGAAGACAGCTGGGATAGGCTCCAGCAGCGCCGCGACCCTCGTGCGGAAAAAGCGGTAGAAAATGAATGAATGAATAATAATAATAATAATAATAATAATAATTTATTATTAGTAATAGTATTACCAAAACAAGTAATCCAAGAGCCAAGACTCACTGAATGAATCAGGGTCAGAATCAACACAAACGTGACATTTTTGCCATATTTGTTTACTTCATATCATTTACATTTGACCCCAAAAAGCGACTCTCACACACAAACTCAATTAATAATACAAAAGATGGTGACAACAAACCCATCTCATCACGCCACCAGTGATGATTTGTTTTGTTTTTTAGGTCAACTGTACAAATGTCAAATCATGAAAAAAAAAAGATGGAAAATCAAAAGCAAGAAAGCCCACTTCAGGACTCTTTTCTCTGGAGTCACATGATGACCCACTTCCATCTCTTACTGTTTTATTTTTACGTCTATTATTTATGTTTTAGTTATTCAGGAGCTTCATAAGGAACAAACAAAAGCGCATTTAGATGAACACACACGCTGAACTGTTTTAATACATCAGAGTATTCGTCTCCCTGCTTTTTTTATATCGCCTTGTTATTTACTTTTTAATCATCGTGTTGTTTCGCCTTGACGCCGTCGCCGGCTGACACGTTGTTGACGTCATTGGTTTTCTGAACCCGTTTCAACATTCATTATCTGAATTCAAGCCTGCGTAACTGTCAAACTACACTGTTTCATGTGTTTGCTAAAAAGACACTTTTCTCTCTGACAAGCCACACACACACACACACACACACACACACACGAAGAAACGGCAATGCAAACAAACACGGGGATGGAAAAGTGATGGCAGTGCACAATGTTATTAAAAGTAGCGCCGGAACAAAAAAACCCACGCACGCACGTAACGATGCACACACACTCTTACGATAAAACTGCACACCACTTATATAGATAGTGAAGACAGAATACATCTATTTGATTTACAGACGCCGTACATCCGCGGCGGGTATTCATTTTCGTGTATGCGTCGGTAAATCATTGTGCTCTATAAACGTGTTGACCATGAACCAACACATCCCCATCAAGGACGGTAATCATTGCATTAAATGAACACGTCTCTCACGGTGTCAGTAGAACCGTAGTAAGACAGATGCTAATTGTTACATCACATTAGATAATGCGGCTGTAACCAAATGACGAGGCCCGTTGAGCGTACGTTTTTTTAAGCGTTGTTGAATCACAGCCGCTCTCCAACAAAGTCTTTTGATGATATGCAGCTTCAAAAAGTGGCTTTAATGTTATGATTGTTAGGATTCGACGCACGTGGGGGAAACTAATCCATAAAACGGCTCTGAAAGTTGACTTTATAAATAAAATGTAGCATGGTGTTAGACACTGCACCCCATGAGTGAAATAATGTATGGCAGGCATGCATGAAAGGCACCATGAAATACTGATAAAGATATAAATCATTGTCAATTTTAATGCATATCCTTTATCATGTATTACTTCAATTGAGACGAGCAATTGACAAAATTTAACTGGGAATTTAAAGCATCACATTTTGAACACTGCGGATTGTATAGTGATGCAGCTAAAAACTACATTTCCCATGATGCTTAGAGAGCAGCTTCAGGAAGTACTGATGTGGAAGCGAAAACCACCTTTTGAAGTCTTAGCAATCTCAGACACATCTCAAAGTAATGGTAATGGTAATGGTAATGGTTTCATTTCATTTGAACATGCATCAGATTACAATTGAATGCATCACATACAGTGAAGAAAATAAGTATTTGAACACCCTGCTATTTTGCTATTTCTCCCACTTAGAAATCATGGAGGGGTCTGAAATTTTCATCGTAGGTGCATGTCCACTGTGAGAGAGATAAACTAAAAAGGAAAATCCAGAAATCACAATGCATGATTTTTTAACAAATTATTTGTGTGATACAGCTGCTAATAAGTATTTGAACACCTGAGAAAATGAATGTTAATATTTGGTACAGTAGCCTTTGTTTGCTATTACAGAGGTCAAACGTTTCCTGTAGTTTTTCACCAGGTTTGCACACACTGCAGGAGGGATCTTGGCCCACTCCTCCACACAGATCTTCTCTAGATCAGTCAGGTTTCTGGGCTGTCGCTGAGAAACACGGAGTTTGAGCTCCCTCCAAAGATTTTCGATTGGGTTCAGGTCTGGAGACTGGCTGGGCCATGCTAGAACCTTGATATGCTTCTTACGGAGCCACTCCTTGGTTTTCCTGGCTGTGTGCTTCGGGTCGTTGTCGTGTTGGAAGACCCAGCCACGACCCATCTTCAATGCTCTGACAGAGGGAAGGAGGTTGTTCCCCAAAATCTCACAATACACGGCCCCAGTCATCCTCTCTTTAATGCAGTGCACTCGTCCTGTCCCATGTGCAGAAAAACACCCCCAAAGCATGATGCTACCACCCCCATGCTTCACAGTAGGGATGGTGTTCTTCGGATTGTACTCTTCATTCTTCTTCCTCCAAACACGCTTATTGGAATTATGACCAAAAAGTTCTATTTTGGTCTCATCTGACCATAAAACTTTCTCCCATGACTCCTCTGTATCATCCAAATGGTCATATGCAAACTTAAGACGGGCCTTGACATGTGCTGGTTTAAGCAGGGGAACCTTTCGTGCCATGCATGATTTCACATCATGACGTCTTAGTGTATTACCTACAGTAACCTTGGAAACGGTGGTCCCAGCTCTTTTCAGGTCATTGACCAAGTCCTGTCGTGTAGTTCTGGGCTGATTCCTCACCTTTCTTAGAATCATTGAGACCCCACGAGGTGATATCTTGCATGGGGCTCCACTCCGATTGAGATTGACCGTCATGTTTAGCTTCTTCCATTTTCTAATGATAGCTCCAACAGTGGACCTTTTTTCACCAAGCTGCTTGGTAATTGCTCCGTAGCCCTTTCCAGCCTTGTGGAGGTGTACAATTTTGTCTCTGGTGTCTTTGGACAGCTCTTTGGTCTTCGCCATGTTACAAGTTAAAGTCTTACTGATTGTATGGGGTGGACAGGTGTCTTTATGCAGGTAACGACCTCAAACAGGTGCATCTGATTCAGGATGATACATGGAGTGCAGGTGGACTTCTAATGGGCAGACTAACAGGTCTTTCAGGGTCAGAATTCTAGATGATACACAGGTGTTCAAATACTTATTTGCAGCTGTATCACACAAATAAATTGTTAAAAAATCATGCATTGTGATTTCTGGATTTTTCTTTTTAGTTTATCTCTCTCACAGTGGACATGCACCTACGATGAAAATTTCAGACCCCTCCATGATTTCTAAGTGGGAGAAATAGCAAAATAGCAGGGTGTTCAAATACTTATTTTCTTCACTGTAATCAGTTCACAGTTCCACATGTCCAAAAGGAGTAGGAAGAAGCAAAGCTTATTAAATCCTACCCCTCCATCGGGTACTTTTACAATCAGTAACTGTTACATTTGTTCACTTCCTGCTTTCCTAATATATAGTTGACATTTTTTTACATTTTTATTTATTTATGTATTTTTAATTTTTTGTCACGTACCGAAGTACGTGATATGACCATACAATGACATAATCGGTACCATAGTAACTGTAAAAATAAAATAAAATAATAATAATAAAATAATAATAATAAAAAATAATAAAATAAATCAATTAATTAAAAAAACATAAACTATAAGTTTTTTACATTTGTTCACTTCCTGCTTTCCAAAATACAGTTTAAGGTTTTTTTTGTGTTTTTTTTTTTTTTAAATAATGCACCTCGTACCGAAGTATGAGGTGATATGAGCATCCAATGACATAATGGGTACCATAGTAAGTGTCAATATAGTGATACATATAGCACATCATGACTGGTTCAAGACATGTGCATTGTTTGAGGTCCTTACTCAATCCATTCCACCAAGTGTAGAATTACCACAGATTCTGTTTGACCCCCAACGGTCCGCTATCACCAACGGGTTTCGAAAGGCTGCTCTACTGCGCGATGGAGACAATATCTCAAGCTACACTATGTGGCAAATTGAAATATTCAATATAAATGTGACTTCCAGAGCAGCAATGAAAAGAGACATCGAGAGAGACTGACAAGGTGTGTGATGAAGGAATTACGAGACTATTTGATTGTGATGCTGGAGAAGAAACGACTTTAGCGGTTTTAGCTCCCGGGAACTTTTCTGATCGGCTACCGTTCAACTAATCGTGTTAGACTTTTATTCTGTCAGGCTTATTTGTACAAACCACAGTATGAGTTGCTGGCACCAGCATTGTTCAAGCATGAATAAAGACACCAACGGACCTGCCAACCTTGAAGACATTTTTGTAGTATAAACCCCCTTAACTCTCACCCCCCCAAACATCCCTCCATTTCTATTTTTGCTCTATTGCAGCTCCTCATAGCTAACATCTTCTTGTTCTTTATGTTGACCACAACACTGAATCGATAGCGCCTCTGCTGGTGGAAATCAAGTAGTACACTTTCATTTATTAAGAGCTGTGCTTCTTTTAGATGACAATTACAATTAATAACGTTGTTAAAATGCCTTTGCTAAATGAAAATGAACACTCTACATCCCATCACAAACATGCTTAGACACTTCTATCGCTATCAGTTCTTATCCAATTAGGTTGCGATTTGTTGCGCTTGTGTAGTTCATGCAGAGTCAAAATTCCTTTTGGATGTAAGAGAACAAAATGCCAATCACGCTCATTGACTTTGAAGATGGCTGTGGTCCCCGCATGCTCTTGTTTGGAATATTTGTTAAGACTTTTTATTACTGCGACGACGGCACACCTCGAGGCTGTCATGGTGTTTTTGTTGCCTTGTTTCTATGTTCTGTCATTCCCATGTGGGTCTTTTTTTTCAATTTTTTTGTTGATGTTGTTCTTTTTCTCTCCTCAGAGCCTCCACACCCGATAGCCCCACCCCAGCTGCTCGGTGTTGGCCCCACTTACCTGCTGATTCAGCTCAATGCCAACTCCATCTTTGGAGACGGTCCCATTATACTGAAAGAGGTGTGTATTGTTATTGGAACTGCTATGTTATTATTCTTGCTTTTTCTCACATTCTGGTGAAAAAATTAGGGATTTCCAACTTGTGGGGTCCTATTGATCCTCCAAAGTCACCAACCGAGCATCCGTGTTCACCAACAAACAGGAAGTCAACCATTTTTGTTTGGAGTGATCATTTTGAACCAAACCAGAGGTCGTAGTTTGATGAATTCCTCCAATGGACCAAGACCATTCATTCATTCATTCACTTTCTACCGCTTTTCCTCACAAGGGTCGCGGGGGTGCTGGAGCCTATCCCAGCACCTTTGGTCGAGAGGCGAGAGGCGGGGTACACCCTGGACTGGTGGCCAGTCAATCACAGGGCACATATAGACAAACAACCATTCTCACTCACATTCATACCTATGGACAATTTGGAGTCGCTAATTAACCTAGCATGTTTTTGGAATGTGGGAGGAAACCGGAGTACCCGGAGAAAACCCACGCATGCACGGGGAGAACATGCAACCTCCACACAGAGATAGCCGAGGGTGGAATTGAACCCTGGTCTCCTAGCTGTGAGGTCTGCTAACCACTAGACCGCCGTGCCGCCCCTGGACCAAGACCAAATGAACCCAAATCAAAATCACGGTTACTAGACAGATGGACGATGACATATCGTGAAGCATTTCCGCCTATACCACAGGATGTGGGCGGGGCATGGTGACAGTCTTTGATGATCAGAGTGTGGTGTGGTTTTTCAACCTTTTTTGAGCCACGACACGTTTTTTTACATTGGAAAAATCTTGTGGCACACCACTAACCAAAAATGTTCCAAAATGTCACCACGACCTCACACGTGCATCAATAAGTCTATGGGAGGAACAAGGTAGGTGTTGCCACACGGACCAATATTACATTGCTCTGCCAGTCTTTACACCACAGACACTCCACAGTAGCCACGTTTTTACATCACCACTTTTTCTCTTTCCGAATGACCTTTCGGGAAACAATGGTATCCATGGAAAGGAATATTCCAATCTCTTGTCTACATGCGCCGTGAAAATCAACCAGAATAGTCAATAGGGCATGCCCAGTAAAACGTAAACATCAACATCACGTGATACCGACTGATACTGAGTTATTCTTTCACTTGTTGGAATAACTCCGTATTGCCAGTTTTTTGTCCGTCCAGTCTTGAAATTTAGTTAGACTCAAAAACAAACTTTGCTTAGTCCAGTGCCGATTGCTGGCCTCCATTTTTAAAAGTGAAGAACGTCTGGATCTGCGTGTTACATCATATCTGAGCATGCGCTGAAAGAACGCACCCGGGATCAATTTAAACAGGAAAAGATCAAATTCAATCTTGCTAATATTTTATAATTAAACTCAGGACATGTTTTATATAGATATGTATTTTCTTTTTTAATAAAACTGGACTTGTGAATGGCGTATAGAAGGGTTTAGATTCTGTTCCACAGATGGCGCTAATGCACACGAAAGCTGCTTGCCAACCGCCAATAAACAACAGAAGAAGAAAAACACCATGAAGAAGAAGGCACCCTGACAAATTTCCGTTTGAGCGGGTACAAGATACCTCAATCGGATTGGTTAAAGGAATATTCCATCCCTGTTCAATTCTTTCCGTTTGAGCAAATATACCAAATGAAATTGGAATATTTGGGTCCATATATTCATGGCTATTCACATAATATTTGCAAATGATGATTAATCAATGTTAACTATAAAAAGTGATATTGGATAATTCCTCACGGGACACCTGACGGTTTCTCAAGGTACACTAGTGTCACTGATCACTGATGTAGACAACACCCTGATGCTATGTGTTGGACACTGGCAACAGTAAGATGAAAAAGGGCGGTCGAGGGTCTAGTACAAATCCACAGCGATATGCAGTGTACATGTGACCGAGCCAATACCAGTTTAAAATGTCATCTATTTCTCCAGGTGGAGTACCGCATGACATCGGGTACCTGGACGGAAACTCATGCTGTCAACTCCCCCAACTACAAGTTATGGCATCTCGACCCAGACACCGAGTACGAGATCAGGGTCTTACTCACGCGACCGGGAGAGGGCGGGACTGGCAAACCTGGACCGACGCTCATCACGCGGACCAAATGTGCAGGTAGGAAACAATAACATAGTAATGCAATACATAGTAACCGTCCCTTCATCCCTCCCCTCGCCTTCATCTCATATCCTTCCCTCTGCGGATCAATAGACAGAGGGCATAAACTCTGTCTGACATTTGTAGAAATAAACGTAAGAAATACAACCCCAGCTAGCCTGAGGGAGTGGGACATGGCGGGAGGGACTCCAAAAGAAAAGCAATGAGAAACAGAGTCAGGCGGCAATGGTGGGAGATGATGAAAATACACTAGAGTGAAGGAGCACGGAGAATGGACGCGGCGAGAGGCGGAATGATGAAACTTGCGAAGGAAAATGAAAAAGAGATGAAAATTCATAACTGCGGGGCCTGACTGATGTCTGCCAAGCCGTGTTTGCGGGAATGTGTGTGTGTGTGTGTGTATATGTGTGTGTGTGTGTGTGTTATTGCCTGTGTTTATTGAAAGTGAGGGACTTACTTCATGCGACTCGTGTATTGAACGGTTTCCTTTTTGACAGGGTGGAAATTAATCTTCTCGTCACTCACAGTTTTGTGCAAACGATGGTAAGTCATTGTGATCCACACAATGCGTAGATATCAGTCCATCACAGCACAATGGAGTAATGAATTCCCAATGAACCTCTTTGTCCGCTAAGCAGAAGGCATTGGTGTAGCTTGTAGCAAGAACAATCCCTCAACGTTTGACTCCGTCACAGCATCACAGGGTCCTTAGGTCATTTTTGGTTTCTTCATACTATAGAAATCCTCCCCCTGAGGGCTCTAAGTGCGTTTCGAATAGAGGATAAGGGAGTCTTAAAGAACCAAATTATAGAATGAGAACCAAATTGTTTATACCTGACAACAATACATAATAGAGACGTCCGGGCTTATCTGCAGTCTCTGTATGCCTACAAGTAAGCGTGTCTTATTACAGCGCAACGGCAAAAAAGCACCCTTCCTTTCCCTGCCCGGCCTTTTATACACCGGAGGCTGGAGTCCTGAGGCTGGAGTCCTGGACCAATCAGCTTTGGAGCAGAAGGCATTGGTGTAGCTTGTAGCAAGAACAATCCCTCAACATTTGACTCCGTCACAGCATTTCAGGGTCCTTAGGTCATTTTGGTTTCCTCATACTGTAGAAATCCTTCCCCTGAGCACTCTTAAGTGTGTTTTGACTAGAGGATGAGGGAGTCTTAAAGAACCAAATTATAGAATGAGAACCAGATTGTTTATACCTGACAACAATACATAATAGAGACGTCCGGGCTTATCTGCAGTCCCTGTATGCCTACAAGTAAGCGTGTCTTATTACAGCGCAACAGCAAAAAAGCACCCTTCCTTTCCCTGCCCGGCCTTTTATACACCGGAGGCTGGAGTCCTGAGGCTGGAGTCCTGGACCAATCAGCTTTGGAACAGAAGGCATTGGTGTAGCTTGTAGCAAGAACAATCCCTCAACATTTGACTCCGTCACAGCATTTCAGGGTCCTTAGGTCATTTTGGTTTCCTCATACTGTAGAAATCCTTCCCCTGAGCACTCTTAAGTGCGTTTTGACTAGAGGATGAGGGAGTCTTAAAGAACCAAATTATAGAATGAGAACCAGATTGTTTATACCTGACAACAATACATAATAGAGACGTCCGGGCTTATCTGCAGTCCCTGTATGCCTACAAGTAAGCGTGTCTTATTACAGCGCAACGGCAAAAAAGCACCCTTCCTTTCCCTGCCCGGCCTTTTATACACCGGAGGCTGGAGTCCTGAGGCTGGAGTCCTGGACCAATCAGCTTTGGAACAGAAGGCATTGGTGTAGCTTGTAGCAAGAACAATCCCTCAACATTTGACTCTGTCACAGCATTTCAGGGTCCTTAGGTCATTTTGGTTTCCTCATACTGTAGAAATCCTTCCCCTGAGCACTCTTAAGTGCGTTTTGACTAGAGGATAAGGGAGTCTTAAAGAACCAAATTATAGAATGAGAACCAGATTGTTTATACCTGACAACAATACATAATAGAGACGTCCGGGCTTATCTGCAGTCCCTGTATGCCTACAAGTAAGCGTGTCTTATTACAGCGCAACGGCAAAAAAGCACCCTTCCTTTCCCTGCCCGGCCTTTTATGCACCGGAGGCTGGAGTCCTGAGGCTGGAGTCCTGGACCAATCAGCTTTGGAGCAGAAGGCATTGGTGTAGCTTGTAGCAAGAACAATCCCTCAACATTTGACTCCGTCACAGCATTTCAGGGTCCTTAGGTCATTTTGGTTTCCTCATACTGTAGAAATCTTCCCCTTGAGGACTCGAATAGAGGATAAGAGAGTCTTAAAGAACCAAATTATAGAATGAGAACCAGATTGTTTATTCCTGACAACAATACATAATAGAGACGTCCGGGCTTATCTGCAGTCCCTGTATGCCTACAAGTAAGCTGGTCTTATTACAGCGCAGCTGCAAAACACCCTTCTTTTCCCTGCCTGGAGATAATCATTTGCTCGCTGAACTGAGGTTACATGAGATGTGGCTCGTATTTTTTTTCCTCCTGAAATCCTGGCACGAATCCTGAATTGTACATCAGTTAGAGGTACTATGAAGGTACTATGGATTTCCGCCTGCTTGTCATTATCGGTAGTGACTTTTTCTCTCATCAGACCTCGGAACAAGTACATGAAATAGAGCAGCATGTTCCATATGCTAAATAGCCCCGCTTTCTGGATTCAATATTGGACACACACCCCGCAGTTTCTCATGCACGTTCCGACAAATGACACGTAAATACACCTGTGTGCGATTCCTGATACACATAGAGCGCTAGAAATGTTATCTAAATGGTAATGATGCCTTTGGCGTTGTGTTTGGTTAAGTTTGTCTGATCTTACCACCTGTAGTTTACTGAATATTTAACACATAATCTTCAAGGGAAGGCATGCAAAACACTTTGGAAATAAAACCCAATGTATGCAACTATATGATCAATATTAATTCACGGAATAGCACCCGAGCCAACCCGGTTGGCTGCACGTCTCCGCTCCTTTCTGCTCGTCTTTTTACCCCGCTGTTCTCGATTTTTTCCTCCGTGATTTATTGCTCTTGTCTGAAAGGTGAAAAATAATCAAGTTGAAGAGAAGACGTGTGTGTGTGTGTGTGTGTGTGTGTGATGAAGTAGCTTTTAATCCATATTCTGACCCTCATGCTCTGTTTGTCACACACTCTCAAACACACATGGGCATGAACGTAAACCCACGCTGGGAGGTATAGACGCACACACACACACACACACACACTCACAAAGGTCCAGGGAGTTGCAGTATTTCTTGCTATTGCTGCACAAGCTCAGCATCACACGGATTAATAGAAAAATGGAATCACAAAAGTCTCATATCTGCCCGCACAAGCTCACATATAGGAAGCACACAGTATACAGTATATCACTTGTGCTTTTTTTTTTCTTATTGGAGAATACACACTCTCACACACTTATACTGTGGTGCTTTAAGTGGAAGGCCCTTGAAATAGCATTCGAAAGATACTCGAGCCATTTTCTGCATGGCTTCAGAATCAAAAACTGTAGGTTTTGACTTGGTGCTACTGTAGTTTTAGTTATCCATTTTGTTTATGTTCATCTGGGGCTGCACGGTGGTTGAGTGGTTAGCGCGCAGACCTCACAGCTAGGAGACCCGAGTTCAGTCTCACCCTCGGCCATCTCTGTGTGGAGTTTGCATGTTCTCCCGGGTTTTCTCCGGGTACTCCAGACTATAAGCAGCATCCACGTCATAAAATGGCGTATTGAATCAGGCAGTCCTTTATTGACAGGAGCCAATCATGAGCTGTAAGAAAAGTCACAAGGCAGGACATCATTACTCAATATAAGAGTGTCATCTCGGATAGAATGTCTAAATTCATCATGCAGCTGCTTAACACTCAAAAGACAGCTAAGAAATATAAAAGAAATTGCCAGGTAAAAACAGTTAATTGGCCAATGAAGTAATTTTTTTATTTTAAACTGGTACTTGCACGGTGTTAGAGTGGTGACCGCGGAGGCCTCACTGCGAGGAGACCCGAGTTCAATTCCACCCTCAGCCTTCTTTGTGTGGAGTTTACATGTTTTTTCTCCGGGTACTCCGGTGTCCTCCCCCATTCCAAAAACATGCTAGGTTAATTGGCGACTCCAAATTGTCCATAGGTATGAATGTGAGTGTGAATGGTTGTTTGTCTATATATGCCCTGTGATTGGCTGGCCACCAGTCCAGGGTGTACCCCGCCTCTCGCCTGAAGACAGCTGGGATAGGCTCCAGCACCCTTCGCAACCCTTGTGAGGATAAGCGGTAGAAAATGAATGAATGAATGAATGAATACCATAATTTCACACATTTTTGCCAGGCTTTAAACCCTGCAGGTTCAGGACAAGAGTGAGAGAGGCTGACAATGTGTGTGATGCAACCCTCGTGAGGATAAGCGGTAGAAAATGAATGAATGAATGAATTTCACACATTTTTGCCAGGCTTTTAACCCTGCAAGTTCAGGACAAGAGTGAGAGAGGCTGACAATGTGTATGATGTCACCCTCGTGAGGATAAGCGGTAGAAAATGAATGAATGAATGAATGAATGAATGAATACCATAATTTCACACATTTTTGCCAGGCTTTAAACCCTGCAGGTTCAGGACAAGAGTAAGAGAGGCTGACAATGTGTGTGATGCAACCCTCGTGACGATAAGTGGTAGAAAATGAATGAATGAATGAATGAATTTCACACATTTTTGCCAGGCTTTAAACCCTGCAGGTTCAGGACAAGAGTGAGAGAGGCTGACAATGTGTGTGATGCAACCCTCATGAGGATAAGCGGTAGAAAATGAATGAATGAATGTTCATCTGGGCCGTATGTCTTAACCTCAACCCCCCCCTGCTGAGGAAAACCTCACAATTAATAGTCGAAGCGCGGTTCTGCATCGTTCACGTGCGTTTAAGCCCGTAGAGATGTTTAGAAGTGAGGACCGAAAACGGAATGAATGACTGCTGTTTCATGTCTTTCCTCCTCTTGGCAGCGGAAGGATTACCAAGAACTAATTGAACAGATTAACTCAGATTAAGCAGCATCTCCTGTCAACCCTTGCTGCTCCCTCCCCCGTTATTCCATCTTTTTTTTTTCTTTTCCCAAAAGCCATTTAGTTCTATTCAATGTTCCTGCGACTGCAGTATCTTGGCTTGACTCTACGCAGATACATTTTTTTCCTATAAACCTTTTGTGTGGTTCCATTTCGTTTAGCTTCATTCCGCCGCTTTTGTTTCCTGTTGTTTAATTCCAACCTCTGGGTTGGGCTGATATGACGCCTGCCGTCCTTGCTGTTATTGTTGCTGTTTATTGGTATTGTTGTTGTTGTTCAAAGCTCCGACTGTGGAGAACAAAGCCTTTTAGTTCCAACATCAATCCAGCCGTTTGTGTCTTTACTGGGGGGGAGGGGGTGAGCGGGACAAGGCAGCCTCTGTGGTTCACCATTGGACCAGGTCCCGCTTGACTTTGGCCACGTTCCAGTCTAGTTATCGCCTCTTCGTGTTCCTACTCCCGTTGTTTTTCTTTCCCCCGTCTCTCTCTCATCTTTAGCTCCTCTTTCTCTCCCTTTACGCTCGCTTTATCTTTTCTTTGCTCCCTGCTGTCTCACTTTAATTTTCTCTCTAAATGACTTAACTCTTCTATGCTTTGAGTAAATCATCAAGCAAGAGCAGCATTATGTGTCATTACACTCTTTTGCACTCTGTGTATGGTAGTGGCCCCGCCTCTTCCCCCAAAGACTGTGACTGCCAAAGGGCTCACACCGTTCATGCCGTTGTTCTATGGAACAAACGTATCAAGATGCTAGCTATGTGTGTATGTGTGTTTGCCCTTCACTGTACATCCCTACACACACACACACACACACCCTTTGTACGGAATGGCTACAGGGCTCTACATTAAAAATAAAAATGACTTGCCTATGGGGAATCCTTAAGGTGAGAACTACTTGCCCCATGTAAAATGAAAAGACTGCCATAATGATATCATATATTAATATATGCTGATAATTCATCAGATAATAGTACTGACTCTTTGTATTTGGAGGAATGTCTGAAAAATAGTGTAGATGTATGTTAACATGGCATGCCATACTACCTTACACATCGTAGTCGTAGTAAGCAGTGATATTTATAAGTTGTGCACCACAATGAAACATTATTGAATAGGCACATTTGTGTACTAGTAAAGTGTTTTTAATCCAGAAAAAAAAATGCTCAATGGTCAAACAATAATTTGTGAAGCAAAGATGAGAAAAATACACAGAGAAATGGAACTGCTAGATTTTGTAGCTTGTGCAAAATCAGCACTTGGTATTGGATCTAATGGGTGGTGTTTCATTGTGACCACTTCAAATTGTCACAGCAATGTGATTCACTCACCTGTGCCATCATTTGATTTGCTGCCGCTAATAAAATACTTGTTTAGGAGGCACTGGTTCATCACTTTTTGCTGTTTTCCTTCACAAGTTGTTGAAGAATTAGACCATGTTGGCAGGGACGCCATGATAGATGTTTTCCTAGTCAAACGATCGCTGATTGGTTGATCGCGAACAACGGGTGTGGGTAAAACACAGACTTTGGACTACGGACGGTCTAAATAAACGATTCTGATTGGTCCATTTGAAGATTTGCAAGGATTGGTTTGCAAATTACCACCGGAATTACGCAGTCCGTGTTTTACCAACACCCAACAAGAACCGCTTTTTAAAAAAAACTCTTGGCAGTATGGCATGCCAAAGTGCACTTGCCCGACGGGAATATCACTGATTGGATTTACTTGCCCCAATTTTGTTTAACTTGCCCCGGGACATCGGTACATCGTTATTGTTGAGCCCTGGGCTACACCACAGGAGATTTTATTGATTTACAATAATGTCATTGAAACTCTTTCCATAATCGTGACCCTCAACTGAGGTCAACTGAGGTTGCTCCAAACCCCCCATGAGACACCCAAGTGTCACCAGATGAATGTCTCCAGGCGCTGCGAGCACAAACCCACGCACACGTCCGCGTATTTATGGATAATAATAGCGTGTCTGCGACTTGTTGTGCCTGCGTGCAGTGAGCGATGCACAGATAATGGCTTGTCAATGGAATTGCTAAGTTTGTGTCCTTGCGCTGTCTCCTCTGAGAGGGAAGGATGGCTTGCAATGGAGGCGATGTAAAAAAAATGTTAACAGTGAGCTGAGAAGATTGGTTAAAGTGACAGACGTTGGACTATAAACATTTTGGAATACTCTGATCCATCAATACAATTGCGTTAATGCCAGGAACTGCTGTGGTACACACCTATAAATCGTGTTTTAACCATTGCCGTATTGGTGGGGAACTGCTGAGTGGGTGGTAGCCGTGCCTCTTAAATAAGGGATGTCCGATGCACCAATAGCAGAATGGCGGATCCTTAGAGGTTGATGGGTAACAATTGCAGTACCGCCCTTAATGGAAAAGCACATGTTACTAACATAATTCACTCAAGGTCTACCGACTAAATATTTTCTACCAGTGGGGTCCTATTGATCCGGTTACTTAAGACCCGAGCAGAAAGGAGTTCTTTATCGGTCACATCCATACTTTATTTACAACTTGTAGTAAATGTACTAGCACCAGCGATGTAAACATGTTTCTTGCTGACCGTGACTTACCTCACTTACCTTGTCTGTTTCCGTCTGCAGAACCCATGCGTACTCCGAAAAGGCTGAAGATCGCCGAGACCCGATCCCGCCTGATAGCTGTGGACTGGGAATCGTTAGGCTACAACATCACCCGCTGCCACACCTTTAACGTCACCATCTGCTATCACTACATGACGGCAAGCAACCGCAGTAAGGCCGACTGCCTGGACATGGACCCAAAAGGTACCCGTTTTTTTTGATGATGTCATTGTCGCCCATTGTTGTCATTTTTAGGGATTTATTAAATAAACAATGCTGTCATTCCTACTATCGTATCATAACTTATCACATACTACAGTATTAATTGGCCCTGTACCCTAGAAACCGCCCATGAATGATACGGGAAAAGGCCGAAATGATGCTGTGTCAAAGCCCAGGGCAGTGATACTGATAAAATATAGAGTTTAACCATGTCCAGTATCAGCCCCCGTAGCTGTCCACTCAGAGCGCGCTGCTCTGGTATCATGCCCGTGAAACAACCAATCAGAGAACAGCACACGAGTGCTTAGTGCCTAGTGCTTCTCCAGTCACCAAAAAACCCAAACTTGATTAATGGAACTTTAATTGTCAGACATTGATAAGATAAGACTGTTGATAAAATATTATTGTTGAAATATTTTTGCAATTGTTGTGTTTACACTGTTTAGATATAATACATGTAATAAACTCAACATTTTCTGGAAACAAAATGGTCTTTTGATTAAATAGTACGTGATAATAAGCTCATGATTAAATAGTATGTGATAATAAGATCATCGCATGGTTTGTCTGGTATCAGGCCCAGTATCATGCCCCCAAGTGTCAGTATGGACATGATACCTGGCCTGATACCAGACAAACCATGTGATAACCTATAATTTATATATATATAAAGTACTACTGGATGTTATCAAAGTACTACAGGATGATATCAAAGTACTACAAGATGATATCAAAGTACTACAGGATGATATCAAAGTGCTACAGGATGATAAAGCTGCCTTGTGCATCACTCTTAAGGATGACAAAGAAGCAAAGGTGAAATCATTAAACCATGTGATAACCTATAATTATCAAAGTACTACTGGATGTTATCAAAGTACTACAGGATGATATCAAAGTACTACAGGATGATATCAAAGTACTACAGGATGATATCAAAGTACTACAGGATGATATCAAAGTACTATAGGATGATATCAAAGTACTATAGGATGATATCAAAGTACTACAGGATGATATCAAAGTACTGCAGGATGATATCAAAGTACTACAGGATGATAAAGCAGCCTTTTGCATCACTCTTAAGGATGACAGAGAAGCAAAGGTGAAATCATTAAACCATGTGATAACCTATAATTATCAAAGTACTACTGGATGTTATCAAAGTACTACTGGATGTTATCAAAGTACTACAGGATGATATCAAAGTACTACAGGATGATATCAAAGTACTACAGGATGATATCAAAGTACTACAGGCTGATATCAAAGTACTACAGGATGATATCAAAGTACTACAGGATGATATCAAAGTACTACAGGATGATATCAAAGTACTACAGGATGTTATCAAAGTACTACAGGATGTTATCAAAGTACAACAGGATGATATCAAAGTACTACAGGCTGATATCAAAGTACTACAGGCTGATATCAAAGTACTACAGGATGATATAAAAGTACTACAGGATGATATCAAAGTACTACAGGATGATATCAAAGCACTACAGGATGATATCAAAGTACTACAGGATGATATCAAAGCACTACAGGATGATATCAAAGCACTACAGGATGATATCAAAGTACTACAGGATGATAAAGCTGCCTTGTGCATCACTCTTAAGGATGACAAAGAAGCAAAGGTGAAATCATTAAACCATGTGATAACCTATAATTATCAAAGTACTACATGATGATATCAAAGTACTACAGGATGATATCAAAGTACTACAGGATGATGAAGCTGCCTTGTGCATCACTCTTAAGGATGACAAAGAAGCAAAGGTGAAATCATTAAACCATGTGATAACCAATAATTATCAAAGTACTACAGGATGATATCAAAGTACTACAGGATGATATCAAAGTACTACAGGATGATATCAAAGTACTACAGGATGATATCAAAGTACTACAGGATGATATCAAAGTCCTACATGATGATATCAAAGTAATAGGGCTCATACTGGCACATACTGGCACGCGTGCCATGATACTGACACTTGGGGGCATGATACCTGGCCTGATCCCAGACAAACCATGTGATCACCTATAAAACACACCCACTTACAGTAGGGAAGCCATTGTTGCTTCAAATATGTCTCTTCAAACGTTAGTCAACACACTCATACAAATCAGAAGCGGTTTCAAAGTAAAAGGTATCAAAATAACAGTCTTAATCAGGAAGTTGCCTACAGCCACAGGTGGAAATATCCCGATATAGGAGTAATGATGTTTATTTCCCCAATTTTTTTCTCTCCCCATTGCAGCACCACGCCACATCGTAGGAAATCTGCCACCTTACACCAACGTCAGTCTGAAGATGATTTTGACCAACCCGGAGGGAAGAAAGGAGAGTGATGAAACAATCATCCAAACTGACGAAGACGGTGCGACTTTTCTGCCTCTTTCTTCAACTCTCCCTCTGCTTATCTCGATGCTACTACGCTTGGCTTATTATTGGTCAAAAAATAACAGTAATAAGTATCAGTTATCAGTAATAAGTATCAGCCGGCTATTAAATGTCTAACATGATAGTGACAAAGAAGCTATCCTCCCTTTCTGTGTGGAAGTGGTAAGTTTAAATTTAGAATAAGTACATATTAGAGGCTAACTCAGCTCTGTAGCTTGTTATGCTAGTGGCGGCCATTTCTTATTTCCTTTTAGCCTGTGCAATGTGATGTAAACAAAGAGTAATAGGACTCTAAAGGTGACTCTAGGGGTGTTGTTTTATGTCTACAGGGCTCTAATGTTAAAAACATATATTTAGAAAGTCATAAACTGGTTTTCTGTGTGCTAACTATCAAAATATTCCTTCTTTAATATTTAATCCTACTTTGTGGAATTTTTTTTCTTTGCATAAACAGTTCCAGGTCCGGTCCCCACTCAGTCGGTACGAGCCACACCATTTGAGGACAGAATTCTCCTTTACTGGAAAGAACCATCGGAGCCCAATGGCGTCATCATCCAATATGAGGTAGCCAGCAGCAATAAGAGTCTATAAAATATTAGCACACAGAAGAGACAAACGTAACGGATCTCAAACCCTTCAAACCCCGTCTCTGCTCCGCCACAGATCAGCTACAGTGGTTTGCGTTCTTTCGACCCATCGGTGCCTCTGCAGCGGCCCGGGCTCACGGCGTCTTTACCCTCGAACGCCACCCATCACCTCTTCTCCCAGCTCCACCCAGGGGTCACTTACCAGCTCTCCATACGAGCATCCACCTCGAAAGGATTCGGTCCTGCGACCACGCTCAATGTGACCACTAATATTTCAGGTAGCCAGCTGATGAATATTTACCCGTGTTGTGTTGATCGTAACCGTGATGTAAACCTTTTATCTCTCTTTAGCCCCAACAATAGATGAGTATGATGGCTCGGAGGCCTTTTTGAACGAAACCGCAACGACCATCACAGTTCTGTTGAAACCAGCCCAGGCCAAGGGAGCGCCGATAAGGTAATGCACGATCAGACATGGATAATAGAGTATAGAGGTAACCCTCCTCTTGTGTTTTACATTTTAATGCATAAAAAGAATCACATAACATTTATTTATTGCATCAAGGCTTTTTGACTTTGTCAGGAAACTCTTATTTCAACAAAATAAAACATATTTTTAAAATATATTTTTACTACATTTTAAAATGGTCTGGTTGAAATTATGACCACTGTATTGTTAGGGTCGGTTTTTGTTAGTGGTATAGTGACAAAAAAAGGCCTACATTCCCACACCAAAAGTATTAAAACCATGGATGAGGAAGCCTAAGAAGGTAATCAAGACATGAGAAGCAAATTTGATGGTAACTTATTGTTTTTAGTGTATTTTATAGCTGATTTAATACACGGGTCAAAATGCAGAAAAGTGCATTAGAAGCAAGTTGAAAAAAACAGGAAAAAACTACATTGACGCCCTAAAATTGTGGCATTTTATGCCATTTTTGGGTGCTCCTGGGGCCCCCGTTGAGTGTGTGGGAGGTTTCCCCTGTTTTTTTTGACCAGAAAAGTGCATTAGAAGCAAGTTGAAAAAAAGTGAAAAAAACAACATACTAACCCCTTACGTTTTTTGTCAAAAATCACCGCCCTCAAACACTGGGGTTTTATGTGCTTTTTGGGTGCTCCTGGGCCCCCTGGTGAGTGTGTGTGAGGTTTCCGCTGTTTTTTTTGTTTTTTTTTAGCAGAAAAGTGCATTAGAAGCAAGTTGAAAAAAACGACATACTTACGCTTTTTGTCAAAAATTGACGCCCTAAAATTGTGGCATTTTATGCCATTTTTGGGTGCTCCTAGGGCCCCTGTTGAGTGTGTGTGAGGTTTCCCGTTTTATTAGCAGAAAAGTGCATTAGAAGCAAGTTGAAAAAAACTGAAAAAAAACGACATACTTGCATTTTTTGTCAAAAATTGACGCCCTAAAATTTTGGCATTTTATGCCATTTTTGGGTGCTCCTGGGGCCCCTGTTGAGTGTGTGTGAGGTTTCCTTTGTTTTTTTTAGCTGAAAAGTGCATTAGAAGCAAGTTGAAAAAAAAGAAAAAAAAAGAAAAAAATGACATACTTACGTTTTTTTGTCAAAATTTGACGCCCTAAAATTGTGGCATTTTATGCCATTTTTGGGTGCTCCTGGGGCCCCTGTTGAGTGTGTGTGACGTTTCCCCCGTTTTTTTTTTTTAGCAGAAAAGTGCATTAGAAGCAAGTTGAAAAAAACTGAAAAAAACGACATACTTACATTTTTTGTCAAAAATTGACGCCCTAAAATTTTGGCATTTTATGCCATTTTTGGGTGCTCCTGGGGCCCCTGGTGAGTGTGTGTGAGGTTTCCTTTGTTTTTTTAGCTGAAAAGTGCATTAGAAGCAAATTGAAAAAAAAGAAAAAAAAAGAAAAAAATGACATACTTACGTTTTTTTGTCAAAAATTGACGCCCTAAAATTGTGGCATTTTATGCCATTTTTGGGTGCTCCTGGGGCCCCTGTTGAGTGTGTGTGACGTTTCCCCCGTTTTTTTTTTTTAGCAGAAAAGTGCATTAGAAGCAAGTTGAAAAAAAAAAAAAAAAAGAAAAAAATGACATACGTTTTTTTGTCAAAAATTGACGCCCTAAAATTGTGGCATTTTATGCCATTTTTGGGTGCTCCTGGGGCCCCTGTTGAGTGTGTGTGACGTTTCCCTCGTTTTTTTTTTTTAGCAGAAAAGTGCATTAGAAGCAAGTTGAAAAAAACTGAAAAAAACGACATACTTAACGTTTTTTGTCAAAAATTGACGCCCTAAAATTTTGGCATTTTATGCCATTTTTGGGTGCTCCTGGGGCCCCTGTTGAGTGTGTGTGAGGTTTCCTCTGTTTCTTTGAGCAGAAAAGTGCAACATAAGAGATGATACCAGAAAGCTAACACAAGAGGAAGGTTAAACAAACATAAGGTCATAATCAAGAATGTCAAAAAAGATAGTCTGAGTATTACATTAGACTTTTTTTTTTTAACAGTGCTTACCAGATTGTGGTGGAGGAAGTGAATCCCCAGCGAACACGTCGCCAGGCCTCCTCTGACTGTTATGAGGTCATTATTAATATTCTCTTCACACCGTGGACTCCCTTTTCCAAGCTGAAGTGTTTCACAGTAAATGCTCACGATTTGGCTGGAGTGACCGTTGAGTCCCCTCTCTCCCAGGTCCCAGTTTCCTACCACAGTGCATCTACCGGTGGGTCGCCATATTATTATGCCGCTCAGCTGTCCCCCAGCAACCTTCCGGAGCCCCTCCCGTTCACCGTTGGAGACAACAGGACATATCAGGCATGCTTCTTAAACCCAAGCAGGAGATACGTATATGTGGGTGGAGCTCTTGTCTGACCGTCATATGCATTTTAATCCACAGGGTTTCTGGAACGCTCCTTTGGCTCCGAGGAAGAACTACAACATCTACCTTCAAGCTGTTAGCAGCACTGAGCGGGTAACTGCCCTATGTGCAAATTGGATGAAAAATGTATCTGAATTCTGGTGGCTAAAGTCAACAATAATACAATCATAGTCATAGTTCTTCTGCTAAATGACGATAAAGTCATGTGATCTGAACACTAGCTTACTCCAGTCAAGTAGAGTAAATGTTGTTTTTTTTTTCCTTCTTCAGGAAACTAAAACGCAATGTCTGAGGCTGGCTACTAAAGGTAATCCATGGTGAACGTCAAGTGTTCTGTCTGTGTCATATTTGTATTGCATTTGTATATTTGGATATACAGTAAATCCATCCATAACGGAAAAAAAAAAACATCGGTCAATGATGCCCATCAAATATCTGTTTTTGACACATTCCCTTGCTTCACTCCCTCCAAAATGGTGACAGTCTCCTCCGATTTCAGCTCAACATTACCAATAAAAGTTCTCTCTTTGATTGCCGTTGTTCACTTCCAACAGTGTGTAATTCCAGTAACGACTTCCAGTAATATTTAACTTATGTTCACCTTAACACATATATATATATATATATATGACCATATATGTATGTATATATATATATATATATATATATATTGGGGGGGGGGGGGCTTGGAAAACTGATTTTTCCCTCCATTTTCTTTTTAAATAATCCTTCTGAATGTGACTCAGGCCAGTAAAAAGCAACACCTGCGGGTCACAAATGGCCCCCAGTCCACACTTTGGACTCTCCTACCTTATTTTGACCCAAACACATGAACATGCAAGTTCCCCCCCGCGGGAACACTGCACGTCCCCAAGTGGGGGCTCCACTGTATTTACGGTAGTTGTTTTCTCATTCTTAAGTTGTTTTTTTTTTTAAATAACAGATTGTTGTACATTAACAACTTCTCATCCTCTTAGCGACTGGAGTGTTTCATAAGAGCCCACTTCCACATCAGGATTATGAAGAGATATACTGTAATGCTAGAGAGCATAGATTTCTATGCGCATGTACAGAAAGGATCAACGTGCACAACAGGCTAAATGTGAGATTTTATCTGCGGCCATATGTTTGACAGACTAATACACAGCTTTTAAAAAGGTGCTTATTTCATCCCCATAACACCTCGGAATATATGCAGTTGTTTTGAGGAAAGATTTCATAAATGGATGATGGATCAGGATTGTTGGGAGGAGGAAGAGCATCCAGGATGAATAGGCAGGAAAATATGGCGGCGTTTTCAGTGGAATCCAGTGTGTAAACAGTCTTGGCATGTTAAAAAAAAGTGTCTAAATGGATACATGGTGGCACGGCGGTCGAGTGGTTAGCGCGCAGACCTCACAGCTAGGAGACCAAGGTTCAATTCCACTCTCGGCCATCTCAGTGTGGAGTTTGCATGTTCTCCCCGTGCATGCATGGGTTTTCATTTTCCGGGTACTCCGGTTTCCTCCCACATTCCAAAAACATGCTAAGCTAATTAGCAACTCCAAATTGTCCATAGGTATGAATGTGAGTGTGAATGGTTGTTTGTCTATATGTGCCCTGTGATTGGCTGGCCACCAGTCGAGGGTGTACCCCGCCACTCGCCCATCCCGAAGACAGCTGGGATAGGCTCCAGCACACCCATGACCCTCTTGAGGATAAGCGCTCGAAAATGAATGAATGAATGTGCACTTGGGGTGGGGGAGTACAACAATCAATCTCACACACAATAAAACTAAAATAAAGTAAAATTATTCCAACAACATGCATGCTAGGTTAATTGGCGACTCCAAATTGTCTATAGGTATGAATGTGAGTGTGAATGGTTGTTTGTCTATATGTGCCCTGTGATTGGCTGGCCACCAGTCCAGGGTGTACCCCGCCTCTTGCCCAAAAGACAGCTGGGATAGGCTCCAGCAACCCCCACGACCCTTGTGTGGAAAAAGCGGTAGAAAATGAATGAATGAATGGATACATTACCGTGAGGCGTCAACATTGGTGATTAGTGTGCAGATGCAAGGCAAATGGATGCGGCAGTTCTGAACACATACTCGCAACTATCACTTTTGCTTCTATGTGAAAGGTGATGGCTGGTAGTGATAGATTACGTATATAAAAGACAAAAATGTCGAAATCGGTGCACATCCCATTGCGGTGTAATGGTAAAGTATTGTCACCCTTGACTGAACTGCCAGACCCGGCTTTGCCCTGATAGACCTTGAAGGATTGTTAAACGAGACTGTAAAAAGGGACATTATTTCCAATACAATCAGCTTTAATGACTGCAGAATGAATCATTAAAGCTGATTTTTGTGTGTGTGTGTGTACCATAAAGGGCAGGTTATGGAGCAGATAGCCGAGTCAGGGACAGCATGGCATCGGAATGGAGCTCCTGGTGCCGTCATTACGATTCATCTATTATATAAATCCATTTCTTTTCATGAGATGGCCTATCTGATTGTGACATTGTAAAAGAGGAAACACAGGCGAGTATCAGCCAAACTATTCCAACTGAATTAGTTGACTGGACGTAAGGCTAAAGTGGCATTGAGTCTTTTTGGATTCGTCTTGAAGCAGTCCATCAAGCAAAAACAAAAAGATTTCTTCATGAAAATTTTATTCTCGTAATTATGAATTTACTCCCATAATATTTTGACTTAATTCTCAAATTCATTCCTTTCTAATATTACGTTATTTTTGTAAGATTACGACTTTGTCTTATTGCATTACAACTTTTAAAATATATTATAAATATATATATATATTTTAATAAAAAAAATATATATTATATAATATATATCATATATAATTATATATATAATATATAATATAATATATATTATATATAATATATAAGTATAAATAATATAATTATTTATTATATATGTTATAATTATATAAGTATATATATATTTAATTATTAATAAAGAATTTACTTTTAATGTCCAGAAACGGTGAGTGACTTACTGCATTACAACTTTTAAAATATATTATAAATATATATATATTTTTTTTATTTAAAATTTTGTATCTATTATATAATATATATCATATATAATTATATATATATATTATAATATATAATATAATATATATAATATATAAGTATATATTATATAATTATATATTATATATATTATACTTATATATAATATATTTGTATATATATATTTAATTATTAATAAATAATTAATTTACTTTTAATGTCCAGAAACGGTGAGTGACCACCACGAATTCTGAATGCGGGCAAAAGAGGGGGGGGCACAGATGTGCACCAAAATATTTTTTTAATTATTATATATATATATAATTTTTTATTATTTATTTATTTTGTATTTTTTTACTTGACTTTACTTGGAAAAGTGATTTTTCCCTCCATTTTCTTTTTAAATAATCCTTCTGAATGTGACTCAGGCCAGTAAAAAGCAACACCCGCGGGTCACAAATGGCCCCCAGTCCACACTTTGGACTCTCCTACCTTATTTTGACCCAAACACATGGACATGCAAGTTCCCCCCGGGAACACTGCACGTCCCCAAGTGGGGGCTCCATTCCATTTTCAATGGTGTCTTATTTCGCCAGTTAAATAAAAGGACAATCAGCGTTATCATATTGCGACCGTTAACGGGTGGATCCTAAATAGGCCACCGTCCCCTTCTGTCTTTTAGCCTGAAGAGGTTGAAATACGAGCGAGGTGACAGAATTTAGATTTCCATGCAGTGATAAAGGAGAATGGCAGCGCTAATGGTCACAGAGGTCAGACGACATGTCCCTTCCTTTCTCTCGGTGCCCGTCTGCGAGTGTGTGTGCATCGGAGCGTGCATCCGGGGGGGGGGGGGGGATTAAGTGTTGGTGGTCCTATTAGGTCATCTTGGCTATTGTGTATTGTCGTTGCTGCCTCGGGGACTTTGCTCTCTTGTGTGTATGCCAGCGTTAGTGTGCTGACCTGGATATGTTTTTTGCAGAAATTAAAAGCTACTGCTCGCATCATGAGGTCAGATTTTTTGGAACCTTTTAAATATTGTTTACTTTCTCGAAAGTACAACAAAGCTGAAACGAGTAACACCATACAGACCCGAACGAAACAGATTTACATTGGATAAATAATATGATAAATAATATTCATGACACAGCAACTTAACACTCCAAAGGGATACTTGATAATTATAGAAACATGTACCAATAAACCCTTTTAAGGTTTTCCCATGGTACATTGCATCTCAGCAATGCATTAATTTGGGCGCTGCAATGACATCAGCCTCCCTTGGGCTCTGCGCTCCTCTGGCCCCCTCTGGTGGACAGAGGCAGCATTGTAGTGTCATCTACAATTGTCTATGCTAATTGTCCTTCACTGAAACGACTCCAAATTGTCCATAGGTATGAATGTGAGTGTGAATGGTTGTTTGTCTATATGTGCCCTGTGATTGGCTGGCCACCAGTCCAGGGTGTACCCCGCCTCTCGCCTGAAGACAGCTGGGATGCATGATGGAAACCTTTAAACTCATACTGGTACATATTTGTTATATTTATTAGGTGTACCTTTTGAGTGTTAAGTTATTGTGTGATGAATATAGTGGTCAAAGTTTGATGATACCGCTTGTCAGACTGTAATATTGAGTAATGACCTCACATTGCAAACATGGGGGGGAGGGGTCCACAGTGCATACCTTTGCTCAACCAAGAAAGGTTATTAACTCTTAATTGAAAAAAAAATCATATTTTATTCATGAAATGATCTTTATATTGTCCATAATTATTGAATGTACCAGTAGAACACTTGATCTTGTGTGCTATGGACTAACACAACATGCATAAATGAGTTTGGTTTTGTATTATATTGTAAATTGGTTTTAATCCGGGCGGCACGGCGGTCGAGTGGTTAGCGCGCAGACCTCACAGCTAGGAGACCAGGGTTCAATTCCACCCTCGGCCATCTTTGTGTGGAGTTTGCATGTTCTCCCGTGCATGTGTGGGTTCCAAAAACATGCTAGGTTAATTGGCGACTCCAAATTGTCCATAGGTATGAATGTGAGTGTGAATGGTTGTTTGTCTATATGTGCCCTGTGATTGGCTGGCCACCAGTCCAGGGTGTACCCCGCCTCTCGCCCAAAGACAGCTGGGATAGGCTCCAGCACCCCCTGCGACCCTCGTGAGGAAAAAGCGGTAGAAAATGAATGAATGAATGGTTTTAATCCACACTGCTTGACAACTTCATAGAACTATTTGATCAAGGAAATGACCCCCCCCCCCCAAAAAAAAAAACGAACCACAGACAATTATATGCATGAGCATTGTTTAAGCTTTAAGCTTCTTTGTAAGAATCCTTTGTGCCTCATCTTCCAGTCTGACGTTGTACTCCAATGGTCGTCCAATAACATGACATAATATCCCAGGGGTCGCATCGGGGCATTTCAAAAAGATCCCAGCCAGCGTCAGAAAGGTTTTAGAACACAAATAACATGCTTAAAAATACAGAAGCAGATAAAAAGAACAAGCGATTATGCTGATCTTGTTGATATTTAGCGTAGGCAGTGGATTATGCTTTGATGGATAATATACTCCATGAAATATAGTTTTACGCGCGTCTTTATTTTGGATTATTTGGATTATCATAATACACTAATGTTCTTATACGCCAATACAAACGTTTGTGGTGTTATGAGATCACTAAGTAGAGATTAGGAGCATCAAAACAGATGCTTTGTGCTCAACAGGATGCAAACTCTTTTTTGCTACATTCCCTGAAGTGGTCATAGTGCTTTTGGAGCATTCTTGCAGTATTTCTCACTCCTATACTATATGCGTAGATGGTGGTACAATTATTAAGAATATTTCTGTCCATGACTGACAGTTACCATGGCATTTACTCATCTAAGAATATTAATATTTACTCCATATTGAGCACAAACTTGATGTTGCTTTAATGATATTATATTGCATTTATAAAGCAAGAATGAGCCTCAGATGATCCCAGATGATCATTAATCCTGTGGTTTCGTCCTGCTAAGCAGAAGATAACTGTTATTGATTGCAATCAAAGCTAACGAATGACTTGTCGCCATTGCTGAAGGTGCCACCGAGGAACCCGAAGTCATCCCCGACCCCGCCAAGCAGACGGACCGTGTGGTGAAGATCGCCGGTATCAGCGCCGGAGTCCTGGTCTTCATACTGCTGGTGCTGGTAGCCATCTTATTGGTCAAGAAAAGGTGAGTGATCGCCACGAATTCCGAATGCGGGCGAACGAGGAGGGCGGGGGGGGGGGGGTATGCGCACGGATGTGCACCAAAATGCATTCTCTTGTTTTTGTGTTGGTCCGCCACTTGCTGTAGTAACACCATCTTCCATTCATCCACCATGACCGTTGATCTCCCTGTAGACCCACGTCTCGATACTAGACTCGTTAAAGAGTACTACTCAAGTTCCTGAAATATTCCAATACGTGTGTATTACAGTGAAGAAAATAAGTATTTGAACACCCTGCTATTTTGCTATTTCTCCCACTTAGAAATCATGGAGGGGTCTGAAATTTTCATCGTAGGTGCATGTCCACTGTGAGAGAGATAAACTAAAAAGAAAAATCCAGAAATCACAATGCATGATTTTTTAACAATTTATTTGTGTGATACAGCTGCTAATAAGTATTTGAACACCTGAGAAAATGAATGTTAATATTTGGTACAGTAGCCTTTGTTTGCTATTACAGAGGTCAAACGTTTCCTGTAGTTTTTCACCAGGTTTGCACACACTGCAGGAGGGATCTTGGCCCACTCCTCCACACAGATCTTCTCTAGATCAGTCAGGTTTCTGGGCTGTCGCTGAGAAACACGGAGTTTGAGCTCCCTCCAAAGATTTTCGATTGGGTTCAGGTCTGGAGACTGGCTGGGCCATGCTAGAACCTTGATATGCTTCTTACGGAGCCACTCCTTGGTTTTCCTGGCTGTGTGCTTCGGGTCGTTGTCGTGTTGGAAGACCCAGCCACGACCCATCTTCAATGCTCTGACAGAGGGAAGGAGGTTGTTCCCCAAAATCTCACAATACACGGCCCCAGTCATCCTCTCTTTAATGCAGTGCACTCGTCCTGTCCCATGTGCAGAAAAACACCCCCAAAGCATGATGCTACCACCCCCATGCTTCACAGTAGGGATGGTGTTCTTCGGATTGTACTCTTCATTCTTCTTCCTCCAAACACGCTTATTGGAATTATGACCAAAAAGTTCTATTTTGGTCTCATCTGACCATAAAACTTTCTCCCATGACTCCTCTGTATCATCCAAATGGTCATATGCAAACTTAAGACGGGCCTTGACATGTGCTGGTTTAAGCAGGGGAACCTTTCGTGCCATGCATGATTTCACATCATGACGTCTTAGTGTATTACCTACAGTAACCTTGGAAACGGTGGTCCCAGCTCTTTTCAGGTCATTGACCAAGTCCTGTCGTGTAGTTCTGGGCTGATTCCTCACCTTTCTTAGAATCATTGAGACCCCACGAGGTGATATCTTGCATGGGGCTCCACTCCGATTGAGATTGACCGTCATGTTTAGCTTCTTCCATTTTCTAATGATAGCTCCAACAGTGGACCTTTTTTCACCAAGCTGCTTGGTAATTGCTCCGTAGCCCTTTCCAGCCTTGTGGAGGTGTACAATTTTGTCTCTGGTGTCTTTGGACAGCTCTTTGGTCTTCGCCATGTTACAAGTTAAAGTCTTACTGATTGTATGGGGTGGACAGGTGTCTTTATGCAGCTAACGACCTCAAACAGGTGCATCTGATTCAGGATGATACATGGAGTGCAGGTGGACTTCTAATGGGCAGACTAACAGGTCTTTCAGGGTCAGAATTCTAGATGATACACAGGTGTTCAAATACTTATTTGCAGCTGTATCACACAAATAAATTGTTAAAAAATCATGCATTGTGATTTCTGGATTTTTCTTTTTAGTTTATCTCTCTCACAGTGGACATGCACCTACGATGAAAATTTCAGACCCCTCCATGATTTCTAAGTGGGAGAAATAGCAAAATAGCAGGGTGTTCAAATACTTATTTTCTTCACTGTATATCATTACATTCTTTTGGTTACAAATGCCAGTAATGTTTATTCTCATTTCAATTTACAACAATTACAATTAATTCTCTACAAAAGACATTTTATAAAACAATATGCCACATACAAGGGCAATTATGTGCATAATTACACATAATAACATCAGGTTATTGTGCCTGCAAAAAAAAAACAATAAAGAAGCTGAGCGGCTGTGGAAATGAATTGTAACTATTTGGTGCAATAGCACCACCGTGTGGTCACTAAACGCAACTACAAGTTAAGAAGATCATTGTCAATGAAGAGCAGGAGTCCTTTTTAAGGAAGTTACCTGTCTACATTGTTATTTTATGTTTTTTTTTCACTTTTTCTGGAAATAAAGGAAACATAATAATAATTCATCATCTCTCAGCAGCAGGAAAAACCTTTACAGATTTTATCAATGAATGTATTTTTTGTTGGAAGTTTGCTTGAAAGGGCGCTCACCTCTTTGATACGCAGCATCCATCCATCCACACAGGCCACGTCAACCTGTCCTTTTTCAGGATGAGTTTTTATTTTTATTTTTTTTTGCAGATAAAAAGTCAAGTACCTTAGAGAGATGGCTTGTTTATTCCGTGTGTTGTGGAGATACTTGGCACGGCGTCGGCCTGCTGCGCTGCAACTGAAGCACAGCCAAGCTCCCAATGCATGAATGCAGCTTCAAAGAAATCAAGCAATGATACACGCATTAGCTGGCAATTGTTTTGTTTTTTTTTTGTTTGTGTGTGATTCAGGAGTGTTTAATTTGAATTTTTTTTTTTTTTTTTTTTTTTTTTAGAAAACATTTTCTCGCTGATTTAGCAGCTCTTCTAAAGGTTTCTGGGGAGATCAATATCCATTATCACTGAACCTTTTTTCAACTTTGAGCAATACTGCATCTTTAAAATGGTGGATTATGAAACTATGGCATCATGCTTGCTTGATAAAAAAAAGTGAGCTTTAGGTTGGTAAACATGTCATAGCGAGGATAGAAAATGGCAGATAACATCACAAGTGGTTTTCGTTGAGTAATTCCAGTCACGTAATATTGTCAGAGTCTTTTCATTGTGTGTTTTAGACATGGCCCTTAGCGATAAAAGATAACTTTTTTTTTTTGCATGACCCTCAAAGATGTTTTTTTTTATGTTTCTGTTGTTGCTGGTTGGGACGGGACATTCCTGTCCTCATTTGCATATTCATGATCCCTATGTCTCTTTGCTTTCTGATTGGCTTACAACCCCAGGAGGACCTACTATTCGTACTCTTATTACCTGTAAGTAAATGGGCGTGTCCAGCTGCTGATATCTTACTGGGTGATAGCGGCTAGCCGGTGTTATTTTTAAAGATGCAGTATACTTTTTTCAAGACAAAAAAAAAACAAAAAAAAACGCATTTTCAACTCTGACCAAAACCAGCCAAAACCATCCTCATTGACGCGCCCCGCCAGGGCGGGGCGGGGGGCAATTCACTGCCGCTTCAGTCACATCTGCATTTTCTAGCATTCAGATCTGTTATGAATGAATGAATGAAAATCAGCATCCCCGTGCAACCGTTTGACGCCCTGCAGACGTTTGGTCAAAAAAAAAAAAAAAAGGACTGCGCTGAAAGTGAATTGCCCTCGGCGCCCGCCCCCCCCCCCCCCCGCCCCCGGGTGTCCTCTACATGCTCCAAAGTCCAAGACCTCTTCCTAAAAAGAGCCCAAGGTGGCCAAAGAGGGCCGGCCCTGGCCCCCCCATCCACCCCCCCACCGAGCGTGGTATTTGAAAAAAGAATGCTGCACTTGTGACTTGTAGCTCTTTGTGTGCATGTAGTCATGTGATCATCCATCCGCCCATCAAGTCACAGGTATCATGGATGCTCTTTTCCCGACGCTGGATCGGGACCAGGCCTGTTTTATTTTTGGGGGGGGCGCTTGCTTCTGTGGTGGTTGGACTACTTTTTTGTTCCTCTGTACTTCCGTGTCGTCTCTCACTGGCTGTGACCAAAGTGTGAACAAAGGTTAAAGGTCACCTTTAATGACCTTTAGGGTATTTTACGCTGGGATTTAGACAGTTCGGCCATTTCCTGTGTCTTATAATGCTAATGAGCTGCGAGTGTGGGGCTCGAACTAGCGACGTTTTGCACTTTTTACACTTTCATGGACTCTGCAGTAGGCTCTCATGCTAGGTTAGCATAGCTTTGTTGACAACAAAAAACAAATACTCCATCCTGTAGCTGCCTTGTCAAGACATGACTGACAGGAAGTCCCAGGCTTTATTTTAAGATGTGTAGCGAAACCTTATTTACGGGGCTAGGGGCGGAAGGAGGAAGATGAGGCCGGTTTTTCCTTCATCATGACCGTCTGAGTTCCAAGTGGAGCAAATTTCATATTTGCAAGTCATAAACAGGGAAGTTGTGGTCGCTTTTTCAGGTTCCCGATTGGCCAAAATGTGTCTCCATAAGTGTCCATAAAGACCAGTAAAAGTCACTTGCCGCTTTTTTGGAGTCGATAAAATGCTAAGCCGGCGACACTGAATTCCCTCCTGCTACGTCGTCTTATTCTCTAATGGAGTTGGAACGGCAATCAACAGTCCCGTTATAATGTGTTTATGTGCTAGGTCGCGTATCTGTGGCGGTCCCAGTTTAATAGTCATGAAGAAGCCATTGTTGTTGTCGTCACAGGCGCCTTCTGCTCGTCTTTTTCTTATCCACATCCAAGACTACTGCATTGTGGTCGTGTGATTAGCGCGCAGACCTCACAGCTAGGAGACCAGGGTTCAATTCCACCTTCGGCCATCTCTGTGTGGAGTTTGCATGTTCTCCCCGTGCATGCGTGGGTTTTCCTCCCACATTCCAAAAACATGCTAGGTTAATTAGCGACTCCAAATTGTCCATAGGTATGAATGTGAGTGTGAATGGTTGTTTGTCTATATGTGCCCTGTGATTGGCTGGCCACCAGTCCAGGGTGTCCTCTCGCCTGAAGACAGCTGGGATAGGCTCCAGCACACCCATGACCCTCGTGAGGATAAGCGCTCGAAAATGAATGAATGAATGTGCACTTGGGGGGGGACGTACAACAATGAATCTCGCACACAATAAAACTAAAATAAAGTAAAATTATTCCAATTACATTCATGCTAGGTTAATTGGCGACTCCAAATTGTCCATAGGTATGAATGTGAGTGTGAATGGTTGTTTGTCTATATGTGCCCTGTGATTGGCTGGCCACCAGTCCAGGGTGTACCCCGCCTCTTGCCCCATCCCGAAGACAGCTGGGATAGGCTCCAGCATCCCTGTGTGACCCTTGTGAGGATAAGCGGTAGAAAATGAATGAATGAACATCCAAGACGATGCAGCAGAAAACCATAACAACATTGCTCAGTGGTACTAGGAGTGTGTCATGCGTGTCATTTGTGTCATGTATGTCATGTGCGTCACGTGCGTCTGTGGCCTTAGCGGTGGAGTTGGTGTCTTTTGAGGTAAAATATCCCAAAACGCAGCATGTTTCCTGCCCCGTCTGCTAGGAAGAAGTCAGAGCCGTATACTCTTATCAGTCTGGCAACCTTCAAAAGCTGAATCATTTTTTTAATGTTAATGTCAGTTCATTTCTGCTTGAACCAGTTTAGCTCCAAATGTGATTCCAATCAAGCCAGGAAAATGTCTGAACTGATATAAACCTATGGCTCTGTGTGCAATCACTTCCCTGCACGCCAAGTCACGCTCGGAAGTCCAAGTCCTCTACTACAGTCCTCCAAACTGTTCCTTTGTTTGCAGGGACTGCAGCAACCCAGAATAATATGAAACTTTTTGTCCACGCTGTTACTTTTCTTCCCATTATTTAAAAAAAGTTCTGAAATAGTTCTTTACTGGGCTATATGATGTGACAACAGCCCGTAGAGAGAAATATTAAGGTGTCCCGCTAAGATGCATCTCTCCTAAAATGTTCCTTAGTGCTCCACCGGCTATTTACGTCCTCACCCCAAACGCAACTCCTGTCATCAGTTATGTGTTTAATAAACGGTGTCGCTTGCTGCCTTGCTCCACCGGGACTTTTACTGTCGGATGAAAAAGTAGCACCGCTAACATTGAATAGCTTCCTTTGGCTAACCTGAGGTCAAAGCCCGTGTTCCCTCTGCTCCTTTACTTGAGCCCAGCACATGCTGTCATTCACTGTTTGTCATCTGCCATCCTTGCCTGGTTATTTCTTCCTCTTCTTCTTTTTTTTTTCTTCTCCTCTCCGTATTTCCTTTTCCTTTTGCATCGTGACTCAGCCGCCTGCAGCCCCCAGCTTTTTAGCCAGACCTTAAAGTAATCAAGTCTAGGGATGGGCATGAGACCATATCGCAGGGGTCTCAAACTCAATTTACTTGGGGGCCACTGGAGCTCGGGTCTAGGTGAGACTGGGCCGTATCAGGTTTTCCAAAAAAAAAAAAAAAAAAAAGAATGCATTTATTAAAAAACAAAAAAAAATTAAAAACTTTGCTTTGGTTCCAATTTTCTACAATAAAAGCTCTGATAAAACATTCCACTGTTCTCAAATATCTTAATTTTTATTTTTCTACACAAAATAAGATGAAAAATAAATAAACAAATCAAGAATAAAGAAAATCAATCAGTAATAAATAAATATAATAATAATAATAAAACAGCAAATAATAAAAACTTAAGAAACCACATATAGTTGGTGGGTAGACAAATTATTTTTTTCAGATTAAAATGAACAAAGCATTATTAGAGCCCTGTAGACATGACAAAACACGACTATAGTCACATTTATACTCTTTTTATTTACAACATATTGCGCAACTGCAGGGTCATGCTAACACATGCTAACTCGCAAACTAGAGAGCTAGCGACCTAAACGGTAGCCTTCAAGTTATTTCCTTTAAACTTAAAAAGCCAAAAACTTACCACTTCCACACGGATATGGAGGATAACTATTAACAGTTATTTAACCTTTAACATGAACATTAATCAAACGTAATCATTTTTTCTGGGTACATGATACCATACAGCATCCATATCAAACTTAAACATTAAACTTTCATATCAAGGCGGGGGCCTCAAACTAGTGTCCTGCGGGCCACAATTGGCCCGCGGGCCGCATGTTTGAGACCTCTGCCATATCGATTTGATTGACTCTGAACTTCTCGTGCGCACCAATGCCTCTGCTGGTGACGGCCAGTACTGCGCCCCTAGACACATGCCCATCCCTATTTTACCCCCAGTAAAGCAGTGGTCTGCAGGCCAGCTGATGACCTTCACGTATGACTTTTCAAAGTCACCTGATTGTCTTTCCATCCCTCCTCCTGACAGGAAGCTGGCAAAGAAGCGCAAGGACGCCATTGGAACCACGCGGCAGGAAATGACGCACATGGTGAACGCCATGGATCGCAGCTATGCGGACCAGAGCACCCTGCATGCCGAGGACCCCATGGCGGTGACCTTCATGGACTCTCATAACCACAACAACAGATGTACGTCCAGTCTTTTATCGTTCACGACTCTTCGGTTACGTCACCGTGGTTTTAGGTGGAATTCGGCTCCAGTCATCGCTTTTTTTCAACCAAATTTCTTTCTGAGTTATTTTTCTGGAGTCGTAAGTCGTAATCTAGAACATTTGCTCACGGTGCTTCCTCCCCCGCAGTGCCCAACGATCCTCTGGTCCCCACTGCTGTGTTAGGTGAGACCCCCGTTAGGTTTGAATATGTCACATTTCCCACCAACAAATGTCCCATAGCAACCACCCGTCACCCCCCACCCCCATGGAAGGCCCCTCCCCTCGTCGTGTTTGTAGATGTCTTGTATGTTCTTGTGTGTCATTCAGTCCTGATCGGAAGCTAAAAACCAAGACTTTCCATTGGAAATTCCTGATCTGGTCTTCCTCCATCCCATTCCACATCCCTCATTTATCACTGCTTTGGTGGACACTTTGACTTATAAAGAGATGCAGTATAAAATAGCGTAGCGGAGTAGAGTAGGGCAGTGTTTTTCAACCTTTTTTGAGTTACGGCACGTTTTTTTACATTGAAAAAATCTTGTGGCACACCACTAACCAAAAATGTTCCAAAATGTCACCACGCCCTCACACGTGCATCAATAAGTCTATGGGAGGAACAAGGTAGGTGTTGCCACACGGACCAATATTACATTGCTCTGCCAGTCTTTACACCACAGACACTCCACAGTAGCCACGTTTTTACATCACCACTTTTTCTCTTTCCGAATGACCTTTCGGGAAACAATGGTATCCATGGAAAGGAATATTCCAATCTCTTGTCTACATGCGCCGTGAAAATCAACCAGAATAGTCAATAGGGCATGCCCAGTAAAACGTAAACATCAACATCACGTGATGCCGGCTTCCCTGAGTTATTCTTCCACTTGTTGGAATAACTCCGTATTGCCAGTTTTTCCTTCATCCAGTCTTGAAATTTAGTTTGAATCAAAAACAAACTTTGCTTAGTCCAGTGCCGATTGCTGGCCTCCATTTTTAAAAGTGAAGAACGTCTGGATCTGCGTGTTACGTCATATCTGAGCATGCGCTGAAAGAACGCACCCGGGATCAATTTAAACAGGAAAAGATCAAATTCAATCTTGCTAATATTTTATAATTAAACTCAGGACATGTTTTATATAGATATATATTTTCTTTTTTAATAAAAGTGGACTTGTGAATGGCGTATAGAAGGGTTTAGATTCTGTTCCACAGATGGCGCTAATGCACACGAAAGCTGCTTGCCAACCGCCAATAAACAACAGAAGAAGAAAAACACCACGAAGAAGAACGCACCCTGACAAATTTCCGTTTGAGCGGGTACAAGATACCTCAATCGGATTGGTTAAAGGAATATTCCATCCCTGTTCAATTCTTTCCGTTTGAGCAAATAAACCAAATGCAATTGGAATATTTGGGTCCATATATTCATGGCTATTCACATAATATTTGCAAATGATGATTAATAAATGTTAATTATAAAAAGTGATATTGGATAATTCCTCACGGCACACCTGACGGTTTCTCAAGGTACACTAGTGTTCCGCGGCACAGTGGTTGAAAATCACTGGAGTCGGGTATCTGCATACTGCATCTGCTCGGCTAGCAAGCAGCTTCAATGCATCAATATATCATGCGCAAAAACTTGTCCAGTCCTAAAAACACATTAGATCCAAGCACTTCATCTATCAGACTGTTTACTGTTACTTCAATCACTCCTCGTTCCCTCCACAATTTCTGTCTCCCACTGAGCATTTTTGATAGTCAGTATAATTACAATTCTCCTCCTCGGAGGCCTAATTATTTCCACGGTTTTGACTTGTTTTGAGAGGCATGTAATTCCCCCGTCCCGCAAAGCAACAGACACGGATGCTTGAAGAGCGGAGGAAAAAAAAAAAACATTGCCGTGTTGCCGCTGCATTCTGGCCAGCTGGAGTATCCCGACTCTGTTCGATTCCCACGTGACTTCTCATGAAAGCTTTAGTTTTTGCCATGTTTTGATTCATTTTCTGCCAATCCGGAGTTGACAGTGCAACACAACTGGAATTGTAACATCGCCTTCCGGGCCTCCCCGGATTAGCACCGGCACCAAACTCTGTTGATCCGGAGTTCCGTAATAACGTTTAATTCGGACTGAAAGATGTTGTTACAGTCTGTCCCTGCCAATCACATCACAGAGTAGCAGCAGAGAGGAGGGGGGTGGGGGGGTCCCGGGAAGTCGCAAATTAAAAGGCGCTGTCAGGTCACGTTGACTGTTAATTTGCCTGACGAGGGCATAACAAACCTTAGCGGTCGTTAGCGAGCTAACGTGTCCGCAGAGCGGGGGAAAGCATCGGGTGGACGAAATAAACAGTGTCAGTTAATAAGCAGTCGCCAGGACGAAGCAGTTGGTTGTCTGGCAACCCCCGAAGCTTTGACCTTATACGGCGTGTCAATCAGCGCAGACCCGCTGATTGCCCCCCCCCCCCCTCTCCAAAGCACACAAACACGGGCCTTTATTTTTATGTACGCTACAATCGTTATTCAATTATGACCCTTTTCCAGCCACACAGGCATCGTATAACCAGAATGGCACATTACTTACAGACAGTCTCCAGGGATCATTTGGGTTTTTTTGCCATTCCCCCCCACCACCACCATTCTGGGATGATTCATCATGTGCACCCCCCTTCTATCATAAACCGTTTCTGACAGATCCACCCATTTCCCAGCTTATCGTTTTGCTCTTCTTTTTCTGCTGCTTGGAAATGTAGTTCCAATCACAGGTAGGTACACAAACACAACGCTTCAAACAAGCCGCTTTATTGATTTTAGGAGCCGGTCAAAGGTCGTAGTTAAGTTAACTTCCACTCATCATCATCATCATCTGCTCCCCCCTCACAGATGAGAACCACAGTGCATCGGGGGCGGAGAACAGCCGCCTCCTGGACGTCCCTCGCTATCACTGTGAAGGGACCGAATCGCCGTATCAGACGGGACAGCTCCACCCCGCCATCAGAGTGGCCGACCTTCTGCAGCACATCAACCTGATGAAAACCTCCGACAGCTACGGCTTCAAGGAGGAGTATGAAGTAAGTTGGCGGTCGAGTGGTTAGCGCGCAGACCTCACAGCGAGGAGACCAGGGTTCAATCCCACCCTCGGCCATCTCTGTGTGGAGTTTGCATGTTCTCCCCGTGCATGCGTGGGTTTTCTCCGGGTACTCCGGTTTCCTCCCACATTCCAAAAACATGCTAGGTTAATTAGCGACTCCAAATTGTCCATAGGTATGAATGTGAGTGTGAATGGTTGTTTGTCTATATGTGCCCTGTGATTGGCTGGCCACCAGTCCAGGGTGGGATAAGACAGCTGGGATAGGCTCCAGCACCCCCCGCGACTCTCGTGAGGATAAGTGGTAGAAAATGAATGAATGAAAGTCCTTGGTCACAGCAGATATTCCCCTTACGAGTGTAAAGGTGACTATAGGGGTGTTATTTCTTATCTAGAGTGCTCTAATAATGTTAACGGTATTTACAAGTTCAGGAACATGTTTTCTATGCCCCAGCTATGAAAATATTTCATTCATGAAAATTAAATTTGTTTCTCACCTCAGTAACCGAGGCTGCATGGCGGTCGAGTGGTTAGCGCGCAGACCTCACAGCTAGGAGACCCGAGTTCAATCCCAACCTCGGCCATCTTTTTGTGGAGTTTGCATGTTCTCCCCGTGCATGTGTGGGTTTTCTCCGGGTACTCCGGTTTCCTCCCACATTCCAAAAACATGCTAGGTTAATTAGCGACTCCAAATTGTCCATAGGTATGAATGTGAGTGTGAATGGTTGTTTGTCTATATGTGCCCTGTGATTGGCTGGCCACCAGTCCAGGGTGGGATAAGACAGCTGGGATAGGCTCCAGCACCCCCGCGACCCTTGTGAAGAAAAAGCGGTAGAAAATGAATGAATGAATAAATAAATACTTTCCACTAAGCTAGCTCAAATAGCACAAGTGTGATATTTCCAAGCCTGTCATTTAATTGTATGTTTTATTTTGTCTCTGTTGTTGGTGATTCAGAGTTTTTTTGAAGGCCAGTCCGCCACCTGGGATGTGGCAAAGAAGGAGCAAAACCGCACCAAGAACCGTTATGGCAACATTATAGCATGTAAGCACATGAATGTGGTATATATTGTTGTTATATTGTTGTACTCAGACGCCAACGGAGAAAGGAAGACATGGTCAGGAACGGCGTAGCGGTGTCGCGATGGCGTCACTGTCTCTCGCTGGCTTTTTTTTTCTCCGTTTCCCGTTTTGTCGTCCCACACCGTGCCTGTGCCTCTTTCCGCAGATGATCATTCAAGGGTCATTCTCCAGCCCATAGAAGACGACCCCTCCTCCGACTACATCAACGCCAACTACATCGATGTAAGTGGAAACGCATCGAATGCTACTATTGGCTCCCAAAGAAACCAACGAAACCACACTCCCTCGCTCGTATGTCAGGCCTCTATACCTTAATTGCATCTCCAAGTCATCCATTGTCGCATTTTATACATTTCACCATTTTCACAACATACATCAACAAGTGGTGTCTTTTTTTTGGGTGTTTTTGTTTCCAACTTTTTCATTCATCCATTATTATAAGAACATTTCTATTGTTGGTATTTAAGTGACTATATTATTCTAATATTCAATTTTGCATGTACAAATATGACATTTAGAAGGCACGGTAATGTTAAACTGATGAGAAATTTATAATTTACTCATATTTTGTATACTAACACTAAATAATAGGAGTGTAAAGGTGACTATAGGGGTGTTATTTCACGTCTGGAGGACTCTAATAGTGTTAAAAACTGTATTTAGAAGGTCCTAAGCAGGGTTTCCATGCTCTAACCACAATAATGTTGCATTAATAATCCTACTATGAGTGGTTAGCGCGCAGGCCTCAAAGCTACGATACCCGAGTTCAATTCCCCATCTCGGCCATCTCTGTGTGAAGTTTGCATGTTGTTCCCGTGCATGCGTGGGTTTCCTCACACATTCCAAAAAGACATGCAAGGTTAATTGCCGACTCCAAATTGTCCATAGGTATGAATGTGAGTGTGAATGGTTGTTTGTCTATATGTGCCCTGTGATTGGCTGGCCACCAGTCCAGGGTGGGATAAGACAGCTGGGATAGGCTCCAGCACCCCCCGCGACTCTCGTGAGGATAAGTGGTAGAAAATGAATGAATGAATGAATGAAAGTCCTTGGTCACAGCAGATATTCCCCTTACGAGTGTAAAGGTGACTATAGGGGTGTTATTTCTTATATAGAGGGCTCTAATAATGTTAACGGTATTTACAAGTTCGGGAACATGTTTTCAATGCTCCAGCTATGAAAATAAATTTGTTTCTCACCTCAGTAACCGGGGCTGCATGGCGGTCAAGTGGTTAGCGTGCAGACCTCACAGCTAGGAGAGCCGAGTTCAATCCCACCCTCGACTATCTCTGTGTGGAGTTTGCATGTTCTCCCCGTGTATGCGTGGGTTTTTGCCGGGTACTCCGGTTTTCCTCGCAGATTCCAAAAACATGCTAGGTTAATTAGCGACTCCAAATTGTCCATAGGTATGAATGTGAGTGTGAATGGTTGTTTGTCTATATGTGCCCTGTGATTGGCTGACCACCAGTCTAGGGTGTACCCCGCCTTTTGTCTGAAGACAGCTGGGATAGGCTCCAGCAACCCCCGCGACCCTCGTGAGGATAAGCGGTAGAAAATGAATGAATGAATGAATGTAAACACACTAAACTGTAACACTATTCAATGATTGCTTAGCAGTGTTCTATTTGTGTGATACCAGTTTTAACCACCAGTGGGGCTATTGAGTCATTGTAGGTTCCCAAAGTGGGTTACACCAATTAAAATAAGTGAATTAAAAAAAAAACAATTAGCAGCTAACAGCTCACAATTACAAGTGCGCCTGAACGCCTCACGGTGCAAGGAGACCCAGCTGATAATTTTCTCCTATGAGCATCCTATGCTGTGTATTGAGTCCATTTGTACATCCATTCACAGTTCTCAGTTTTATCTTTGCTTTATTCCATCGGCTTCATCTTTCCACCTGCTGTCACTTTTACCACCATGTTCTCATGTCATCTTTGTTTTGGTGATCTAATTATTATATAGAAGAGTTATGATCCTGCATATATACGTATATATATATATAGCAGGATGTATCCTTTCTACTCAATCGCATTCTTTTTTTGGTTGTTTGGGTTTTGTTTTGCATGCTGTGTTCATACACTTCCATCATGGCAATGCAACTTTTCTGTTTCTGGTTGACGCTCACTGACATTATTGTGCTTTCTTTCTTTCCTTCCTTCCTTCCTTCCTTCCTCCTTTCTTCCACTCCTTCTATTCTGCCTGTGGCTTGGCCTGTAGATTTGGCTGTACAGGGATGTAAGTATCACTGTGGATTCTTCCACTCATGCTCCTCAAACCTGACACATCCATCCATGCACCCAACCAGGCGTCTAATGCTCAAGGCCAGGCTGTTTTTTGGGGGTTTTTTGGGGGGGTGGGGGGGGGGATCTTGCCTGCATGACGATTGTCACCTCATCTCGCCCTACTTTGTGTTCCCCACTTTGCACCGTTATTACCGTTATGGCCGCGCTCGTGCGTTACGCTGCCTTTTGGACGTGACCGGTAACTGCACATGTCACTCAAAGATTGTAATATGGCCGTTTATATTTCACTGCTACAGACATTAAATTAAGCAAGGTGGTAGTATTTTTCATTGGTTTTATCTTTTAAATATTTGTTCAAAAACGGGCCTTGAAGAATCGGGGTCGGCTTATATTCCGGGTTGTCTTATATTCGATGGAGATCTTATCTTGCATTATGTTTTCTTTTGACAAAAAAAAAAAAAGTCTTCCTAACACGAATTTGTTGCATGACCACGTTATGTGTTTCCAGGGCTACCAGAGACCAAGCCACTACATTGCCACCCAAGGTAAGTACACATGCAGTACATGTTATAATATGAAGTATTTTCCAGGCATCATTGTTTCATAATGAAGTCCTCCTTTGTGTTGTTAGGTCCTGTGCATGAGACCGTGTATGACTTCTGGAGGATGGTGTGGCAGGAACAGTCGGCCTGTATTGTCATGGTAACCAATCTGGTGGAGGTTGGAAGGGTACGTTGCACTTTCGCTTTTTGTCTGGACTTCACAATGCGGCTCAGTATTTTCCAATGGAAATATCATGTTTGTTTGTTTTTTAACTCTTGTTATGTGTCCAGGTCAAGTGCTACAAATACTGGCCGGATGATGCTGAGGTGTACGGCGACTTCAAGGTGACTTTTGTCGAGGTGGAACCGCTTGCTGAATATGTGGTTCGCACGTTCACGTTGGAGAGGGTAAGTAGAAGAATCGTATATTCCTGACTATAATTTGCTCGGGATTATAAGTCGCAACCGCTAAAAAATGGACGAAGAAAAAAAACATATACAAATCACATTATCAAGAAAAGACATATACTGGAGCCTATCCCAGCTGTCTTCGGGTGAGAGGCGGGGTACACCCTGGACTGGTGGCCAGCCAATCACAGGGCACATATAGACAAACAACCATTCACACTCACATTCATACCTATGGACAATTTGGAGTCGCCAATTAACCTAGCATGCATGTTGTTGGAGTAATTTTACTTTATTTTAGTTTTATTGTGTGCGGAATTCATTGTTGTACACCCACCCCCCCTCCCCAAGTGCACATTCATTAATTCATTTTCGAGCGCTTATCCTCACAAGGGTCATAGGTGTGCTGGAGCCTATCCCAGCTGTCTTCTTGTCTTCGGGCGAGAGACACCCTGGACTGGTGGCCAGCCAATCACAGGGCACATATAGACAAACAACCATTCACACTCACATTCATACCTATGGACAATTTGGAGTCGCCAATTAACCTAGCATGCATGTTGTTGGAGTAATTTTACTTTATTTTAGTTTTATTGTGTGCGAGATTCATTGTTGTACATCGTCGTGGTACAGGAATGATGGGAGGAGCAGATATTAGCAACTAGCTTAGAGCGCCCTCTTGTGGCATACACAGTATGTAAGGCGCTCTGGAGTCTAAGTGGCAGGACCAGCCAAACCATGAAAAAAAGTGACTTATATCACAATATATAATTAAATTATATGGAATTAATCTATCATCTTGTCTGATGTTTGGATGAGAGGGAAATGGCGTTTCAAAACAAATGATAACGTCCTTTCCAGAGTCCAAACATGCATTCATGATATATTATTATTATTAATAGTATTTTTCCTTCTTATGATTGTTTCCTCAGCGTGGTTTCAACGAGGTGCGAGAAGTCAAGCAGTTCCACTTCACAGGCTGGCCTGATCACGGAGTTCCATATCACGCCACCGGACTGCTTTCCTTCATCCGAAGAGTTAAAATCTCCAACCCGCCGTCTGCCGGGCCTATTGTGGTCCACTGCAGGTACGAATAGTCGCACCTTCACGTGTAAAGACGCCGTAAAGACGGATAAAGACCGACCCGCTTTGTTTATTATTATCTCTCAGTGCCGGAGCAGGACGCACGGGCTGCTTCATAGTCATCGACATCATGCTGGACATGGCCGAGCGAGAGGGCGTGGTCGACATCTACAACTGCGTCAAGGCACTTCGGTCCAGGAGGATCAACATGGTACAGACTGAGGTGACTGCATTACCCATCATCCATCTGCATCCACATGGCTAGGGTAGACACGGAAACAACTCACTGGACTTTGGACTTGGACTTGGACTTGGACTGGGTACCAGCTGAAGGGACGACATCCATCCATCCATCCATCCACTCATCTTCATCTTTGGTGTCTGCTTGGTGTTGCTACATGTCCGCTCTTCACTCATATCTATCAGGTTACGCTGTAAACCAGGATGCTAGCTGATGAGAAATTTATAATTTTCTCTTATTTTGTATACTAACACTAAATAATAGGAGTGTAAATGTGACTATAGGGGTGTTATTTCACATCTGGAGGACTCTAATAGTGTTAAAAAATGTATTTAGAAGGTCCTAAGCAGGGTTTCCATGCTCTAACCACGATAATATTGCATTAATAATGCTACTAAGAGTGGTTAGCGCGCAGGCCTCACAGCTAGGAGACCCGAGTTCAATTCCCCATCTCGGCCGTCTCTGTGTGAAGTTTGCATATTCTTCCCGTGCATGCGTGGGTTTCCTCCCACATTCCAAAAACATGCTAGGTTAATTGGCGACTCCAAATTGTCCATAGGTATGAATGTGAGTGTGAATGGTTGTTTGTCTATATGTGCCCTGTGATTGGCTGGCCACCAGTCCAGTCCACCTCTCACCCGAAGACAGCTGAGATATACAGCATAAGCGGTAGAAAATGAATGAATGAATGAAAGTCCTCGGTCACAACAGATATTTCTCTTACGAGTTTAAAGGTGACTATAGGGGTGTTATTTCTTATCTAGAGGGCTCTAATAATGTTAACGGTATTTACAAGTTGGGGAACATGTTTTCTATGCTCCAGCTATGAAAATAAATTTGTTTCTTAGCTCAGTAACCGGGACTGCATGGCGGTCGAGTGGTTAACGTGCAGACCTCGGACCATCAGGTTACGCTGTAAACCAGGATGCTAGCCGTAAAACGGCACGTGTCAAAAAGTGACCCATCGGTCTTAGTTTTTTTTTCCAAATTAGAGTGCCCGTCGTGAAAAAAACAACTGGCTTCCGTTAGGAACCTCAAATTGCTGCTATTCGGAAAAGATTCTGAAGTAGGCACTGTTCTAATTATGGTTATTCATAAACTAGACGTTTATTTCAATGCTCGAATCCAAATCCACCACACGGTGAAGTCCAAAGAACTAACGTGGAAAAACCTCAGCCCAAGTAAGTCGTCATTCATCATCTCCATGCCGCCACCTCTCACTCACTCAGCGTTTGTTTGCTCGCCTCCAACCCTGTGCTTCACGTTGTCTCCATGTGATGAGTTATTTCTCACCTCCCTTAGCACGTGTGTGTCCCACTGCGATAAAAGGCAACCCTGTTCCTGTTCTACCTTCTCCAGGAGCAGTACATATTCATCCATGACGCCATATTAGAGGCTTGTCTCTGCGGGGAAACGGCCATTCCGGTCTGCGAATTTAAAGCCGCCTTTTATGAGCTGATCCGCATCGACTCCCAGACCAACTCGTCACATCTCAAGGACGAATTCCAGGTAACCGGAAATTGTAATCATTATAGGACTGGAAACTATGTTGGTGGGGGGATTATTTTAATTTTAATTTTAATTTTAATTTTAATTTTAATTTTAATTTTAATTTTAATTTTAATTTTAATTTTAATTTTAATTTTAATTTTAATTTTAATTTTAATTTTAATTTTAATTTTAAGCGGTAGAAAATGAATGAATTTTAATTTTAATTTTAATTTTAATTTTAATTTTAATTTTAATTTTAATTTTAATTTTAATTTTGATTTTGATTTTAATTTTAATTTTAATTTTAATTTTCATTTTAATTTTCATTTTAATTTTCATTTTAATTTTAATGATAAACAGTAGAAAATGAATTTTAATTTTAATTTTAATTTTAATTTTAATTTTAATTTTAATTTTAATTTTAATTTTAATTTTAATTTTAATTTTAATTTTAATTTTAATTTTAATTTTAATTTTAATTTTAATTTTAAATAAAAACTATATATTTTTCTATGCGTTTTGGCCTGTTTCTAATTGGCCAAAATGTGCATGAGGTGTTAAGAAGCAGAGTGATGATGCCCCCTACTGTACAGAGTTGTAATGACAAGACACCTTTATGTGTCTATGAGCAACTTCCATAACGTAGTTGTGTTTAAAAATGTTAAAAAAAAAAAAGGTTCTCACCAAATCTATTTGTGGCAGTCCAAATGTATCTGTGGTGGGCCGCCACAAATGAATGACTATATATCCTGAATTGTTTCAATTCAAAAGGACTTCACAGCACTACTTCTCTCTTCACTTTTTTTGGCCCCAGACCAATAGCGTCCACAACTCCAACACAACCTGAACCTCCTCGTCTTCCTCACGCTAATATTTAGCCGCATCACAAACTCATGCCTGCATCTCATCTTTTGATTCGTAGACATTAAACTCGGTGACCCCTCAGCCTCAGCCCGAAGACTGCAGCATCGCATTGTTGCCTAGAAACCAGGACAAGAACCGCTTCATGGACGGCCTTCCTCCCGACAGATGCCTCCCCTTCCTCATTACGATAGACGGCGAAAGCAGCAACTACATCAACGCCGCTCTTATGGACGTAAGTTGATGCTTGCGCTAAGACGTATTAGCGACGACGTAATAATAACATGAAGTAGCCGAAAAAGGTATCACACGCCAATGACGACGCTACTGGTCAAACGTGGACTAAATCAGGTCAAAGATGGGAAATGGAGTTTTTTTCTAAAACCTTTGACCAGTAGAGAACATGCTAATTATTTTTAATGCACGTGTTGATTCAGTCACACACACACACACACACACACACACATATGCAGCCTCCCCTCCCTGTTTGTGTGATGCTGTGTTTGTGGTTTAAGCACAAAAAAGCTAGAGACAAATCCAGGTTTTGCTTTAAAGGGAGACAAAAAAAAACAACTATAATGGTCCGACTGTGATACTTTGATCATGGTCAGCCATAGCTTGGACTTACTGGCATTTGTTGTCATGGAAACAAAACGTCTTATTTGCATGGGAGCGTAGGAGGATGTGGACGAAAAGCAACTGTAATTAGGAAATAAACGACCTTCAACATGCGTCATTTGGGTGTGTTTTGGATAAATGCATGAATGACACGGTGACCTTCATGTTGTGTACAAAATGTAGTTTTTTTTTTTCCTCCGTTATCCTGCTAACTTCTGAAAAATACTTAATAATTGGTGAAGCAGGTCATGGTGAGTAAGTGGCCTAACTTTTACGGCAAAGGTAGTCGGTTTGTGATCCATCTGATGGACGTCAGTGCGGTTTGTTTAAAAAAAAAAAAAACAAAAAAACAAAATGGCGTTCAGATCCAAGTTATAGTTAAACTTCCCTTTGGCCTCTCTCTAACCAAGCTGTCAGAGGAGTTCCAGGTAATGGGGTTTCACTTCAAATACTCAATACTGGATTTGTTTCATGGCTTCGCTGTCTTTCCGCCCGCCAGTTCCATGTCTGCCATTAGCCCCGCCCCTTCCCGCCCCGCCCCCTCCTTCACATACCGTACACACGCGTTGTCTTCGTCATCTCATGTTAGACCCCACAAGTCATCCAACGGCCGTGCTACACGTGTCCCTGCGTATCGATCCCACTGTCAACTTCAGGTCTCTATAGCAACCCTATGTGATATAGATAGACTTGAAGTTGACGCTCCTAGATGTTCGTACGTGTGACGCATGCTCCTCACCCGCTTGCATGATCATGTGACCAAACCTTCAAACCAGTATTGTCGATCAACCCCCGCCCACGTGTGAATGCGTCTCCCGGCCGCTTCCTGTTCAGTTCCGGAAGGTCCTGATGTTGCTTGGTTGTGATTTCCTTCCAGAGCTACAGACAACCCGCCGCCTTCATCGTCACTCAGCATCCTCTGCCCAACACCGTCAAGGACTTCTGGCGTCTGGTGTACGACTACGGATGCACAAGTCTGGTGATGCTCAATGAAATCGACCTGACGCAGGTACGGAATTGGTCTTCATCTTCCCATATTGTGCAGCGCTTTTTACATCCCGTCGATGGGTTCTTCACTCGCTTGGTGCTCCAGGCACGGGTTCCAAAACTTTACCAACTCAGGGCCCACTTGAAAATGTCAAAAATGTCCACGGCCCAACACTACATAGACAAAATGATGATGATGATGATGATGATGATGATTATTATTATTTATTATTTTTATTATTGTTGTTGTTGTTGTTATTTATTTTGTTATTGTTGTTATCAATATTATTGTTGTTATTATTATTGTTGTTGTTATTTATTATTATTATCATTGTTATTATTATTGTTTTTGTTATTTATTATTATTATCATTATCATTGTTATTATTATTGTTGTTGGTGTTTATTATTATTATTATTATCGTTATCATCGTTATTGTTGTTGTTGTTGTTGTTTATTATTATTATTATCGTTATCATCGTTATTATTGTTGTTATTGTTATTATTGTTGTTATTGTTGTTATTGTTATTATTGTTATTATTGTTATTATTATTATTATTATCATTATTATTATTATTATTATTATTATGAAGATTCAGGATTGAAATGAAAGCAGGGAGATAAAGGAAGCCCAAACTTTTAATCTAATTAATTCTACCTAATTAATATAATTAATTATTATTAATAATTATTATTATAATTATTGTTGTTGTTATTTATTGTTATTATCATTATCATCATTATTGTTGTTGTTGTTATTATTATTAATATTATTATTATTATTATGAAGATTCAGGATTGAAATGACAGCAGGGAGATAAAGGAAGCCCAAACTTATATATAATTATATAATTATAATAGTATAATTAATTCTACTTAATTAATATCATTAATTATTATTATGATTATTAATATAATTAATTATACTTTTCATAACTGAAGGTTCCTAAAATACTGTGACAGATCAATAACACTGAAAATGTTATTAATTAGGCCTATAAATATTTTTTTAATCATGCAATAAATATTACAATATTACAAAAAATAATATTTGCAAAAATGAATCATATTTTTAATGACCTCTCATGGTCCACCTGCGGTACCACCACAGCCCACCAGGGGGCCGCGGCCCACCCTTTGGGAATCAGTGCTCCAGAGATGTACAGCATCATGAAAAAGTCCATTTGCATTGAGACCTCTAAAATGTGTTCTTCAAAATGTGCAGGGTTGTCCCCAGTACTGGCCAGAAGAGGGCATGCTGCGCTACGGGCCCGTCCAGGTAGAATGCATGTCCTGCTCAATGGACTGCGATGTGATCAGCCGGCTCTTCAGAGTCTGCAACCTCACCAGGGTGAGTCGCGGCATTCCGTATTCATCAGTTCGTTTAAGCCTCATCCATTCATATAATTTCCGGTGTCAGCCTCAGGAAGGCTACTTGATGGTCCGTCAGTTCCAGTACCTGGGCTGGGCGGGACACAGGGAGGTCCCGGCCTCCAAGCGAAGTTTCCTCAAGCTCATCCTGCAGGTGGACCAGTGGCAGCGCGAGGGGGAGGAGGGAGAGGGAAGAACCATCGTCCACTGTCTGTGAGTGCACGCCAATATATTCCATATATGACAAAATGGCTTCCATGCAATGTATTCAACGTACAAAATACATGTGTGTGTTTTTTTTTTCTTTTCAGAAACGGAGGCGGTCGCAGCGGAGTATTCTGCGCCAGCAGCATCGTGTGCGAGATGGCCAAGAGGCAGAGCGTGGTTGACGTCTTTCACGCCGTCAAAACGTTGAGGAACAGCAAGCCCAATATGGTGGACACTCCGGTGAGTCGGAATAAGCGAAAGATTCTGATCACTCGTAACACTTAAAAAGGCAGGGAGGTTGCCTACAGCCACAGTTGACAGTGTTTTTGGATTTAGCGCTAATTGAATATAGGTGGGGCGGCACGGCGGCCTAGTGGTTAGCGCGCAGACCTCACAGCTAGGAGACCAGGGTTCAATTCCACCCTTGGCCATCTCTGTGTGGAGTTTGCATGTTCTCTCCGGGTACTCCGGTTTCCTCCCACATTCCAAAAACATGCTAGGTTAATTAGCCACTCCAAATTGTCCATAGGTATGAATGTGAGTGTGAATGGTTGTTTGTCTATATGTGCCCTGTGATTGGCTGGCCACCAGTCCAGGGTGTACCCCGCCTCTCGCCCAAAGACAGCTGGGATAGGCTCCAGCACCCCCCACGACCCTCGTGAGGATAAGCGATAGAAAATGACTGAATTAATAAATGAATGAATATTGGGTAATAAAAGTGTGACTATAGGGGTGTTATGTCATGGCTACAGGGCTCTAATAATTATGAATGGGAGTGTGAATGGTTGTCTGCCCTGTGATTGCCTGTGATTGGCTGACCACCAGTCCAGGGTGTACCCCGCCTTTCGCCTGAAGACAGCTGGGATAGGCTCCAGCACCCCCGGGACCCTCATGAGGAAAAAGCGGTAGAAAATGAATGAATGAATTACTTAGTAATACATGTAATATTGACAACAAGAGTACTGCATGTACTTGTGTACAAGTATGAACTCTGTGCGGTTTATGTGTGTGACAGGAGCAGTACAGGTTCTGCTACGACCTGGCCCTGGAGTTCATCGAGTCCTCCTAGACGCAGAAGAAGAGGAGGTGCAGAAAAAGGCCCCGCCTCTTACTGCCCCGGTAGCATGCTGTCATTCCTCACAAAGCACGTCACAGCGCCCCCCCCCCCCCACCCCACCACCCCCCCGTGGCGGCGTGCTGAGGAACCGGACTACGGGTGGACTCCTTCATACTTTTTTTCTTGTACAGCTTCATGAGTGCCAGTTTGGGACCACACATGGATGGTTCAGTCCCTGACCAGTTGCAGTACTCCCATCTGCCCTCAAGGGGTCGTTGCAGCACTGCAAATTAGTACAAGAACTTTACGATTAGTTTTACTTTTTATTTTTTTTTTTAATTATTAGCCAAAATACATACACCGAAAAAAAAAACATAATTGGGTCTGCTTGTCATGTAGAGACTGACAAAAAAAAACTTTTGTGTTGTTATGTTGAGTATTATTAGGCTTTTACATTTGTCGTGTCATGAAGAAGTCTTACAAAATGTGATTTTTATTTGTAAAGTGTTGTGTAAGTTTATTTTCTCTCATTGTTTTTGTCGTGCGGGCGGGCGGAAGTCTTCCCTGCACTCCAAAATTTTTTATTCAGTTTAAATTGAGGGCTGGGCCCGGTACTCTTTCAATTTGAAGATCTTATTGGAACTCCCACCCAGTCAGCCCAGCAGCTCCTTAATGGTTTAAGGACTACATGGCGCATCCTGACTTGCCAGGCGACTTATTCGTCTTTTTTTTTATGATTTTTCTCGTCTTGTAGCTACGTGTGTTTCTTCATAAGCCAAAGACTTTGGTGTAAATATGTCTATAAGGTTAAAGCACATTGTTTGTATTTATTGTTTACTTGCATTGCTTGTAAGAACAATCATTCTTCACTCCATGTTTACGCCGCCGCCAGCACCCAAGTGGGGTCAAAGTGTCGTAACGGGCCCGTCAAGCGAGAGGAGAGAACCAAGCTGTATATTGGAGCGTTAGTTAATTTTTTTTGTTGTTGTTCAGTATTTACTCCGTAGTATTGTCTTGTTTTCACTTAATGAATCTGTGGCGTTCCTGTGCTTTTTATTTTGTGCAACCATGGCTTCCTTTACGGTCAGTGCAGTATTTTTGCATCATCCGGAACAGACGGGATAAGCGACTTATTTATCCCAGGCTTAACGAGTGAAACGGAACGATTATTGTGCCTAATCATTTTGTCGAGCGTTATGACGGCAGACGTCGAATGCCGTCAATGTTTCACGTTGACTTGTGCGTGCCGTTTTTGCACAACCTTCATTCGGAGAGAGAAAACATGTTTGTACATACAATGCGGAGATGCTTGCTGTAAATAGACAGTGAGAAGTTCATCGATGAAAAGGCTCTACTGTACAGTAGAGACGGAAAACACAGACGTCTGGCTTTCAAATTCTTTGTTGCCGCTGTATACAGAACGTTTTAATGTTTATTCTATAAGTGGAATCAAATTTGTCTTATTTTCTGCATTTTTTTTAAAGAATGTGCAGCAAAAGCGAATTAAGGAATCCAGCATTCCAGTTAAAAGTGAAGTAACGCCCATGATAGAGACGTCTGGTATAAAGCCAGTCTGAATATAAAATTGATATTCATAGTTATTATTGTCTGTAATGTTTGGCTTCTTTGCTGTAATAAAAAAATACCACTACTTTGAAGACGACTGCAGCATGTACAGTGATTCAATTCACACATTACAACTTCAAGAATGTGATGCTTTGCCTTTAAAACGACGACAAACAATGACTGTTTTGGCAACATAAGCTAGCCGGTGGCGGTGTTCGTTTTGTAGTTTCAAGTCTCAGCCCCTGGCGTCACTTCCTGTCCGCCATTGATTCTACTCCCCTACCAGGTAAACCTCTGATTATAGACTACGAATGGTCACGGTGACTATATGGGTGTTATTTCATGTTTAGATGGGTCTAATAATGTACAGAAAAGACATTTATTCTTAAGCAGTTTTTATGTCTCATAACTATGAAAATATTACATTTAGAAGACTTTGTGGAAATAGTTGGATGACTGCATTGGCAAAATAAGCTAGCTAGTAGCGGTGTTCGTTTTGTAGTTTCAACTCTCAGCCCCTGACGTCACTTCCTGTCCGCCATTGATTTTACTCCCCTACAAGGTAAACCTCTGATCATAGATTACAAATTGTCATGGTGACTATGTGGGTGTTTGTTATGTTTAGATGGGTCTAGTAATGTACAGAAAATGAATTTATTCTTAAGCATTTTTATGTCCCATAGCTATGAAGATATTACATTTACAAGACTTTGCGGAAATAGTTAACCATCAATGGTTGACCGCATTGGCAACATAAGCTAGCCAATAGCGGTGTTCGTCTTTTAGGTTCAACTCTCAGCCCCTGACGTCACTTCCTGTCGGCCATTGATTCTACTCCCCTACAAGGTAAACCGGTCTTACATAGCTAGCTTCTCTGATTATATATTATATATACACATTGCCACGGTGAATATGTGGGTGTTATTTTATGTTTAGATGGTTCTAATCATGTACAGAAAAGACACTTTTATTCGTAAGAGTTTTTATGTCCCATAACGATGAAAATATTACATTTACAAGACATATGCTAACGCTACGCTAGTATACGCTAGCAGGTGATGGTGTTCCTATTGTCGCTTCAAAAAAAGTAATTTGGAGCGAGTTTCATACCTTTTGAAAGACAAAATGGTGATATACTTTAATAATCAGACTTCTGTTCAGGAGAAATCATCACGTCTCAGAGCCCTGCTGCTTTCTTTAAAAAGTTTAATTAGCATCTTTATTTACAGATGATAGATGGCAGTAAAGAGTCAAATCATACTGTTAAACACATAATAACAAAGCAGGGGGAAATAAACAAACAGATATGAATGGTTGAGTCCAAACCTTGCATTAAAAAAAAATCAAATAATTCTTACTGGGTTAAAGAAACCCTGAAAGGAACTCTAAAATGAATCTTATAAACATTAACCGATCTGTAAAATGCCGTAATATTCAACAGCAATGAAACACTAAATAATACATTCATAATTTTCACTACCCTGCATGCTATCTGAAGAGCTTATAAAATCATAAAAGAAGTTTCCAAACAACAAAAACATGGTCAAGCGCGTAAAATAGTTCCATTCAAATTAGGCATATATTATATATTTATATATGTATAATTTTGTACAAATACAGAATATTTGGCATTGATATTTATCCCCGTATATCTAACAATTCAAAATAGATTTAAGATAACCACCTTGTAATGCCGTCAAATGTTCCAAAACCTATAAAAGGCCTTTGTATTTTTCTTTTTTTTTATTATTATTAATACTATTTAGTTTTATCCACCGACATCCACAACACGACACACTTCTCCACCAAAGGCAAACAACAGTGTGACTGCTCTCTCGCCTCGTAAATCATCGTTTCAATGAAAAAACAAACAGCGCCACCACGTGGAAGGAGCGCTTCTTCTCCCGGTGGTGCGTTCAAGTGGAAGCAGTGCGATGATGGTGTGTGACACACGTAATCGTAGCGTTCTACATGTGAACCGTGTCAAAGAAGCTTATTGCTTTGAGGAGCAGATAAAGCTGTAAAGGTGTCAACAATGCATTTAGGAGGAGAGAGAGCAAAACAATAGAAGGACATCTTTGCAGTGCGTAAACAAGGAGAGAATTCAAAGTAGAGTGGGGGGCGATCCCTTTGGAATGGAAAAAAAAGGTTTCTGTCTAGGCTAAGTGTGTGTGTGATTGTCATAATAATAAAGAGAACTCCAGAACTAAAGTGGATAGATTGAGCACCTGTATAAACGTCGATGACTTGATGGGAGTGGTGCCTCAAAGCAGCTTCTGACGCACATCTAAACCCCTCATCACACACACACACACACACACACACACACACACACACACACTGCATAGTACGCAAGCATGGCCGCCGAGCAGTGCCTCCTATACGTCATGTTTGCAAGACGACCCGAACACACTGTGAGGTAACGCAGGCTGGGATTACACTGCAAGGTTTTCATCCCCAAGGGAGTGAACAGAAGAAAAGCAAGTGTTTGGTACATAGTGTTTACTACTTTTAGTTTGGATTTGCAATGAGCTGTTTGAGTAGACTGTGATTGGCTGGTCCACCAGTCTGGGGTGTACCCCGCCTCTTGCCCCGAAGACAGCTGGGATAGGCTCCAGCACCCCCGCGACCCTGGTGAGGATAAGCGGTAGAAAATGAATGAATGTACTCCTGTTTTACAACTAATTCCCCAACTTTCAAATTCATAAAAATGTTAAAATTCATATTTTAAAAAACTTAAAATTGCTGATTATTGCAAATGATATATGTTTTAAAAAATATATATTTTGACGACTATATTGATTAAAATTTGCATCATAACTCATAACACATTTTGTTAAGCTAGTCTGTGAGTGACAGGAAGAAAACCTCTGACTCGAAGTTGTTTGGCATCACCAGCTGGTTAGCATTAGCACCTCGGATATGAGACGATTTGTCTTTTTCACAATTCCAGTGTCCTCTGGCATTTTTGTGTGAATGGGAGCTAGTTTAAAAATGGCTGTAACTAAAGTATACACAATACAGAACCCAAACAACAATCCACTTGGGCCACTTGCAGTGTAATTCCACCCTTTGTGCGGAACAACTATTGCACTTTTTGGCAGCTCCTCTTTGTCCAAATGTTTCAAGCAAAAAGTCTAAATTTGGATCTAGAAGTGAAAGTTTTCAACTCGCTGTGCATGCCGTGCATCCCGTGTTGGATCTCCTCTCGGAAAGTCATCGGTGTGACTCGGCCCAGTTTGCAGCCCTTTGTAAATGCGAAAGAGGAAAGTGTTCTTCTCACGCACATTCACATCTTGCCAGCATCACACTGTAAGGCACCTGAGGAATTGTCATGTACATAGTTGCCAAGCCCCTCTCATAGCAAATATATTTGGCTTTCATTTGTTCATGTGTGCCAAGCAGTACCATGATTAAAGAATAGCCCCGCATGATACCGGTAAAGTGTGATGGTGCACACTGGGTGTTTTTTTTTTTTTTTTACACCAATACACACCCAACTTTGGGCCCTAAAAGCCCGTAAAAGTTCATTCCTCGCTTCCACACAACATACCAGTCTAACACGATAGGTAGTTTTCATGTTTTGTTGCTGTCGTGATGCAGGAAAAATGATGATGTAAAAATCCAACTTCAATTCAATAGATAAGCCCAACCCCCCCCCCCCCATCGAACTAGGGTACTATTGGAGTTTGTGTTATTCATTTATCTGCACACACCACTGCATGGGTTGCTGGCACCAGCACTATTCAAGCATAAAGAAAGACGAAATAGTCCACCCTGCCTCTAACGCCCCCCCAATACCTCACCATGAGTACCGACTTGCATGCATAATGCAAAAAAGGAGAAAATGGAAACATTTTAAGACATTATTTAGCCAGTCTGCTCTTCATCTTAAAGTTAAACAGCATAAATGAGAACAATAAATACCTTTTATTAATATCCTAATTGTATGTAATGTCATTGTAAAAAAAACATAAATGCATAAATGCGCCATATGCATTTAAAATCTACCCTTATATGGGACACCTAGCAAGTCATTTTAAACAGGACATAATTGGGACCGGAAACTAACGTCCGACTTGACTGGAACCCGACAAGGAAACCGAGAATCCGAATTTTATTTCTAATCAGTATGATTTAATTCCCTTAAAAGCCGTAAATCTAAAACGCCCACTTATCTAACGTAAGGCTTAACTTCCAAAACAAGAGCTACAGGTAATTCATGATGGTAGATAACCATGACATATCCCACAAGACACCTTCCTAATTTATGTGAATGAAAGAAAAATTAGTGGTCCTAAAGTCCTAAATGGGATTACAATTAATCTTTAAAAAAATGCCTCAGTTTACTAAGAGTCTCATTTTCTCAATGCTTGTGTTGCATTTAAGGCCAAAGGAAACATCTCCGTTCACAAAGCAAGCTTGGATGCCTCCCGCCAATCAAACACCACCGGGATGGAGTCCAGTTGTCCTGGCACTAAAGAAGGTGATCTGCAAGTTCCAAAAATACCACTAATGTTTTGTCCTATCAGGGGAAAAAAAGTTTAAATCAGTTTAAATGACGTTAAAGCAACACTAAGGGATGATTGCTGTGGTTTTGCTGCCAGGCTCCCGCCAAGATTTGTGGAAGTTACTCCATCATTTGAATCATAGGAATGAGCAGTGTTAAATATACCGTGGTAAATGTACGCTAGCTAGTGCCAACACAAAACACAATTTGTCCTGGCTGGTCCAATAATATAGGCACCACTAAAGTTGGTGATCTTGGTGATCAAGTGAGTCTAGCCTCCCAATGATCGTGATGCTGTTTTGTTTTTTACATACGGGTTCTTTAACTCCATGTTCATTTATCCATTTATATTATGTAGGTAACTTTTTTATATTTTATATATAGTATATTTCGTATACTTTTAAATATATAATTTCAGCATTTTTACACATTTTTTAAAAAATTATAAAAAACATGAATCATCATTTTTTTAAGGATTGACAAAAAAAAACTATTTTGAAAAAAAAAGGACACCCCTACAACTAAAGAAGCATTAAGGAATACCTGTTTTGATTTTCCTTGCAGGCTTAGCCCTAAATTTGTGGTGCTATTCACTTTAGCCACTGTAGCCACATGTTCCTGGCTGGTCCGCCTACGGCGAACTGCAGTCGCCACGGCAACAACACGGACGCAACTCTCCAGCGTATCACGCACGCGATTGGAAAAAGCTGCTATGCCAAAAGTCGAGGGGCCGAGTGCATTGCAAAGATGATCCTTTCTAAAGTCACAATCCGGCACACATCGGCACGGAGACAACGGACGGGGCACCATGTTGATAAATCTCTGTTTAAAAAGTCCTTGAGGGTGTGTGTATATATGTGTGTATGTGTGTGTGTGTGTGTGCGTGCACATAGGCCTGGTTTAAGGACAACAGTTGGAGAGTAAAAAGCAGCACCATTTACTACAGTAACTGACCAGTGTTCGTGTCATTTGCGCCGTGTTTTTTTTTCCCACCACTGGGTGACCTTTTCCTGTTGTTCAACCCGAGCTAAACATTGCAGCATAGAAGCATCCTCAAACCAACCAACCAACCAACCGATGCATCATACTAAGTTTAGATTGTAATGTAACTCAGCCAGATTCATCACATTATTTCAACTATGAGAGGCCTTAGGGGCAAAATGAATTAGACTGAATGACATGAAGAAGAAAAAAAAAAGTGTCCTTTGCAGTTCAACTGCAACATTATCACATGAGCTTCATAAACTACATTTCCCTTGGAAATACAAACATGAATATCATAAGGCGCAAAATACTTTTTTTTTTGTTTGTTTACCCTCAAACCTTTTTAGTTCATCATCCAAACATTAAGTTTTGCAATGGGAACACATCTAGCAGCGAAAAATACAGTTTGTATGTGAAGTTGAAAAGGGACTTTAAAACGGATGAAGGTTGAAATGATAATGACTTATTTTCCTAAAAAAAAAATTATTTTGGGAATTTGAACTTGGCTACCACACAGTATATTTCTGTGGTAAAGGGTATTTCTTCAACTGAAGGGGTAACTGGTTGCATAAATCTTCCAGCAAGCCCTCCTCCCATGGATGAAATGTTGTGTAACATACAACATCATGAAGTATGAGAAATGGCTGCTGTGAACCGGCAAACAAACAGAAGATCAAGCATGAATCCGTGGACCTCAAAGCCTGGTCTGAGCTTCCGGGATGTAGATCTCGATGCTGTCTGCCCGCTCGGTGGCTGAGTTCTGTCTGAACGACGCTGCTCGTTTGGCTGCCATGAGCCGTCTGCGGGCTTCCTGCCGCTGACGGTCCTGGAGGTCCAGGGATCGTTCACGCATCACGCCGCCACGCCCCCTGGTAGGCCTCTTGGTGAGGGCGGGAATCCACTTTCGCTCCTCGGGTAAGAGAAGGGAGACTAAATCAGTTTCTAAATGGTGTCAGACGTAGGCCGCTTAGCCATGAGGCCCGTCGCCCTTGGACAAAAAGGACTCGGACTACTCAGACTTCCATGACAAATGGTCTCGGAAGTGGTTGTGGTTGGCGGTCGGCACCCTGCTGTGTTTTTACCTTCTTCTCCGGACTCTCCACCGTCTGCCACTGGTTGTTCTTGATCTGCTGCAGCTCATCAAACTTGGCAGTGACGTCATCAATGGAAAGCTGCAAGAGGTCCCAGAATCCAGCCAGGTCCTGAGAAGTGGGTCTGGGCATGGCGCTGGGGTCCTTGGTTTGCGGAAATAAACAACATTTTAACTCACAAACTCAGTTTGTGTGTACCATATTGACAATGTATTTTCTTCAGTGCTGCCACAAGGGGGCAGTGCAGCCCTAATAGTGCTTAATATACGACATCATAGCACGATTGAATGCATCCAGTGAAATGCTACTCATTGCAGTATACAGTACAAGTAAATAATATCAGAATGTTGCAAATGTATCCTAAGTACCACAACGTCCATGTTTCTACTTTGTTGACATCATGCTTTTGCTTCGGTCCACACAGACACCCTCTTCAATTGAGGCAATCTAAGCTTGTCACAGCCAATGAGAGACTTAATTCATCACGCCATTATCTGCAAGGTGAGACGTGACCCTAAACCAACCAAAAACGGCAACACACACACACACAATGTAAGTATCGCATCTCCACAAATATGATGTTATTATTCTGTTATGATATATGCAAAGTATATGATTAACATTAAATGTGTCACGGGGATGCCGTAAAACCTACCTGAATCAATAACTGATCCCAATTGTTTCTTCGTTTGATTGCTCTCCCCTATCAATGTCAGGACATTTATCCAATCAGATTGTAGGCCTATGTGTTGCCATGTAAGAAAAGAAATACTACTACTACACAGTCACCTGCTGAAAAGAATGAATGAAAATGAAACCAAACTATGTTTTGGGGGCGTGCTCAGCCCACTAAGACAATACCAATGCCAAAACAATACATTCAAATGAGCAAAGAAATACATATAATTTAAAAGTCAGATGCTAAAATATGCCTTTTGATTTAAAAAATATATATTTAACTTGAAAAAAAAACCGACTAGTTAAGGAGGTAACGTAATGTGGGGCGTAAACTCAGCGTACACACAACAAGTAATACCCCAGCCAATTAAACGGCTGCGTATAATGATTGACCCGTGCAACGTCCAATGAGAGCCATAATCCTACTCGGCATATCCGGGCAAAAACGGCGTTATTTGATTGGACTGTCAGGGAGTCTAATGCTAAAGCTAGCTAAACCGCACCTGTAGTTTAACACTTGTTGTTTCGGATTTTTCCTCGGGGCTTTTTGGTGATAACAAATGGGGTTTAGTCGTAGATACTTGCCAAGTTACTAGTACTATAAGTACTTATTGCTGTAACTGAGACGCACATTTAATTGAACAGCTGTCATTTAAGTCAACAGGTAAGTACAGTACTTTCATATTAATAATGATTGTGGAATTGTCATCATTGATATTTATGGAACGTCATCAATGATGGCAGTAGTACATTATTGTAACATTTTTTTGAATTGACGTAACCTTTCCTCCCTCTACAATGTATAATGACACTCTTAAGAGGTGTTTTAGTGCAGGTAGGACACCGCAGGAGGCCTTGGTGTGGAGCGGTGACACGAGGACAAAGCAGTGAGATGGAGTGGCAGTCCATTATTCAGACTCTGAGGTTCAATTCAAACTGCTGCCTATGTGCATTAATGGAAGGGCTCAACTCCCTCCGATTGGAATTCCCCTTTCGTTTCCTCAGGGCTCGACAGCGGCGGAGGGACCGCTTCGCTATTGATTTCTGCGGTCTATTTCTGGAGGGCGAACAAGAGCCGAGTCAGGCTGAGCACCTTCTCCGAGCTCAGGCGAAGAGACCCATAATACCCATAATGCAACTTTGTAAGAAGCAAATTAAAAGCATGTTGTTTGATACAGGTGGGATTTACAACAGCTCATAAAGGTTGTGTTACCCATCACTCACCAGATTTTGCTGACACAGCCAGTAAAATTGCTGAAACTTTTGGGACATTAGCAGCTGAGCGCTCCCCACGGCACTCCGGATTTTCCCGAGAACTGCGTATACACACAGAGGGGAAAGCGAGACAATCTTGAGTAGTGTCACTCACAATCAATTCAAGTCAAGGCGTAATGTAAAATGCACAGACAAGCGGTTTATGCTCTCTAGGGATTAAGGGTTGACGTTTGACTACATTTTCAATCAACTATTGGTCAAATTTGTTTATTTAAATTAATTGCTACATTTTAAATAATGACGAAACAATCATTATCAGTGAACGATTATGCCCAATATGAAGCTGTTGTGATTGGTGCTTCCACAGCACTCCCCACTGTTCTGTCAGTGACGCCCCCACAAGGTTTAAAGTGAGACGGAACAAAAGAAGGATGCTTACTCTCTTCTGACAGGTCATGCTCTTCTGCTTCCCTCTCCATCTCTTTGCACCATCCCTCCAACCTTTTGGTTTCATTGTGAAGAAGCTGCATGAACCAGCCGCCATCCCTGCGTAGAGGAGACACTCGGCCCGTCTCTGTGGCCTCCAGGCTGGGTTCAGTCAGCCATGGTTCAGGCTGCGGGCTGGGGGGCCCGCTGGAGGCCCGGTAGTCCTCCCTGTAGCTAAACAGGCCCTGCGTGCGCACCGTGCGAATAGCCCCGTACTGCGTGGGGGTGCTGGGTTCGGAGTGGCGACCAAAAGCCCCGCCAAACTGCAGACCCTTGTCTTCCATGGAGGGGAAGCCCTCCAGCTCCATGTCGGCTTGCACTGCAGTAGTAACACTGTTGGAGCGCTTGATCCGCCCTCGCCTAAACATGCGGAGGTCATGAAGTCAAAAGTGAATCAACAGCTCAGATTTGACAAAACCAAAATGGTGCATACCGTTTGTGATCCTCCACCTGGATACCTATGGAGTGAAATTGAGGAAGGCCTTTACTTTCAGTTTCGGAGTCTGTCACAGTTTCCACCTGTTGAGACATTATCATCAGAATATACAAACAAACGATTTGGGTGATTTATAGGAAAATACCAACGAGTTTGGTTTGTTTGTTGGCATTTTGGTGACATTGTTCGGATGAAATTCTTTGACTTTGGAAAACGGTGATCATTGAAACAACAAGCTTCAGGTTAATTGAAAAATAATCGTTAGTTGAAGCCCTAATATTACTCTTACACGGTCTATATACCTGTATCCCGATAGAGGATCGAGGGGTTTTGAGGTACTCCTCCGCCTTGGATACCAACACTGCCTTGTCGCACGTCTGGATGGAGGTGTGGCTGCCCAAAGACGCGTGCCTCTTGGCCGCCGCGGACTCTATGGCCATGGTGACCGCCCTGGAGCTATCCAAGCTGTCTGTGGAACTGTAGATGGGACGTCCGAGGCTGTCGGTGGCCCACAGACCGCCTCGCGGTTGCCTTCCCTCCTGGTAGGCATCTTGGGTAGACTCGGTGCTGCTCTGGGCTGTCACAGAGATAAGAGGCTTGGTGGTGGCACGCGGGGGCACGGGAGGAGGGGGAGTCTTCTTGTAACTAGGAGGATATGAGACCGCTGGATAGCACGAGCAGGATGACAGGACGAGGACAAGGCAAAACAAGGGCAGAGAATGAATCAAAGCAGAACTTAAAAATGAAAAAAAAGCCAAGAAACCGTAGGCAAGTGAGTGAAAAGCATGACTGGAAATCAGATCACTTGTGTATTTTATCAGGGGAAAAAGGTCATTGAGGTGATGCGGACATTCCATAAGTGGCAAAGCAGCAGGTTGCTACATGACTGCAGTTATTGGTGGAAATGAAATGAAGGTTAATGAAGATCTTCCGCTATCGAGTACTGATTCATCCACATGCAACTTCTCTGTATTTCTAGTCCTCTAATTGGCTCAAAAGGGAACATTCTAGGAAATTCAGGAGGACAGAGTAGTCAATATAAACAACAGCGTTGTGACGACTGGCCATTACACCGCCAGGAAGTGAGGAAAATATGGTCTCCCTCCTCAGCTTGCGCTCTCTTGGGAAGACATTCCACATCTGTCCCTAGACTTTTGTTGGTTTTCTGAAGTCAAATCAATAGTTGCAGCTTTATTTGATATATACAGTATATATTTTATGTAATATCAGTTCAACACTTAAAATCAGTCATTTGTATTTAAACATTTGGATACAGTTCTAGTCTAATGTTAAACAACCTTAGATGGTATGGACTAAATGAATTATTGCATTTCAACATTAGTAAGTCAACATGAATCAATGGCCGCCACAATCTTGCAGACAAAATCTGCCGAATGTTCCGCATTCTGACACCCATGCAATAATTCATACACAGTCAGATACACAGATTACTGACTAATTCGGCAATCTGTTGCCTGCTAGAACCCATCGGTACATCGGTCTGAACAGGTGCAGTCGGAGCCCTCGGCACAGAAACTACGCAGACTACCTTGGATTTGAGCTAATTAAGTGCAACAAAACCACAGGAATTCTGTTTAGACAAATCCGATCACAGACTTGACTTTCTTCCAGCTTGAAGGGGGCTGCAGCGCTGCAAGAAACGGTGGGTGGATTCCAAAATGAAAAGAGCTCGGTGACTCAGGCGATATGAAACGCCACCTTGTCTATTTATACATCTTCTACCCATCCGGCTTCCATTCAGCAGTGATTTTGTTACAGACTTCTTCACCACCCGCTGAATGCTGGAAACGAAGGACTGCTTTCATATATGTAGATCATTTTAAGTGTTGACATGTTTTTTTTTGTTTGGAAAGATCCACTCATACAGTAGACTACAACGCCAAAGTAGATAGAGACTGAGGAGTATAATACGGCAGCTTATTTGTCATTTCTATCTGAATATCCTCCAACTCCGGGTTGGCTTTAAGGTCTTGCCCCAGTTGCCGAAGTTTAAGTATCTCGGGGTCTTGTTCGCGAGTGAGGGAAGGTTGGACGTTGAGGTCGATGGACGGATCAGCACAGAGTCTGCAGTGATGCGGTCGCTGTACCGAACTGTTGTAGTGAAGGGAAAGCTGAGCCAGACGGCACAGCTTTGGGTCATGACCCAAAGAACAAGATCGCATGGACTCACGCATAGAGTTAGGGTGAGGAGCTCGGTCATCTGGGGGGAGGGGCTCAGAGTACAGCTGGTACTGCTTCGGTGGATCAGGCATTTAGTCGATTAGACGATTCCCTGGTGAGGTGTTCCGAACATGCCAGCTGGGAGAAGGCCCCTGGCCAGATGTAGAATACCCTTGAGAGATTATGTCTCACAGCTGACCTGGGAACACCTTGGTGTCTTCTCTGTGGAACTGGTAGAGGTGGCTGGAGACTGGGAAGCTTGGACTTCCCAATTGAGATTACTGCCCCCCGCGACCCGGACCCGGATAAACGGAAGAAAATGGATGGATATCCTGAAACATTACTTGACTCGACAGCGACAAATAATTGTGACCGTCCATGGCTTATAGTACTGTCTGCACTGTGTGTTCTGTACCAGAGTGCTGGTAGTAAACTGTAGTATCTGTAGTAGTCAAGCGGTTTCGGCACCACACAGACTGATACTCAAGCAAGGACCCACTTTTGAAACTAATTCCACCTGTGCCTCAGATCTTCCAACCCTCTCCCGTATTTCATCCTTGAGGGCCCTCAAACGCACCACATCATTAAGAAACTTAAAGTACAAACGTCCTCCCTAATTCAGCTAAAAGCCCGGTTCTTGTATCCCATCCTTTGTTGCACCCGGCCCTGCCTACTTGTATTTGAATCTGCTGCATAGATCAGTCAACACTGAAGGTTGTGGTGGGAATAAATCAACCTGAATGTCATTGCTATCAAATGTGTGTGTTGCTCATCGCTAAAATGTTCCGTGGGTACCAATGAGATGAGAATGAGAACCCTCAATCCTCACATGAAAACAATTATTTGGACACATCCTAATGGCAGTTCCCCGTAGAGACAGCTTTTGACCAGTTTCCAAAGTAACCCACATTAGTCTGCCACAGGTCAGACACAGAGACGCCCTCCTGCAGCTAAAGACAAAATAACAACCTTACTCTTGCTCCTGATGTCATTATCTCCTTCTCCACACTGACCTGTTGCCATTTCAAGGCTGCATGACTCAAGTCTTGTCAGAAAGAAGCAGACAATGAAGAAGAAGAGCAACACAGAATAACACTCTTGCAGTAATTAACTGGAGATATGCCGCTGGTATAAACAGCAAAATAAACAGTAGGATGAGTTGGCATTGGTCTCGGGTTCAGAGACAATAGCCAATTTGATATCATCAAATGCAATCGAAACTAAAAACGAAAAGTTAAGCCCAATAATATTAGTTTTCGTGAACATTTTTTCACAAAGTACATGCAGAATGGTCGGAATCTCGGGGTACAGTACAGTAGGGATTAGGGATACAAAGGGTGGAATTATCGCACAAATATGATAACCCAAACAGTCAGGACTTAGGTCATGGTGACAGACAGTCAGAAATAACAAAACTCTAACATGATACATAACCACCAGAGTACAGCATCCTTGAGCATGTTAAAGGATCTGCTCCTTTGAGCAGATAGTCGCAATAATATGTTCTGTCTTTTTCGTATTACTGTTTCATTGTAGGGCTGCACGGCGGACGACTGGTTAGCGCCAAGCTCTCATAGCTAGGAGGCCCGAGTTCAATCCCACCCTCGGCCATCTCTGTGTGGAGTTTGCATGTTCTCCCCGTGCATGCGTGGGTTTTCTCCGGGTACTCCGGTTTCCTCCCACATTCCAAAAACATGCTAGGTTAATTAGCGACTCCAAATTGTCCATAGGTGTGAATGTGAGTGTGAATGGTTGTTTGTCTATATGTGATCTGTGATTGGCTGGCCACCAGTCCAGGGTGTCTCTTGCCTGAAGACAGCTGGGATAGGCTCCAGCACCCCCGCAACCCTTGTGAGGATAAGTGGTAAAAAACGAATGAATGAATGTTTCATTGCATTCTTGTGTGATCATGAGTTCCGTCTTATCTGATTTACAGAGAAAATAACTTTTTCATAACTTGAGCACCACCTTGCCTTTTGCTTTCTCCCCCAGATTTTACCGCCCGGATACACATCCCTACATCGCCTGTAAGTGTATAAATTATACTGCACATCAGGTAGCAAAGCTAAAAGACAGCGATTGATCGGTACCTGGTGGTGGTTGAACACGGTCCACACTGCAGGAAGTAGGGAGGCGAAACTGAATCCCTGCAAGAGCCAAGCACAACCAGTTATTGGAGGCTCGTCCAAGCGTGAAACAGATAAACACACACACACACACACACACACACACACTGGGACTACATTTACATACAGGCTGGACTCGAGTTCTAAAGCAAATATTGACGTCTTCTCCTTGCAACCATACTTGTTACATCAGTGAGAAACAGGCAGAAAGAAACACAGTTATTCTAGATTTACTGCACACTTCCTGGTTTAATGAGCTTCACGGTTGACCTAACATGAAGAGGACGTGTCTCATAATAATTTAATGACTAGTTTTGCAGCCGTATACTAATTGGTGTGTACTAGCTCATAGCTTTACCTGTGTTTCTTTTGCTACTTGCAATATCATCATACAGTGGGCAACAATGACCTCAGATGAGCGTAGTATAATCCGTTTATGAATATTGTAGCAAATACGATAGGTCGAAAAAATGTATGTCATCAAAATCAATGTATTTATGTCTACACTTCAATATGTTGCCCATGTATTATGATGAAATATAGACAGCAATCCATACCACTCATGCATCTCAAAACAGACATGTCATCGTAATGTACATATATACGTATATATATATATATATTTATATACATATATATACACAAGACAAATATAAAATCTGGTTAAATGTAGAAATATCGCAATGCATTCCAAATATGTCAACAAAAACTAAACACAGAGAAGAAGCTGGGACCTCTGGACTGCCTCAGTGATGACATAATACGATATTTTTAATGTGGAGTTATCACTTTTTAGTACTATAGAAACACAAGGTCACTCACAAGGACTCGTATATGCGGTAAACGTGACGTCACATTTGTGCTTTTTTTTTTGTTTGTCCAATTTTGGTTCAAGTTCTGTGCGATTCGCTCTAACAGTCTGTCCTCGCCATGCGATTCCGTCCACTCGTGCCAGACGCCGTCTTTGCCACAGTTGTGAAGTCGGGGCTGGCAGAGAGGCTGGTGAGAGGCCGCTCTGACGCAGATATCAGGGCGGATTGTGGCTTAATGACGTGCAATGACTGACGAGCTGTGCATGGGCATGGGGGCTGGAGATGGAACAGAGTGATTGTGGAGCGTCCGTGCTCTGCTAATCCTGGGACAACTATCTATGTCAATTATGATGAAGATAAATATTAGGCTGCTAAATCCTCAAAACCAGTAAAACTAATCCCTTAACGATAAACATTTAATATCTACGCTCTGCCAAACAACATAAGCAGTAAGAGTTATTAGAGTTAGCATGCTAATTGTGATTAGTGGAGGAAAATCACCCTGACACAAAACAGTACCTCAAGAAGTAGCAATAGTAGTAGTAGCAATAATTCCTATTTTCGTTCCCGATTTGACCAATTTGGCAATGTTTCCACCAAGTGGTACAGTAGAGGTTGGCTTGGATCAGTAAACTGTACTGCATACATGTATATACAAGCCCACGTTTTTCACGTTTGTTTATGTTTTACCGTTTAGTGTGTTTTCTTCAAACATTGAGATTTTACAATTTTATTCGGCAGGCCTTGAACGTGCCATACTTGTGTGCTGTGACGAGCGACACCGTGAGTGTGATTCACCGATCATCTTACATGACCATTCATTAGTGGTGAGTACCTTTACATTGCATACTTTGTACCCTTACATTGTATACTTCGTACCTTTACATTGTGTACGTCGCATGTGTGTGTAATACTGTCAGTGTTTGGGGGATATTTAGTGCTCAAACCTAGATTGTGTCACAAGTGGACAATCGAAGAGAGAAGTGGAGGGCTTGGAGCTGAATCTCATCCGGTAATTCCAATCGTGTCTCGTATTGCAAATGTTGATCCAAAATCAGACATTTTGAAGGAGTTGTGAGTGAGCCGTGCGTAATGAGACCTGGCGTAATCCTCAAAGTGAAAGCAACACTACGCTTCCTTACTGGCGAGTACATTTGTGCAGATAATAAAGACATGTACCCTCAATATACAGTAATGGGGTAACAATAATAATAATGCAAATATTGCAATAATGCAATAGTAATGCAAAAGCTGGCCAAAGGATGGACAGCAGCATGTTTATCTCCATTTTACAGAAGCTACCTATGCTAACCTCATGCAAATGGAATGTGTGCTGAAAACCGATCACATTACAGGTCATAGTTTGAGAGTTTTTCTAGTGTAAACATAAAATAGTGTACCATACCGACACAGGGTGGAAACAGGGCAAGGTCCAATTTAAAAAAAAACAAAACCAAAAAACATATATTATGAATTGTGTTGCATCACATTACCTAAACCGTCCTATGATGACTTTGCTTGAGTAATGTATTTCCTCTGCTTATTGTCACAGGCCGTGCTAATCATCATGTCCTATTGACCATTCTGTTACAGCCGTTTGATGGAGATGGATGAGTGGTCGCTGACTGGATGAAGGGATGCATACGTGATTTGACAGAGGACGTCTCAGAGGAGCTGAAGATGTGCATGATTCTGCTGCTGGATTTCCTATGTTCATCCCAAAGGTTGGTCGTTGGCTTTTTTTTTTTTGCCAATTGGGTTGCACAATAAAACAAGCATGTTGTCTGGTGGCCACATACATATATACATACAGTGGTGATGCCCCCATGGATGCAAGGTGGAGTTACCTTACACGTGTAAACCAATACACATCATCGACATCGAAGTATGTGCGATCTTCTCGGTAATCCGTCTTTTTATGATATCGTTTTCCTGTCGTTTCTCCATTCCCACCTTTGATGAAGCTAACATGTTTTATCTTAGTATTGCAGCCGTGTAGCCATTATAATAAAACAATGGCCATCCTTGATCAGTTACTTCAGCGGGCTTTAATACGTGTGGACCAGCCAGGACACCTTTCATGTTGTGTTAGCTCTTGCATCAGTGGGAACGCTGTGTCAATGTGTGTTTGCTCAGTGGTTGAATCAAAAATAATACAAGTTATTGGCACCCAGTTATCGGGGGCCATATGCTTTTGACATCATGGTTGTATATCCATATAAGCCTTAGCAAGAACAACCATTGGCTGTCAAGCTAAACCAGTAGAGAACCATTATGTTACATGTCGTGTTAGTCTTGGTCGCACTGTGAATGAGGCCGACATTTGGGTTGATGCGTTACCTGTTGGTAATGTGTGAATAAGGGTGTAATTATCCATCTGATTTACTGCATATAAAGAACACTGAGAGATTATGGAGATTATAATCTATTCTGTATCCTGACATAATGCATCACAGTGCTTCCCCCAAAAATATTGATTGAATTCCTAATTACACAATCCCCAGGATGTCTGACTTTAGAGGTCCCACTGTATTAAATATCACGATAAAAGTTACTTATTAAGAGTATTTGTATCTGTGCTGGTTTGTAAAACAAAGCCTGTCTCACTGCATGCTAGTATACTTCAATACAAAAATACAGTTTGTGTATTTATTAATTCCATTGTTAATTCAAAGAAATTAGAATGAAATCAAGACGGTGAATTTGTATTTAAATTAATTATTTGATTTAACAGAATTTTAAAGAAACAACGAAAAGAGCAAATTAAACTTGTCTAATTTTTAAATGAAATAATGCAGATTTCTATTTAGTTGTCTTCATAATTTTTTTTTTAGTTTAGTACATTTTTTCCCTCCTCCTGATGAAGTACTAGCACACAAATATTCCACTGACTTTAATGTGAAAACATGATAAGACAGTTCAAGTTGTCGGAGCGAGCATGATATCATTCATTTCTACCAAGTGAAAAATGTCAATGAGTCAGACAAAATGTATGAAACATAGAAAAGAAAGAAATAATAAAGCTGTTCCCTACCGGACCTACCGTACTCTCTACGCCCCCCAGCTAAGCTACGGGCGCCTAAAATGGGGAATAAAAGAAAAAGGAAATAATAACCAACCAAAAAAATGACAGCTTGCCCCAAAAGCAAAACACGTAGAAAAAAGCTAAAGTGAATTTTTTTGTATTTTTCATGTCTTTTGGTGCAAACCACTCACTGTGTGCAACGTCCTTATTGGATGCCATGGTAAAGCTATGACCCCCTTTCAGTTATCATCAACATAAACATAATCACAGCAATTTTAATCCAATCTTTTATAGCAATTTATGAAAAATACATAAGGCCAGGAAATGTTGGAATAAAAATTCACACACACACACACAAAATAATAATAATATAAATAAAATAAAAAAAAACACCACAGTAAGCAAACCGAATTTGAAAGCAAAAGTGTTTCATTCATATAGAAAATAAGCACAAGCTAACAAATGCAAGCTAAACGATAGTATTCAAAAAGGATGTTTCATAACATGGACATATTCTGATTCTCACTAAACATTGCAGTCTGAGATCCCTGAAAATTGCGTCATGACTGATGCAAAACAGAGAAGCATGTTTTCCTCTTAAATAAAATAAAGGACACCAACCAAGGGGTTAAATTCAATGAGAATTTGGAGTGCAAATGATATCCGTCCAAAAGTGTTTGCCCGTTTTGGACGGATGTCACACATTTGGCACGGTTTTTCCATTGGATTTCTGGGGTTCCACAGAATCCAGTGTTTCCCACAGGACTGGAATCTATTTGTGGCAGTGGTGTGCGGATAGGTGGGTGCCTTCATCGTCAAATTTTGATTGGTTGTGACAGATATCAGCTGATATTGATACCGAAATGTGTAACATGACATATCTCCTGTGGTGGAATGAAGATGTTTTCATGATCGGGAAAAAAATCGATATCACATTTTTATGCTGATATTGGACATCGCTAGTTGTGACACAAAACAACTACAAATTAGCTTTTTCGGTCACTTCTTTTTGATGTTTTTCGGAACAAATTAATTTCCCAAAGATGTATTTATATGTCTTTACGTTTACGTTTTATTGCATGAGAGGCACAAAGAGATGATGATGCAACTCCACAATAGAAGAGAGCATGTGTGGTACAGTTTTAAACGGGCACTAGTTTGTTGGGAAATGGAACTTACTGATGTTCTACTGCTGATTACTAAAGAACGCAAAATGGTAGAAGCTAACTTTCTGCTTGTTGAGGGTGCAACTAATAAATAAATGAATGTACAGGAAACACTGGAATCATGAAGAAATCCAATGAGATGAATAAACTCTGACAAATAGTTATATATTTCATTTGAAAAATAATACACTTTGTCAATTGTAAAATCTTTTATAGACCAATCCATCTTAGTTTTGCTACATGTCTTCACGTCTACCAATGGACATTTACATTCTTTGGAAAAAAACCCATGACAACAAGATGAAACCCAGATCACTCAAATACATTTGCTGAATCCCATCATTTAGAAAAATATGATTTTGCACAGCATTTACCATCAACAATCACCAAAAAAAAAAAAAAAAACAGTTCCGATGCTACTACAAAAGAAATTGACCATCTAAGGTTTTGATTCTGGTAGACAAAATTTAAATAACAACATAATCAGAAAGGAAATTTCCACCAAAATAAAATACTTTCACCAGCAAATTTATATATTTAGATGACCAATAAAACACCAAAAACCAAGGATTTGCATAGAATGAATGAATATAGATAGGAGACATCATGATTAGCCAGCACCTTAAATTGACCTTGCACCCCCCCTCCCCCCGAGCAAAGGGAGTAAAATATGAGAGAAATTCTCTTGAATAACTTGTCAACATATTGTATATGTGTACATATATCATATATCTTTAGAAGCTAGATATTTTCACAGTCATATGCCCTCAATTACATAATAAAAAGCCACATTATTATTGATTTTTTTTTTAACGATGAAAAATATTCAGTATTGCAAATGTGGACAATGCAACAGTGAATTATGTTTTAGTCATCTACAAATCCTTCTGCTTCCATACATAACGGGGAAAGATATCTTGCAATGCCAAGCACTGAATTCATCATATTGTAACTGTCCCCCCCCCCCCCCATGTTAGGCATAATAACCAATCAATGCATTTATCATGAAGAGTTTCATAGATGGGGAAAAAATGGGGTGCGATACTTTGCTACAGCCATCAGAGGTGCTGTTGATTCAGTCCTGAGAACAAGTCGAGTCCTAATTCCACCTGCAGTATGGTATCGGTATCAGAAATAGTTTAATAATTTACTTAGTAATGTGTTGTCATTCTCTCTATAATTCATTTTAAACTATTTTCTATTAAAGGGACTGTACGCAGATTGGATTTTTTGAGACCAAACAGGATAGCACCACGCTACCAAATGTCACCCATGGTGGTTTAATGTACATAGTACATGTTGTCTGTATTTTTCACAATTATACATTAAACCGCATCAAAATTATCAGCGATTTTCCAAATAACTGGTGTCGCTACACCACTGTGGTGCTTGATGATTTGTTGTCATTGTGCGGTTAGGCGGCGGTCGAGTGGTTAGCACGCAGACCCGAAGTTCAATCCCACTCTCGGTCATCTCTGTGTGGAGTTTGCATGTTCTCCCTGTGCATGCGTGGGTTTCCTCCCACGTTCCAAAAAACATGCTAACAAAAACATGCTAACAATTGGCGACTCCAAATTGAATGTGAGTGTGAACGACTCCAAATTGAATGTGAATGGTTCATTCATTCATTCATTTTCTACCGCTTATCCTCACAAGGGTCGCGGGGGTGCTGGAGCCTATCCCAGCTGTCTTCGGGTGAGAGGCGGGGTACACCCTGGACTGGTGGCCAGCCAATCACAGGGCACATATAGACAAACAACCATTCACACTCACATTCATACCTGTGGACAATTTGGAGTCGCCAATTAACCTAGCATGTTTTTGGAATGTGGGAGGAAACCGGACTACCCGGAGAAAACCCACGCATGCACGGGGAGAACATACAAACTCCACACATGGCTGAGGGTGGAATTGAACCCTCTCCTAGTTGTGAGGTCTGCACGCTAACCACTCGACCGCCGTGCAGCCCAATGTGAATGGTTGTTTGTCTATATGTACCCTGTGATTGGCTGGCCACCAGTCCATGGTGTCTCGCCTCTCACCCGAAGACAGCCGGGATAGGCTCCAGCTCCCCCGGCGAGGATGAGAGGTAGAAAATGAATGAATGTGCGCTGATGGTCGCTTGGCTACTATTAGCTGACCACAAGCAGAACTACGTGTTCTATGTGTTACGTCTTGCGTATTCGCTGCATACAGTCCCTTTACTGAACGTCTGCTTCTGCTGAGCGTAGTGTTCTTCGGAAGTCCACCGACTGAATCAACAGTGCCAATCGTTGTAGCAAAGCGGTGCACTCCAATTTGAATTTCAGTTAAAGATTCAACACAGTCGATCGAAACCTAACGATCAGGTGATCAATTATACTGCCCATCCTTCCATGGAACGTGTGCATTTTTTTAAATTGTATAACTTTGTATAACTTTTGTATACAGACTGACTTTCAAAACGACATACAAATTGCTGCAACTATTGCCTTTTGGTCGCACAAACGGGGAAGAAGCTCCTTTCTCTCTCAAGGCAGCACAGTAGACCCTTTGACAGGTTCACATTTCAGTCAGGACTGTGATACATCACACTTTTCATGGTCCTCTGATAGTCCGGAAATAAGTGCTTACAAACACGGACATGGTTGCTTTCGGCCTCAGTTCCTTGGACCTCGTTATTAGCTTTGGTACACCATTTTGGGACAACGGGACAATGGAGTGGATGGAGGGAATGCAAGTGACTAACAGGCTACTACTGTTACTGTTTCCGTATAAGCAAGGTCTTGACCGACAAACTCAACAGTGACTCAGACCCATTACGGTTAGTCAGGAGACCAGCTTAGCCATCACTAGTGGGGCGGTGTTCGTACATTCACTGGTACCATACTGCACCTCTGGGGACTTGGTGAGGTAGAGACCCTCAGTGGCTTTGATTGTCTGTGGTTGGGGACCAATCTTTCACCGGCAGGACACTTGAAAGAGTTCGAATTTGGCTGAAGCTCTACCTTTTCTAATTCAAAACGCGTAGTAGGCTCACGCAGCAAAGGAATCAAACCAAACTGATTGTTGTGACTCTTCGCCTAAACCTCAGCGACCATTGCTACCAGCCAAGTGATGGACAGGATGAGATAAATGTGTTTGGTTTGGAACCAGATGTAGTACTCCTCGCTAACCCATCTCACAGCTGATTCAACACAGTACGTTTATAAGTGTAACCAGTACATGTATGGAATAGAAGCTTTTGTCTATATACAAATCTGTACATGTATATACAAATCCACGGATAGAACGGAAAAGTACAGTAGTTTGTGCTGGGATGAATTGAAGCCACTACATTTAATCTGTATGATCAATTCCGACACCCCTTTGTATTTTAGTCGCTTAAATTCATTCATATTTAAGGTTCATCACTTCAAGCTACAGTATCATTAACCCTATTCGAACCTTTTTTTTTTGTTAATTTCATTACAGGTGGTCCTCTGTTTACAACGTTCCGTGTTGCCGTGTTTTAAGGTGACAAAGGCACTCCCATAAATTAATAAAAACATTATTTTTGGACCATACAACAGGAGAAGTTAGGGTGGAAGAATAAACATGCCGTGATGCCATCATTAAGGATGAACGATCATAATGATGATAATTATTATTCTTTCGATAAAGTCATCTATTCTCCAACACAGATAGGTGGAAATCACAGAACTCTTTAACATAACACATACTTGTGTGGCGACTGTATCCTTGAACATGTCAAAGGATCTGCTCCTATGATGTTTTATTCCTGTATTTTAATTCTACATGTGTACAGTGTGAGTGACTTGAGAGTTGCTAACCTGAGGACCACCCGTAGCGTTAGTATCTTTTATACATCAGCAATAACATTTTCTTTTCTGTTTTCAACAGCAGAAACATTTTTTTATGTTAGAAATCTTGGAAACTTGCTTACAAAATGAGTAAACCAAAGGCCGTCGAAACGCTTCCGTTACAATAACTGACAAGCAAACTTTATTTAAAAAAAATGAATCACGTCATCATTTTGATGCATTGAATAGAAAACAGTTTTTAGGGTTTATAAAGTTATTCACAGTATACGCAGGTGCTCGAGAGAGGGTTTCTACATGAAGAGAAACTGGAATGACAATGAGTTTTCGATGCAACTCAAAATGGCTGATTATTGAGTTTTAACGTCAAGTGACATTTTTTTTTTTTCGTCTGTTGGCTCTTTAAGACAACTTAAGGAAAGACAATGCTGCTCCCCGTCGGCACTTGTTGATCTCAAGATCAGCTACCATCCTGCTCACACTCACGTCGCCTCCCTCCGAAGGCCAAAAACACAAGCGCTCTCTTGGATTCCAAGGCTGTTAGAAGGACGCAAGTTACCTGTTTGACAGATGACAGACCGTGTCTGCAAAGAGTAAAGGGACGAACAACAGCCTTTAAATGTAAATACAAGGTTTTACCATGGCTTGCTCATCTTTGCCTGCAGCGTGAAAAGATGGGAATGATTAGAATGACATCGACATATATGACATGGGCCCGCTGGTGTACTTCCTGCACCACAGTTCAAGACTGGCACTTCTGTGACCGCCTGTGTGGCCGCATATTTCCTGCGGTTTGGGGACCCTTTGCTTTTTAGTTATCTCCCACGGGAAGTCTTCGATCGGAAGTGGGCTTGCAGGACTGCCTGAACCCTCCGGTGTGCTCTCGGGGGTTCCCTCGATGATCTCAATTCGAGGCGGGTTCATTAAATCCATGATACTGAAGGGTGCCGGTTCAGGTTGGCACATCACTGACTTGTCCTCCAAATGATGCCGAATGGACCAGCTGGACCCTGCTTGGATTCCTATGGACACTCTGTCTTCCGTTTGTGTGGTGCTGTCGCTGCACGGCTCCCGACACAAAGTCCACATATTGTAGCACTGAGTGAAGTTGAAGAAGTTGCTGTTGAACGTCTTCAGCTCCCCGCAGACGTCTCGCCGTAGCTCTGCCAGCTCGTACCGCATGGCTGAGATTTCGTCCTTCCACTGCATGTTGAAAGCGGCGACCATGTTTGCAGATTCCTTGAAGGCCTGGATGGCCTGAGGGACCGGCGGCTCAGACGTGGCTATGGGTGAGGCACTGGGCACCCTGTACGAAGGCGGTGTCGCCGGGGGCACCGAGATGGCCGTTACGGTGGAGCTAGTACTGTGCTGGCTGCGAGCAGCCGCCGTCTCTCGCTCCAGCCTCTCCAGCTCTGCATAGGCAGAGGAGCTGGCACCGTCATCGTCCTCTATCATGTCGTCATTTAGAAATGACGTTGCATCCACAATATCATATCCCTCTGGAAGAAAGATTTGAATATACAAACAGAGGGAAATGCAAGGTGAAAGGAACAGCTGGAGTGGGATTTCATCAGGATTGTCAATGAAAGCATCTACTACGTATATATCTATGGAAAACGTACAATATGTGAGTTAGAAGGTGATTCCAGGCAAATGCACGATAAAACCCAATGGTTCTTGTGGTAATAGGTGCTGTCTATTTGCGTACACCTTGTTTGCGGACCGTTACCAAACAAAACTCACATAGTGTAGGCTTTTCACAATGTTTTTACACTGCCTTCTCAGTCATGTCAAAGAATAATGAGCTTCTTCCCATCTTTTCACTGCACAGCACAGAAAATAGCGGAATCAAACACATCAGGCATCAACTCATCCATTGTTGACTTTGAGAATCGATTTGTCAAAATGTTACTTGGGGACTGTGCCACTTTTGCGCAAACGAAAAGATGGTAAGAATGTGTAAATTTTCCACAACCCACTGGACCAAGAAGCAGTTATGAACCCTATTGAACATATGAGGTCCAAGGTGACTGATTTGACACCTCCCCACCCTGCTTTGAGGGCTACACAAAGGGAGAGCTGCAATCCCACAGTCAAAGACAGCTGACAGACGCAATGCCGAGATGTAGACTTTGCCACTCCTGGCCATTTACAAAAAAAAAAAAAAAAAGCCACACTTTCATGGGAAGAAAAAAAAAAAAGAGATAATAACGTTCATATGTGAGACATCTGAGACAATGGCGATTCTATGACTGTAAGGTGAAAGCATTCCGACCTTTTGGAAGTATACATCTCTCAGACATTTACATTTACAGGCTGTCTACGCACACGTAATACCGGGCATGGCAAACAAGTCACAAAAGTCAGTGTTACATTTTGCTGCTGTTGTGGTTGATTCGGCACAATTTTAACAGGAAACTCAATCTGACTTGTTGTGAGTTGTTTGCTCAAGATAGCAGTTATTCTACTACCACCAAGCTCTACAAGTTATTATCTATTTTTTTTTTCACTGAGAAGGCAGTGCAAACACATATACATAGATATATGTATGCTTCATTATTAAAATACCTGCAAAAATCATCACTGATGCCTCCAGTTGTTCTTTTCCCCTGGTTATCCGTCAAGAGATGGATGGTCAAACGGAGAGGGGGGTTTGCTGCTCATCTGGCCTACACAGAGCACCACGTGGGATCCCTTCCCCTCCCACTATCCTCACAGGGGGGTATGTTCATAGACCCTTACAGTTCAGGCATAAACTAGGTCTGTATGCTAGCATCACTTGATTGCAGGAATCGATCTTTGTCCCAGCCGGTATAGGTAACATTAATGTCTAGGTCACTATTCCCTCGGAACAGTAGTAGTGCATCGTGGGGGACATCGTGGCGGACTTAATCACAACCAGTCTGTGTTGCCAATTTCTGATTAATGCATAACCGCAGGCTTCGAAAATGACTTGTTTGGCCTTATTCAAGTTCAGCAAATAAGACGGTGGGATTGGAGAGCACTCATTTATCCTCAGTGCCTCTGTCACAGAGAAGAATTTGTTGGTAGATTAAGAAAAAAAAAACCTAATTGAACATTTGGAATTGACAGGAAAGTAAAGAACAATAAAAAAAAATGGGTAAGGCATTCAGAAGTGCACATAGTTACACGAATAAAATGTTTCAATAGGGTTCATAGCTTTACTCTTGACGGCAAACACCAAATGCACTTAGTGAGGGAATTCTCTGCTTGCACAAACAAACCTAATGTTTCATATTGCAAATACTGTGTCGCATAAAGCTGTGGAATTGCACTTCAACAGCAACGCAACCATACCAGAATCCTGAAATTAGAAAATACAATTAGGGAGTTGGATTCTTTCAGATCAGTTGGGTTAGCCACCGGTCCTGGACATGATTTGAACTGCAAGTGCTCTTCAGACATTTCATGCAACACAATACGGCAGTATGTCCAATCATCAACGCCAACCTTAACGTTTCATTGGTTCTTTTGTGCAACCAGCATGTATATGTTTGTTGACTTACCTTAAAATGTTAAGTTATGCTGTCAATTATATATGAATGTACAGGCGCAGCAGGGCAGAGGGAGGTACAGGTAGTTTATCCGCTTTACAGAAATAAGCTCCATCCTTACCGGTCCCTGACCCCTTTGCCCGTGCCACTCCTCATCCCTCCTAAGACTGACAACACATAGTGTATACTGGACATAGAACACCACAGTTTCACATGCTCAGGGCCTTTTTTTTTTTCCTTTTAGACATGCCTTGTAATGTCGTGGGGTTGTGTGGTGGTTATGGCGGTTAAGTGTATGCGACCCTCCCGCCCTTTTAGCCTGACTAGCGCTTGGCAACAGCGCAACCTAATGATGCATGGAGTGTGCAAACTGACACGCAAGCAAATCCAACTAAACAATCAGGGCAATGCAAAAGAAAAAAAAAAAAAAACAGCTCGGCATCTCAAGAAATTCAAGGGTTCCCCACTGTACATATGTAGGTATGTCAAGTTTGTGCGCATGTATAAGGATGCATGAGGATATGTGGTCTAGGCCCTCTCTCGCTTAGCGGGTTTATTGTTTTACCTGTTGTGGATCTGAGAGTTGAAGTGACAGTGGAGGATGTCATTGAAGGCAAGCAGTCGTCATCTTGGGAATAACCAGCCTGTATTGCACGGAGGTAACTGTGGCTTCGAGTGCGGAACGAACCCGGCAGGTCCAAGGCCTCCATAGCCTGGGATTCTACTTCACTAAAAACGGACTCGCAAACTGACTCAAACTGGCCATTGATCTCAGTCTCACTCACCTGAGAGACAAAAACAGGAATAGCAGTCCTTAATTTTTCCTCTTCCTTTCTCTTTCTCACTTTGATTCTTCCCCTTTGCACAGCAAATATGAAGGAGCGTTAGCGTAAGGGCATGCCACTGACAATTCCGAACCAACTTAAACTGCAGGAATGTCAAGATCAAATGAAACAGAGCAAAACAGTCAGAAATATGATCACTTTGTATTGCACAACATAATTCATTTAACACAACCCTTTCCTTACAGAAACAATATACATATATATATATAATAAACAATATATTTAAATGTATGAGTTGACTGAACAAATTCAGTTAAACTTCGGTTTTCATACACCCAAATTTTCAGTTCACATTTTGCATACATTTTTGGCTTAAACCAAAAAATATGCTAACCGGGGCATACGCTAACCAAGGTTTCACTGTATTTATACTATTGTTCAGTATCATTGATTCAAACTTTTTCCTCACAAATAATGTAGGCCATAGCACCCACCGATTTGTACAAGCATTCTTTTAGATTTTTGCACAAATGATATTTTCCCGTTCTTACTTGGACTTGTGTCCCAAATGGTTTTACCGTAGAAACCACCAGGGTCCAAAGGCGCTCCAGAACAGACTCGATAGCAACTGATAGCAGCGTATGAAAAGGGAAATACCTGAAAATGTTGATGTGTGGTTAATCATGAAGCTTGGTCTCACAGCCCCTGTGCCTAGCCGCTAATCTGGTCTTGACGCAAGTAACACGCCGCTGTTTTGACATGTTAGCAAGCTAATTCATTGTCAAGCCGTGACAAGTGAGTGATTAATCGTGTCTCAGCGGCCTCTTCCAGACATGCAGATTTGCACTCTCTCTGCAACTGTTCACTGCGATTCGTTCATAGATCATCAACGTTAACGATATCAAAAAAAACAAGCAGTTAGGGAGGTAACAGCGAAGTATCAATTTCAAGCATATGTCAATCTGCAGAACACAACCAACCGCTAAGGCTAGCTCAGTGTTTAAATGTACAAACGTCCACAAATAGTTCATATGATACAGGTATTTGCAAATGGCTTCCGCATAACGTGCGTGTCGGCCACTCACCTGGCTGACGCAGCTAGCCTGACTGAGGGTGCTGACAGCGCGCATGTAGCTCTGGTTGCGAGAGCGGAAGGGCGGCGGATGATGAAAGGTGGTGGAGGGGGCCAGCGTAACACTCGGGTGGGCTCGCATATCTCTCAAGGTTTGCAAACGGTAGCCCGGGCTGAATAAAAAAGACAGAAGGTAGGGATGGAGAAGAAGGCACACATGGAGCATCGATTTGGTCTTCAAGTAACCATCTGGAATTGCATAATAATATTCATATAGTTTCTTTGGCAAGTGTGGACACCATTATCCGGAACCTGAGACCCAGACCACTTCTTAGTTCAGGGACGCACGTTAAAACAGCAGCTACAAGAATAGAGAAATCATTTATTTCAAAAGCAGCACATTTGTCGGATGCCCCATCTCTACGCAGCTTGTTTCCATCTGCGTGTGTGGGTGGTGCTACATTTTAGAAGCTTTTCGTGGCATATCAGCTGGTAAAAATAGCAAAAATATAAAATAACAAATGTATTCAATCGAGCAGATGGCATTTTTCATGGTAATAATACATCATACTGTTGTGACTTTATGCCTGTTTTTTATGTTGATTGTATGTCTACATAGCTTTAACAGGAAGTCATATTAAGCGAGCAGAATGCAGTTCATGTAGCGACATGCTTGGGTTGTACTGTTGATGTTCAGAATTCTGTTGTTAGTGAATGCACCTCGCCATGAGCGTGATTGGAGGATAATGAGGAAGTGTAGTGAACAATGTCACCTTGCAGCACTTGTTGCATGTGGTGAGTTCACATACATTAGCACCAAAATGAGGCAGGTTAGGTTAGGTTACTACGGTACTACTAGTACGCATCCTTAGTACTACACATACAAAGTCTACAAATTCTAAATTTGAAACACTTCTATGCTAGGACTACGTTAAAAAGCCATAGCATTTCAGTATGTGGAATCAAACTATGGAATGGATTGAGTAAGGAAATCAAACGATGCACAACGATGAGCCAATTCAAGAAACAATACAAGCAGTTGATGTTTGCTAAATACAAGGATGAAGAGTCTTGAAACAGTCATGATGTTATATATATATCATATATATATCATATATTATATCATATATATCTATATTGACACTTACTATGGTACCCATTATGTCATTGGATGGTCATATCACCTCCTACTTCAGTACGTGACAAAAATCTAAAAAATAAATAAATACATTTCATATATAATTTAATATAATATATTTAACATAATTTAATATAATAAAATTATAATAAAGTTTAAAAATAAATAAAAAATAACTTAAATTATATTAGGAAAGCAGGAAGTGAACAAACAGTTACTGATTGTAAAAGTACCAGATGGAGGGGTTGGATTTAATAAGCTTTGCTTCTTCCTACTCCTTTTGGACATGTGGAACTGTGAACTGATTATGGGATGCATTCAATTGTAATCTGATGCATGTTCAAGTGAAATGAAACTATTATCATTACCATTACCATTTATGGTTGGGGACACAGCACAACCAATTTTAAACTACTAATCAATTGGCAAATACAGGCTTAATTGTTTGATAACATAGCATTGCATGAAGTGAAACAGACGCACTAAACCCGACGTACCTTTGTGAGTCGAAATGGGGTCTCTGCATGGCCGACTTGAGGATGAGAGCATCCGGCCTAATTCCTTTTTGCGGGGAGGTTTTGGGGCTGCACTCCGAATCGCCACTATCGTCATCCACCTCTCCCATAGCCTTGACATAGCTACTGCTCCTCATCCGCCGACATGGGATCTCCTCGTCCTTCTCACCGGGGTATCCACCCCATTCGTCTTGAGGTACCTAGCGGGCATGGAATCAGACGCATTTCAGCCTATTTATTACAACACAGCACAGATGTCGTTTCCCTCCGTGAGACTCGTTTGGCAAACTAGCGATATCATTTGCAAGTACAATGCGCCCCAATTAGCCAAATGAGTGCGGAGTCTGTTTCAGGCATAAGTTGCATAAGCTCTTGCTGGTTTAGCTGTAAAGAGAACATTTAACTGATACACGATAGTTTCTCTCTGCACTCCCGTGAGAATTCCATGCAGTCTGCTTGAGTTCCTTATCTGTGTTGGCAAGGACATAACTCGAGTGGAATGTGAAAATATTCCAGAAATGAAGCTTTTTGCTTTTCTTTAAATTTATGCAGTTTTCATACAGTTACATACTCGTATCAGTATACTGTAGTCTTTTGGCTACTGTGAATCGCTGCGTCGGATCACTGAGTTTTGAAGTGTATTGATTTACACGTTTTGCCACATTTGTGAATAAACTAATTTGTCGTGCTGCGGTTCCGACTTGTCGCTCGGCTGCAATGATGCGCTTCTGATTTAATTTTACAAGAATCAATGATAAATGGCGGCTGCACGGCGATCGAGTGGTTAGCGCGCAGACCTCACAGCTACGAGACCTGGGTTCAATCCCACCCTCGGCATGTTCTCCTCGTGCGGTTCTCTCCGGGTACTCCGGTTTCCTCCCACCTTCCAAAAACATGCTAGGTTAACTGGCGACTCCAAATTGTCCATAGGTATGAATGTGAGTGTGAATGGTTGTTTGTCTATATGTGCCCTGTGATTGGCTGGCCACCAGTCCAGGGTGTACCCCGCCTCTCTCACAAAGACAGCCGGGATAGGCTCCTGAACCCCCTCCCCCGCGACGCGGTAGAATACGAACGAATGAATAATAAATGGCCATTATTAATCTGATTTGAGCTGCCATTATCCATTTGTTTACATCTTATTTCATGGCTGAACACAAGTAAAGGAAGTTACTTTACTGATGAGACTGGATCACACGCTGTCCTGTACCGACCCAGGAGTCATCAGTGGTGCACACGGAGCGCTAAGTCCACCGTACAGTGGAATATCTTCAGGCCTAGCAGTGCCCCCACACTGACTCACTTTACCCCGGCCATGCAGCTTGTCTGCCCTTGCACCGAGACGAGTGGCTGATTACCCTTATTTTCAGTCCTGTGACACTTCCTCACTTGACGATGAGCTGAGCTGGGCGGGAAAGTCGGGAACACACAGTGTAAGGGCCGCCGTATGAAAATACAGGCCATTTATCTCTTCTGGGTGTCAGAAAAAGTGGAGCAAAACTAAATACGTTAGTGTTTTTTGCCTTGTGATTACGGGTATAAAATCAAGCTGAATTGCTACAGTTGCTCAAATTACACAAACAGGTTTGGTTGGTGTGGACATTATTTTGCATGTCTCAGCTACTCAATAGACAGCCACCGATGTGCGTGAATCATCGGAGATGGTGGCAAATACCAATGTCCACTATGTGGCAACGCAGGACGTTTTATTATGGGAATTCGCATACGGGGGTGGGCAAATATTTTCACTTGTGGGCCGTATTGTGGAAACAAAATTGTCCGGGGGGCCAGACCATATATTTATTTATATTTAACACACACACTATTTTATACTTATAATTTCCCTTGAATTTTTTGTCTAATTTTATCTTTAAGTGTTATTATATACTTGTTGTTATATACTATCAGCTGTATGTTTTCATGTCCCTTTTTTCAGGAGCACTTTAAACATCACACCACATCAAACTACGTCATTTAATTTGACAGTTTTGTTGTTGTTGTTTTTTTTTTTTACTAAATAAGACTTGCAAGTCATGTTGCCAGTTTGTATGTTAAAAGTTGAAATACTTAGAAAGCAACTGGCGGGCCGGATTCAAACGCTTGGTGGGCCGCATGTGGCCCCCGGGCCGTAGTTTGCACACCCCTGCCCTAGTGGGTACACATGGTCCACTTTGGGAACTGTAAACTATTCTCATTTGGTGTTTAATTATATTGGGTATCGAACGTGTGGATGTTAGACTCTACCTGTGAACTTTGACAGCAGTTTCATTGAAACCTAAAAATATGTCAGAACTAATTACAGCGTGTTGCTTTTTCACATCAATCCTACCAGATTCTCATGGGAAGGAGCTAAATGTGGCCAGGTGGCGGCTTGGGGGGGCGGGGGTAGCTCTGACAGCTGACACACAAAGCCTGTTAAACGCCTTTGAGAGAGCTGCTGTATTGACAGTTTTTCAACGGCTGCTACTTTGGAGTATTGGGCTATATATGCATGCAGATATTCAAAGCGCTTTGCCTTCATAATCACGACCAGGAACAATCAATGGGTTAAGGCAACTGGATTTGTCGATATGTTATACGTAGGAGTCCACGCCATTGCCGTTTGACTGTGTTTTTGCCGATATTTGAGATTGCATTTTTATTTTTTAGGAAAAGACCTGGAACTCGCTACCTGGCTTAGGTACTCGCTTAACTCGCTTAGGTACAGTAGCTTTTTTTTTCCTCAGTGCCACCATGACAGCGATTCACTTAGAGGAGGGGTCTCAAACACACGGCCCGCGGGCCAGATGTGGCCCACAGGACGCTAGTTTAGGCCCCCGCCTTGATATGAAAGTTTAATGTTAGTGTGGCCCGTGCAAGTTTGATATGGATGCTGTATGGTATCATGTACCCAGAAAAAAATATTACGTTTGATTAATGTTCATGTTAAAAGTTAAATAACTGTTAATAGTTATCCTCCCTATCCGTGTGGAAGTGGTAAGTTTTTGGCTTTTTAAGTTTAAAGGAAATAACTTGGAGGCTACCGTTTAGGTCGCTAGCTCTCTAGTTTGCGAGTTAGCATGTGTCTCAAGACCCTGCAGTTGCGCAATATGTTGTAAATAAAAAGAGTATAAATGTGACTATAGTCGTGTTTTGTCATGTCTACAGGGCTCTAATAATGCTTTGTTAAATTTAATCTGAAAAAAATAATTTGTTTGGAGCCCACACACAAAAGGGAATCCCTGTTAAATATATTGGCCTTTCAATATCACAGACACTGGAATTGACTTAGAGAGGTTACAGAGGAAACCGAAACTGCTGGATCACTAATCAATACAGCAGTTGCGTTCTTTTTGCTTCATTCAACGTAAGCTAGCGTTGGATTTTTAGATATTGATCTAGGTCGTTGTCAAATTGGTCATGCTCAGGGCCACTTTGCCAATAATATTCTGCCATGGGGGGGAGACCCTTATTGACGTTTGTGATTCATTTCATTCTATTTGACACGTGGCTTCCCTCGTTTATTATGCGTTGCAGACTTTTCTGGTGACACTAACCTGCAGATAATGGCAGGTTCGTGAAGGCTTGAGGTCTGGGTGCATCATGGTTTTCTCCAAGTTGAGCGATGACTTTCTGTAGGCCTCCTTAGCTTGGCTAACCGTCAGAGTAGACCAGGAGCTCCTCTTCATGAATTTGCCTTCGGGCGCCATGGCCATGCTGTCGCACGCTGAGCACTTAACATCGTTGTTACTCTTGGAGGTCTTGAGTGACAGGTCTCCAAAGTGGTGCCCATGTATGGAATCCGGGTAGCAGTGAGTGACGTGTTCTCCGTGGTGCCGTGACATGACGCTGGGAGTGCGGTAGGTGCTGTCGCTATCCAGGTTGTCGTCGGAGCTCCACCAACCGCCGGAGCGGTGCTTCCGTTCTTTGCTTTTGCTCCTCTTGCTACCATGTTTGTTTGACTGATGGCCATGATGATAGTAACTCCCTGCTCCTCCGCCTCCTCCGATGTCGCCTTTTGTGCCGTTCATCTTGGACGATCCCTCCAGGGAGTGGGATTTTGTGAAGAGCTTCTGAACAGAATGAACGAGGTGTCTGATGCGGCCTGGACTCTCGCTGCGTTGCTCAGCGGTGGTGGATGTGCGCTGGTATTGTAATGTGTGGAAGCCGTCCCGGTGGAGGGGCATTTGTTTCTCAAACTGGTCCAACAGGTTGGCAGGGAGGCGATTGCTCTTGGTGCCGGCATGGTGCGAGGAGGCGGCGGCCGCGGCGGCAGCAGCGGCGACCGCCGGTGACGTGGCGGAAGCCGTGATGGCGACGCAGTCGTCCCGTGTGGCCGAGTCGTAATATTGAGAGCTGTAGTGCATTCTGGGGAAGGTGCTGCTGGAGATGTGGTCAGACGAGGGGACGGGAGGCATCATAACCGGCGCCATCATCATGCAGTCGGAATGGATGGAACTGCGCGGTGAGTAGCGATGTTGGAAGTCCATTGGGCAGCTCTCTGTCGGGCTGAGCAGATAGGAGGAGTGGCGGGACTCTGAGCCATGGCGCCCGTGGAGGTCATGCACGTGGGGGTCATAGTCGAGGCCATGGGGTAAAGGGATTTGGTGTTGGGAGCGGCTGCCCGATAAGCCCTTCATGTTCCTGGCCGGAGGAAGGTGTCTGCCTTCATTGAACTTTCGAGACCGGGACCAAGGTGTAAACTTCTGGTCTGTTTGGGAGAAGACACAAGAAAACCAAACAGGAAGAAAAACGGTAAGGAAACGTTTGAGGTGGGAATGTTAAATATGTATTTCATTCTACTTTCTTGTACGAGACGAGACCTTGAATTACAATGTTCATTCATTCATTTTCTACCGCTTGTCCTCACGAGGGTCACGGGGGTGCTGGAACCTATCCCAGCTGTCTTCGGGCGAGGACTGATAGCCAGCCAATCACAGGACACATATAGACAAACGACCATTCACACTCACATTCATACCTATGGACAATTTGGAGTCACCAATTAACCTAGCATGTTTTTGGAATGTGGGAGGAAACCGGAGTACCCGGAGAAAACCCACCCCTGCACGGGGAGAACATGCAAACTCCACACAGAGAGGGTGGAATTGAACTCGGGTCTCCTAGCTGTGAGGCCTATTAGAGCCCTCTAGACGTGAAATAACACCCCTATAGTCACCTTAATAGTCACCTTATATAGTAAACATTCATTCATTTTCTACCGCTTATCCTCACGAGGGTCGCGTGGGGTGCTGGAGCCTATCCCAGCCCTCTTCAGGCGAGAGGTGGGGTACACTTTAGACTGGTGGCCAGCCAATCACAGGACACATATAGACAAACAACCATTCACACTCACATTCATACCTATGGACAATTTGGAGTCGCCAATTAACCTAGCATGTTTTTGGAATGTGGGAGGAAACCGGAGTACCCGGAGAAAACCCACGCATACACAGGGAAAAGATGCAGTACATGTTATAATATGAAGTATTTTCCAGGCATCATTGTTTCATAATGAAGTCCTCCTTTGTGTTGTTAGGTCCTGTGCATGAGACCGTGTATGACTTCTGGAGGATGGTGTGGCAGGAACAGTCGGCCTGTATTGTCATGGTAACCAATCTGGTGGAGGTTGGAAGGGTACGTTGCACTTTCGCTTTTTGTCTGGACTTCACAATGCGGCTCAGTATTTTCCAATGGAAATATCATGTTTGTTTTCTTTTTTTTACTCTTTTTGTGTGTATCAAGGTCAAGTGCTACAAATACTGGCCGGATGACGCTGAGGTGTACGGCGACTTCAAGGTGACTTTTATCGAGGTGGAACCGCTTGCTGAATATGTGGTTCGCACGTTCACGTTGGAGAGGGTAAGTAGAAGAATCGTATATTCCTGACTATAATTTGCTCGGGATTATAAGTCGCACCGGCTAAAAAATGCACAAAGAAAAAAAATATATACAAGTTCATTCATTTTCTACCGCTTATCCTCACGAGGGGTGCAGCTGTCTTCGGGCGAGAGGCGGGGTACACCCTGGACTGGTGGCCAGCCAATCACAGGGCACATATAGACAAACAACCATTCACACTCACATTCATACCTATGGACAATTTGGACAGTCGCTAATTAACCTAGCACAAGGAGAACATGCAAACTCCAAACAGAGATGGCCGAGGGTGGGATTGAACTCGTGTCTCCTAGCTGTGAGTGCACGCTAACCACTCGACCGCTGTGCAGCCCTGAATTCCAATGTTCTGTATCAAAACCCACCATAATTTAAAAAATCAAAACAACACGCTATTACAAATAATCAAGAGCAACTCCAGATGAAAACATGACTTTTCCGACCGCCACTGAGTGCTTCCGATGTGGGTAGTAAATGCAAATGAGCTATTTCCAACTTGCCACCGTGTTACCTGCACCCCGAGCTCATTAATTACTCCTCTCCTCTGCAGCAGGAAACCCCAGTGTAGAACAGTGCTCTCCGTCTTACATAATACTCGGGATCTCTGATCTCACACACCATTTGAAAAGAGCCAGAAATAAATTGCACAGTTGTCATGGCAACTACTGCTGAAAAACCACAGTTCTGTAACAGGATTTTCAAGGTTGTTTGGGGTGGAACCCAGCCACACAGGAAAGGATAAGGACACAGTACTGTGCAAAATGGGACAAAGCCACTTGCTTCTTTTCCCATGCAGAAGCTATTCTGCATATTGAATTGCAGATTGTTTGGCATTTTGTTCAGGTTAAATTTGGAGGCAAGCAAGAAAAAAAAATCAAGTGCTAAATATCCATGAATTATCCATAATGTTTGTAAATCCAAATAAAAACATGCGTTACTGTTGCGGCCATAAGAGCCAACCTAAAAGTCAAAATTGAAATGAATCCCAGAACGTGAAGGATGGAATCCTGTCCGTCTATGTTGAAGTCAAGATGGAACGGTTACCCAGCAGAACAATAAGTTCATGACACCGAGAAGCTGTCTGCTTCAAATTCAACATTTCAACAGCAAAAAGCTGTTTATCCCGAGGAGGTCCAGGGTATTACATATTTACAGCAGACTGCCTTGCGGTATTTGCTAATGCGTAGTGGTCAGTGTAGTGTATTAAGTGTGCGGGGGAGGTGACATCACGGCAGTGGATGCTGGAAAAACAAACTTGTGTCATCTGGCTGCGTCTAGATGGCCTGCAGGCAGTAAGAGAAGTAGGAGAGGGGAGGTTTGTGAGCTCTGTCTTGGACAATACCGCCCACTCTCTGTGCTATAAGCTGATGCGGAGCAGTGTTAGCCTCCATCATCCAGCCTAGATTGACCTGTCGAGTTTTTGTCAAGTGTCTCTTTGAGCGAACTTTCATCTGGCCACACAATTTAAGATTCCAAAAGGCTTTTTGAAAAGTACTTAAGCCTAGTCACGTCAGAACCCCAAAGACCTTCCTTTTCAGCTAGGCGTGGAGCCTTAGCTGGCGTGTTCTGCACTTATTAGTGGTGTGACAGGAGCTTTAGAACAAGTAAACCAACATGTGGATGCAGAAAACGGTAATAAATACTACTATAATGCACTACAGACAATTATCCATCAGATGCTAGCATAGAAAGTGCGTGTGAATGGTTGTTTGTGTTATATTGACATTCCCCGATCAACATTCATTCATTCATTTTCTACCGCCTATCCTCAAAAGGGTTGCGAGGGGTGCTGGAGCCTATTGTGGTCCACTGTAGGTATGAGTAGTCTCACCGTAAAGACGGATAAAGACTGACCGCATTGTTTATTATCTCTCAGTGCCGGAGCAGGACGCACGGGCTGCTTCATAGTCATCGACATCATGCTGGACATGGCCGAGCGAGAGGGTGTGGTCGACATCTACAACTGCGTCAAGGCACTTCGGTCCAGGAGGATCAACATGGTACAGACTGAGGTGACTGCATTACCCATCATCCATCTGCATCCACATGGCTAGGGTAGACACGGAAACAACTCACTGGACTTTGGACTTGGACTTTGGACTTGGACTGGGTACCAGCTGAAGGGACGACATCCATCCATCCATCCACCCATCCACCATTTGGGATCTGTTTGTGTTGCCACATGCTAGCGATAAAATGGCACCGTATATTCCTGACTATGAATTGCTCGGGATAAAAGTCGCACCGGCTAAAAAATGCACAAAGAAAAAAAGCCTATCCCAACTGTCATTGGGCGAGAGGCGGGGTACACCCTGGACTGGTGGCCAGATCAGATCCCTTCCCTTTCTCTCTTCAATTGCTATTGTTCACTCGTGACTGTTAATAATTTACAATATATTTTATCTCTATTTGTTAGATTACTGACCCCTAGTGAATGAGATGTGTGTGAAAAAAACGATGACCAAAAATCCGAGAATTTGCAGGGCTTTGATACTGACTGGCAAATGCATGGGGATCCACTGTGTACCTGCAAAAGGACCATGCAATTCCCTCTTGTATTCCATTTTCACTTCCCGCGGATATCCGAATGCTTTCACCGCCACAGTGTATTTGGCATTTTCAATTACCTGCTGTCGCTTCCAGAACACGCATGTGAGATTTCTTGCCTCACAACTTACGCAACAGCTATTGTGTGGTGTAAAAGCCATGGGCTATTTCCCCTCTACCTTAAATGTGCTTTTGTCAGCACCTGATGCAGCTTGTAACCCACTTTCATCCCGAGAAAGATGTCACACACGGAGGGGGGTGGGGGGGTGGGTGGCATGATTGCTAGTGTAGCAGAGAAAAAAAAAGGAGAGGGGAAAGCCTCGCCGCATGCTCTTCTTTTGCTCTGCAGGGAAACTAGTGTGCTGCTGACTGCTGAAGCTGTGTAACGAGGCTACAGTCGTCTCCTGGCCGTGCATTTCCCAAGATGGTTGCATAACTTGGCATAAATGAAGCCTTCCTCCTCCACACCAATACACGGCTAGAAAAATGCCGCAGGGATGCACAACGCAACAGGCAGCCAAACTGTGGAGCATGAATCACGGCGGTGAAAAGTATTTTCTGTATGGTCAGTTATTGATCGCCGTTGACAAAGCATATGTCCCTGATCATTTTTACTCGCTGAGAGACTCTTCCTACCCGATGCTTTCACAAAAAAAAAAACTGTATGAAGTTACCAGGTACCTTTTGCGTGTCGAGTAAGATTTATCATGGACGTAAACAAGTAAATTCGATCCTCGCTTCGGATACTGTGACAGTCACAGCTTACAACTGTAGCCACAACATACAGGTTTCTCAGCCAATACTATAATAACCACAACAAAACACAATATGGGTAGGTGGGAGGCGTTGGATGTACAAACAGTGACAGCATTTCAACATTAAAATTGCAAATGTGTGCGTCAACAGTTATCCGTCCAGGGTATAACCCGTCTCTGTGAACTGGCATAGACTCCAGCTTCCCCGTGACCAGATAGCAGAGACTAATGTACAGCAAGTATCATCCTTGCCAAAAGATGTGGGTGATAATAGTGTTGTCTTGGTATTATCACCATTAGGTTGGGTGGGTGGGTGGTGTTGTAGCCGTGTAGTGTCCGTAATGATCTGTATGTGCGGTTCATTTGCAGAAACAGATACCAGTGGTCCTCGGGTTACGAGCCAGTTCCGTTCCTACGAGGCATTGTAAGTCAGAATAAATGAATTAACATTACCACTAAACACAAGAATAAAATGATAACCGCTGCTCTGGTTATGAATATCCCAACAGTGGTTTGACTCCGCTTCATAGATCACTATTATTATTCATTCATTCATTTTCTACCGCTTATCTTCACAAGGGTCGCGGTGGGTGCTGGAGCCTATCCCAGCTGTCTTCGAGCGAGAGGCGGGGTACACCCTGGACTGGTGGCCAGCCAATCACAGGGCATATATAGACAAACAACCATTCACACTCACATTCATACCTATGGACAATTTGCAGTGGCTAATTAACCTAGCATGTTTTTGGAATGTGGGAGGAAACCCATGCATGCACAGGGAGAACATGCAAAGTCCACACAGAGATGGGTGGAATTGAACCCTGGTCTCCTAGCTGTGAGGTCTGTGTGCTAACCACTCGACCGCCGTGCCTCCAAGTAACCGCATGGTTATTCTAATTAATTATTCAATACCAGCCATTTTCCAAAAGACATCCCCCTCAGTACAGGCCATTTTACTCGTCGATCATGGCATACAGAGTATTGTGTTCTATGCCTAAATAGACATGGAACCCACCAAACGAAAGATTAGACTCCTGTCTTACATCAGAATGAAAAAGTTTGGTTTTACCTTTTTTGGTTCTTTAGTAATCAGCTGTAGAACACAAGTAAGTTTCAGGGAAATATCAGTTCCCGACTACAAAAGGTAGTTTTTTGCTTATCCTCATGAGGGTCACGGGGGTGCTGGAGCCTATCCCAGCTGTCTTTGGGCGAGAGGCAGGGTACACCCTGGACTGGTGGCCAGTCAATCACAGGACACATATAGACAAACAACCATTCACACTCACATTCATACCTATGGACAATTTGGAGTCGCTAATTAACCTAGCATGTTTTTGGAATGTGGGAGGAAACCGGAGTACCCGGAGAGAACATGCAAACTCCACACAGAGATGGCCGAGAGTGGGATTGAACTCGGGTCTCCTTGCTGTGAGGTCTGCTCGCTAACCACTCGTGCGCCGTGCAGCCTGCACTATTATTATTATTACCCTGATTATCTAATAGTTAGCATCTTAACTGCGCCTCTTTTTCAAGCTCCAGGCCACTACTGTGTGTGAGTGACAGGAAGAAAAGCTACGGATTGCTTGGAATTAAGTGATTTGTCGCTACCCGTCGGTTTACATGTTTGAATTTCTAGACCCCGTCTTTTTCAGATGCAATTTTTAGGGAAAAATAATACGGTACCGTATGGCGTTTCAGTAGTGCTACCATAACATTCCATGGTGAATGAGTGGGTGTAATTAGAGCGTAGATGAGGCTGGATCACACTCCATTTGTAGGTCGTGTTGACATCTTGAGTATGTCCACACTACAATCATTGTGCATGGAATTATGTCTCGCTAAAATGAAGTTTGGACATTATGGAGCAGCTATGGTGTGTATGCAGCCATTTTTCCATAGCATATCATCACTGGGCGAAAACTTACAAAGTAGTAGCTCGGATTCATACACACACAAGAATTGCAGTAAATGTTATATAAGTAGAACGACTGTCAGATCATATTCAAATAGATGATGGTTTTGCAGCAGAGGCTGAATTCACCATTTCATTTCCGCCCACTTCATCCTGCCGCTATTCTGTGCAGAAGGCAGACGCTGACTGATGCCACAGTGATGCCTCACACTTTTGGACGCAGCCTGTCTCTTATCTACGCCCTTCAATGGCCAAATATGGATCTTACAATCCATCAGTACTCGCCGAGCAGCAGTCCGTAAAGCCTTCTGCGGTACTGTCTCAGTGAACAAACACTTTGGCCTGAGACATATGGCCAGAAATGGTCAAATCCAGTCTACAACATCTTAATCAGGTAATACGGTCAGTAATGTAAGGTAATAAAATGTTTTACACCACATAGTATAAAGTTGCCTGAGTTCAAGCTGAAGGAGTAAATGTAAAAACCGCATGAGTCATACTCACCAAAGACGATGTGAGTTCAGATCATGAGACATCAGGTACAGTTTAGCATTTGTACGTAGGAGGGTTAAAGCAGCTGCCTTTAGACATGCCTGCTGCAGTTGGCCCATTGGTAAAGTGGTGTAGTGTTTAGATAGACCTAAAACCCATGGTTCGGTTCTGGACTGTGGGAGAAAAACTGGAGTGCCGGAGTGAACCTCACATCTGAGCCGGGATTCAACCCCGGAAAGTGCTAACTCCATGTTCAATAATTCATTTTCTACCACTTATCCTCACGAGGGTCGCGGAGGGTGCTGGAGCCTATTCCAGCAGTCTTCGGGCGAGAGGCGGGGTACACCGCCAGCCAATCACAGGGCACATATAGACAAACAACCATTCACACTCACATGCACGGGAAGAACATGCAAACTCTACACAGAGATGGCCGAGGGTGGGATTGAACTCGGGTCTCTTAGCTGTGAGGCCTGCACGCTAACCACACGACCACCATGCCCAATGAAGAACAATAAAAAATATATGACAATAATAATATAATTTTTACAATATTAAACTATTCTGCACTCTGTGTGTATGCTAGCGGCCCCGCCTCCACCCACCGAGACAAATAGGCTCTATAACTGAGAAAAGGGTTCACCCCAGCTGACTTCGGGTGAGACACCCTGGACTGGTGGCCAGCCAATCACAGGGCACATATAGACAAACAACCATTCACACTCACATTCATACCCATGGACAATTTGGAGTCGCTAATTAACCTAGCATGTTTTTGGAATGTGGGAGGAAACCGGAGTACCCGGAGAAAACCCATGCATGCATGGGGAGAACATGCACACAGAGATGGCCGAGGGTGGGATTAAACTCGGGTGTCCAAGCTGTGAGGTCTGCGTGCTAACCACTCGACCGCCATGCAGCCCCAGTGTTCTATTATCGTAATCTTTAGCGCTATCAGTCACATTCGTGGGGGCAACATGCCTGAAGGGGTTTTGCTGTGATCCTTCTTGTAATTGCTCCAATTCACTGGCTGATGAATGACACTGAATTGCTCAAAGGTAATTATCACATTCTGAGAAATCAATTTGTGATGTCAGTATGACGGGAGTGCATTATACAGTACATACACTATGGAATATAAATCATTGCCTCTGAGGCTTCACCTGTTCTTTTCTTGCACTAGTGTCTTTATCATCGAGCTAATAACTCCACTGCCTTTAATTAGGTATTTTACATGGAATATATTACCATATTTTCTGGACTCTAAGTTGCACAATGCCCAAAATGCATAATTAAGTAGAAAAAAAACATACATAAGTCGCACTGGAGTATAAGTCGCATTTTTTTGCAGGTAATTTTTTTAATTTATTTTTAATTTATTTTCCAAACTACTTGACCAAAACAGACATTACGTCCTCTTGGAAGGCAAGTTCTACCAATAAAAGAATAGAGAACAGGCTGAATAGGTGTAAGATATGCTAACACAATTCATATTCAGCTACACAAAAAAATAAACATGAACAGAAAAGGTGTCCAGTGTTTATGGAACATAAACACTTTTTTTCGCTCTGGAGTATAAGTCACAGGAACAGCCAACCTATGAAAAAAAGTGTACTTGTACTTGTCCTTGTCCTTGTTGAACGCTTCAGTTTTAATTCTGAAAGCTATTACTTGTATAAGTAGGATACTGTACACAAGTGGAGAAGTCATGTGAGTTAGCATCTCTGCTGAATCATCTCATGTTCTCCATATGTTTCATTCCCCATGTTAGGATAATTGGAGACTCCAAATTGGGTAAAGAGTAAGTGCTACAGTCCAGTCTGGGTGTGACATAGTGATGCATAATTTGCATAATTGGCCATGATGCATTTGTATGTGATTGTAAGGGACACGGTTCCAAAAAGGAATAATGAGTGAGTGGAGATTAGAACTACAAATTAACTTTCTTCTGTTGCTTTATTTTGTTGTTATTTTTAATGTCACAAATGGAGCCATCTGTGAGTGCTTTGAGATGGGGAGGGGTGACCTAGGTTTAGGAGAGCGATGTGTGCTTTCATGTGACTTCACTTGATTTGTCGCTCTTTTTTTTTGATCAGATTACTTGCTAAATCTAGCGACAATGTCATGAAGTGGCCGACACCGATCCATCGTGCTACGTTTTCTTATTTTCTGGTATGTATGCGGTGTGGTGGCAGGACAGACAGTCCGGGAGAGTGTAGTAGTTAACAAAATTCTCCACGATGGAGTCCATCCACCCTGACCATGATAAGGTTTTATGTCAGCGCATTAGTAGTTTGCACTTTGTTCGGTGGTCCTTGAACATAGCAAAGTTATGTGCTATGAGATGCAAAACTGAAACCTATACAGTACATACTCAGGTCCTGTCTGTTTTAGTCCCCAAAAATCTCTTCACTTGATTTGTCGTGTTTTTTTGGTCAGATTACTTGCTAAATCTAGCGACAATGTCATGAAGTGGGCGACACCGATTCGTCGTGCCATGTCTTCTTATTCTCCGGTATGTATGCAGTGTGGTGGCAGGACAGACAGTCCGGGAGAGTGTAGTAGTTAACAAAATTCTCCATGATGGAGTCCATCCACCCTGACCATGATAAGGTTTTTTGTCAGCACATTAGGAGTTTACACTTTGTTTGGTGGTCCTTGAACATAGCAAAGTTATGTGCTATGAGATACAAAACTGAAACCTATACAGTACATACTCAGGTCCTGTCTGTTTTAGTCCCCAACAATCTCTTCACTTGATTTGTTGTTGTTTTTTTTTGGTCAGATTACTCGCTAAATCTAGCGACAATGTCATGAAGTGGGCGACACCGTTCCGCATGCATGGGGAGAACTTGCACACAGAGATGGCCGAGGGTGGGATTGAACTTGGGTGTCCTAGCTGTGAGGTCTGTGTGCTAACCACTCGTCCGCCATGCAGCCCCTAACCCCATGTTCTATTATCATAATCTTTAGCACTATCAGTCACATCCGTGGGCGACACCGTTCCGTCGTGCTACATCTTCTTATTCTCCGGTATGTATGCAGTGTGGTGGCAGGACAGACAGTCCGGGAGAGTGTAGTAGTTAACAAACTTCTCCATGATGGAGTCCATCCACCCTGACCATGATAAGGTTTTTTGTCAGCGCATTAGGATTTTACCCTTTGGTGGTCCTTGAACATAGCAAAGTTATGTGCTCGATGCAAAACTGAAACCTATACAGTACATACTCAGATCCTGTCTATTTTTAGTCCCCAAAAATCTCTTGTCACTTTTTTTTTGGGTCAGATTACTCACTAAATCTAGCGACAATGACATGAAGTGGGCGACACTGTTCCGTCGTGCTACATCTTCTTATTCTCCGGTATGTATGCGGTGTGGTAGCAGGACAGACAGTCCGGGAGAGTGTAGTAGCTAACAAAATTGTCGATGATGGAGTCCATCCACCCTGACCATGACCCTGAAGCCATAATGGAAATGGATGGACGGAATGGACAAAAGGTTAGACGTGTAGCGTCTGTCATAAACCCCAGTAAAATATGTCCAGCGCCACCGCTTCTAATAAAATAAACCCCAGACACATCCAACTGAAACAGCAAATTGCAATCGTCATAAACACATATTGCAGTGCCGTTGTAACATACTGCATTAGTTGTAATAGTTGTGCCAAGCGCATTGGCACGTGTATACCATCATTGAGAAGCAGCAATGAAAGTGCAAAATACAGCTGGAAAGGCGTCCGCATTGACACAACACACACGATCCACCGTGACTCACGCTGTCTTTTACAGATGCATTGATGAAAAAAAGCTGAAATGGCTGGTGGCAAACCCATTCAGTATTGATGCTGCCCAAAAGCAAAACTGTTCCAAGCGTTTTTGCTACACCGCTTGGCAATATTTTTACACACACCTCAGCCTGCCAGTCTAGCGGCCTTGCTCCCATTAACCTCTATCATGCTCAGTAGGAAATGTTATTTTGCCCTGACGAGAGATGTGAACGTCCTAGCTTTGCCGCACTCAAATGCTAATCACCATTAGCCGAGCTGCATTTCTACTTATGATCACTTTATTTGCTAAATATATAGAGTCCTACCATACCCCTGTACATTCAGGGTACAGGGGCAGTAATCGCCATTGTTTTGCAGCCCGAGATGGAAGATACCAAGATTTTCAGACTCAAGGGGTGTTTCCATGTGTGGAAATTCAGAAGTAGACGGTTCTCAATCGGCCTGTGTCGTCATGTCCTGATCCATCTGTCACCGGATTTGTCCTTCCTTCATGTCACTCATTAATACGTACGAGCATTTTATGAGCATTTTACACGTTAAGCCTTGAAATTACGAAAATGCAACATAACACAATAGCTAACCCAGGAAACTTCAGAAAAAAAACGTCCTTGCATCAAAAGTCAGTACACATCACAATGCATATGTTCATATCGCGTCCAAAGTGAGCCCTTTTCTCAGTTATAGAGCCTATTTGTCTCGGTGGGTGGAGGCGGGGGCTGCTAGCATACACACAGAGTGCAGAAGAGTTTAACATAGTAAAAATTATATTAGTAAATCACAACATATTGTATTATATTGTTCTTCATTGCAAAGTAGAGTTAAAATTTCGCCTTCACTCGTTCCAATAGACCCATCTCATGAACTGAGTGTCTCGTAACACCCCTACTCGTTAGGTCTCAGGTGTGTGGGGGGGATCAGGTGTGTTAAATTTGGTGTTCAGTCTCTCTTACTGGTCACAAAAATGTCAACATGGGGATGAAGACCTGCCCTGAAAGAACAAATTGTTCTACATAAATACTGGACATTTTCATGAGAGGTTAAAATTATTATTATTATTATTATTGGGGCTGCACGGCGGTCGAGTGGTTAGCACGCAGACCTTACAGCTAGGAGACCTGAGTTCAATTCCACTCTCGACCATCTCTGTGTGGAGTTTGCATGTTCTTGTTAGCGACTCCAAATTGTCCATAGGTATGAATGTGAGTGTGAATGGTTGTTTGTCTGTATGTGCCCTGTGATTGGCTGGCCACCAGTCCAGGGTGTCTCACCCGAAGTGGGGTGAGCCCTTTTCTCAGTTACAGAGCCTCTTTGTCTCTGTGGGTGGAGGCGGGGCCGCTAGCATACACACAGGGTGCAGAAGAGTTTAATATAGTAAAAATTATATTATTATTGTCATATGTTTTTTTTTATTCTCCATTGGGCATGGCAGTCGTGTGGTTAGCGCGCAGGCTTCACAGCTAGGAGACCCGAGTTCAATCCCACCCTCGGCCATCTCTGTGTGGAGTTTGCATGTTCTCCCCGTGCATGCGTGGGTTTTCTCCGGGTACTCCGGTTTCCTCCCACATTCCAAAAACATGCTGGGTTAATTGCCCACTCCAAATTGTCCATAGGTATGAATGTGAGTGTGAATGGTTGTTTGTGCCCTGTGATTGGCTGGCCACCAGTCCTCGCCCGAAGACAGCTGGGATAGGCTCCAGCACCCCCGCGACCCTTGTGAGGATAAGCGGTCGAAAATGAATGAATTATTATTATTATTATTATTATTGTTGTTGTTATTATTGTTATTGTTATTATTATTATTATTGTGAATACTGCCATCCCTTCTCTACAAACCATTACGTTGTAACGGCCAGATTCATGATTGTCTTTAGTGCGTTGGTATTCCATGTTGCGGTTGCCTTATGTATGTTACCCATACGCTACATCCACTACTCTTCTGCTTCTTATGTTGTAAAGGTAAAAGGAAAATGAATTACAGAAGTAGTCCACTCTCACATGCATGATTCATAAGTAAACATTAGCTATAAAGTGCAGAAGCCTCCTTTTTTCCATAGGAGGGCAGGTAACTGGGTTTGTTTTACGCCTGACTGTGCCACACATCGATTTCACCGCAGGGGAAAGTGATTTATCAGAATCCTTTCAGGAACGTGGACACCATGTGCATAAATAATAAGGCAGTGCAGCTTTCATTTATTTGGGTCGCTTAAATGCTTCAAAAATAAGGACTTCTGTTGCAATATTGCATAACACAAAGGTGATGTCCATCCATCTGTCAAGCTGATTTAATTTTCAAAAAGGATTATAGGTAAGGCGATCTGTGGTCATATGACTTAAAATAACAGTCAAACAATGGACACTGGCTTTCTTATGGATATTAAATATACTGAAATGATCCAGCACTTCATTTCCAATAGCGATCTAGGCAACGACTATACATTACGTCGCGTGTTAGGACTGAACTCAATATGCTTTTATTGTAAATGTGATGCCACTGCACTGTAAAATCCAGCAACACTCTCAACTCACATAAATATTTACACCAAAGTTACGGAAGTTACATTTTCTTCGTTTTTCATGTTTTTTAATGTTTTTTTTTTTTGGTGTTAACACACCAAAGAAAAGACTCAGAAATAAGCTTGTTGCCATCACTCATGTGGCCATGCCATTACATCAGACATCCCCAAGACTTTCTTCACCATTACGGCCATAGATTACCCACTTTAGTGGCCTGTAACGTTAATTATCACATACTACAGTATTAATTGGCCCTGTACCCTAGAAACCGCCCATGAATGATACGGGAAAAGGCCGAAATGATACTGTGTCAAAGCCCAGGGCAGTTGATACTGATAAAATATAGAGTTTAACCATGTCCAGTATCATGTCCGGGCTGCTCTGGTATCGTGCTCGTGAAACAACCAATCAGAGAACAGCGCACGAGCGTGAACACACAGCGTTTGTTTTGCTGTCGTCTATGCTCTGTCAACATGTCAGCGGTTGACACTCCCGGCGAAAGACAAATAGGGAAAATAGCAAACAGAACATTAGAAATGGAACGTTTTATCACCATTAATGAGGAGGACACTCTTGAAATGATCGAAAAAACTAAAAATGCAAATACAAGTCGGAAAACCAAGTAGTACGTGATAATAAGCTCATGATTAAATAGTATGTGATAATAAGATCATCACATGATTTGTCTGGTATCAGGCCCAGTATCATGCCCCCGCGTGCCAGTATCAGATACTGATACTGACACTTAGGGGCATGATACCTGGCCTGATACCAGACAAACCATGTGATAACCTATAAATATAACGTTAAAGCACCAGTCAGGACATGACAGTGAATGAATATTACACTACTGTAGGGGGCACGCCTGGGAGGGAAGTCTGGGCTTCCCTGATCTCGGATGGATGGATGGATGCATGGATGGATGTAGGGGTCATCGTGTAAATTTCTCAAGAGGCTACCGTATATCCACCCTTTCTAGACCCAAAGACGAATAACCTCTATTCCTTAATCACATGTTTGTGCAACAAGTCATTGGTTGTTTATGCCCTCTTAACCACAAGTGGGATGTTCAGCACATTTCACTGTAATTGCGTTTATGAATGACGGCGCGGAGAGCAGCGACGCATCTATCAGTTCTTCTGGCACTTTCTCTCCTCCAGGACAATTCCAGAACGTCATAAATGTGTCCTCCTCGCCGAGCTCCCTGTTAGGAGACGGGCTGCAAATGAAAGTAAAAGCAGGATGTGGCGATAATTACACTTACAGTCGCATCAGCTGCTGTTATGAATCCATTATCATGTGATGAGAACGGGGTGGTGACCAAGTAATGAACCTATCAATATGGTGGTCGTATGTTATTACGGTGGGGGGCTGGGGGGGAAAATGGGTGCACCGGCAGTCATTAAGATTATAACATTAAACACAGACAATGAAGTCTTGTATACAGTAGATGCCATTCAGTCGATGAATGGCTGAATGACTCTAGTTTGATTGCTATATTCAAATTGACACTCTATTGTGTGTTCAATTGTAGTACAAACATGCAATATTGGTACAGTTACACTTAATATTCCTTTATGGACTAGGTTACAATGTCAGTGGAGCAATGTGCCTGTGACTCCCAAAGCAGGCCGTTCATCTCTGGGGAGGAATAAAACTTCCTCTCTATCCTTTCACAAAAGGTTTGCATATTGTTTGGACCAGATGAACCTCCAAAAAAAGATTGGCACGCTCCGCTCTGTGGAATACAAGCGAGTATTTCGGTTTAAACACCCACAGTCGGAGCTCAAAGAACTTAGCCTTTACTGTGCTTTTTTTTTTTTTTTTTTTAAAGACACAGGCGTTTGGGTACCCTTCACAAATAAAAAAGATAGTTGTTGCCAGGCAACACCGGATATGTCAGGAGAGAGACTGAAAGGTTGAACAACATTGTACTTTTTTTCTTTTTTTTAAGAAGAGAATGAAACTAGACAGCAAATATACTAAGTTCTAACAGTTTTACTTCTTGTCAACACTCGGCAAAGTCCAAATATGTCATGTTGATAAATGACCCCGACCGTTGTGTCGTTATCGAACCTAACCGCACATGGCTGGTGTGTTCAGTGAGACATCTGAAACAGAACTCGGACATAATTCTCCATCAGTAGCCATGTTCACATGAGTTTTTCCTCTTTCCGTATGACTTTTCCCAAAACAATGGTATCCATGGAAAGGAATATTCTAATCTCTTGTCTACATGTATCGCTATAATCAAACAGAATAGTCAATGGAAAACGTAAACATCAACATCACGTGATAGTGGCTTCCCCGAGTTTTTCTTTATTATTATTAATATCATTATTATTATTATTGATAGTGGCTTCCCTGAGTTTTTCTTTATGATGATTATGATGATGATGATGATTATTATTATTATTACGAATACTGCCATCCCCGCTCTACAAACCATCCATGCATCCATTATCCTCCGCTTATCCGGGTCCGGGTCGCGGGGGCAGCAGTCTTAGTAGGGAAGCCCAGACTTCCCGGTCCCCGGCCATCTCCTCCAGCTCCACCGGGAGGACACCAAGGCGTTCCCAGGCCAGCTGTGAGACATAATCCCTCCAGCGTGTCCTAGGTCTGCCCCGGGGTCTTTTCTCGGCTGGGCATGCCCGGAACACCTCACCAGGGAGGCGTCCGGGAGGCATCCGGACTAGATGCCCGAGCCACCTCCGGACTAGATGCCCGAGCCACCTCAACTGACTCCTCTCGATCTACGGGGGCAAGCATAAGGGTCCGGTGCATTGTGCGTTGGGTGGCGGTCAAGGGCGGGTGCATGGGCTCTACAAACCATTACGTTGCAAAGGCCAGATTCATGATTGTCTTTAGTGCGTTGGTATTCCATGTTGCGGTTGCCTTATGTACTATGTTAGCCATATGCTACATCCACTACTCTTCTGCTTCTTACGTTCTTACGTCTTTCACTTGTCGGAATAACTTTGTATTGCAAGTTTTTTGTTCATCCAGTCTTGAAATTTAGTTTGCTGATTTAGTATACCGGAATTGGAATATTTGGTTCCATGTATACGTGGCTAATGTTGATGATCATTTTAATTCAACTTGCTTTAAAATGTTAACCGCCGTGCAGCCCCCCCATTCAACCAATTAGTGTTTTGTCACTTCATCCTAAGGATTTTCAAAGTCTGAAACAAGTGCGATGGTGTCTGTTGTTGGTGAATTCTACTTCCTGCAAAGAAGGGGGTTTCACAAGGATTGACTGCAATCACAGTACCTGAGAATGTGATGTTGCACGATGCTCTAGATCAGGGGTCTCAAACACGCGGCCCGCGAGCCAAATGTGGCCCGCAGGACACTAGTTTGAGGCCCCACGTGATATGAAAGTTTAATGTTATTGTGGCGCGCGCAAGTTTGATATGGATGCTGTATGGTATCATGTACCCAGAAAAAATTATTACGTTTGATTAATGTTCATGTTAAAGGTTAAATAACTGTTAATAATTATCCTCCCTATTCGTGTGGAAGTGGTAAGTTTTTGGCTATTTAAGTTTAAAGGAAATAACTTGAAGGCTACCGTTTAGGTTGCTAGAGCTCTAGTTTGCAAGTTAGCATGTGTCTCAAGACCCTGCAGTTGCGCAATATGTTGTAAATAAAAAGAGTATAAATGTGACTATAGTCGTGTTTTGTCATGTCTACAGGGCTCTAATAATGCTTTGTTCATTTTAATCTGAAAAAAATAATTTGTCTACCCACCAACTATATGTGGTTTCTTAAATTTTAATTATTTGCCGTTTTATTATTATTATTATATTTATTTATTACTGATTGATTGATTTTCTTTATTGTTGATCTTATTTTGTGTAGACAAATAAAAATGAAGATATTTGAGAACAGTGGAATGTTTTATCAGAGCTTTTCTTGTAGAAAATCGGAACCAAATCAAAGTTTATAAATTTTTCTGTTTTTAATAAATGCGTTTTTGTTTTTTTTGGGAAAACCTGATGCGGCCCAGTCTCACCCAGACCCTAGCTCCAGTGGCCCCCAAGTAAATTGAGTTTGAGACCCCTGCTCCAGATGCTTAGACGGCACACCACTATTAGTGCAAGCTTCGAGCTTCGGTGTAGCGATTTGTCTGCGTCTAACGATGCCAAAAGAAAGTCTCAAATGTCTGTGCTTCCTCAGTGTCAAATGTCCCTTCAGGCATGCTAGTATGTGGGTTGTGAGCTTAAGATGAATCAAAACACAAGCAGACCACAAACGCTGTTGTGGTGCTGTTCGCTCATGTTTGCATGAATACATGAATACATGCCCGTGCCAGTAAGTCGCTGTCATCTTTTGGGGTGACATTCAAGCTCTCCCATGACACCATTTTGCATATTTTGGCAGGCAAGCTGTAACAATCCATGCCTTTTGTCTCACTGCTAATTCCCTGGTCTTTGCCGGCTTTTAAACAGATCGACCATGACTAACTGGCCACCACTGCAGCGCCGATATAAGCCCGAGCAACTGACAAAGCACTTTTATTATTCATATATTTAGCTCAGTGATTTATTAGCTTTTCAGTCGGTGATTTTCTACAATATAATCCTTAATGTTCTGAACTCCCCTCCAGGGGCCTTCTAAGGAAAGACACTATGAGGTAGGCTACATGCAGCCGTATTCTTGCATCCTGTCTAATGCATCAAATCATAAAAACATCACAGGCCAGGCAAATTATTCATTCATTCATTCATTTTCTATGATTTCTTATATAACTTCAACATTGACATAAAAATTGTATCTATGTAGGTGACACGGCATTCACGCCCATGTTAATAAATGAACTAATCAAAGTCTACAGTTCACTTCGACTTTACAGATGCCATGTTTGGATACTTGAGGCCTGGTGTGGCCGCACGGTGTTTGAGTGGTTAGCATGTTGGCCACGCAGTCAGGATATCAATAAGACCTGGGTTTGAATCTCCACTCTGGCATGTTCTCTCCATGTGAGCAATTTCTCCGGGTACTCCGGTTTCCTCCCACATTCCAAAAACATGCTAGGTTAATTGGCCACTCCAAATTGTCCATAGGTATGAATGTGAGTGTGAATGGTTGTTTGTCTATATGTGCCCTGTGATTGGCTGGCCACCAGTCCAGGGTGTCTCACCGGAAATCAGCTGGGAGTGAGCCCTTTTCTTAGTTATAGATCCTCTTTGTCTTGGTGGGGGGAGGCGGGGCCGCTACATACACACAGTGCAGAGTGCAGAAGAGTTTAACATAGTAAAAATCATCATATATTTTTTATTGTTCTTCATTGGGCTGCATGTCGGAAGAGTGGTTAGCGCGCAGGCCTCACAGCTAGGAGACCCGTGTTCAATCCCACCCTCGGCCATCTCTGTGTGGCGTTTGCATGTTCTCCCCGTGCATGCGTGGGTTTTCTCCGGGTACTCCGGTTTCCTCCCACATTCCAAAAACATGCTAGGTTAATTGGCGACTCCGAATTGTCCATAGGTATGAATGTGAGTGTGAATGGTTGTTTGTCTATATGTGCCCTGTGATTGGCTGGCCACCAGTCCAGGGTGTCTCACCCGAAATCAGCTGGGAGTGAGCCCTTTTCTCAGTTATAGATCCTCTTTGTCTCGGTGGGGGGAGGCGGGGCCACTAGCATACACACAGAGTGCAGAAGAGTTTAATATAGTAAAAGTTATATGATTATTGTCATATATTTTTTATTGTTCTTCATTGGGCTGCATGGCGGACGAGCGGTTAGCGCGCAGGCCTCGCAGCTAGGAGACCCGAGTTCAATCCCACCCTCGGCCATCTCTGTGTGGAGTTTGCATGTTTTCCCCGTGCATGCGTGAGTTTTCTCCGGGTACTCCGGTTTCCTCCCACATTCCAAAAACATGCTAGGTTAATTAGCGACTCCAAATTGTTCATAGGTATGAATGTGAGTGTGAATGGTTGTTTGCCTATATGTGCCCTGTGATTGGCTGGCTCGAAAGACAGCTGGGATAGGCTCCAGCACCCCCAACGACCCTGGTAAGGATAAGTGGTAGAAAATGAATGAATGTTCTTCATTGCACTTTCCCTAAAAGTAGAGTTAAAATTTCACCTTGACTCGTGAACTGAGTGACCTACTCGTTCGGTCTCAGGTGTGTGTGTGGGGGGGGGGGGGGGAGCAGGTGTGTTACATTTGAAAACCCGACTTATGACTCATACTTTTAGTTTGCTTTCTTCAACTTGACTTTCCTGTCAAGCATGTAGAAGTGAATAGAAGAAGAGTAGGTTAGGAGTATGGGTCATTACCAGCATTAGCCATGATGGTGTAATGAAGGGGTGTAATGTTCTGTGTAGCGTGTAAAAAAAAAGCAGCATAATTTCTCCTGGCGTGAGAGTGTCACAGAACACCATGAGCGCATTCAGACTGAAAATGGTCAGAAATACTGGAAACTCGGGGGGGGATTAAGCCTTCAACCATACCTCTTCAAAAAGCTAAGCCCCTGCTCTGCGGCCTAATGAAGCAGAAACGACTTCAATCGCCTTTTTTAGCAACCAAAAAAAAAAACGACAACTTGATGTAAGCACTTGATCTGAAGAGCCGTCACTGACTCATTGAAGCCCGTGTCGCTCCCAAACTAAGGGACAGCTGGCTGCAAGTGCCCGTGTCATCCAGACAGGCCCGGTCGCCTTGGCCTCCCCCCAAGGTCACAGTCGGTCTCTCAAAGATGCCTGGCAATCGGAGCAGCACAAGGTGATAACAAGAGGGCTTGTCAGTACACAGCCTGCACACAACATGACGACGCTTGCTATTGTAGTCTACATATCTTATACAAACTACACACCTCGTTTACTGCTTTAAACACTTTAGTTGTTTTTTATTGGTCTGCACCACATTCTATATATGGTAATGGTAATGGTTTCATTTCATTTGAACATGCATCAGATTACAATTGAATGCATCCCATAATCAGTTCACAGTTCCACATGTCCAAAAGGAGTAGGAAGAAGCAAAGCTTATTAAATCCTACCCCTCCATCTGGTACAGTACAGTAACTGTTACATTTGTTCACTTCCTGCTTTCCTAATATAGTTTAAGTTTTTTATTTTATTTATTTATTTATTTTGTCACATATCGAAGTACGAGGTGATATGACCATACAATGACATAATGGGTACCATAGTAACTGTAAAAATAAAATAAAAATAATAATAATAATTAAAAAATTATAATAATAATAAAAAATTAAATAAATAAATAAAAAACTTGAAACTATAAGTTTTTTATTAGTAATATAATATAATAATTTAAAAAATAAACTATACGTTTTTATTATTTATTTTAATTATTTATTTATTTATGTATTACATATTTATTTAATTATTGTTTTTTTTATTTTATTTTTGTCACATACCAAAGTATGAGGTGTTATGACCATACAATTACATAATGGGTACCATTGTAACTGTAAAAATAAAATAAATAATAACAATAATTCAAAAATAAATTAAAATAAAATAAATAATGAAAAATTTAAACTATATATTTTTTATTAGTAATATAATATAATAATAAAAAAATTAAACTAAATTTTTTAAATATTTATTTTATTTATGTATTTATTTATTTTTTATTTATTTATTTATATATATTTTTTTTATTTTTTTTTTGTCACATACTGAAGTACGAGGTGGTATGAGCATCCAATGCCATAATGGATACCATAGTAAGTGTCAATATAGTGGTATATATAGCACATCATGACTGGTTCAAGACTCTTCATCCTTGTATTTAGCAAACATCAACTGCTTGTATTGTTTCTTGAATTGGCTCATCGTTGTGCATTGTTTGATTTCCTTACTCAATCCATTCCATAGTTTGATTCCCCATACTTAAATAGATAACCTAACAAGTAAACCAGGGCTGTCAAAAACAACTCATTAACGGCGACAAATATTTTTTTTTTGTGCACCACAGCAAGCATGCGTCTGAGTTCTCCACTGCGCAGCGTCCCCAAACAGTCACACAGACTCTGACACTCTTTCATATCTTCATTGTGACCTGAACACATCAACAGGAGTACAATTCCAACAGCATACGTATAATCTATCTATCTATCTCCAACTCACACACCTCTAGCCTCCTCATACTGGGAACGACACGTCCTCATTGCCATTACAACAACGTACGATGCATTCAGGGACACTCGGGGACACTAAAGAAAAACATGAAGATGTGCTACATTTAAGTATGCCGGAAAAACAAGTACATTTATCTTAAATGATGTGTGTCTTTGAATGCAACTCCTCAGTTTAAAGTGGGATTTAAATGTTACTGCTACTATTCAAGAGACTAGTATCTTTTATTGTTTATCGTTTATCTTTCTGGGCATATTTCAGCCAGAGTTAATAAGGGTTGCTAGTCATCCGAGGGAGGTGGAACACATACTGTACATACCATGTACTTTTTTAGTGTGTAAGCATTTGTTTTGATGCCAGTGTGGTGCAGCTACATTGTGTGTTCCACGTGTGTTCCACGCGTGTTCAACACCTCCAAGAAAAATACACATCTTCATTCATATTCAGCAGTTGATCGGTTGATGCACAAATTCCTGGTTGTCGTGGTGACAGAGACAACATGACCTGGATGGAGTGTTTTTCGCCGCCATCTCGGTGTATCCAAGCAACTGTGAACTGTAACTACGGTTATTATTACGTCATCTGGCAGAGTGGGGCTCCTTTGTATGAACCTCATAACAATATTTCAGTCATCCTGGTGAGCTTTGAGCAGATGTGGAGAATGCTAGGTGAAGTGACGGGTGCAGCATTGTGTGAGTATTGTGTGTATGAAGTAGGAAATAGTACCGGCCAGGGAAATAGATCATTTATTTTCTCAGTAGTTGTGTGCCCTCACCGTTTGAACATGCATTCATTATGAATGAATCGGCATATAATTTGCACATTGTCATATTATCACCTTACGGAGTTGCTATTGTGAGTAAGCTGTTGCTTATTCACACAGCAGACATTAGCATCAGTAGCATTTTAATATGCGGATGCAATACTAGGCCACCTGATGAATAGAATTGTAACATTCACCTGACTGCAGACTTGGATTTGACATCATCGTCTGGAAACGGAACTCATTTGTAGTATGAGGACCACCTTGGACTATAAATGGGACATGCAGACCTCACTTTATCACGGCAACAAATGGACCCATCATAATGCATTTGATTGTACTGGTAGGATACTGGAGTACAGACTACAGTGACTCTTTGTTGATTGTGGTGATAAATTCATTTATATTAATTAATAAGATTCCGGGCGGCACGGCGGTCGAGTGGTTAGCGCGCTGACCTCAAACCTAGGAGACAAGGGTTCATTTCCACCCTCGGCCATCTCTGTGTGGAGTTTGCATATTCCGGGTTTTCTCCGGGTACTCTGGTTTCCTCCCACATTCCAAAAACATGCTAGGTTAATTGGCGACTCCAAATTGTCCATAGGTATGAATGTGAGTGTGAATGGTTGTTTGTCTATATGTGCCCTGTGATTGCCGTAGATCAGGGGTCCCAAACACATGGCCCGCGGGCCAAATGTGGCTTGCAGGACACTAGTTTGAGGCCCCCCGCTTTGATATGAAAGTTTAATGTTAGTGCGGACCGCGCAAGTTTGATATGGATGCTGTATGGTATCATGTACCCAGAAAAAAATATTACGTTTGATTAATGTTCATGTTAAAGGTTAAATAACTGTTAATAGTTATCCTCCCTATCCGTGTGGAAGTGGTAAGTTTTTGGCTATTAAGTTTAAGTTTAAAGGAAATAACTTGAAGGCTACCGTTTAGGTCGCTAGCTCTCTAGTTTGCGAGTTAGCATGTGTCTCAAGACCCTGCAGTTGCGCAATATGTTGTAAATAAAAAGAGTATAAATGTGACTATAGTCGTGTTTTGTCATGTCTACAGGGCTCTAATAATGCTTTGTTCATTTTAATCTGAAAAAAATAATTTGTCTACCCACCAACTATATGTGGTTTCTTAAGTTTTTATTATTTGCCGTTTTATTATTATTATTATATTTATTTATTTATTACTGATTGATTGATTTTCTTTATTCTTGATTTGTTTATTTATTTTTCATCTTATTTTGTGTAGAAAAATAAAAGGTAAGATATTTGAGAACAGTGGAATGTTTTATCAGAGCTTTTCTTGTAGAAAATTAGAACCAAAGCGAAGTTTTTTTAATTTTTTTGTTTTTAATAAATGCGTTTTTTTTTTAGCACGGTATCAGACCGTCAGAGTCGGACCCAGCTGGCCATGTCAACCTTTATAAACACACCTTAGCTCACTCCCACTTTTAGTGGATCTGGATAAAAGTAGCTCTTAAAACACAGGTGTGTAATGTCCAGCCTGGGGGCCATTTGCGGCCCACAGCTAGTTCTTTATTGGCCCTGAGGCGTTTCCCAAATATGAAATTAAACACAGCCCACAACTCAGAACTCTTGAATAGAAGCTTAAAATATATATCTAACTACTTGTGGTACCTCGACCTACCTTGGATTGGTTTTGGCAAGCTTGTTACATAGGATTTTCCAGTGCTGCCTTCAAGGACACATACAGTAACTACTACACAACATTTTACAGGTTTCAGCATCCATTATATCAAGCGTCTATTTGGTTTTTTTTTCCCTCTTGTTTCTGACCTTCTTCGCCCTCTCACTCTCCTTATGACAAGCTTCACGCTCGTCTTTGCCGTTCCTCTGAGTCAAAATCTCACACACAAACACACACACAAATACACACACATTGGCTTTTATGGATTGTCGATGGCAAAGCAGCACACACGTTTACAAATTTTCAGCCACAACATGAAAAAAACACACTTGCACAGCACACAATGTAACACATGCATGTGAAAATACCTTTTAACGCACTATTATTAACACACACACACACACTGGCCCAAATCCCGCGTATGAAGCCGTACCGTTGGGTGGTATGTACAGCAGAAGCGGGGAGGTGGTGATGGGGGGGGGACTTGGGGGGGACTGGGTGGTAAGGTGGTGGGGTGTTACAGCTCCATGAGCATCACCATGGAAACAGGCAGAAGAGCAACATTTCCCGCTCAGCATACTGTCAGAGACTGAAGATGGATCTGGTTCTCATTAGGGAAGCCAAAGAATAACGCCACACACCAGGAGGTTGATTTCATTATTAATCCGAGCAGATTCTTCTCCTCAAACCGCCAAGTACACGCATGCACACCTGCATCCTTAAGTGAAGGAAACATCTCAAATACAGAGGAACCTCGGTTTTTGAACGCCCCGGTTTTACTGTAGTACTGTAGGTGTCGGTTTTGGTACGGTCTAACTCGGATTCTGGTTGATTGGAGTCTATGAGGCTATCTGTGTGGGTCACGTTCTACAAGAGAAGGTGTTGTCCCTTTATCGGCAGATGTTGGACCTGCATCCTTAAGTGAAGGAAACATCCCAAATACAGAGGAACCTCGGTTTTTGTACTCCCCAGTTTTACTGTAGTACTGTAGGTGTCGGTTTTGGTACGGTCTAACTCGGATTCTGGTTTTTTCGTGGTTAATTGGAGTCTATGAGGCTATATGTGGGTCACGTTCTACAAGAGAAGGTGTTGTCCCTTTATCGGCAGATGTTGGACCTGCATCCTTAAGTGAAGGAAACATCTCAAATACAGAGGAACCTCGGTTTTTGAACGCCCCGGTTTTATTGTAGTGCTGTAGGTGTCGGTTTTGGTACGGTCTAACTCGGATTCTGGTTTTTTCGTGGTTAATTGGAGTCTATGAGGCTATATGTGGGTCACGTTCTACAAAAGAAGGTGTTGTCCCTTTATCGGCAGATGTTGGACCTGCATCCTTAAGTGAAGGAAACATCCCAAATACAGAGGAACCTCGGTTTTTGAACGCCCCGGTTTTACTGTAGTACTGTCGGTTTTGGTACGGTCTAACTCGGATTCTGTTTTTTTCGTGGTTGATTGGAGTCTATGAGGCTATCTGTGTGGGTCAGGTGTTGTCCCTTTATCGGCAGATGTTCAGTGACGGACAGCTGGAGAGCGCCAAGAAATAAATGTTGCAGTAAGAAATTCAAGGTTCAGCCGCAGAGCTGCAGGTGACACTCAAGACGTTGCTGATACTACCCGAGTCCTATCTTCTCCGCCTCTGGAGTCCATATTTAGTAGTATACACGGGGGTCAAAGAAGCCCCCGGAGAATGGTTATGTATGATGTAGCACATAACCATAATCATATCAATTGCGCACTTTGCTTCCAATAGAAGGCTGACTCCGATGAGCGCTCTCAAAACTCACTCTTCCACTCACTCCTACGCCCACACGGCCTTGCTCGCTACCTAACATGGTCATGTTGCAAAGAACACTAGCAAGGATTAAAATGGGAATCAAGGATTCTGGATATTTCCATCTCCTGTGAAGTTGAAGACCAACTAGTCGGACAACTTTAGAATAGAGGCTAAGAGAAATCACTGATTATATCCATCAGTTAATATATCCATAAGTGAATATGGAAGTGATACGCTCATAAAAATGTATATTTTGACACAATGATAATGTAATATGGAATCGGAGTCAAGTCGTAGCTAGTAACAGCACACTATGGTGCATTCAAGGACTGCCAAACTGTGCGAAATATCCACGCTTGATGGGGGGAAAAAAACATTGTACTATACATGTGTGCTGTACGTTTAACCACATATACAACATTCATTCATTTTCTACCGCTTATCCTCACGAGGGTCGCGGGGGTGCTGGAGCCTATCCCAGCTGAACTTTGAACCCCCGGATGTCACTTCCTGATTTAAAGCATTCAAAAGACACCTTTAAAGACATCAATGAAACCAAGTATTCTACCCTGGTCACTAGGTGTCAGTAAAGCGACCGTTGAGACACAAGCACCAGGCTTGATCGCCGGAACAACAGGCTCATATTGCAGGTTTAGATCATCTTGAGAGAAGCACAATAATATTACAACTACTGTTGCGGCTGTAACTTATGCCAAGCTAAAACTCAACTTTGAACCCCCGAATGTCACTTCCTGTTCGCCACACATCTTGAACACATTTTCTGCAACACACATGAGCGGAATTTTTAAAATGTCTTAAATGCCGCACTTACTCTTATAACATCTACGGTATTGGGTAATACAATATGAGAGTGAAGGTGACTATAGGGGTGTTAGTTTATGTCTAGAGGTCTCTAACTGTGGAAATGTTCCATTTATAAATAAGGAGTCTTATTATTCATGCATTCATTTTCTACCGCTTTTCCTCACGAGGGTCGCGGGGGTGCTGGAGCCTATCCCAGCTGTCTTCGAGCTAGAGGCGGGGTACACCCTGGACTGGTGGCCAGCCAATCACAGGGCACATACGTATAGACAAACAACCATTCACACTCACATTCATACCTATGGACAATTTGGAGTCGCTAATTAACCTAGCATGTTTTTGGAATGTGGGAGGAAACCGGAGTACCCGGAGAAAACCCACGCATGCACGGGGAGAACATGCAAACTCCACACAGAGATGGCCGAGGGTGGAATTGAACCCTGGTCTCTGTGAGGTCTGCGTGGTAACCACTCGTCCGCCGTGCAGCCCCCCATATACAACATAAAAATAACAACAAAAAAATATTTTCAACTTATGTTTGATGAGATGAATTTTCAAAGAAAAAAAAAATAATTTTTTTTTAACCAAAAATTCACAAAAAATTCCAAAAAGTTTTTTGTGAATTTTTTTGTGGATACAGTGGATTTTTGTGGATCCACTGTACAACTATATAAAGAATGTGTTTGATCAATAGAAGCAACAAGAACATCCATATACGGTCTGTCCATTTGACTTTCAGATATAGTCCAACCTTGGTTAGCATCATTAATCCATTGTAGAAGGCGCTACTCTAACCAAAACATACTGTAACCAAGTCAAGTTTAAATACCGGTGTGTGTGTGTGATGTGGCAGCAAGATCCACTCAGACACCTTCTGTTTTTCTATGATGTATTATGATTGTGTATGATATATTATTTTAAGTCTTTGCAGCCGATATGGGTTCAATTCCCACTCAGCCACGTTGTGTCATGTGATTCACCATGGAGTGGAAAAGAGTCAGGTAGTTTTGGCTTTTCTTCTTGTTGACAAAATGTAATAAAAACATAACCTTGGCAAATATACACAGAGTGCTGTGATAGGAATCGAACCTACTGATATGACACCATCTCATATTCATTTCCACATTTAAAAAAAAAAGATTGATTAAAAAAAAAAACCCACCGTCGCTACCTCTGTGTTCAGACATCTATACTGTTGAATAGTAGCTCTTGCAGTTGCTGTTTTGCTGCGTGTGACACAAACGTGGTCTGACAAGATGAAAATGTCACCATAACCAGACGCACTGCAGGGTGGATCTTAAACTCCGACTTTTAAGCCAAAGGGATGTTTACTCAGCAAGCGAGCGATACGGCCCGAAAGGAGTGACTGACACGTATATTTGAATGTGCTGAAGTGTGATATTACAGCCAGTCACCATGACTCCAGACGTAGAACTTTGTTTCTTTACTATAAATACCTTGACAAATCTCTACTACTGCATGCTGGCGCAGTACTATTAAATGTTCCACCACTAGATACACAAACACAAATATTAAACTACATATTTCTTAGTGGGCCTTAGTGGAAGATTGCTGTCTATCTAGTCACCAACTGCATTCCTTCCAGGAAGTCCCTTTTAGCCTCTAGGGCAGGGGTCTCAATCGTGGCCCGCAGGACACTAGTTTGAGGCCCCCGCCTTGATATGAAAGTTTAATGTTAGTGCGGCCCGCGCAAGTTTGATATGGATGCTGTATGGTATCATGTACCCAGAAAAAATGATTACGTTTGATTAATGTTCATGTTAAAGGTTAAATAACTGTTAATAGTTATCCTCCCTATCCGTGTGGAAGTGGTACGTTTTTGGCTATTTAAGTTTAAAGGAAATAACTTGAAGGCTACCGTTTAGGTTGCTAGCTCTCTAGTTTGCGAGTTAGCATGTGTCACAAGACCCTGCAGTTGCGCAATATGTTGTAAATAAAAAGAGTATAAATGTGACTATAGTCGTGTTTTGTCATGTCTACAGGGCTCTAATAATGCTTTGTTCATTTTAATCTGAAAAACATAATTTGTCTACCCACCAACTATATGTGGTTTCTTAATTTTTTATTATTTGCCGTTTTATTATTATTATTATATGTATTTATTACTGATTGATTTTCTTTATTCTTGATTTGTTTATTTATTTTTCATCTTATTTTGTGTAGAAAAATAAAAAGTAAGATATTTGAGAACAGTGGAATATTTTATCAGAGCTTTTATTGTAGAAAATCGAAACCAAAGCAAAGCTTTTAATAAATGCGTTTTTTGGGTTTTTTTTTTTTTTTGAAAACCTGATGCGGCCCAGTCTCGCCCAGACTCTAGCTCCAGTGGCCCCCCAAGTAAATTGAGTTTGAGACCCCTGCTCTAGGGCCTGCTTGCAGAAAGCTCTAAGAATTTCCCTGAGCCACCTGAACGCGGCGTATGGGGATGCTTGTGTAGCCTCTGGAGGATCAGAGAAGCTTCAGTGAGCTCAGAGTCTCTGAAAATCCTATTGACGATAACCACCTCGGTCACACACTGTGGAAACTTCCACATAAGTGGATGATTAAATGACACGTGGTGTTAGCTTCTGTGTTCCGTGATGACGGTTGACTTCCGAGCATCTACATAGATATACTACGAAGATGCTGTGTACTTATGAACAGAAGTTTAGTTTACCATGGTTTGCTAAAAGTCACACATTTGGACTCGAGTCACAATTTTGATGACTTTGTACATCGACTTGACAATTTCATCAAAGACTTGCAACCCGACTTGGACTCTGACATCAGTGTCTGGGGACCTGACTCAGACTTCAGTCTGGTGACTGAAGAGATTTTCAGTGTGTGTTGAGTCAAATATAAAATGTATTTTTATATTATTTCTATATTATTTTCGACAAGACAACACATTCCCCCGACAGAATCTGCCACAAACCACACACAAAGTGACTTTCTCCCACTTCTGCTAAAAGTAAAAAAAAAAACTAAAATGAAGTAAATGATGCTGTCACCTTAAGGTACTTAATCAGTATTGCTGTAATTAATTAGTATTGTGACTGTTGACGGGTAGCATGACAACCGTGTTTGAGATTTATGGTTTCTTTGCTGTCATAAATTGCACTTTAGCTGTGAAATAGAAAATGTGCTTAGTCATTATGTTGTCCGCTACATGCTATTTCCACATCTAGTGTATAATTTCATACAATTAATGCCTTTTATGGACAGTGAATTCATGATTTTGCTGTTATTGTACCGAGTCAGACCTTTTCCATTGCTGTGAATAAGTTCCGTTTCTGGTTACATGTCGATCACGCATTTCCTGTTTGTCTCACAAGAGCTTGGTATTGTTCCAAAACATTGGAGTTGAAGTCCAAGTTAGTCCAAAATTCAGTGTACAAGTTCCTAATTTCTAATGACGCTCGTGCATGTAATTGCGGTTCTTTTAGATGGCGGGAGGGTCCAAGGCTGGACCCGCTGCTCGTTGAGAAGAGCCATACTTGCTTTCATGCGTCTCCATTAAGACCAAAAGACGTTGCAATGATTGTCACTAGTTGCTTTTTTTTTTTTAAAGACACAATCAAGAGGGGAGTAAATACCTGTGACACTGATCCCTCTTATTACATCTTCTTCTTCTCGGGCACAACAGGTAGAGTTCTGATTGCATCTTGTGTACGTAGTTGGAACAATATAATGAGCCCATGATGATAGGGGGTGCCAAATTCATAAATGTATGGGGAAAACTAAACCCATGATATGACATCATCACGATATGCTAATAATAATAATGACTTATTATTATAACCTGTACAGAAATACCTGTGACACTGATCCCTCTTTTTACATCTTCTTCTTCTCGGGCACAACAGGTAGAGTTCTGATTGCATCTTGTGTACGTAGTTGGAACAATATAATGAGCTCATGATGATAGGGAGTGCCAAATTCATAAACGTATGAAAACTAAACCCATGATATGACATCATCATGATATGCTAATAATAATCATGACTTATTGTATACGCCATACAATATTTATTCTGAGGTACTAACCTGTACAGAAATATGAATACTGTATAATGCATTGCCAAATGGACGTTGCCCTGCATCTTTTTTCCATTTTCACGGCACCAGTGACTTAGCTAAGACACCCACTCACAGAAATCCAAAAACCCCTGAACCCCTCACAGAGAACAGGAGGCAGGATTTCGATATTATTCCAGTAGCGCTTTAGCGCCATTGCTAATTTGGATATACGGTAGGCATATGGCGTGAACCTTCATTAGATCACGTGAGACTTTGAGCTTGCCAGAAGCAACACATGACATAGTTCAGTAGGTGGCCAGCATGATGTAGAGTAGTGCCCCCCCCTCCACCCCCCCACCTCACTGTTGTCCCCTCTCACCTCTCTCATCATCATCATCATAAATTCGTTCCATCAATGAAAAACACGTCACGTTTAATTGAGAGTATAGGTTTTTTTTGCTCACCCCCCCTTTGGCCAAAATCAATAAAAAAATGATTACATAATGATGAATATTGTTGGATAAGACAATGCGGTTTAGTCGCCATAGTGGCAGGAAGATTGATGTTAAGCTGTTTAGCCACATTGTTGCGATAAATATCCCCTTGCTGCCCATAGAGAAAGGCTGATTCTGGGGCAATCCCTCCCATCCTGCCGGATTGTGTCACACACACACACAAACACACACACACACACACACACAACCTGTACGGACATTGTGAATGAGAATTGAGCCAAAGCTGAAGACTATGTCTAAATCAGACACGGCTATCCCTGGGAGGCAACTTCTCATCTACCTGTTAAATCCACACACTCAAGGCAAGCAACAGTGTGACACTAAATCTTCCCTTTTTGTGAAATAACGCAGAAGAGTGGTCTTACCGTGCAGCGAGCCTATGTTGCGGAGACATCGGAGCACATATGCTGTGTGTCATCACACGATGACTGGGACGCCGCGGCCAGCCGACGAGAAGAGGTGCTTCACATCAGAGAACATTAGAAGGAGGGGGGTAAAAAAAAGCAGGGGCTCTCCTGTTTTTCTGTTCTTTTTGCAAAAGCCCTCAGAGAAATGAAGCGTAGACAGATGAAGGAAGAGGAGGAGGAGGAGGAGGAGGAAGAGGAGAAGGAAGAGGAGGAGGAGGAGGAGAGGGAAGGCTGAGGAGGCAGCAGTGTGCCGGGCTGGGCTGCTGTGGATCACCTGGAGCACTGTTGGGCTCCGCATTTACTCCTCCACTGCAGCAGTGCGAGCCGCTTCTTCCACAGGCTCCCACACATCACCGCAAAACCAGGATGTGGATTCTCCATCCTGGTGGATTCGGGATTCTGCAGCTCTGTTGCGCCATGCGCTTCATCCCCACGCCCCCCCCACACCCCCACACACACATCAGCATGCACGCTGATGTCCCTTCTCACACGTCGTCTTCCTTTGCGTTGACGGCTTTATGGTCACTTTTGATGAGTCGTGGGTTATTTTCCCACGTTTCGGTGCCGTGTGGGACTGTACTGACTACTGGAGTTGTCATAAAACGTCAAGCAAACGTCGAACAAATCTTCAACCCGAGTATCGTTCTGTCATGTACTACTGATCAGTGACTAACTTTTTCCATTGCTTCCAAATCATATTTTTTTTACAAAGTGAAATAAAAAAGTAGGGCGGCATGGCGGACGAGTGGTTAGCGCACAGACCTCACAGCTAGGAGACCAGTGTTCAATTCCACCCTCGGCCATCTCTGTGTGGAGTTTGCATGTTCTCCCCGTGCATGCGTGAGTTTTCTCCGGGTACTCCGGTTTCCTCCCACATTCCAAAAACATGCTAGGTTAATTAGCGACTCCAAATTGTCCATAGGTATGAATGTGAGTGTGAATGGTTGTTTGTCTATATGTGTCCTGTGATTGGCTGGCCACCAGTCCAGGGTGTACCCCGCTTCTCGCCCAAAGACAGCTGGGATAGGCTCCAGCACCCACACAACCCTCGTGAGGAAAACGCGGTAGAAAATGAATGAATGAATGAAATAAAAAAGTAGGGCGGCACTGCGGTCGAGTGGTTAGCGCACAGACCTCACACCCAGGAGACCAGGGTTCAATTCCACCCTCGGCCATCTCTGTGTGGAGTTTGCATGTTCTCCCCGTGCATGCGTGAGTTTTCTCCGGTTTCCTCCCACATTCCAAAAACATGCTAGGTTAATTAGCGACTCCAAATTGTCCATAGGTATGAATGTGAGTGTGAATGGTTGTTTGTCTATATGTGCCCTGTGATTGGCTGGCCACCAGTCAAGGGTGTACCCCGCCTCTTGCCCAAAGACAGCTGGGATAGGCTCCAGCATCCCCTGCGACCCTCGTGAGGAAAAAGCGGTAACTTTTTCCATCGCTTCCAAATTATATTTTTTTTAGAAAGTGAAATAAATAAAGAGGGCGACACGGCGATCTTATAGTCCAGAAAATACGGTATACGTTTTCCCACAGTTAATATTCCAAAAATTGCAACTTTATTTGTTGTTTTGTTTGTGTTTCATAATATTAGGACTTTAATATCGAATTTTCTTCTACTAAAATTGCACAAATTAGATTATATTTTCACTTCATTCTTGTAAAATTGATATTTTTTTTTATTTTATTTTTGCTGTTGTTGGTTTCATTTCCTTGTTAAATTGCCGTATTTTCCGGACTACAAGTCACACTTTTTTTCATAGGTTGGCTGTTCCTGCGACTTATACTCCAGAGCGACTTATAAATGAAAAAAGTGTTTATGTTCCATAAACACTGGACACCTTTTGTGTTCATGTTTATTTTTTGTGTAGCTGAATAACCATTGTGTTAGCATATCTTACACCTATTCAGCCTGTTCTCTATTCTTTTATTAATATTAGAACTTGCCTTCCAAGAGGACGTAATGTCTGTTTTGGTCAAGTAGTTTGAAAAATAAATTACCCGCAAAAAATGCGACTTATAGTCCAGAAAATACGGTAATCCTCAACCTTGGCAGTCCGATTCATGCATTTATTCAGCAAAGCATAAAAATATCTTGCATTTGACTTGTTTGTGAATCCAATCTACATCTTCTTCTAAATTAGCTAAAATTGTCCAATAATCGGATACTGATTCAAAATCTGAAATATTATGATTGTGTTTTTTCTCTTAAGTGCAATTTTTGCTAAAAGAGATTGGAGCGAGTGACTCAAGAAGTCCCAACAATGGAACAAAAAAGTGAAGAGGCGATAAAAGGAGACACAGCCGAGCTGGGAAAAAAAAGTGTGGAGTAATTGTTGGATGAAGATGACGAGCCTGCGTGGCGTCTTCCTGATTGTGTGGAAACCATTCAAGACCAAAGCTGAGTACTACATACACAATGTCTCCTCTAACTCTCCCCGTGCTTCCGCTTACTCTCTTCTCACCAGCCAGCCTTCGCCTTTGAAACGCTTCCTGCTTGACAAGCACCTTGACTCACCCCCCCCCCCCCACACACACACACACACGCACACTCCAACACACGTGTGCACAAAAGGTCCACCGACATCACATCACTCATTGTCCAAAAATTAGTGAACAACTAATAAAGTCCCTGCAGTCCAGTCCAGGGTGTACCCCGCCTCTCGCCCAAAGACAGCTGGGATAGGCTCCAGCACCCCCCCGCGACCCTCGTGAGTATAAGCGGTAGAAAATGAATGACTGTTTTCAGAGAAAACAGTTCCACCTAGTGGTCAAACGTTGTCTTCCCAGCCTGTTTCTGCCATATTTGACCACTAAAACTTCCAATCACTCGGCCATCTTTGTGTGGCAATTTGGCTGCAATTTATTAGAGCCCCGTAGACATGAAATAACACCCCTATAGTCACCTTTAAATTCCTACATAACATCCCATAGCGCAACAAAAATGTGCTAGCTATGAGATCACTGCAAGGACGTTAAGTCATAGCCGCCACTCCTAGCATATAGCAAGCTACCGAGCTAACTATTTACTTGTTCTAAACTTAATACAGGGCTGCACGGTGGTCGTGTGGTTAGCGTGCAGACCTCACAGCTAGGAGACCCGAGTTCAATCCCACCCTCGGCCATGTCTGTGTGGAGTTTGCATGTTCTCCCTGTGCATGCGTGGGTTTTCTCCGGGTACTCCGGTTTCCTCCCACATTCCAAAAACATGCTAGGTTTAATTAGCGACTCCAAATTGTCCATAGGTATGAATGTGAGTGTGAATGGTTGTTTGTCTATATGTGCCCTGTGATTGGCTGGCCACCAGTCCAGGGTGTACCCAGCCTCTCGGCAGCTGGGATAGGCTCCAGCACCCCTGCACCCTCGTGAGGATAAGCAATGAATGAATGAACTTCAATTCATTCTTAACAATAGGAGTCTTCAAAGAGAAGGTATTTCATATTCAACACTGTACTGAATACTTTAGAAGTTAATAAGAGAGCAATTCTTTATGTTCCAAACATCAAACAAGACCATTCAGTGTTTCCCCAAACCTACTGTGAGCATTTTTTTGCTGACAAAGCCAGGAAAATCACAAAATGAACTCCCAAGATTGGTTGGAACAAACGTCTACTGAGTCTACTGTCAGCCCATTGGGATTTAATCATGGATTGAATTAGCATGACAATAAAGATGGACGGTACAATCATTCCTAAGCTAAATGAGTACAAAGTCAGATATTACACCTTAGATATAATCCATGGTGCGGGGGCAAGGCATCATTTTTCTTCACTTGTGGGTAACATGGAGATAAAAAAATCACTCAAATATGCCCTCTAGTGGCTATAAGCAGTAGCTTAGCAGTAGTCCCATAGGGATGAAACTTGGATGTACTGTAAAGTAGTCTTGTACAGTTTGTATTAACTATACTCACTTTTGTGAGATACTGTAAAGTAATTGGAGAGTCATAGCCTGATGTTATGATAAATTGTGATATTTTGGCCAATTGGTTTGATTCCGGGCGGCATGGTGGTCTAGTGGTTAGCGCACAGATCTCACAGCTAGGAGATCAGGGTTCAATCCCCACCCTCGGCCATCTCTGTGTGGAGTTTGCATGTTCTCCCCGTGCATGTGTGGGTTTTCTCCGGGTACTCCGGTTTCCTCCCACATTCCAAAAACATGCTAGGTTAATTGGCTACTCCAAATTGTCCATAGGTATGAATGTGAGTGTGAATGGTTGTTTGTCTATATGTGCCCTGTGATTGGCTGGCCACCAGTCCAGGGTGTACCCCGCCTCTCGCCCGAAGACAGCCGGGATAGGCTCCAGCACCCCCCGCGACACTCGTGAGGAAAAGCGGTAGAAAATGAATGAATGGTTTGATTCCCATGTCATAAAATTATGCACGTAACCACATGTCCACTAAGCATTTTTCAGTGTTTGTATTGTAATTGGTTCCAAGCCATGGCACCCGTGCTAACTCGGTTTTTAGCACAACTTATCCATCGGAAAATTGCCACTTCAATGGAACAGAAATGGAATAGAAACAGTCAGCAGAATGGATTATCAGCTTTGTTTAAGTCGCATTACGAGTGGGTGACATATTAATTTTGTGATGGCCCGCCACAAATACATTTTGACCACCACAAATAGATTCTTTTCGGCCTCACTCATAAACATTCTAATGTAGCTAGACAGCCAAAGAATATAAAGACTCACTCGTTGCAAAAGTTATGGGCAATTACTTCAACAAATCCCGTACTGCATCAGTGGCGTACTTGATGCAAACCTGATCAGGGTTTACCGACCGATATTTGTACTGATGTAAGCCAGATTTTCCCGAGGACCCTCGCTGTGTTTTTTATTGACGCCTCCGCTGAGTGTCACCGGTATAATCCGCCATTTAGTATCTCGAACTTCTCTGCAAAGCACAGCAGCCGACACCCCCCTTCAAGCTGATGTGGGGTCAGAATCATTGATTCATTCTTTGTGGGTCACGCTGGGTTTAAGACTTTCCCATGATGCACTGCAATATTTGTCAGGCACTTAAACCCACACATAAAGAGAAGTAGACAGCTCTGTAAATTACAGTCTTGGTTAAACCCTGCAGTGTCGTGTTTAATGCATTTTAGCAGCCGACGCAATAATTATGCACCGACGCGCTACAGATGGAATGGTATGAACATTTCATGTATGTGATTATTGGGATAAAAATAATTCCGGGGTGGAATGGGTCTCGATGACGTCACGGTCTAACTTCATAATTGGCTAATGTTGCATATGCAAGTTATTTTTATGAACATTGTGGGAGACAAAACGTGACAGACAAAACTTTTTTTTTATGCCACAAGCGAGACGGATAACCCCCCCCCCCCCCCCCCCCGCTTTTTATTTACTCAATAAAAGTGACTGTTGCATTCCAGGGAAAACAAGGCCAACAGCACATGAACTCCGATGGAAAAGAAAAAAACAGCAGAGCTAACGAGTGACGGAGAACATCAAGTGGAGGTGGAATTGCAAGGTTTATAGTGTCAAAAAAATCTACTATATCACCAAAGGGTTTCGTAAGGCTGGAATACTGTGTGATGAAGGGGACAGCTCCAGTTAAAGGGATAATCTACCTCGGGTGACACCGACAGACACAATGAAAGAGAGAGGGAGAGAGGCTGACAACGTGTGTGATGAAGGAATTAAGAGGAATTTATGAATATAACTATTTAGAAGAGGCGGCACGGTGTTCAAGTGGTTAGCGCACAGACCTCACAGCTAGGAGACCAGGGTTCAATTCCACCATCGGCCATCTCTGTGTGGAGTTTGCATGTTCTCCCCGTGCATGCGTGGGTTTTCTCCGGGTACTCCGGTTTCCTCCCACATTCCAAAAACATGCTAGGTTAATTAGCGACTCCAAATTGTCCATAGGTATGAATGTGAGTGTGAATGGTTGTTTGTCTATATGTGCCCTGTGATTGGCTGACCATCAGCTGGGATAGGCTCCTGCCCTTTCCAAACATGGTAATAGCTTTCCTTTTCTTTGACGCACTGCCATCAAGGCTAAGTGTAAATTAAATTTCTTAATCAGGAACTATATTAAGGGCTGCACGGCAGTCGAGTGGTTAGCGCGCATACCTCACAGCTAGGAGACCAGGGTTCAATTCCACCCTGGGCCATCTCTGTGTGGAATTTTCATGTTCTCCCCGTGCATGCGTGGTTTTTCTCCGGGGAATCCGGTTTTCCTCCCATATTCCAAAAACATGCTAGGACTCCGAATTGTCCATAGGTATGGATGTGAGTGTGAATGGTTGTTTGTCTATATGTGCCCTGTGATTGGCTGGCGACCACTCTGGCGTGTACCCCGCCTCTCGCCCCCTAAGACAGCTGGGATAGGCTCCAGCACCCCCGCGACCCTCGTGAGGAAAAAGCGGTAGAAAATGAATGAATGAATGAACTATTTAGAAGTGCTAGGTTAATTAGCGACTCCAAATTTGTCCATAGGTATGAATGTGAGTGTGAATGGTTGTTTGTCTACTACAAGGTAGGCTCCTACTAACCTATTTTGGTGTATGTTTTTAATTTTAGTGGGTGAGGCTTAGACATTATGGTACTTGGGTACGGTAGTGAGTGGAAAAAACCCTGACTTGCCTCCTTTTTTACCCCCCACCCCCCTCTCCGAGGTGCAATTATCCCGGTTTCTGTCATAGTAAATTGTAGCCCAATGGCAATAATCTTAAATCTTGCTCACAGCAGGCTAGATATCTGGCAACACACACACACACACACATACACACACATACACACTCCCACATACATCTTACCTGAATCCTTGTCAAAGAAAAGACAGCAGTGGGTCTGCAGTAACCATGGTAACACCTGTGACACATGAGGAAGATAGGTGTGACAGATAATAGTACAATACAGCTGAGTCACTCCAGTGCAAACATTTGCTCAATGAGAGGCATCTTGGGAAAAATGGGGGGGGGGGGGGGGTCTATTCAAACTGGTTGAACTGTACTCCCCCCCCCCCCCCCACACACACACACACCCACACACACCATATTGTTCAACATCCAATATCCCATACTGTTTTTCAGAAGTGTGCATGACAACAACAACAACAACGTCGTCCTACGTCACCTTCTTCATGCCTGACATGTTCGTCCACGGTGAAGGTGACTTCCTGTCCGGGATAACTTCTGATACTGAGCGACGATCATGCCTCCGCGATGATGAGGTCAGTAATCCGAGCGGCGGGAAACATGTGCGTGGACCCCCTCCATGATGGAGCCTCGGTGGAGAAGCCGAGACCAGTAATCCGGAATCATCTGCAGACCTCCTGAAGTCCGGTACCCGTCCAGATGTGGCGTTAATGTCTCTAACAATGAGACGAGTTCGTCTGACGCCATTTTTCTCCCCCCCACCACCACCACCACCACCCACCACCACCCTAAAGTCTGCAACCACACTTGATGTTGATGCAGACACAACTTCTTAGCTACTTTCTATAAATAGAAAAGTCTGGGTCTTCCTCCTCCTCGCCTCAGAACAGGAAGTGGTCCTTACGTGCTTACGTTTGACTTGCAATGCGCCCAATTATGTCGGAGTATGTTGTGATGAATATGCTGGGCTGCACAGTTGCACAATATTATATTTAATCTCATGCTTTATCAAAAAATACACAGATTTAGGTCACACTGCTAATAGTTATAGTTATATGTATTGCAATATTTTTTAAACAGGTACGTTAAAATGTCTTTCTAAGAGAGGAGTATAACTGCAAGATAAAGGTAAGTGGCATCTTATAACAAAACACAACAATATATTCTCAATTCAGGTCTTTAAAAATGCATATTTTTTTAATGCTGCTTTTGAATTGCGATTAATGTGATTTGTACGTCATGAAAGGACTGGGGATGGTGGATGAGTGTGAACTGATTAATTTTCATACCTATCCATTTATGGTGATTCTACTATATTTTTCGTTGAATAAAATAATTAAAATACTACTTTGAATGGTGAGAAAATGTGACAAATCTATCCTCCGCGTCAGGTCTTGCGATTGGTCACTAGATGGCGACATTTAGCTACATTGGCGTTCATACTCTGTCCATGGTACTGACTGACAATCACGTACCATTCAATTAAAGTCAATATAATTGTAAAATGACCCACACTGAAATATCAGAAGTGAAACGACCAAAACCTAAATCGTTTTGTACTTTGGAAAAAAATATACACTTCGCTTGTCATGTTGTTGCAAGTATTGGCCACTAGATGGGAGCATTTGCCAGCATGATGACGTTATATACGGTCATCTGAACGACAGGTCGGCTTCCTTTAATTAAAGTCATTATCATTAATAGTCAACACTTATGATTTCACTCACAATTGTTATTTTACCTTCTATGGAGCTGACTTTAGGTTCCTGATTGGCTGAAAGGGTCCCACAGTGCTTATAACTTACCTGCTGTTTTTTTAATGAAAGAAATTAACTAAACTAATAAATTTGATATGTGAACCATGTTGCACCACTTTGCACCGTCTTCATGCGCATCTGCTGCGCCAACACTTAAGTTCCTTCCTGCTTTTGTCGCATTGTCTTTACAGGAGAAGAAGAAGAAGATGGAACGTGAACGTCACGTTTGCGAACGTCATTAAACCCCGCTCGACGTGTGCATGCGTGATTTCTGAGTGGGCGGAGCCAAAACCTGCAGACTTTTGGACGCTTGGACGGAAGAGGTGCAGCTGCGGCAGGTATGCATGCATGTCTGCATGCATGGTAGGCTTATGTGTGGTTCTGGGGACGCGTCCTTCAAAAGTCCAGTCACAAAACGACGAGTTTTTTGGTCGCTGGGGACGCAGAACGCCGTTTCTCGGCGTAAGGCGGCATTAGCTGTCTGCAGAGGTAAAAGTCAAATGTGGGGAATAAGTGGGAGCATATATTGCGTCATTGCATTTGATCCACGTGATCATGTTTAATGTGTCATATAGTCGTAGAGGCTGGGACTTAATTGGACTGTTGAGGGTCCAATTACAGTACTGTCAGCGTTTCTGGGTGTTAAAATGTCACTACCTCATTTCTTAGCAGCTTAGTTTCAGGTGGAACTGCTGTATAGTCAGGTATACACTGAATTTAAACTCAACATGTTCCAAAAAAGCAGTCAAAATGTGCTATGATGTGTCCAAATTAATGTTATTTTCTTTGTATTTCTGTAGATTGGCTCCCGCTTCATCAATCTGCATCATCATGGGGAATACAAACAACCACTCCTCAGGAGGTAACCCGACTCCACAAAAATGACACAATCGTTTGACACAAGCACACTTATGACCAACAATATGGTAGTAATGAGAAACAGTAAATTAGGGATAACTATATGTAAAAAAAATGCAGTAAATTGTGTTTAAAATGCTTTAAAAACACATAGATCTGACTGTTATGCATGTCCATTTAGATTGGGGGGGTGTACAAAACATTTAAGTGCAAAATCATTCATACCCTGGACGTATTTGTTCATGTAACGCGCACAGAGCAATGAACAAATTGGTTCTGTGTCTCCATTTGGCTGAATTTGGGAGCCTAAGTCCTAGGGTTCAACTAATCAACTATCCAGCATTTGGTTATGCGTGTATTGATGTATTGCATTTTGTTTGCAGTAAATTGTGTTTAAAATGCTTTAAAAACACATGTATCTGACTGTTATGCATGTCCATTTAGATTGGGGGGGTGTACAAGACATTTAAGTGCAAAATTGTTCATACCCTGGATGTATTTGTTCATGTAACGCGCACAGAGCAATGAACAAATTGGTTCTGTGTCTCCATTTGGCTGAATTGGGAGCCCAAGTCCTAGGGTTCAACTAATCAACTATCCAGCATTTGGGTATGCGTGTATCGATGTATTGCATTATGTTCTTTTTTTTGTTTTCTTTATTTCGAGCATGAAAAAAACATCCAAAACACCACAAACCAACCAAAATCAATACAAATAAAAATACCTATGTATATGTGTTATGCACTAACGATGGATCTGCGCGATCGATCGAGAGATGGATCCATCGTTAGCGCACAAATCAATCCATTTCTGCGCTCACGATCGATGGTATATTACTGCGCCCGGGATGGATGTGTGTAGTTTGTTTAGATGCCAACAGATGGCGGCGCTGAGCGTTGTTACTTATAAGAATCAACAAAAAGTCGATGCATGCAAATTTCAAATCTTTGATTAATTGTCAAGCAGTTCACTTTGTTACCGTTCTCGGCGGGAGGAGTGTGAACCCCAACCCCTAACCCTAACCCTAACCCTAACCCTAACCCTAACCTTGTCGTTGTATGCAATTAGCAGATCAACGATTGTCATTATATCGTCAGCGCAGAAATTGATCAATTTGTCCATCGTTAGCGCGTAATATATATATAAACGTACACATGTTCGAAAGAGAGAGGGAAAAAGTCGAGACTTATCTAGTCCCACCACCCAGATTCCAACCTCATCCCAACAAAACATATATTATTCCTTGTCTACACAGAATAAAAACCCCATATCCAACCACCCTCACCCAGCTTGAGGCACCCAACCACGTGCCAACCAGAGCAACCAGTTCATTACTAGTCATCGTATCGTACATAGTCCAGTACAAAGTAAAAGAAAGAAACCATTCCAACTACACAGTCACCACAAGCTAACAAGGATATAAAAACATCACTGTTATGGTATTGTTTCAGTGAGATTGAAAAATAAAAGTATGTGAGAGAAAAGAAAATATTTAAAATACTTCAAATTAAGGGCGGCGCGGCACGGCGGTCTAGTGGTTAGCGTGCAGACCTCACAGCTAGGAGACGAGGGTTCAATTCCACCCTAGTGCCAAGAGCAACCAGTTCATTATTAGTCATTGTATCGTACATAGTCCAGTACAAAAGAAAGAAAGAAACCACTCCAACTACACATTCACCACAAGCTAACAAGGATATAAAAACATCATTGTTATGGTATTGTTTCAGTGAGATTGAAAAATAAAAGTATGTGAGAGAAAAAAAATATTTAAAATACTTCAAATTAAGGGCGCCACGGCGGTCTAGTGGTTAGCGCACAGACCTCACAGCTAGGAGACCAGGGTTCAATTCAGGGATAATCTGCCTCGGGTGACACCGACAGCGACAATGAAAGAGAGAGGGAGAGAGGCTGACAAAGTGTGAAGGAATTAAGAGGAATTTATGAACATAACTATTTAGAAGAGGCGGCACGGCAGTCGAGTGGTTAGCGCGCAGACCTCACAGCTAGAAGACCAGGGTTAAATTCCACCCTCGGCCATCTCTGTGTGGAGTTTGCATGTTCTCCCCGTGCATGCGTGGGTTTTCTCCGGGTACTCCGGTTTCCTCCCACATTCCAAAAACATGCTAGGTTAATTGGCCACTCCAAATTGTCCATAGGTATGAATGTGAGTGTGAATGGTTGTTTGTCTATATGTGCCCTGTGATTGGCTGGCCACCAGTCCAGGGTGTTCCCTGCCTCACGCCCCAAGACAGCTGGGATAGGCTCCAGCACCCACCGCGACCCTCGTGAGGAAAAGCGGTAGAAAATGAATGAATGAATGCTCCTCCTGCTGCTCCTCTAGTCCAACACAAAGGCAAGGCATGGAGCCCCCTCCCTATTTAACGCTCTTTCTTCCAGGATCTCCTTTGGATTTATTCCAAACTCCTCCTTCGACACCGTCAGAGGCGGATCTCTCCGCCTTGGCTTTGTCCATCGTCTCCTCCAGGAAGCCGCAGACACCCTCACTAGACATGGCCGCCACCACCTCTGCAGTTCCAGACTGGACACAGAAGTTGTCTCCACCTTCCGAGTGGGCTGTCATAAGCGTGGACAGCGTCATATCTCCAGACACAAACATAAGTGATGAAGTAACGGGACACGAAGAAGAAGACGAGGAGGAGGAGGAGGAGGAGGATGCGGTCGGTCTGCCCAGCCTGACATCAGTACCTGCGTCCATGCCGTGTTCTTCGGAGCAGAGTTGGCAGGAGCGGGACAGCGGCTTGGAGCCTCAGGCCGCAGCTGAGAGGTCCTCGGAGGAACTGACCCTGACCTTACACGGCCTGGTGGAGCGGTACAAGACCTCAATGGGCGTCAGCCCCAACACTTCTATGGGAACTGAAGGTAGGCCTCGGCTGGGTATCTTTCTGGGTGTTCTGAACTCCTGCTTCAATGCCGGTGTTTTTTTTTTTGTGATGTGTCAAGAACTGCTCCGACATTTCATAGCCGAGAGAGACAGACTCACCGACGAGGTCAACGGCCTGAGGGAGATGCTGAAGGTGAGTCCAACCTGCAAACCTGGTCCAACCTGGTTTTTAATTCAAGGAGAATTCCCATGCATTTTCCTGATCCGTGTTTTCTTTGTGCTCTGCGGAAGACGGAGAGGTCGGAATGGCATCGGTTCCAGTGTGACATGCAGATCGCCGTGTCGGTGGCCGATCGCCTACGAGCGGAATCGGAGCAGGCCCTCACTGTGCTCCAGGGCAACCACAGGAGCGTGCAGAACCAGCTGGCTCAGGCGCACAGCAGACGGCAGGAGACGGAGAAAGAGCTTGAACGTCTGCGGTCAGAACAAAGGGACGTGTGCACCAGACTGTCCGCACTTGAAGGGCAGCATCATCATCATCATCATCACCAGCAGCAGCAGCATAAACCAGAAATAGAAGACATAACAGCAGCCTGCGGAGAAAAACCAGAGACACAAGGCTCTGAGAAGATCTCTGAGAAGGTTCAAGGCCTGGAGACTCCAGAGACACAAATGTCTGAGAAGATCTCTGAGAAGGTTGAAGGCCTGGAGATTGCAAATGTTATGGAGGAAGATGAGTTGCCAAAGGTTAAAGGAGAAAAAGAGGAGCCTGAGATGAATGATGAGATTAGTGAAAAAGGCCTGCAGCTGACAGGAAAAGGTATAGCGGAGGGTTACCTTCGAAGTTTGGCTGCACGGGAGAAGAAAAAAGAAGGGCGGAGTCAAAGTGAGCCAAGGAAGATCGTCATGTTGTCTGAAAGATCTTGGTAAGTCATTTTAAGTCATTTCAAAACTGGCAATAGTCATTTTAGGAGTAGTTACTGGGGAACTAAGGTACACATTTAGAGTAGTTACTGAGGAACTGATGAGTAGAGTGGTTACTGGGGAACTGTTGAGTAGAGTAGTTACTGGGGAACTAAAGCACAAATTTAGAATAGTTACCGGGGAACTAATGAGTAGAGTAGTTACTGGGGAACTAAGGTACACATTTAGAGTAGTTACTGAGGAACTGATGAGTAGAGTGGTTACTGGGGAACTGTTGAGTAGAGTAGTTACTGGGGAACTAAAGCACAAATTTAGAATAGTTACCGGGGAACTAATGAGTAGAGTAGTTACTGGGGAACTAAGGTACACATTTAGAGTAGTTACTGAGGAACTGATGAGTAGAGTGGTTACTGGGGAACTGTTGAGTAGAGTAGTTACTGGGGAACTAAAGCACAAATTTAGAATAGTTACCGGGGAACTAATGAGTAGAGTAGTTACTGGGGAACTAAAGCACACATTTAGAGTAGTTACTGAGGAACTGATGAGTAGAGTAGTTACTGGCGAACTAAAGCACACATTTAGAGTAGTTACCGAGGAACTAATTAGCTTAATGATTACTGGGGAACAAAGGCACACATTTAGAGTGGTTACTGATGAAAAGCACTAATGAAAAGCTAATCTGGAACTAATAAGTAGAGTGGTTACTGAGGATCTAAGGCACGTCACTTTAGAGTGGTTACTGAGGAACTACTGAACTTATTTGAGTAGTTACTGAGGAAATCAGGCCCAAATTTTGAGTAGTTATTGAGGAAGTAAGGTACCCATTTAGAGTAATTACTGAGGAACTCATGAGTAGAGTAGTTGCTGTGGAACTAAGACACACATTTAGAGTAGTTACCAATGAATTGATGGGTTGAGTAGTTTCTGGGAAACTAAAGCACACATTTAGAGTAGTTACCGAGGAACTAATGAGTTGAATGGTTACTGAGGAGCTAAGGCTCAAGTTTACAGTAGCTACTGATGCACTAATGAAGAGCTAATCTGGAACTAATAAGTAGAGTGGTTACTAAGGATATAAGCCACATCACTTTAGAGTAGTTACTGAGGAACTAATGAACTTATTAGAGTAGTTACTGGGGAAATGGAGCCCAAATTTAGAGTAGTTACTGAGGAACTAATGAGTAGAGTAGTTACTGTGGAACTAAGACACATGCTTAGAGTAGTTACCAATTAATTAATGAGTAGAGTAGTTTCTGGGGAACTAAAGCACAAATTTAGAGTCATTACTGAGGAACTAAGGCTCAAGTTTAGAGTAGTTACTGGTGCACTAATGAAGAGCTAATCTGGAACTAATAAGTAGAGTGGTTACTGAGGATCTAAGGCACATCACTTTAGAGTAGTTACTGAGAAACTAATGAACTTATTATTAGAGTTGTTACTGAGGAGATGAGGCCCAAATTTAGCATAGGTTACTGAGGAAGTAATGAGTTGAGTAGTGACTGAGGAACTAAGGCACATGAATTCAGAGTAGTTACTGAGGAAGTAATGAGTAGTGGTTCTGGATAGGGTAGGTTGGTTCCTCACTACTGTGATTTTGTGTACCTTATTGAAAAATCCATCCACCCAAATGTTTGTGTACTAGTATTTAGAGAGTGGCTTTCCCATAATAGTACCCCCTTTTTTAACAGTGAAACTTTTGCCGTTTTAGGAGTATGTCACGTCTTCCACTGCCGGCTGACGCCATGAATAATAACAACAACACGAGTACAACGTTGCCGTTTTGCAAGGTAAACACGTTTCATCTCATGACAAAGCCAATGACCAAAGCCTTGATCTTCCACGATGAACCGTCATTCCAGAAGGAGGAGCCGACACGAGCGAGGAGGACCACCCACGGTGTGACGCGTGTGGACAGCTGCTCTAGCGTTCTTGCGGGTCAGTTTGAGGCTTTAGGAGCACAATACGGTCAACTACGGTCCAGATCTGTACCACACGGACCTGGAACCTTTTTATTCATTTTAACACGCCCACTTTTTCCTCAGGGCCACAATATGGAGCATGTGATTAGTAGCCTGCCGCACAGCATGGTGGTTCCGGGTTCGATTCCGGCCTGGACCTCTCTGTGTGGGATTTGTGGGAGTGTGAATGCTTGTTTGTGTATATGTCCAAGTGTCAGCTGGGATAGGCTCCAGCTCTGCCATGAACAGGATAAGCTGTTTTTCACATTCCCAGCTATTATGGTCATTACGGTAATAAACGGACCGTGCACTAATTGCTTGTATTGTAATTTCCCCCACATGACTTTACTCAGACAACATTTGTTTACTCAAAATCAAAATGTGGACCTGATCCACATCAGACTGCGACACAATAGTCCGTTACAGCAGTCAACAGCGGACCTGCTCCCTCACTGGGATGCAATACAATGTCATAAGTCAGTCCTTCCAATTGAATGCTATTGGCTAATAGCTAAATGGAGGCATGTGCATCAAGTGCAATGGTGAGAAACCCCATGATGACAAAGTGAGGCCTGTGGGTTACCATGCTGGTGTGATTGTCACTCTTTTTTTTTTTTTTGTCTTTCTTGCAGGAAAACGGTGCGGAAACCCAAATTCAAATACTACTAAGTAAGTAGCACATTTGCGTAAAGTTTTTACATTTTTTTCATGAATACTTCACTGTAATATGCTGACTTTTTCCAGACCTCAGGACAGAGTCCATCCCGTGTCTCGGCGTCATGGCGGCTCCAGAAGAAACTCCCTGCTGTTTTGGTGTCAAAGTCGTACTCAAGGGTATCAGGTTGAAAATCAGATTTTTTTTTTTTTATTTAAACCTTATATGAGTACTTAATGTTTACTACAAATGCAACTTTAATGTTTCTCTGACAGAATATTGACATCACAAACTTCAGTACCTGTTGGGAGGATGGTTTGGCCTTGTGTGCCGTCTATCACACCTACCTGCCCACTCGCGTCCCTTTCCACAGCCTCAACCCAGCAGACAAGGTACAATACGCTCTTTGTGTGTACACGGCTCAGTGGCAATATTATAGGAACTTAACTCTTTTTTTTTTTTTTTTTTATGTCCCAGAAAGGAAATTTGGAGCTTGCTTTTAAGACGGGAGAGTCTATTGGAATCAGAGCCACTCTGGTGAGATTTTAATTATGCTTTTATTTCTTTATGAAACATGCTGAGTTGAAACAATAAGGACGTGAAAATAGGTGCTGGAGCCTATCCCAGCTGTCTTTATTTTATTTTCATTCATTCATTTTCTACCACTTATCCTCACAAGGGTCGCGGGGGTGCTGGAGCCTATCCCAGCTGTCTTCGGGCGAGAGGCGGGGTACACCCTGGACTGGTGGCCAGCCAATCACAGGGCACATATAGACAAACAACCATTCACACTCACATTCATACCTATGGACAATTTGGAGTGGCCAATTAACCTAGCATGTCTTTGGAATGTGGGAGGAAACCGGAGTACCCGGACAAAACCCATGCATGCAAACTCCACACAGAGATAGCCAAGGGTGGGATTGAACTCGGGTCTCCTAGCTGTGAGACCTGCGTGCTAACCACTCTTCCGCCATGCAGCCCTGGTTACTGAGGTGAGAAACAAATTAATTTTTTATGAATGAAATATTTTCATAGCTGGAACATAGAAAACGTTCCCGAACTTAATACCATTAACATTATTAGAGCCCTCTAGATAAGAAATAACACCCCTATAGTCACCTTTACACTCGTAACAGGAATATCTATACATTCATTTTCTACCGCTTATCCTCAAGAGGGTCGCGGGGGTGCTGGAGCCTATCCCAGCTGTCTTCGGGCGAGAGGCGGGGTACACCCTGGACTGGTGGCCAGCCAATCACAGGGCACATATAGACAAACAACCATTCACACTCACATTCATACCTATGGACAATTTGGAGTGGCCAATTAACCTAGCATGTTTTGGAATGTGGAAGGAAACCGGAGTACCCGGAGAAAACCCACGCATGCACGGGGAGAACATGCAAACTCCACACACCATAAATTCCTCTTAATTCCTTCATCACACACTTTGTCAGCCTCTCTTGAGGCAGATTATCCCTTTAGCTGGAGCTGTCCCCGTCATCACACAGTATTCCAGCCTTCCGAAACCCTGTGGTGATATCGTAGATTTTTTTTTGACACTATAAACCTTGCAATTCCACCTCCACTTGATGTTCTGTGTCAGCTCAGCTCAGCTTTTTCATCTGAGTTCATGTGCTGCACCCACGCATGCACGGGGAGAACATGCAAACTCCACACAGAGATGGCCGAGGGTGGAATTGAACTCGGGTCTCCTAGCTGTGAGGTCTGCGCGCTGATCACTAGACCGCCTTGCAGCCTAATTACGCTAAATCCAATATATATGTGATGGAATCCATTTTTACCCCTTGTTTTTGCATGCAGCTCATGTTCATGTTATTTTTTTTTTTTTTTTTTGCAGTCCACAGAAGAGATGCTGAAGTCAGGTGGTCCAGATTGGCAGAAGGTTCTGGGCTACGTGGAAAGCATATATCAGCATTTTGAGAAGTGAGGTACCATCTCCTCTGCCTGCATCAAGGCTGTTTGACTACTAGTATGCAACATTTTATGGATCCTACATAATGTCGTTTTTTTTTACCTTTTCTTTTTAAAATTGCTCGTACTCCATAAGACCAGCAGCCAGATTGTTGCACTGCACACTAATACCTTTTTACATGACAATGAACTCATTTCACATTTATTTTGGTGAGCTATAATGCACTGGGTCGCACCTACATTTATGTTTTATGAAAATTAGCACTTTAATGACAACCCTTTTTGGGATTGGAGCACTTTATCTGTTAAGTATCGTCTGCTGTGATTGTCACATTCATTATCTGCATGCATCCAAAGACATGAATCTAGTTTTAATGTTCAAATGTTTTTCTAACCTGTATTGTCTGTGAGGAAAATTTTAGCAAGTGTTTGTCCTTTTTAAAAAAATCCAATATTGAAGTAGTTGCCTGAGGACTTTATGCAATAAAGATAATATACATATTTAGTCACTAAGCCGGCAACACTGATTTCTCCTGCAATGTCATCTTATTCTGTGGCGCATGAGTTACGACACCATCTACTGGAACAACAAACTCAATTCCCGTTGCAATGTGTTTTTGAACCAGAAAGAACAGGTAATGTCAAATTTATGTGTGGCGGTCCATATTTACCGCCACAAACGAATGTACGATAAACGCTACATTCACTTCAGAGCGTCAACTAGAATATAAAACATTTATTAACATATATATATAAAACAATGTGAAAATTGGGTTAATGGAAATGTTTCAGCAATGTAGATAAATACAACCACAAATCCATGCTTATGTCATTACAACAAAACAATAATTTAGCATTTTTTTTAGCACATTAAATGACTTTTGTACTTCAATGTTGATATTTTCAGGTAAGGACACAAAAGGTAGGGACCAGGGGCCTCATTTATAAAACTTTTTGGAGACATGGCAAAAAGGTGACGCATATTTGAAGCAGTGAAGTGAAATCATGAGAAATAAACATGCAACGGAAGAAGTCACTGCAATCATTCTAGGAGTTAGCAGCATAGATGTATGGATGGAATTTACAGGAAACAGATTATGAAAGCACATATGGACAGGAAGCAAAGTAAATGTCTGCATATGCCATTTTTTGTAGACCTGAATATGTTTGTCCGTACGCAGATTTCTCTCCGGTTTCACAGATGAGGCCCCAGGTTATGAGTTTAGCCTAAGTTACCATGGTGATACAGCCGCTGTACGAGAGAGCTACCTTCGCTGAACAGGCAAGCACGGCTTTCCACTCCACCCACTAAACTCACGTCGCTGAATGCAAATACGGAATGACGTTTAAGGTGATATTGTGAACAATCTTCACTTGATACAGGCACTTGGTTTGTTCTTATGAGGCCGGAATGGTGCCACCTATAGGCGGTGTTGACAGCGGGGGCAGGAGGAGAGACTTGAGCTTTGCTGACATGGCCGCTATTTCTGGGTCTTGGGTTTCATACATCTTCACTAATCTGGCAAATTTGAGCACACCTAAAAGAGAAGCAGGGACCACAATTAATCCGGTTTCAAAATCAATGTTGTTGTACATTGAAGCGAAGCGGCCGTCCCACCTTCTCCTTCATTGTTGAATCCGTAAGCTTTGATGACTTCCTGTTGAATCTGAGTGGCAACGGGGAGCACCAGCTGCAGCATCTTGCCCATGTCGTTGCAGGCGCTCTCTCTGGCCTCCTCCATCCTCATCGCGTTCTCTGGGACCGCGAAGGCTTGGATCACCTCACCGAGCACCACTGCGCCGCACACAATAATAAAAACACAGCCTCAGTAATGTGTCAACTTACACACCAATTATTTATAGTTGGCTTTTTGGGAAATATTTTATTTTTTGTGTGGATTTTGGTCTACAAATGAATCTGGGTCTTGATTTCTCACCTCTAGTCTGCTCCACAGTCAGGGTGGGCTGTTGTGCTGGGGCAGAGGCCATGTCTGCAAACAACGTAGCCTGTTCAGTAACATTTAGACTGTATTTGAACATAATCAAAGGTGCAATGAAAGCAGTTGCAAAAATTATTACGTATTATTACACTGAAGCTCAAATTCAAGCTAATGTTTGTATCACGGAGCTTTGTAAAGTGGCTCGTGTTTATGTGACAACCATTGTCGAAGCATCATAACCACACCTAATTCGTGTTTTAACATCGTATATTCACCCACATATTTTTGATGACGTTTTAACCATATAAAAGTTGATACGTACTCAATAAAATGCAGCATAATTGAATACAACTCACCACAACGTCAAAAACAAGCTCGCTAGCCAAAAGCTCAATTTGGCTAAGCGGCACCTTTTTCACGACAGTCAACTGGCGTTTGCGACAGTACACCCTACTTTCAGGCAGGCGCCCAAGCAAAAGTAAACAACGTCAGATGGCGACAAGGGATAAGTACATTTTATTCAACGCTGAAAGTTATAGGTGTCACCGACATATTTTTGATGAAGTTTTAACCATATAAAAGTTGATACATACTCAATAAAATGCAGCATAATTGAATACAACTCACCACAACGTCAAACACAAGCTCGCTAGTCAAAAGCTCAATTCGGCTAAGTGGCACCTTTTTCACGACAGTCAACATGCGTTTACGACAGTACACCCTACTTTCAGGCAGGCACCAAGCAAAAGTAAACAACGTCAGATGGCGACAAGTGGCCGGTTTCGGCTAAGTACGTTTTTTTTCAACGCTAAAACTTATATGTGTCATTGCGGATGAACTTAGGAAGGTTTAATTAATGTGATATATTCTGCGTGACCTGTCATTTGTAAGATTATTGGCAATGGAGCGGAAACTTGCAGAGTTTAGGGCACGTCGACGGGGCGAAAATGCTCATAATAATATGGATCAAATTGCTAAATCAAGCACGGACACCACGACAGCCGACAGTCCGCTTAAAAAGGTGGCAAAAGAACACTCTGTGGATCAGGACCCTCAAATAGAGGTAAGGCAGTGGGAATACTTTAACAAGAAGCTTAAATTAAACAAAAAATATAGAACTACTTGATGTATTATTAAATCTGTACTATCCAGGCCTATCTACAGAATATGTAATATTACATTCCTGCAGGGTGGTAGTGACTGGCTGCTGGACAGCACCCTTGGAAGATGGCTGGCCTCCAAAAAATACATCATTTCAAGCGTCACGTTCCTCAAAGTCCTGCTCTGGCTGGTCCTGCTCGGCATGTTTGCAGAACTGGAGTTTGGCTTGCCCTTCTTCGTGGTCTCCCTCTTCTACTGGCTGTATGAAGGACTCCGTAGCCCCGCAGCAAGGAAACCTGGAGAAATGAGCGCTTATTCTGTCTTCAATCCAGACTGCCAACCTTTGTTGGGCGCTCTTACTGCAGAGCAGCTGGAGGGAGAGATGGGCTACAGACCCTTGGCAAACAGATGAAATGGGTGAAGATTGTGCAGGGATTGGGAGTTTTTGATTTACATTAAATGTATTATTCACATTGCTGTTTCATATTTGAAGGAATGTGTGTTAGTTAAATTTTCTTAAATTAGGTTGTTAAAATGCCAACTGAAATGCACAAATACACATAAAGACGTCCTAATACTACAGCAACATGAGGGAGTTGTTAAAAATTTATATTATTAATACATATATAAATACAACACAATGTAATATGTATTATCTATGCTGCTCCTTGCTGTACAGTAAATATAATACATATAATAAACATCATTAGAATACAATTAATATAACGTGTACATATTTTTTAATTACAATTGCACAAATGCTTTAGATGATTTAGAAAGAGATTGCAATCGTTTAAAAGGCGTTTCTTAAGCTAATAAAACGGCCACGAGGGGCAGTGTTGTATTCTTCCCATAGAAACATTACATTTTTTCTTAGTACAGAACGAGAGCTGTACTCCTTTGCACTTCCGCGTTCGTTTCATCACCGACTACACATTTATAATCTATAATAGCGATGCCAAAGTAATACTCGTGATTTATACGACCCACAAAGGATGATATTAGTTGGAAGTTAAGTGAGACTGGCTTTAAATTAGCAGTTTTTCCCCGTTTATCGGGGAGTCACTCAGTAACTACTTATCTTGTCAGTAATTACCACCTCTTTGGTAAAAGCTGTTTTACTTCCTGTTTCTCAACCACATTGAAGATTATTTACGATAGCAGCGACTGTAGTAGTACAAGTACTACTAAGTATACCGGTAAGTATTAGTCATACGTTACGACTGAGGTCTGCACTTTGATTATGTTATTAAATAGAGTTTTCTCTTAAATAGCTAGATCCGTGCTAGCTTCCGGTGTAGCTCAAATGCAACCCAGCTGTTACCTTTGATTAGATTGTAATGCAGTTCACCTGTCAATGTAGACCGTTTTTGGTTGATTGTTGACAAACTTTTCAAAACAAAATGACCATGTTCAGTATTATACGCACAATATATTGAATTGACACACCAAAAGTAACCAGTGTATTGTATGTAGCAATGTCTGGGAGTCCAGCCGTCGTGCTTCGCTTGGTGGCGTCCGCCTACACTGTGGCTGAAAAGGCTGGAGACATTGTGAGGAAGGTGCTTCACCGTGGAGAACTTGGTATTGTTGAAAAGGTGAGGACTACAGCAGGGGTCCCCAATCACTGGTTTGCTTGTTTAATTGTCACTTTAGAATAAGTTGGAGAGCGTCCCAACACAAATGAATTGCATCTGTGAGAGTAATATTTCAACCTTGTCCACAGGATGGCGCTAATGATCTGCAGACATTAGCAGACAGACTTGCACAGAAGAGCATTTGTGCTTCACTGTCCAGACATTTCCCTAAAGTAACAATCATTGGAGAGGAGGTGATGTTTAATTTGTCTTCACAAAGAATGCTTTTTTTGTATGATTTTGATTTTAATATTCAACCATCTCACTTTGTGTAGGACCTTCCAGCTGAGGAGGTGACAGAGGACTTGATTGAAAATGGCCATGCAGAAGAAATCCTCAAGAAAATGTGTCCTGCTGAATATAGTGGCGTGAAAGAAGAGGAGGTACAATATGGCCGCCTCATTAGCAATTACATTCATTCTGGCACATTTCGGAAAAATTACAACTCTTTTCTGATCCAAATACGTCTGGATCTGAATTGTGTTGTCTGCCTTTTTAAGCTAGTCGTGTGGGTGGATCCTCTTGATGGCACAAAGGAGTATACTGAAGGTAAGTTTTGGCTGATTGGGGTATTTTATCATTGTTGTACATTGGACATGTTAGCACATATTTATTTCCTCCTAGTACGTCTTTATGATTACTTAGAAATGTAAAGTACATGACTAAAAAATATAACAATGTCTTCATTCTGTTCCATCAGGCCTCCTCGACAACGTGACCGTGCTTATCGGAATCGCGTACGCAGGGAGAGCAATCGCAGGCGTCATCAACCAGCCTTTCTACAACTACCAGGTCCAAACGACTAAACTAAACGATCCTGTTTCTCTCACGGATCTTTAATTGAACATGTTTGTCTTTTGCAGCTTGGGCCGGGGGCACAACTGGGAAGAACCATGTGGGGAATTCTGGGACTGGGTGCCTTCGGATTTCAGTTGCAGGAAGGTCCAGACGATAAACGCATTGTCACAACCACACGGTCGCATAGCAACAAGATTGTAACCGAGTGCGTTAATGCCATGGAACCTGATGAGGTTGTACGAGTGGGCGGTGCAGGAAACAAGGTAGGATATTTTTATTTTGTTGCATTCATGGACACTCTGTAAATCGCAATAATATGGTTATGGTAATATGCATGTATGTGTGGTCGAAATAAACAGACAAAGTTTTGTGACCAAGTTGCTAAGTCGGCAACACTGATCCCTCTTGCTACATCTTATTTTCCGGAAGACCAGTTTGGGTTAAGAAGCAGAGTGGTGATGTAATCTACTCTACGGAGTTGGAACGACAAGCTAGCTTCACAGACAGTCCCATCATAATGTGTTTATGAGCGATGGCGGTCCATTCAAACCAAGTGGAGGTCATACAGCTTTTCTTCCTGTCACACACATTTGCACCCTTGACATACACACTGAATTGAATTGATAACTGTGCTGGTTAGCTAATGTATTGAAGATATGGATGTGGGTGTGGTCATAAAAACACATTTTTCCAGAAACGGATGTTTTAAAGGATTTATTAATTTGATTCACTATCAATTATACACATCAACCAAATTTGACTTGACTTTTTAAAAAATGCAACGGTCTCATTAAATAATCTGTGTGTAGATCATTCAGCTTATTGAGGGGAAGGCTTCGGCCTATGTCTTTGCAAGTCCAGGAACCAAGAAGTGGGATACGTGTGCTCCCGAGGTTATCCTGCAGTGCGTCGGAGGTATAAATCATCATTTGGGATTCAGCCGTTCATGATGAGGATGTATTTCTTTCATGTCTTAACAAGCATCCCGGGTTCTTTTCCCGCCAGGTAAACTGACCGACATGCATAACAACGCATACTGCTATGACGCTAAAGTCAAGCACCTGAACTCTGCGGGTGTTCTTGCGACACTAAGAAACCACGACTACTACATCAGCAGAGTACCGCAGTCGGTGCTGCGAGCCCTGAAGTCTGACTGAACCTCATCTACTGTACAGTAGGTGCATCTCATAGACACACACACACACTGCCATCTGTAATGGACACTTTATAATTCAGTTATTGGTGCTTTTAATGAGTTCACTAATTTTGACTAAATCACACTTCCTTACAAATAACAGTTGAATTATTTCCAAGGTATGATGGGTGCATGTGTGTTAATCCACTCCCACTGGATGGCTGTGAGGGTTGTAAGTGTAATACTGTACTGGTATGTGGTTCTATTAAATACAGAATAGTGACCAAACAGTGGAATCCTCTTCCTGATGGATTATTCTTAGGTATTCTATCTAGTCCAAGCTTCCTATATTCATTTTGTACATGTTGACAGCCTATATTTACATCCCAAATGTGAAGACTCACATGACTAAAGGGTTTACAAGCATGTATATTTGCAATAATGCCAATCATGGACATATTGAGCCCCTGAAAATGTATGTATTCTACCAAAAATGACTTGTTCCCAAATGATAATTCATATTTTTAAAGTTGCATATGTTTTGAAATATTTAGTCAAATTAATTTAATGTATTTATATCTGATCAATATAACAAATTTGAAACCTGTAATACTGTTTTGACCATGGCGAAATGTACACAATTACCAGTGCTATGCTGCGTGTGACCTGAGGGGGTCGCTATATACTCTTTTTGGAAAAGCCACTTCAACCCTGCCTGACAGTACTTTCTATAAAACCGTAAAGGGTTTGTTTAAATCATTTTCTGGACCTGTTGGTGTTTTGTTGTTTTTTTGTCCCATTTTAGGGAAGGTGTGTAATTACATTAATCCAGGAAAAAAAAGTACATTCAAGTTCTACACATGTGCAAACACATACTGACAAATATTACCCGATTTACATAGGACTAAAATCAACATTGTATCAAAAAGATGTAGTATGGTCATGTGACTCATTAAATGTACAATCCTTCAAACCTTACATGTAAAGGCCAGAATATTTAGGGGTTTTTTTTGGGGTTGTGTCAGTCCAAGCTTTGGTTCTTCTTTCTCGATCTTCTAACCTGATAGGAATCTACAACCATTTTCGGTACAAAAATCCTTTTTATAAGTGCAATCACTTCAGATAAACATTACCCGATGATACTTCAAGCACTGTGTATAAAAGTCTTAAGCTGTAGTGTTTCTTCCACGGACAACCTATCATGGTAGAAGCTCAGTCCGGTCAGCAGTTCGATGTCCCGCACGCGGGCGGTGTGCAGCTGCATCCAGTCCTGCAACCACTTAAAATCTGAGCCCGTCTGGAGAGAACAGGGGGACACATTGAGAGGTGCGGCCGTAGTAGGAATGCGTTTGACGCACGATGGCGTTTACTCACAGAGCAGCTCTCTGTGTAATCTTCTCTGTGGGGTAGGATGAAGGAGCGGACTTTAAGAGGACCCTTGCAGTTGGAAGGAGCCAAAGTGGAATTGCCACAACTGGTCAGGATCACAAAGAAATGTGTGGGGATGTGGGCCTCGTTCCTGGAGAAGGAGAGACTGTCATTTCTGGGAATGGTGTCCTAAAACCACTTCCGGTATGGTCTTGAGTTTCTAAGATTAGTGCAGCGTTTTTTTGTTTTTTTTTTTGCATGTATGATTAATTAAAAAAATCAAATAGACAAAAATGTGTGACGGACTCACGGTGCAGATGTCTTGTAGGCGTCAACCTTTCCATTATAGTCTTCATCAAATATTGGACCACTCAGGACGTTTATCCCATCCAGCTGATTTGCATACCAGGGAAGCAGGACAATATGGAAATGGTTCCAAACGTCTATATTTGGGGGGGATTCAGTATGTTAGGAAGTTTTTTTTAACAGTGACATGGTATTTATGATGATTACGATTGAATGGACGCAACAGTTTATTGTAGTTTTACTAGAACGAAGTCCTTGCTGTGTATTTTCTGACATGTAGTAGCGTATGTTTGCCACTTGGCGTCAGCATTTCCACGCTAATTGAACATTTTCTCACGGTGGTTTCCATTTACTGGGTGGTCCCAGGAAAAGTTAAGTCAGAGCTGTGTTGGATACATTTGCCTTCATGTTGTTGTTTCAACAACACCATCCATCTTATCTTGATTGCACAAAATGTGGAAAAATTATGCTAACTTTCCAAAAACAAAGATGAATCATGTGGATAAATGTAGTTACTTAACATTAAATTGTAGAGTGCTGGTTAAATTCTATATTTTGGAGGCTTTATGAGCTATAAATGATGGCTGGAAGTAGGGCTGGGAGATAAACACAAATGTACTACGATCATGTACTTCGCCCGTTGTCAGTAAAGTAGGTCTTTTGATTGTGTGTGCATTCCCCTTTAAGACGAGGTACTGTGTGGTCACGTGACTCCACCCATCTAGTGTGAAGAAGGGGAAACAAAGTGAAACGTATATTTATCTTATTCCATGAAGTTATCATAAAACAGGCGTGCTACCTACAATACAATAATCTTTGTACTGTTCAGCCGGCAGTGCACATACTTTGGTAACTAACCTGCTTTGATTGGCCACAATATTAGGTACACCTGCACACCTGAATCTAGCATTCTGCCTGTATGGCTATCATACTACATTATATAGTACATAAGTGTGGTAAAATATTGGACCCCTCTCAATACTTTGCAGTATGCAATTTTAAACTTAGACAAAAAAGTTAATTTGAATTCACACTGCCCTACCAGGAAGGATAAAAGTCAATTATTTGTCAGTTAAAATGCATTTTTATGGCCATACATGACACAGATGTGGCCAGATAACCTCACCTTTAAATGCAGGGAACATTGGCACCATGTTGCTGGTGATGAGGGAGTCTGTCATCAATCCATCAGTGGTCAGACCTTGAAGAAAATTAGACAGGTATGTGACGCTCATGCCATTTAAATCGGCTAGTTCTCTCATCGTTTCCGACTAAAAGACGGATTGATAGTCATTTAGAAAAGTATTACAATACTTTAATTCAGCATCCGGGGGGGGGGGGGGGGGAGTATAAACTCACTGGGGTGATGTAGAAATCCGTAAGCGTTGTCGCACGTCTGGCTGGTGGCCGGTGGTATGCGAACGTCGACGCGAACGCACGCCTCTTGTGGTGGATGCAAGTAATGGACTATGGGCTGAAAGAGCAGAAATGTGTTATGTATTGAATATCTATCGATTATAGATCCATAAACCAGATTCAATGTTTTCTGGAAAGACATTTATATCTGACAAATGCAAAACCTGCATATTTATTAAATAGAAATATTGGTAGTGAGAGAGCAAGGGATGCCCCCCACTGCCTCCCGCATGTTATCAAAATGATTTAAAGGGATCATGTTGGGCTTAAATTGCACCAAAATGCTGCTTTATGGTATCAGTAAGTCACTCTAGATGTCACATGATCAAAATATCAACTCCAAGTTGCATTTGACTGAGGAAAAAGTGGTAGAAAATGAATTAATGAATGAATGGACACCTGCAAGTAAACACGAGGAAACATGGCCCAAAATAACATGTGGAATGGGAGACAACCCCACCAACATAGCTGGGGAGGCCACAACTGGGTGTCAAGATGTTTCACCTCGCTAAATAATGCTTGCAAGTCACATTTAGGAGCACGTTTACACATGGCCAAAAAGTAGTTGCTAATGTAATTACATGCAGTACAAACTGATTTGTGTATTTTTCTAATTCAGGCACTTTAAGATGTGTGCAGTTACTGATTAGATGCAAATATTTGGGGTTGAATAATGCAAGCTCGCCATTGTTTCACACCTCTTTACCCGGCTGGTGTATTTACATAAGGTGTATAATACCCCAATGTGGATTGACTCACTCAGCCTGAGGTCACTATTTACAAAGACTCAAGCATGCAATAAGAACAATAAGAGAAACCTGAATCATGGAGATGAGTAAGAGCAGCTTGGAGGAGGAATTCAAACCCTAAAAACCTCATTTGACTTTCCAGCCAAACCACTACGAGCAGCCGAGGCTATGTTTAGGGATGAAAGACACTTTGGCGCAGCCCACTCACCGCACGTGGGAGGGCGTACGACACCCAAAGAGCCATGTGACGGTCTTGGCTGTATCCGATAATGTAGTCTGCCTGGTGAAGCAGACAAAAGGTGGCGTCTGGTAGGACGACGCTGGGGATGCCGAAAGGGTGGTGGAGGCGGCGTAAGGCAGCTTTAGCTAAAATAGGAAAGACAAACATTACGCTTCCAGCTTCTAATACAACACTATCAATTGTAAACAACCGTAATGTAATCCATAGGGCATCCACGGAATGTTCTAAAATGGAGGTATGAATTTCCTCACACTCGTATTACTTATAGTTTAATAATAATAATAATAATAATGACATAATAGATAAGACACAATTGACTCAAACTCACATGTTAGCATTGACAGTTTCTTGTTTTTTCTTACATTCATGACATTAGCCTCAAGAAAGTAACATTACTGACACCTAGTGACCAGTATGGAATACTACATCTCATTTTAATGTCTTCTGAATGCTTTATATTTGTATTTCCATCCCTTTATGCTTAAATACAAGCAGTTGATGTTTGCTAAATACAAGGATGAAGAGTCTTTAACCAGTCATGATGTGCTATATATATCACTATATTGACACTTACTATGGTACCCATTATGGCATTGGATGCTCATATCACCTCGTACATCGGTATGTGACAAAATTTAAAAATTAAACATTTTGTAAATTATTAAATTATATATATATTTTATTTTAATTATTTTAAGTTTTAAAATATTAAGTGTTAATAATAATTGATAAATAAATAAATAATAAAATTATTAAATTAAAAACAATAAAATCAATTTAAAAAAACAAATATTAGGAAAGCAGGAAGTGAACAAATGTTGGTCATATCACCTTGATACGTGAAAAAACAACAAAACAAAACAAACTATATTAGGAAAGCAGGAAGTGAACAAATGTCAGTTACTGATTGTAAAAGTACCAGATGGAGGGGTAGGATTTAATAAGCTTTGCTTCTTCCTACTCCTTTTGGACATGTGGAACTGTGAACTGATTATGGGATGCATTCAATTGTAATCTGATGCATGTTCAAATGAAATAAAACCATTACCATTAATTTCACCCAAGAATATGTAAAATTAGCTTCAATATGCATATTTGACCAATAGGCCAACCTCTAGTCAGCAATAATTGTGACTAATATATTACTTTGAGTTGCAAGCTACTGTAGTTAGAGTATCGAACGTGTACAAGTGTAGTACTTCTATGATCTGCATATATATAATTAATTAAATCCACAATGTTTGAACTTGGTTTGTGCTGATTTGTTTGACATTTTAGATATTTTACCAGAAAATTTTGAATTTTAATTTTCAACTGTTTCAGGAGTTCTACAGCCGTTTTGTAATTTTATTTATTTTTTTGTTTGTTTTTTTCAGAGCAACATTTTTGATATTGCATATTTCATTCAAAGTACTCCAACTTTAGTATCGAACGCTATAACCTCCTCGTACGAGTGTAGTACTTCTACGATCTGCACTGTACTGTAGCAGAAGTAGTCATTTGTAAACAGCGGACACGGTGACAGAGGCTGTACGGATTAATAGCATTTTAATTCATTTCAGTGGGAAAATTGATTTGAATGCTTAGTCAATGCATAGGATAATAACGTCTAGCAAACTAAATAAAAGGACTAAACGCAAAGAAATGTCAACCTACCCAAGCACAAAGGGCGGAACTAATCTGTAGCTCACAATAGCACGTCATGGGAAACTCATTTACAAAATCCAAGTGGCAGCCGATGAGACCACCCACTTTTGTAGCATGTACCTCCAGATTGTGTAGGAGGGATTTAATTGGTGATTGTATCGCTTATGGCGGCACGGTGGTCGAGTGGTTAGCGCACAGACGTGCCAACCAGAGCAACCAGTTCATGATTAGTCATTGTATCGTACATAGTCCAGTACAAAAGAAAGAAACCACTCCAACTACACAGTCACCACAAGCTAACAAGGATATAAAAACATCACTGTTATGGTTTTGTTTCAGTGAGATTGAAAAATAAAAGTATGTGAGAGAAAAGAAAATATTTAAAATACTTCAAATTAAGGGCGGCACGGCGGTCTAGTGGTTAGCGCGCAGACCTCACAGCTAGGAGACCAGGGTTCAATTCCACAATTGGCCATCTCTGTGTGGAGTTTGCATGTTCTCCCCGTGCATGCGTGGGTTTTCTCCGGGTACTCCGGTTTCCTCCCACATTCCAAAAACATGCTAGGTTAATTGGCCACTCCAAATTGTCCATAGGTATGAATGTGAGTGTGAATGGTTGTTTGTCTATATGTGCCCTGTGATTGGCCACCAGTCCAGGGTGTACTCCACCTCTTGCCCAAAGACAGCTGGGATAGGCTCCAGCACCCCCGCGACCCTCGTGAGGAAAAGCGGTAGAAAATGAATGAATCTATCGCTTATTAAAGGAATGCTGAAAGAATCCATCACTGCTTGCTCTTCTATGACTATTAGGTGCTGCTGTTTTGGTCCACATTGTGCCGCAAGGGCTGCTGGGTTTAGCGGCTATATTTAGCATCATGAATGTATACTAAATACAAAAAAAAAACTACTCACCATCACTTGTAGTAATCATTACTCTGTTCAACTCTTCCTCCTGCAAGTACAACATTTCTTAGTTCAAATGTACGTGGAAGAAAAGCGAGGAAGAAAAGAATCATTTGACCTCATCTGTTGTTCTGGGCTCACAGGAGCAATTTAGATCGACGGTGGGGCGGAGGGTACTGGTTTCACAGGGGATGTCATGGGACAGCTGTGCAGGGTGAACTGGGAAGTGGACTGGACTCGTCAGGAGGTGGTTCAGACTCCCGTGTGTACCGTTGTTAGGAGCAGGAGGAACACCCAGAAGATCTGGAGTAAATGCATCATGTATAACGTCATCATACATATTATAATAATAATAATATATATAAGTACACGATAAAAGCTGCACTTGACATGTGACCTTACCACACATGAGGTTGTAGACTTCAATGTTCTCAAAAGGAGGCACGACGACGCCGCTTTTAAATCCTGGACCATAACCGATGAAGATTGCCTGGAAAAACAATCGACCCCAAATTGTCCATAGATATGAATATGACTGAATGATTGTTCAGCGACCAGTCCAGGGTGTACCCTGCCTCTCGCCCTAATATTTGACATTGTTATTAATAGAGGATATTTAAAGGAACATGCTGCGGTTTTCTCACCTGCATGTTGGTGAAGAGGTTATCTGAACCATGGAACCCGCCCGTGCAGTACTTGATTTCCTTTCTGTTTCTGCACACATCGAAATGTGCATTTTAGCTTTTGGTCATACCGTGAAGATTTAATTTTAAGCTCAAAATAGCAGTTGATCAGGAATGTCGTGTGCATTAAAGTTAGAGTACTTTGAATGAAACATGCAATATAAAAATGTTGCTCTTAAAAAAACTAACAATAAAATAAAATTACAAAACAGCTATGGAACTCCTAAAACGGTTGAACTTTTAAATTAAAATTCAAAATTTTCTGGTAAAATATATCTAAAATGTCAAACAAATCAGCACAAACCAAGTTCAAACATTGTGGATTAAATTAATTAATTTTATATGCAGATCATAGAAGTACTACACTCGTACGCGTTCGATACTCTAACTACAGTAGCTTGCAACTCAAAGCAATAAATTAATGGTAATGGTTTTATTTCATTTGAACACACATTAAATTAAATTAATTAAATTAATACAATTAATGTTAAGTGTGATGATAGACATTGTGGTTCTCTATTTTTCGTACTCTGTACAGTGGCTAAATTCTTTGTACTTGTACTTTGTACTACAGCTAAGAATGTTAGTGATACTTAACCTTCCTCTTGTGTTAGATTTCTGGTATCATCTCTTATGTTAACGGGTCGGTTTTGACCCATGTATTAAATCAGCTATAAAATACACTAAAAACAATAAGTTACCATCAAATTTGCTTCTCATGTCTTGGTTACCTTCTTAGGCTTCCTCATCCATGAAAATGTTGCTTTTAATACTTTTGGTGTGGGCATGTAGGCCTTTTTTTTGTCACTATACCCCTCCATTTCAATGTCCAAAAATTGTAAAATTAACCTCAAAAGAATCATAATAAATAATAAATTGAATTCTTTTGTTACCTGGCTATTACTGAGAGCTATAGAACATCTTAAACTCTTAAATCAATTAGTTTATTTATTTTCTAATTTTAGTATTAATCACTAAAGAAACATCTGTGTTTGGGTGAATTTTGACCCATATATATTAATATTAATGTCAAGAAAAGGTAGAAAAAGTTATTGTTTTCAGCAACAGAACTTTAGTATAAACTGAAATCAAAAAGCAGAACAGGTCCAGATCTTGGTTCACTGTACTTCTGGCCATTCTTTCCATGATCCAAATTATAAATGTGAAATCAGCCACCAGTCAAATGAGTGAATTCTCCTAATTGTACACTTATGATTTCAGTTTTGGCTCAAAATATTGCTTTATAATCATATTATTATTATAATCAGGTTAAAACCGACCCAACAATACAGTGGTCATAATTTCAACCAGACCATTTTAAAATTATTTTTTTGGTTTTATTTTGTTGAAATAGAGTTTCCTGACAAAGTCAAAAAGCCTTGATGCAATAAATAAATGTTATGTGATTCTTTTTATGCATTAAAATGTAAATCACAAGAGGAGGGTTAAAACAAGCTGCCTGAAAATAGTACCGCCTTACTGTATGTGCAATAAACTTGACACCTCATAGCCCGCTATGCTAATATTTATATTAATAGTGCCAGTTTAAAGATGAGCACCTAAGTTAGTAAAAATGATTTCCGATCATCACTCACAGCGCCGCCTGCCAGCCTTCTTTCATATATAGGTGGCCTCTTTCTATCCTCGCGTTGTTGGCAAAGTGCAGCCGTTTGGGGAGGTGCTCTTTAAGATACGGCCTCATTTGCTGCTCGGGCGTCCTGCACTTCAGAACACACAAACCATAAAGGATCAACACATAGCGGTCGGTCTGACAAGCAGATAATCTTTCATGCACTTCTCTCAATACAAAATGTCACGTTTGGAATTCTCCGCATACCGACAGGTTCTTCACCAAGCCCTCATAGTCAACTGTGGAAAGGGAGGGATGGGGGGGACAAAAGAATATTCACAGTCAGGACAAGGTCAGAGGCGCCTCTTGAAAATAAACTGACACTGAGGGATGCTGCTAGGGTAGGAAGACAGGAAGTTGGTCATTATCGGGGGGGGGACTCACAGGAAAAGAAGTCGTCCGGGAGGCGGCTGGGTCTGATACGAGCAGCCGGGCCTTGGATGACAGTGAAGTCGTCTGTGTTGTTCACGTAGGGGGAGACAAACGCTGCCCTTTCGCATGATGCTTCTTCCATGCCTGGAAAAAAAACCAATGGTGAATATTTAGTCATTTTGTCTTAGTCAACAGAATTAAGCAAAAATTGTAGTTTCATTTACATTTCTATTTGAAGATACAAACTTTGTTTACGCACTCATTTTCTACTTCCCCCTTGGCATGTGAGTATTGGTTAATGGCAGCAATGACTCAACTAAGTTAAACATTTGGAAGACGACGCTAAGCCTTAGAGCCATCTGGGCTTCAGTGTAGGCCCACTGAAACACTTCTATGCTAGGACTACGTTAAAAAGCCATAGCTTTTCAGTATGTGGAATCAAACTATGGAATGGATTGAGTAAGGAAATCAAACAATGCACAACGATGAGCCAATTCAAGAAACAATACAAGCAGTTGATGTTTGCTAAATACAAGGATGAAGAGTCTTGAACCAGTCATGATGTGCTATATATATCACTATATTGACACTTACTATGGTACCCATTATGTCATTGGGTGCTCCTCCTACTTCGGTACGGGACAAAAATAAAATAAAATAAAAAAAAATAATTAAAAAATAATAAATAAATAAACGTAGTTTAATTTTTATTATATTACTAATAAAAAACTTAGTTTGAGTTTTTTTTATTTTTAATTTAATTTATTTTTTACATATTATTACAGTTACTATGGTACCCATTATGTCATTGTATGGTCATATCACCTCGCACTTCGGTATGTGACAAAAAAAATGAAATAATAAAAAAAATATTTAAAAAATAATAAATGAACTTAGTTTAATTTTTAACATATTACTACTAAAAAAACTTGAACTAAGTTTTTTTATTATTTATTTTTTTTATTTTATTTTTACAGTTACTATGGTACCCATTATGTCATATCACCTCGTACTTCGGTACGTGATCAAAAAAAAAAACTTTCTCTGCTCTTGGTTTCAGTTCTTATAATAATTTAATTTAGGCTGCTCAACGTCAGAGTCAGGCCTCCACATTCATAATGTCTCTCGTTTTATGGTTTACTACCTCGTGTAAATAGCGTTCACCTCACCGTGATCCGATGCAATTATAATGTTGACACAGTGGAGCAGGTTTCTCTGTATCAGGCCATCCATCAGGGTCCCCATAATCCGGTCCACGTTCTTGAGAGCATCCATGACCTGAACAATACGGTTTAAAAAGTTAGCCAGGTTTGTGAGACACCTGAACAACTCGTTCCAAATAAAACATCATCTCCATGACGTTGACATAGTAAATGTTTCAGGGTGATGAAGCGTGAAATGGAAAGTAAATACTGTAGATCAGGGGTCTCAAACACGCACTAGTTTGAGGCCCCCGCCTTGATATGAAAGTTTAATGTTAGTGTGGCCTGCGCAAGTTTGATATGGATGCTGTATGGTATCATGTACCCAGAAAAAAATATGACGTTTGATTAATGTTCATGTTAAAGGTTAAATAACTTAATAGTTATCCTCCCTATCCGTGTGGAAGTGGTAAGTTTTTGGCTATTTAAGTTTAAAGGAAATAACTTGAAGGCTACCGTTTAGGTCGCTAGCTCTCTAGTTTGCGAGTTAGCATGTGTCCCAAGACCCTGCAGTTGCGCAATATGTTGTAAATAAAAAGAGTATAAATGTGACTATAGTCGTGTTTTGTCATGTCTACAGGGCTCTAATAATGCTTTGTTCATTTTAATCTGAAAAAAATAATTTGTCTACCCACCAACTATATATGGTTTCTTAAGTTTTTATTATTATTATTAATTATTATTATTATTATTATTATTATTATTATTATTATTATTATATTTATTACTGATTGATTTTTTTTATTCTCGATATGTTTTTTTTATTTTTCATCTTATTTTGTGCAGGAAAAATAAAAAGTAAGATATTTGAGAACAGTGGAATGTTTTATCACAGCTTTTATTGTAGAAAATCGGAACCAAAGCACTGAAAAAGTTTTCTATTTTCTATTCTAATAAATGCGTTTTTTGGGGGGGGGGGGACCTAATGCGGCCCAGCCTTGCCCAGCGGTAATTTGAGTTTGAGACCCCTGCTGTTGATAAAATGCTGCTGCTAATAGAATATTGATATATTTAATATTAACATGAGTAAATATTTATAATAGTATTAATATTAATTCATTGTTGAACTGTATTATATATGTTTGCATCGTTACCTGTGGGTTCTTTAAGTCGAATATTTTGGTGATGCAGTTGACTGATTAGTGGACTACTTCCATGTCCAAGTAATACCTTACCTGGGTGCTTGCTGGTCCATAGCGGTGTCCTGATGAGTCAGGCTCTTCCAGGTACAAAGTGTAAAAGTCGGGTCTGAAATCACACATTCAGCAGTCAGCTTCTCCGAGGGCAGCGTGATTGACAGCCCGTCTGGGTTGTGTGGACTACACAAAGAAACCCGAGATACCGTTTGTCTTGCGCTAAATCCAGCCACTCGAACAGCGTCGACACTCTGGTCTCGAACGCGGTGCTTCTGTGCGTAAACATCAGCAAACAGTAATATTATGTAACTCTGCATTAAAGTACAGCATTGTGTAAATAGCGTCGCTCGTACTTATCGTAGATTTTATAGAAATCCGGGAAGCTGCCATTGATGGCCACATCTGAGCCGGGCCAGAAGAAGGTTCCTGTTTTTAATTTGTGATGCTTGGCGGTGATCCAAACCTAAAGAGAATAACAATATATGGATTCTGAAATGACAGCCTCTCTCCCTTCCAATTATTTGAGGTAAATACGTATATAATTACAGTCGTTACAATACACAGCGTCACTTACTGGTTCTCCCTGGTACCATTTAGGGTTGAACTTCTCCTCGGTTTTCAAGCTGAAGAATGCATTCCGCTCTACATCGTACATCTTGTTGTCAACAATCCCATGAGATTCCGGGTAAAGACCCTGTAGCACGAAAGTAGATTCATAATCTACTAATAAAATTATAGCATCTTCACTAATTAGGGGGCATTGCAGTTCAAGTACAAGTTCTTCCAATATCTAAGTAAACTGTACACAAGACTTACAGTGACAATGCTGTAGTGGTTCGGGAACGTCTTTGTGGGATACACGGGCCTTAAATATGGCGTAGTTGTACCCCAGGCTTCTGCAACACAATGTGTGACATCATCAGGATGCATCTTAATCTTAATAATTAACAAGTGCTTCTTTGTCACTTACGTAACTTGGAGATAACGCGGAGGTGTCTGCGGTGAGCTTTCAGATATTCCGCCCGGAAACCATCCAACGACACCAGGATGAGGGGAGACCTGGTGAAACTGATCAAGAGCCAGGAATCCCTGATTAGTAGTAATGCTTTCAGCGGTGTACTAATAGGTTTGTTGCAGGGAGATTGGACCAATACTGCATGACTTATGACTGCTGTTATTGTTGCCTAGGCAGTGTGGGGGGGAATGCGGTGCAGTGTGTCAGTGTTACAGAGAACACAAAACGGCTCTTTGAGGCCCCGAAAGAAGAAATAAAGTCCCACTAAGAACACTGAAAGACAAGAGGAAGACTAATTTGTCTACTAATGATTCAAAGATTTGTGTCCCATTTGTGGCCGCTTGTTAAAGGGGACCTATTAAGCTTTTTCCACGTTTCTAACCTATAAATGCTCTGCATGCTCGGTTGGACTGAGTTTTTTCTAACAGTTCTACTGATGTCAATGTGATCCGGACTTCCTTATATGGGCTGCAGATTGCCTGCACTCAGTAAACGCGGACCTACATTTCTGGAAGTCCTCGTGAGCACTTGGGAATGTGATCAACCACAGTGGATTTCTCTCCAAAAGTGTCCAGTAAGACTGGAAAAAATTGCTTTCTTTGTTCCCATTATTATTATTTTTTTTTAAGGGGCCTGAATATTTGCTAAATGTAGTTGGCAACACCGAGCCCTCCTGCTACATCTTATTCTTTGGCAGACCAAGCATGTATGAGGCGTGTTATGTCATTACTCTATGGAGTTGGAGCATCACAAAGTTCACAGACGGTTCCATGTGATCCAGACTTCCTTATATGGGCTGCAGATTGCCTGCACTCAGTAAACGCGGACCTACATTTCTGGAAGTCCTCGTGAGCACTTGGGAATGTGATCAACCACAGTGGATTTCTCTCCAAAAGTGTCCAGTAAGACCGGAAAAAAATTGCTATATTTGTTCCCATTTGTTTTGTTTTTTTTTTTTTGAAGGGGCCTGAATATTTGCTAAATGTAGTTGGCAACACCGAGCCCTCCTGCTACATCTTATTCTTTGGCAGACCAAGCATGTATGAGGAGTGTTATGTCATTACTCTATGGAGTTGGAGCATCACAAAGTTCACAGACGGTTCCATGTGATCCAGACTTCCTTATATGGGCTGCAGATTGCCTGCACTCAGTAAACGCAGACCTACATTTCTGGAAGTCCTCGTGAGCACTTGGGAATGTGATCAACCACAGTGGATTTCTCTCCAAAAGTGTCCAGTAAGACCGGAAAAAAATTGCAATATTTGTTCCCATTTTTTTTTTTGAAGGGGCCTGAATATTTGCTAAATGTAGTTGGCAACACCGAGCCCTTCTGCTACATCTTATTCTTTGGCAGACCAAGCATGTATGAGGAGTGTTATGTCATTACTCTATGGAGTTGGAGCATCACAACATTCACAGACAGTCCCCATGTGATCCCATGTGATCCAGTGTAAGCGTGGACCTACATTTCTGGAAGTCCTTGGGAGCACTTGGGAATGTGATCAATCACAGTGGATTGGGCGTACCCGGAAGCGGAGAAATTAAAAATTCTCTCCAAAGGTGTGCAGTAAGATCAGAAAAAAATTGCTATATTTGTTCCCATTTGTTTTGTTTTTTTTTTGAAGGGGCCTGAATATTTGCCAAATGTAGTTGGCAACACCGAGCCCTCCTGCTACATCTTATTCTTTGGCAGACTAAGCATGTATGAGGCGTGTTATGTCATTATTACTCTATGGAGTTAGAGCATCACAACATTCAGACGATTCCATGTGATCCAGACTTCCTTATATGGGCTGCAGATTGCCAGCACTCTGTAAACGCGGACGTACGTATCTGGAAGTCCTCGGTAGCACTTGGGAATGTGATCAACCACAGTGGAGTGGGCGTACCCGGAAGCGGAGAAATTAAAAATTCTCTCCAAAAGTGTCTAGAAAGACCGGACAAAAGATGCTATATTTAGTCCCATTTGTTTTGGGGTTTTTTTGAAGGGGCCTGAATATTCACTAAATGTAGTTGGCAACACCGAGCCCTCCTGCTACATCTTATTGTGTCATACTATCAGCTATATGTTCTCATTTCCCTCAAACTACGAAATTATTATTATTACTGAATAAGACATCTTAAAAGTTGAAACACTCCGAAAGTAACTGGTGGGCCGGATTCAAACACTTGGTGTGCCGCATGTGGCCCCCGGGCTGTCGTTTGCCCACCCCTAAACAAATTTTTGCTGAAGAAATTCCCCTTTCCCAACCGCTTCTATCAACTCTTTAGCCGGTGGTTTGCTATGAAAGTGAAAAATAAAAAACTTTACCAAAGAGTTTCATAGTTATGAAAGAAATTGGAAGCTTTTCGCTATCATGTTGTGAAACTAAGCTATGAAAATCTACAGACACCCACCCATTTCCCATGTGTAAGAATGTATTGCACCCATATGCTCACTCAGCTGAATTTACAGAACACGCACCCAATCTTAAAAGGCGTGAACCTTGTTTGAAGAATAACCTTGGCGAAAACGGGAAAGTCAAATGTCCGTCTGGGCCACACATGTCTGAGTACTACGAGTCATTAGCCCCGTTTTCCACATAGTTATTTTTCCACATCGTCACTTCCACCACTAAAAACTCTGAGGCAGCGATAAAAGAATCCTTTTTGTTTTCTGGGGCCAAAGCTGCCAAACAGCCTGCCGCATGGGAACAATGGCCTCCACTCACGCCACAAGTCAAGGCCGTTATTCATGAAACTGGATACATCACATTAAAAAAAAAGACGTGAAAGTGGGTCTGATGTTTATGAAAGCAGGACAACTTGGATTGGGAATACAGCGACGCCTCGAAACGTGATGCTGAATGACTTCCATGTTCTCATTAACTGTAGAAACCTATTTGAATTCATTTGTTGTAGGTGAAAACTAACCACGTTTTAAGTCAAATTCTAAACACCTCAATTCCAAATGTTGCGACTTTGTGGAATTCCAAAAGTAAATAATTACCCTGATGGACACTGTGGTTTTGCATTTTCCAGTAATGCCGCCTCATACTGCAGCCAGAGCTCACCATCACCTGGAAAATGGAGAGGACGTCTGGGTTACATTTACTGTATATATGGTAAATAATACAGAATATTTACTATAGCCGAATCTGGTACAAGGTATCCCTTTTCAACTTTTAAGAGATTTGCTTGTATTTAAAAGTGACTACCGTATTTTCTGGACTATAAGTCGCTCCGGAGTATAAGTCGCACAAGGCCAAAAATGCATAATTAGGTAGAAAAAAAAACATGCATAAGTTGCACTGGAGTACAAGTCGCATTTTTTGCAGGTAATTTATTTTAACTACTTGACCAAAACAGACATTACGTCCTCTTAGAAGGCAAGTTCTACCAATAAAAGAATAGAGAACAGGCTGAATAGGTGTAAGATATGCTAACACAATGGTTATTCAGCTACACAAAAAATAAACATGAACAGAAAAGGTGTCCAGTGTTTATGGAACATAAACACTTTTTTCATTTATAAGTTGCTCTGGATTATAAGTCGCAGGAACAGCCAACCTATGAAAAAAAAAAAAAGTGTGACTTATAGTCCGGAAAATACGGTATTTAATTTAATTCAGCACAAACTGAAGTCTTAAATCAGGGGTGTCCAAACATTTTGATATTTGTATGTAATTTTTTAAATTTTGTAAAAAGTTTTCAAAAAGTTTCAAACAGTTTTTCTTGCTTAATTTAATTATTTGTATCAGCATTTCAGCTTTTCTTTACATTCTAATCCATCCATTTATGCTGTTTTTTTATTCCTAGAATTTGGTGCAAACCAATAAACAAACAAAAACACATGGCACACCCTGGCTTAAATATTGTATTTTTAAATTAAAACGCCCTCATTTTTTCCTGATTATGACTCACACTCACAAGCAGAACAACATCGGAAATATCTCAGTATGACACCGCTTTTAACTAGCGTGACTAAAATAAACACGGTCACAGGACTATCCGAAGGTCACATGATAAATGTGTCTAAATAACAAGATACGTATCTTCTGTTGAAGATGCTTCTCATCTTCTGGCTGGACATGAGATGAAAACGTTCCTAGCGTGTTGTTGAGAAACTTCCTACCTCGCCAGACCAGAAATGAAAAACGACCCATTTCTGTCTCTGGGGATCATGTGGTGGAGAGTAGGTGAGGGGAAACTCTCTCGTAACGGAATCAATGAAAGTGTTCTTCAGTCATTTCCTCCATTTTTGAACATGTTTTCCAGAGAAGGAAACATGCATGAGACGTTTACAACCCCTCCTACAAAAGATGCACGGATCTGCCTTATGCCAAAATAACACTGGTGTGCTTGTGGTTAAGTCTAATTCCTTCCATATGGTTTTCATTCGATGTGAAATAGGACATAGAAGTCAAACGAGGGTGCCGCCACGGATGAGGTACCCCACCCAGGATGGGGACAGCTGCACTGTCGGCAAGGCAGCTGCTAAGATACACGAGACAATTTGGACAACAAACCTTTTGGGTCTTTATGATAACCGTATCCTGTAGTAAAGTGTTCGATGTCACCGCTGTGTCTCTAAACTGTTTTGCAAGGTGATAGTCCACTATGCGGTGTTAAGGTTACTTCTCTTGGCTTTTTGGGGGACCAAAAAAAAAAGACTGTTGTAGCCTTAGAGAGAAAAAGTATCAATTTAATAATACTCTACTAAAAAAAGATTTTAAAATGGCCACAGCTACACCACTGCGAGGAATTTCAAGTATTTATTGTGCAAATGTATCACTGTGGGTAACATTTCCACCCTTGGTATATTATTATTATTTGCCTGGGTAAATAAAGGTTAATAATAATAATAATAATATATATAATAATATAATAATATTATTTACCCATTATTCTTATTTGCCTGGGTAAATAAAGGTAAATAATATTATATATAATAATAATAATATAATAATATTCTTATTTACCTTTATTTACCCAGACAAATAAGAATAATTATTTAATAATAATATATTAATATATAATAGTATATAAATAATATTATATATAATTTTATTTTATTATTATTATTAACCTTTATTTACCCAGTCAAATAATAATAATATAATATAATAAGAATATTATTATTTACCTTTATTTATCCAGGCAAATAATATATCAAGGGTGGAAATGTTACCCACAGTGATACATTTGCATAACAAATACTTAAAATTCCTTGCAGTAAAGACTGCATATCTATGCGTCACCTTTGGCTGACCAATACACAGTAAAACCTACCTTTCTTGTTGCTGTTGCTGCTATTGCTCAGCGAAAAGGCCAGTGCAACGATGATGATCAATAAGCACAGAATCAAAGCCTGCAATGGAAAAAAAAAACATTCTGCATTTATTAAACTCAATTATTTCGTTGTTTTGTTTTGATATCCCCTACATGTTTTTGTTTGTTCAAGGGACTTACGACTTACGTTACGTTTGTCGTCAACTAATGATAGCAATTTGGCAAAGTTCAGCCATTCACGCTGACTGAAAATTCCAGGTCCCTCACAGAGACGGCTTCTGTGTACGTCAATATTGTTACAACCCAGCTGGAGGGCCACAACCCGGACGCATGGTAAACCAAACCATACTTAAACCAGAGGCACGGTTAGCCAAACAATACCTAAACTGGACGCACGGTTAACCCCAAAATACTTAAACCGGACGCACGGTAAACCCCAAAATACTTAAACCGGACGCACGGTAAACCCCAAAATACTTAAACCGGACGCACGGTAAACCCCAAAATACTTAAACCGGACGCACGGTAAACCCCAAAATACTTAAGCCGGACGCACGGTAAACCCCAAAATACTTAAACCGGACGCACGGTAAACCCCAAAATACTTAAACCGGACGCACGGTAAACCCCAAAATACTTAAACCGGACGCACGGTAAACCCCAAAATACTTAAACCGGACGCACGGCTAGCCAAACAATACTTAAACCGGACGCACGGCTAGCCAAACAATACTTAAACCGGACGCACGGTAAACCCAAAAATACATAAACCGGATGCACGGCTAGCCAAACAATACTTAAACCGGACGCACGGCTAGCCAAACAATACTTAAACCGGATGCACGGCTAGCCAAACAATACTTAAACCGGACGCACGGCTAGCCAAACAATACTTAAACCGGACGCACGGCTAGCCAAACAATACTTAAAGCAAACCAAACCAAACTTGACCAAATTATGCCAAATCCAAACTTGAAATAAAACAACAATGCAAGTGAACATGAGTACAATACGTGCACGCCTGGAAATGTGTATGTATGTATGTTAACGAACGAAGCCAAAATTAGGAGAAGGACCTGCAGCATGTTGCCAGTCTGGAGAAGGAGAAGGAAAGAGTGATTAGTTGGCAGCTGGGTCTTATTAAGTCACCCAACCAGCCAACAGCACCCCCAAGAGGACCCCAGGGGCCATCGTAATACCAAGGCATAGCATGCCCACATTGGTCACACGCCCAAACAGCTTCCTAACTATGAACCATATCAGGAAGTTATCTGCCCATATAATATGGCTGGACAGGACAAAAAAATACAAAAAATAAGGCCCCTCTGTGACATCACAAAGGGGTCTGTTTTACCACGCCTTTTGAAACGGAGCGTTTTGATCCATCCCAAACTTCTTTCAGGACTCACTTCCATATGTGCAAACCTCATTATCTGAAACTTAGCATGATAATATCTGAACAATCAGGTAATATTAATGATGCTTATCAATATAAACGGCAAGTCCAGCTACACGTCACACCAAGCGACTTAGACTTTGACTTCCTGGGTTAAGCCTGACTGCTGTTTACAAAATAGTCGATGTAAACGCTAACATCTGTTAGTTGGAGGTGGTTTGCCAAGCGAGAGAAGCTGCTCTTTCTCCGTCCTAACGGAATGTGAGCTAATTAATTTGTCCTTGCAGAGTCATCAGAGTCGTACGTTATTGTAGTAACTCAGTGCAGTAATACTTTACCTCTTCACATATAATTACTAACAATGAGCTATCATTTATTTCCTTAGCCAGATGTTCTAATCTGCCCCGTCTTTCCCACAAACTGCTTTCAAATGTTACCCCCCCCCCCCCCCCCCCCCCCCCCCCCCCATAATTGAAAGGCTGCTCCTTGCTTGGCTGCGGGGGCGGGGCTTTATAATTAGAGGGGATTTTTGCAGATGGGTTTATGTAGTCAGGGAGAGTCCTGCACTTTTATCATTGGGCCTGCAGCATTGCTTTAGTTATTATGGACGAATATTGATAAAACAGCTTGGTTTAGTCCTGTCGGTGGTGTCAAAACTTATTCTTAGAAATAGGATCCTACCATAGGATTATATTCATACCTGTCAACCCACGCCAAGCTGTGTCACTTCCTGTCCAGCCCCCAACTCCGCTCCTCTAGCACCAGAATGTATTTACAGCATCAAACACAAGCATTATTTGGCTTAATTATGTCTTAAATTAATATTATATTGGGGTCATATAAGTGTAAAGATTATTATAGGGGTGTTAGTTCATGTCTAGAGGGCTCTAATAATGTTAAAACACATACTTAGAAGGTGCTTTGCTGTATGCTCTACCTATGAAAATATTCAATTTATTCATTCATTTTCTACCGCTTATCCTCACGAGGGTCGCTGGGGGTGCTGGAGCCTATCCCAGCTCTCTTCGGACGAGAGGCGGGGTACACCCCTGGAATGGTGGCCAGCCAATCACAGGGCACATATAGACAAACAACCATTCACACTCACATTCATACCTATGGACAATTTGGAGTCGCTAATTAACCTAGCATGTTTTTGGAATGTGGGAGGAAACCGGAGTACCCGGAGAAAACCCACGCATGCACAAGGAGAAAATACGTGTTAAAATACGTGAAATTATTAAATCCGGAGGACACCAGGAAATACGTTTATTAAGTTACTAACTTATATAAACTCATTTTTATGAACTTGTTCAGCCTGCTTTTAATCCTAATCATGACACTTATTATGTAAGTTTGTGTAAAAGGGCGCCAGTGGCTCAGGAGATCATCCACAAACGGGGAAGGTTGCTGGTTTGATTCTTGCTCCCTCCACCCAGTCACTGTTGTTGTGTCTCACGACAAGACGCATCACCCAACTTGCCTCCAATGCTGCCCACACTGGCGTACGAATGTGACTACCCCGGGGCAGCTGTATCTCCAGATGTACATTACCACTGTGTGTGACTGAGGAGTGAACATACAGAAGACCATGCAGTGTTGTGTTCATTTATGCAGGAAATTCTCTCCTCACTTGTGTTGTTTAAATATTCATACTTTTGTGGCACGTATAGACATATAATCCCTCCAGATTGTGTTTTTTTTTAATATTGGGGAGTCATCTGCCTTGAGTGAGCGACACAGAGCAGGCTAGAATTCCGAGACAGGTATGGAAATATGCTGCGGTCACGGCGTCTGTGTTGGTGTGAGGATAGCTTTTACTGCCGCTATACAGGAGGATATAACGAGGGTGAGCTGGCTCCTCTGCAAGGCTTTGTGGTCTGTGAAAGTAAACAGCCTGTCTGGTACGCACTCCACAACAGTTCTTGGCATTTGCTGTGTTCAAAGTGTCAAAAGTGAGCGCTGATTTGACCGAGGAGTCGTTTCATTTTTCAATTGCTTTCCAAATTCAAGACTTGTAGCAAAAATGTGTTAACATGTTGGAGGTAGTAAGAAATATTGATATGTTTGTTCCCTTTTTAGCATTTTTATATTTTAATCATTTACAGTAACCTCCCTGACCCCCATGGTCACTTATTAAAAAGTATATTGCACAATACATTAGCAATAGAACCAATGTTGTACTAGCAGTAATGCTTAGAGTCTACTGGCCACAGCGAGCCACTACGTGCCAATGACATCTTTGGCGCGAACTGGCACCAAATGGCGCCGGCCCAGTGGACTCCTAGCATCATTGCCGCAACTTGGCTTGCGCCATTACATTCCAGTGGATTCCAGTAGGCGTCTTATTTGTGACATTTGGTTCCACTTGGTGGACATGCGACAAATATTTCTAACATTTTGAAATTTTCTTGCCACCAAACTAAATTTTTGCCGCCATTACGGGCCACCACGAGCCAGTTGGGAGGCAGTTTGGGTAACTGCACGCCACTAGGCACCTTATTGGCGACTCCAGGCGCCATAGCAAATTGCATTGGCGCGAACTGGCACCAACAGGCGCCGGCTCAGTGGACTCCTAGCATCATTGGCGCAACTTGGCTCGTGCCATTACATTCCAGTGGATTCCAATAGGCGGCTTATTTGTGACATTTGGTTCCACTTGGTGGACATGCAACAAATATTTCAAACATTTTGAAATTTTCTTGCCACCAAACTCAATTTTTGCCGCCGTTACGGGCCACCACGGGCCAGTTGGGAGGCAGTTTGGGTCACTGCACGCCACTAGGCACCTTATTGGTGACACTAGGCAGCAAATTACATTGAACTGGCACCAACTGGCGCCGGCTCAGTGGACTCCTAGCATCATTGCCGCAACTTGGCTCGCGCCATTACATTCCAGTGGATTCCAATAGGTGGCTTATTTGTGACATTTGGTTCCACTTGGTGGACATGCAACAAATATTTCAAACATTTTGAAATTTTCTTGCCACCAAACTCAATTTTTGCCGCCGTTACGGGCCACCACGAGCCAGTTGGGAGGCAGTTTGAGCCACTGCACGCCACTAGGCACCTTATTGGTGACACTAGGCAGCAAATTACATTGAACTGGCACCAACTGGCACCGGCTCAGTGGACTCCTAGCATCATTGCCGCAACTTGGCTCACGCCATTACATTCCAGTGGATTCCAATAGGTGGCTTATTTGTGACATTTGGTTCCACTTGGTGGAATCATGACAATTTCAAACATTTAGAAATTTTCTTGCCCCCAAACTCAAGTGAATTGGAAGACTCTCAGACACCCTCAGCTCTGCTGACTTCAAGACAGGGGTGAAATGTGTTTTGATGGGTATGCCTAGCGGCCAAGACGTCAGACATGATGATAAAGGATCATATGATCTTAAAGTAGAGAGCAATAAAAGCAAATATTCCTGGAAAGGAAGTCAGAAAACAGCCAAATGTCCTATCACAAATCATGGTAATAAAAAAAAATACATATAGTCTATTTTTAACACTTGGTGCTAGTTTTAAATGTCTGCAGTAATCTTTTTTTTTGCAAGCTCTTGAATACGATTCCAGTTTAACAAGGACTCGTGTTTCAATTACAAACAGATGCATTTCAGGAAAAACCCGATGGCAGTCTCCAGTTTGCCACATATGTCAATAATCAAGGCTTCTCCTGAGCCTCTTTGATGCTATTTAGCTTGCAAAGGTGCTCACCGAAGATACGCCGCTAAACCGCTGGTCAAAGTGTGTCTATTTTTGTATTAATGCACAGTCAAAGCCATATTGTATAATGTCATTTAACATCAGAAATGTTTTTTTTTTGCAATGCATAGTTTAAGCAAAGATTCCCGATTTAACCTTACCCGCGAATATTTGTGGCTAGGCTTCATTCCACGAAGAGTAAACAATATGTGGTGCTGTGTTTTCCTCTTTAGCGGACATAGTAAGACACAAATATCTGCATATGCTAACATTAGTGATGCATAACAAGCCCGTGTACGCAGTAAACTGATCCTCTGACCTGACAGTGACCTCACTTGAACGTCTCTGATGGAAAATCATCAGATAAATGAGCTACACCTGCACAGGTTAATGACAGCCAACGCAAACATTGCGACTTTTTTTATTTTATTGTATTGTCCTGCAAGTTCTGCAAAAAATAAATAGCGTTGTAAAACATAAAAATATCCCCTTTCACTTGTAACTTTACTCTTCCGGGATCCCAAGCAGACATGAGGGGCTGAATTTCACCAGCAGCTGGGAAAAGACCCTTGAACCACTAAACCCTGACTGGGGAGACACTCCTGGCCCCCCTGTCTTTTGGCGTTAGGGTGTCAACATCTTGCTTCCGTGTTCAAACACTTTAACATAAAACACATTTTTACAGTTTAATAATTCTAGATTTACACACAGAAATTATTTGAAATGCATATAAATCCATATAAAGCATAAATGAACATTTAAGGTTATGTTTACTTTTATTGAAGACAGGATTTTTGACCCAAAGATGCGATGTAGCAGCAAGATCAACCACCACCACCTCCATACTTTAACCCAAAATGGAGCTAAAGAACTTTGCAATGCCGGCATTTTGACAAAGAAGGCAAGACTTATTAATTTAAGAAATAACTCATGGCAAAACAGGAAGGTGGTGTCAGTGTGGTGTCTCGCTGCCGCGGTGTGCCTTCGGGGTCCTTAAATATTGGTTTAGCTCTTTTCATTCATATTTTATATACATTTAGGATTGTTTTATGCGTGTGAAACTGTAATTATAAAATGTGTTTTATGTCCGTACACAAATAGACGGGTGACGTAATTTGCCATTGTGTTAGCTCGCTAATAGGATGCTAACAAGGTAAACGTTTTCTGATTTAAAATATATATTATACGCTAATCGCTGTACAACAGTATACAGCAATGTAACAATATCAACAATTATCACAAAAAATACGTTTGTGAAAATAATCATATCGATCTAATAATGCTGGTCTCCCCCCGATATCGACACCACTGTGTTATCGACATCGGTATCGACTCGCCCACCTTTACCAGGCAATCCTGCCAGTTTAAACAGCGAGGAGGGGGGGGGGGGGGCTGCCTGTAAATGAATGACAACGCGCGTCACAAAGCACTGGAATTATGGATACTTCTAACAAAACAAAGCTCCCACTCCCACTCGGATGTGCATAGATGGTGAACCTACCCCAGAGATGATTTTACAACGGTTGCTCTTTTTCTGTGTCATTTGACCCTCCGGCTCCGAGGTGGTCCCAAGCACGGACATAGACTGCTCCTCTGTCCGCTTAGCCTCCATGACGGCTGCCCGGGTGTCCCACGCCACAGACACTGTGTCTGTGTCTCTGTGTGTGTGTGTGTGTGGAGTTAAAAAAGTATGGGAAGTGGACTCAAGTGTAGCACCGCCTCGTTTCTTTGACGTCTGCAAAGTTTTTTTTTTTTCCAAGTCGCGGGAGGACATGCCAAGTGAAGTTCCACTATTTGGGTTGACTGTGAAACTAATACACGTCACAGTGGGCTGTAGTGGGTTTAAATACCAACTTCATTCATTCATTGGTTTGTGTCGGGACTTGTCTAAAATCCTAGCTATCTGTTGCTTCAAGTTGCAATGACGAGACTTGTAGGGGCGTTTGAGTGCTGTCGCCATCTTGCGGTCAGAGTGGAGTACTGCGACGTCATTTTAAAATGTGTATTTTATATCATGCTCTTTTTGTATCCGGATAAAGTTTGGGATCTGGTTTTAATTTGACCCCTATGTATCTATTTTAAGGATTTTAATTTTATTTTTTTTATTTTTTATCTTAATTTTAAAATAAAACTATGTGGGAGAAAAAAAGAAAAATATTCTTTAAAATACCTTAAATTAAATAATCACACTTGAGTCTTACTACTTCCCAATTGTCACTGTGATTTTTTTTATTTTTATTTTTATTTTTATTTTTATTTTTATTTTTATTTTTATTTTTATTTTTTTTTTTATTTTTATTTTTATTTTTATTTTTATTTTTATTTTTATTTTTATTTTTATTTTTATTTTTATTTTTTCATTTATTTTTTCATTTTCATACATTTTTTCAAAATGTCAACAGTAGTACAAACAAACTCTAAACAAAAAAGGGGGCACTGGACACACACAGCAAAGGATTTTTATTTTTATAAAAAATATTTATTTGAACAGATCTCATATCTCCAATTATTTTCATGAGGAACAATACTTTAACAATGAAACATTATCTTATCTTATAGAGTAGTCAATGTGCAGCTTGTATTGCCGTATAGCTCAATGTAAGTGAGTACACTTCACAGTCATAATTAGCTTGAGAGCTTGAGCTATCAGTACCGACACTGAAGTTCAGCTGTGGCTAAAAGCATCCACCAGATGGCGATGTTGCAACGCTGTTACTGAGATCCTAAATGTGTTTACCTACTGTGATATAAACCCTGTGAACAGAACATGAAGTAAAACAAGCAGCTATATTATTCTACTCTCTGAGGTCCAGCCTGGTTTTCTTCATGTCCAGCCGTGTCACATGATCGCTTGATAATACGCTGGAACTCATGACCTCTGACCTCAGCCTTTTCTTGACTCGCAAACAATCCCGGGGTCATCTGTTCTCAGCTGGTGTTTATCTTTGCCCTGCTGTGAATGTGTGTGTTTGTGTATGGTCCCATTGTGCAACCAAATCAGGGTTTGATGTTGTCATTAAAAACATGGAAGGTTGTATGAGGACTCCGTGTTACACCATGTGTAGTTTTTCCTTACGATGATGCGGTATGAGACGCTCACAATGTGGGTGGCCGACCAACCACTGTTCGTCACGTCTCCGAGCAGAGTCCCTGACCTTCCGTGTGGATGAAACGCATGCGGCATTTGTGTTCTTCCCCCCTCGCTATAATCTTAAACATTTAACTCAGCGCTTATGACAATGCTACATTTAGCATACGAAAACGTTGTTTTGACTGTGCATAAATCCATCAAATTACTTTCAGCAGCAGCGCTCAAAGTTCTAGTTTCCTTTTTAAATCGACAAGCCCAATTAACGACTCATTGACTCTTTGACAGCAAAAAATATTGACCTGACAGCACTCACTGCGTTAATAAGTACTCAGTACTCGAAGGAACTCAGAAAATAAATGTACTGTAGAGTTACACAAGTTTGGAAAGTCTTGTTGTTTTTATTGAACTGCACAGGTACTTAGATATGACTCTTGTGGAGTTTGTTTTTATTGAACTGAACAGGTATTTAGATATGACTCTTGCGGAGTTTGTTTTTATTGAACCGAACAGGTACTTAGATATGACTCTTATGGAGTTTGTTTTTATTGAACCGCAAAGGTACTTGGATATGACTCTTGTGGAGTTTGTTTTGATTGAACCGAACAGGTACTTAGATATGACTCTTGTGGAGTTTGTTTTGATTGAACCGCACAGGTACTTAGATATGACTCTTGTGGAGTTTGTTTTTATTGAACTGAACAGGTACTTAGATATGACTCTTGTGGAGTTTGTTTTTATTGAACCGAACAGGTACTTAGATATGACTCTTGTGGAGTTTGTTTTTATTGAACCGAACAGGTACTTAGATATGACTCTTGTGGAGTTTGTTTTGATTGAACCGAACAGGTACTTGGATATGACTCTTGTGGAGTTTGTTTTTATTGAACCGAACAGGTACTTAGATATGACTCTTGTGGAGTTTGTTTTTATTGAACCAAACAGGTACTTAGATATGACTCTTGTGGAGTTTGTTTTTATTGAACTGAACAGGTATTTAGATATGACTCTTGCGGAGTTTGTTTTTATTGAACCGAACAGGTACTTAGATATGACTCTTATGGAGTTTGTTTTTATTGAACCGCAAAGGTACTTGGATATGACTCTTGTGGAGTTTGTTTTGATTGAACCGAACAGGTACTTAGATATGACTCTTGTGGGGTTTGTTTTTATTGAACTGCACAGGTACTTAGATATGACTCTTGCAGAGTTTGTTTTGATTGAACCGAACGGATACTTAGATATGACTCTTGTGGAGTTTGTTTTGATTGAACCGAACAGGTACTTAGATATGACTCTTGTGGAGTTTGTTTTGATTGAACCGAACAGGTACTTAGATATGACTCTTGTGGAGTTTGTTTTGATTGAACCGAACAGGTACTTAGATATGACTCTTGTGGAGTTTGTTTTGATTGAACCGAACAGGTACTTAGATATGACTCTTGTGGAGTTTGTTTTGATTTAACTGTACAGGTACTTGGATATGACTCTTGTGGAGTTTGTTTTCATTGAACTGCACAGGTACTTAGATATGACTCTTGTGGAGTTTGTTTTGATTGAACCGAACAGGTACTTAGATATGACTCTTGTGGAGTTTGTTTTTATTGAACCGAACACGTACTTAGATATGACTCTTGTGGAATCCCAAACACGTTTCTCCTTACTCCCTTTCACACATGCTGGAATGTAACACGTGATGTTGCTTAATGTAGCTTGTTAAGCTAACCGTACCATACCATAGAAGCGGAATTGAGTGATTCCTGTCTTTTTCAATAATGCAGAAGCAAGAGCAGCTGAAGATGCGTTTAAAGAATTCATTAGCTGACAGTTGGAGTCACCTTCTTCCCATGAGACTTAGTGTAGTCACTTGTAAATTTGCTGTGAATTATTCAACGTGTCACAATCCTCTGCACGGTGTATTGGAAGCTTCTGTCAGCTGTGGATTTGTAGTCGAGATGGACGTCTGTTTGTTCATAGATTGTTTCCCCAAATAATATTTCCATCAAAACAGCTCCCGCGCTTTGGCTCAGATTTCAGATGTTTTTTTTCGAACATCGGCTCCCTGTGATGTCACAGTGAACTGCACTTCCTTATATGGGCGTTTCCGGATACATGGTGTATGTCTGTGTAGCATTATAGAGTGTGCAAGGTAGTTTTACCTGCAGGACAGGTACAGAACTCAAGCTCTAGATCTAGCACTGTTAACATTTCTTCAAGTGAAACAAGCACGACAGCAGGCCGTCACATCCACACTGTGTGACAGGTGCAGCCTGTGGACTTTTCTAACGTCTCTTACCGAGTGTATACACCCTGTGTAAATGTATGCATGGAGGAGATACTATGGGCTGCGTCTGTAGCTGCAAACAGTCAGTATGTATACATCGTGTCATGACGCCTGCCAGCTATGCTCTCAGTCATTCTTTTTTTTTCTTCTTCTTTATTTCGAAAATGAAAAACATCCAAAACACCACAAACCAACCAAAATCAATACAAATAAAAATACCTATGTGTGTATATATATATATAAACGTACACATGTTCAAAAGGGAGTGGGAAGAAGTCAAGACTGATCTAGTCCCACCTAACCCCCTAACCCCCCAGATTCCAACCTCATCCCAACAAAACATATATTATTCCTTGTCTACACAGAATAAAAACCCCATATCCAACCACCCTCACCCAGCTTGAGGCACCCAACCACGTGCCAACCAGAGCAACCAGTTCATTACTAGTCATCATATCGTACATAGTCCAGTACAAAACAAAGTAAGAAACCACTCCAACTACACAGTCATCACAAGCTAACAAGGATATAAAAACATCAATGTTATGGTATTGTTTCAGTGAGATTGAAAAATAAAAGTATGTGAGAGAAAAAAAGAAAAATATTCTTTAAAATACCTCAAATTAAATTATCACACTTGAGTCTTACTACTTTCCAATTGTCACTGCTATCCCAACTACAGTGTTTTTCCACTTCCATTTTTATTTTTATTTTTATTTTTATTTTTATTTTTATTTTTATTTTTATTTTTATTTTTATTTTTATTTTTATTTTTATTTTTATTTTTATTTTTATTTTTATTTTTATTTTTATTTTTATTTTTATTTTCTTTCTATATATTTTTTTAACCAGTATGTTGTCAGTCTGCTTTCTGTGTTCTAAAACGAGGACAAGGAAGTGTCGTACTATAGCAGTTGAGCCTATAATGTTGACGTAAGATTTGAAAGGTCAAAATATGAAGCGCTGCTGTAATTTCTAATGACTACCAGTCATATACGCTCATTCATTTTATCTGCAAGCATACTTTTTTTCTCTCCTGGTGTCCTCATGTTTGTTATTTAGCACACTGTTGCTTCAGCTTTAGCAAAATTGATGCGTGAAATGGAATTTATGACCTTTAGCTTAATGAGAGTCAGGCTGTCAATGTTTATGGCAGACGTACAGGAAGAAAAGTTGACGGCAGGGCGGGCAATCAGCGCTCATACGGAGAGACAAGTGTTATGTAATACAAAAATCTGTGACAATGCCAGTTAGAGATGATGGCGGTAATCCAGACAGCGGGAAGGACTCGTTAAAGGAACCATAGGGAAGTCAGGTCACAGTGACCAAAAGGACAAGCGGCCCAAACGAGTCCAATGTTTGGCACTTTTGCATTTATTATCCTTTTTGGAGGACCTGCGACCCCCGACTTTCTGTCTTTGGGCGTCACATTTAGCTCCTGGAGCTCAGACCTTGATGCTGTTTCGATGTAATTCTACCGTGTAATGATTAAGAACATCCTCAGCTTTAGAACATCACGAGTCTCCTCCTCACCGGACAGACCTCACCTATGGGTTCGAGTTATGAGCTTTGGGTAGTGACCCAAAGGACAAGCGGCCCAAACGAGTCCAATGTTTGGCACTTTTGCATTTATTATCCTTTTTGGAGGACCTGCGACCCCCGACTTTCTGTCTTTGGATGTCACATTTAGCTCCTGGAGCTCAGACCTTGATGCCGTTTCGATGTAGGGTGGCCGAGCTCAACAATACGACTCGCATCTGGTGTCTGAATTGTGTAATTCCAAGAGAAAAATGCTTTCCCTAGCATAAAGCCATCAATTCCCAAGTTAAGTGTGAACCGTAGTGAACCACCAATCACGGCAAAACCAGACGTTTGAGTGGAACACTCCGTTCCTGGAATTCCAAATGAGCAGCATTATCACTTCCATTACGGCTGCCACTTCCTCTCATCCAGTGGAGAAGTGCAGGTGTACCTCTCGCATCGGGGTGCCAATAAATACAGCTAATAAATAGAATCACACCTAATTGGATGCATGCTAGGAATAATTATCAAACGACAGCGGGGGGGCTGGCGGAGTCATGGAGGCATGGCAAATGATGACAAAATGAAAGACTTTAATTGAATGTCAGCGGGAAGCTGCAGGCTATGTTGAGGCGCATATAATGAGATGTAAGGAAGCTGAAGGGCACCCCTCCCAGGATGCTTTGCAACTTGGGAGTAGGCGGGGTGAAGACTCTGGGATGGCTCCTGTCTTCATGGCTTTGCCTTAATGATGTCCTCGTCACATTACGTTATGTAATGTGCTCTCCGGCCATGTTTTAGTCAGCCTTTGAACCCTTCCAGCAATGATGATGACTGCAAAAGCCGCGTGCTGTGTATATGTACCTATACTTAGTACGTATATTCTAAGCATACGCTGATGTAAACACGATTACTGCATATACTGTATTCGTATCGGCTGATATCGGTATAGTTACTAAGTAATGGTAATGGTTTTACTTCATTTGAACATGCATCAGATTACAATTGAATGCATCCCATAATCAGTTCACAGTTCCACATGTCCAAAAGGAGTAGGAAGAAGCAAAGCTTATTAAATCCTACCCCTCCATCTGGTACTTTTACAATCAGTAACTGTTACATTTGTTCACTTCCTGCTTTCCTAATATAATTTGTTTTTTTTTTAGTTTTTTTAAAATGTATTTTTTTTATTATTATTATTTCTTTTTTTTCTTTTTTAAATGTTTTTAATTATTTGTCCCGTACCGACGTACGAGGTGATATGAGCATCCAATGACATAATGGGTACCATAGTAAGTGTCAATATAGTGATATATATAGCACATCATGACTGGTTCAAGACTCTTCATCCAAACATCAACTGCTTGTATTGTTTCTTGAATTGGCTCATCTTTGTGCATTGTTTGAGGGTCTTACGCAATCCATTCCATAGTTTGATTCCACATACTGAAATGCTATGGCTTTTTAACATAGTCATAGCATTTCAAATTTAGTTCTTCCCTGAGATCATATTTCTCCTCTCTTGTAGAGACGTATTGGATGACATTTTTAGGTAATAGGTTATTTTTAGCCTTATGCATGATTTTTATTTTATTTTATTTTATTTTATTTTATTTTATTTTATTTTATTTTATTTTATTTTATTTTATTTTATTTTATTTTATTTTATTTTATTTTATTTTATTTTATTTTATTTTATTTTATTTTATTTTATTTTATTTTATTATGCATTATTTTAGCTGTTTGAAGATGAACTATATCAGCAAATTGAAGTATTTGTGATTTTAGAAATAAGGAGTTAGTATGTTCTCTGTAGGCGGCATTATGAATTATCCTTACTGACCTTTTTTGCAGTACATTTAGCGAGTGAAGATTGCTTTTATAGTTAAGTTCTGGACAACATCGGATATTTTTATGAACATAGAAAGTGCCTGAGAAGAAATGTGTCATTATATTTTTTTGCTTCTTGTATTCTTGGAATTGGAAGCTATGATTTCCAAAGGTCTTCCACTCGGAAACATCCACAGGTTCAAAGAGCACCCGAGCGCCAAGTTTAGTGTTGACTTTGCAGTCTCTCCAAAATCGCAGTAATGACGATACAGGCTTTATCCCCCAGTGTAGACGCCGGGGGTCAGAACCTGCCACCGGAAAATTCAGTTCTGATGGGTCAGCGAATGCAGGAAGTGTTGTGGTTCATGAGACTTGTGATTATGCAGTGAAGGATATGGAGGGATGGCTGGCTGGCCTGCAGCTAAAGGCCTGCGGGTCTGCGTGATGCTGCACGCCGTCCACACTGATGCCTTTTATGTCTTGAAATCTTTGATGATTGAAATCTTTAACTCTTTTTATGTGTCAAATGTGTTTTTATTGCAATTGGAAAACATCCTTTTATTCATTTTATTTATGAATGCAAGGCTTCACTTGATATGTATCCGAGTATGAAAATAGATTTTTGGAGTGTATCTTAACGCTTATCTAATTCCCTCGACCTTTGGCAGCCACAGCGTGTTTCAAAGGCCAGAGTTCTGATCAAAGTGTCATGGATTAATCAATGTATTGATTGGGCCGGTGCCTGCAGATCCCCGGGATGTGATTGAAGGATTTAGGTGGGCTCAGTCACAGTTGACTTGACTGACCTGGTTATTGAAGCCAGAGCTATTTTTGGCACGGCTCATGGTGTGGAACTTAAGATTGAGACCAATCTATCGGTGAGCCGCAGGGCAGGCGACGTCCTGTGAATTTAGATGGGGATCCATTGAACTATCCATTCATGGGACAATCTATCATCCGGGTTTATTCAGGAAGTCTAGAAGATGCGGAACAACAAGTAATATGGGGCTGCACGGTGGATGAGTGGTTAGCGCGTAGACCTCGCTGCTAGGAGACCCGGGTTCAATTCCATCCTCGAGTTTGCATGTTCTCCCCGTGCATGCGTGGGTTTTCTCCGGGTACTCCGGTTTCCTCCCACATTCCAAAAACATGCTAGGTTGATTGGCGACTCCAAATTGTCCATAGGTATGAATGTGAGTGTGAATGGTTGTTTGTCTATATGTGCCATGTGATTGGCTGGCCACCAGTCCAGGGTGTACCCTGCTTCTTGCCCGACGACAGCTGGGATAGGCTCCAGCAACCCCCGAGACTCTCGTGAGGATAAGCGGTAGAAAATGAATGAATAAATTGAATATTTTCATAGTCAGAGCATACAGCAAACCACCTTCTAAGTATGTGTTTTAACATTATTTATTTTAATTTAATAATTTAATTAATTCTTAATAAAAAAATTTAATTAATGTAATTATTTTTTAATTTAATTTTCATTTTAATTTTATTTAAAAAAAAAAAAAAAAAAGAAATGGGGGACAGAAATGCTTTGTTGCCGGATGTGTGAATACTTCATTCTGAGCACTGAAGAAAATGAGTTTCCGGGAAAATGAGGATTAAACAGGAATGGAGGTTCACTTCCTGGTCACATGTTTGACCGGGGGAGAGCGCGCACGAGGAGGGAGTGCCGGGCGCAGGGGGGGTAGGGGAGGTGAGGGGAGGGGAGGGAGAGAAGCGGTGCTGAATGGACAGCTCCCGTCTCATAAAGTACACCCGGAGCTCCTCCGGAGCAGCACAGCCATGAACCAGCCCAGCTCGCCTTCCTCCAGACCCGCGCTCGCTCTCGGTTCGTCTCCCTGACACGTCGCACCATGAAGAGGCAAAACGTGCGGACCCTCGCCCTCATCATCTGCACCTTCACCTACCTGATCGTGGGCGCCGCTATTTTCGACGCGCTGGAGTCGCAGAAGGAGACGAGCCAGAGGAGAGAGGTGGCCCTGCGGAGGGCCGAGTTGCTCCACACCTTCAACTTGTCCGAGGAGGACTTTGACGATCTGGAGAAGGTGGTGCTGCAGCTCAAGCCGCACAAAGCCGGCGTGCAGTGGCAATTCGCCGGCTCTTTTTACTTTGCAATCACTGTGATCACCACCATAGGTAAGGCATCGTCCCTCTTTTGGTCAACTTTGCCTGCTTCTAAATATGATGCCTTTGTTTTGGAACCTTTCACACGCGCTGCCTTCCACAGCACCACAGGTGTCCACTTGCGGCACGTCGTGGGGACGCTACACTGATTTAACAAGCATTTGTTTGGATTGGATTGTTAAATATTCATCTCAAATAAGGATAATACGTAGAACAAAAATGAATGACTCGGAATTATCTCAAATTCAATAAAAACTTTATGTATATAGCATATTCAAAACAATCCCAAATTTAACAATAGTGTAAATGCAATTTATGAGAGCATAATAAATAAAATACTAAAATTATAATTTTTGTATTTAGTATTTAGAGAGCGTATTAAATAAAATACTAAAAGTATAGTTTTAGTATTTTATTTATTATAATAAATAATAAATAAAAATAATAAATAAAATACTAAAAATATAATTTTAATATTTTATTTATTATAATAAATATTAAATACAAATAATAACAATTATCAATAATAAATAATAATAAATAAAATACTAAAATTATAATTTTAGTATAATTTAGTCCCTGTTTAATAAAAAACTAAAATCATAATTTTAGTATTTTATTTATGAAACTTTATTATTATGCTCTATGAGAGCATAATAAATAAAATACTAAAATTATAATTTTAGTATTTAGTATCTCATAAATTGCATTTATTTACACAATTTTTTAAATTTGGGGTTGTTTTGAATATGCTATATAAAAAAGTTTTTATTGAATTTGAGATAATTCCGAGTCATTCATTTTTGTTCTACGTATTATTCTTATTTGAAATGAATATTCATCAATCCAATCCAAACAAATGCTTCTTAAATCAGTTCATAGTTCATAGTTGTCATAGTTTTCATAGTTGCTCAAAAAAAGACAGTATTATAAATTGGGAATGACTTTTTTAAATGCATATTTTGTTAATATAATTTCACTTTATTTTCAATTGTATTTTTATGTATGAATGGCAATTTTCTTTACATCTACTTTAAGATTCTGATTTAAAAACAAAATCAGTAAGAAGAACTCGACCCCCGCTATGAAATGTCATTACACCAGCATCCAGTAGTACAGTAGTACCATAGTACCGTAGCACATACAGTATCTTACATGAACTATAACCATGCAAATATGTAGCGACGTGTCTTTGAGGCCTCACCCAAAGTGAGAGCTGAGAGGACGCCATTATAAATAGACAACATTGTTCCACGTCAGAGCTTATTGAGCTCGGAGCATTTTGTTGAATTGCAGCACTGTGGGTCACCTTAAAGTCACACATGATGCTGCAGCTGCACCGCCTCTTTAAATGCAAATTGTGGTGCTGCTTCTCAGAATTAAAAAAAAAAATGTAATTAGAAGATTCTCAAGTGTTATACCAGCTTGCAAAGTCCCTGCAGGCTTTTTTACCGAGCTTACACTCTTTATTACACGACCATGTTTGCTTTGGTGGTTGAACCTTTTAGTTGATTTGCATTCAATTCCACTCCAAAGTCATTTAACGGCACGGATGCTCTATTAGAAATGACACCAGAAGGCAAATCATTTTTGATAAGTGCGACAGTAGACCCACCCAGGAGAGAGTTTACGTGAATATTTTTCATTTTCAGCACCGTTTTTGTCACCATGTCCACCATCCATAGTATTTAGCGAGCAGGCTTGTAACCCAATCAGATGCGGGCTGCTAATTGCACACCAACCCAAGCCAGGTCTTCTGTAACCCGTGAACCCTGCGGCTGCTGCAAACACAGTTGTTTGCCGTTCCAAGCTGCCATTACATATTAATGATAACACCAGAGCCTGACTGTTCCACTGTTCCACTGTTCCATTGGCCTCGTGGCTCGCAGTGTTGATGTCAAGATCATACTGCCGTGACCTACGGTTAAACACAGGATGAGTGTCTCTGAGCCTAAATTACTACCACGTCGGTGAAAATCAAAATATGTTTTGCTGTTTTCTTTTGATTCTTTTATGAGGTCCTCTAAGGAAAGTAAATATGATGATAACCAGAGAACAGGAAGTTATTGTAAAGGGTGTGATTGCCCAATATGGCACATTTTAATTCATAATCAACAATATTTGTTATCAGTTAATTCTAATTTAGGCGGCATGGCGGTCGAGTGGTTAGCGCGCAGACCTCACAGCTAGGAGACCATGGTTCAATTCCACCCTCGGCCATCTCTGTGTGGAGTTTGCATGTTCTTCCCGTGCATGCGTGGGTTTTCCCCGGGTACTCCGGTTTCCTCCCACATTCCAAAAACATGCTAGGTTAATTAGCGACTCCAAATTGTCCGTAGGTATGAATGTGAGTGTGAATGGTTGTTTGTCTATATGTGCCCTGTGATTGGCTGGCGACCAGTCCAGGGTGTACCCCGCCTCTCGCCCGAAGACAGCTGGGATAGGCTCCAGCACCCCCCGCGACACTCGTGAGGATAAGCGGTAGAAAATGAATATTTTCATAGTTAGAGCATACAGCAAACCACCTTCTAAGTATGTGTTTTAACATTATTAGAGCCCTCTAGACATGAACTAACACCCCTATAATAATCTTTACACTTATATGACCCAATATAATATTAATTTAAAACATAATTAAGCTAAATAATGCTTGTGTTTGATGCTGTAAATACATTCTGGTGCTAGTGGAGCGGAGTTGGGGGGCTGGACGAACGAACGAATGAATGAATGAATGAATAATTCTAATTTATACAGACAAAACTCAAACACATCATACACCGACGCTTTATTCATTCCAGAAATGCCCATATACGCACGGGTGGTTAGCATGTAAGCTACACAATCACGGTCCATACGTATGAATATGAGTGTGAATGGTTGTTTGTCTATATGTGTCCTGTGATTGGCTGGCTACCAGTCCAGGGTGTAGTTAGAAATACCTGCAACCTTGAAAATACGGTTTTAAACATCATTGGAACCTTCTAGACATTAAAGCCCCCCACCCCCCCCCCCCCCCCCTCATCCTTCTCCCCAGCAGTCTGAAGGAGAAAAATACCCAATCTATCATTGCTTTCCAGGCTCAGTGTGTCCATTTAGTGTGGAGGCCATGTGAGGAATGCCATATGAGGTTTGGGCAGGAAGGAGATTGGGGCAGCATCCTGTGTGGTGGAGATGTTCATGTGATAAACATGGCTGAAGGGGTGGCTCGCCCGTATTAGAAAACGATTTCCTCACATCGTCCGAGATGGGGGCAGATGTGTCACATGTGCGACCCCACCACTGACTGCCCTGCTTGCATTTGAAGGTCATCCAAGAACATGTTGAGGACAAACATGAACGGCGACTAATGACTCATTTGGTTGTTCATTTGTGCTTTGTCGTGTTTATTGGGTTTGTATGGGCTAGTCGTTCATGATGTGCCCAGCAGGAAAATCATAGTATGCACAGACAGGCTCAATAGTAACATTTCTTGTGAGAAATGTGTGTAGTCTGAGCAGTTTACATGCGGGATGTTCGTCTTTTATGTTCATTTCCAGTGGACTTAAACTTTGAACCCTCTGGCTTATCCAGCTAATTTACGGCTACGTTCTAATCTCACGACACCTCCTTTACTTCAGTGTGTAAGTGTTTAAGTACTGTGCTGCGTGGGAGTCTGACTCACTGTGTCTAAAATCATCACACAGCAACTTAACACTCAAAAAGTTAAAAAGACAATGGTTTCCGCCATGCATTTTGTCCCAAGACGTCCCACATTTCCATCCAACAGAGGGCGTTAGAGAAGCCCAGAGAAGGGCTCCACGAAAAAAACACGAAAATTATGTTTTGACAGTTGATTTCATTCTTAATTTGTATTTTTACACAGACAAGAACACAGTGCTACTTCAGATCTACTGCTTAGTGTTTAAGTACTACGCTGCAGGGGAGTTGGACTCGCAGTGTCTAAAATCATCACACAGCAACTTAACACTCAAAAGGTTAAAAAGACAACAAATAATAACTTTTTAACGGTTTCCGCCATGCATTTCGTCCCAAGACGTCCCACATTTCCATCCACCAGAGGGCGTTAGAGGAGCCCAGAGAAAGGCTCCACGAAAAAAAAACACAAAAATTATGTTTTGACAGTTAATTTGAGTCTTAATTTGTATTTTTACACAGACAAGAACACAGTGCTACTTCAGATCTACTGCTAAATGTTTAAGTACTACGCTGCACGGGAGTTGGACTCACAGTGTCTAAAATCATCACACAGCAACTTAACACAAAAGGTAAAAAGACAACAAATAATAACTATTTAATGGCTTCCGCCATGCATTTCGTCCCAAGACGTCCCACATTTCCATCCAACAGAGGGCGTTAGAGAAGCCCAGAGAAGGGCTCCACGAAAAAAACACGAAAATTACGTTTTGACAGTTGATTTCATTCTTAATTTGTATTTTTACACAGACAAGAACACAGTGCTACTTCAGATCTACTGCTTAGTGTTTAAGTACTACGCTGCAGGGGAGTTGGACTCGCAGTGTCTAAAATCATCACACGGCAACTTAACACTCAAAAGGTTAAAAAGACAACAAATAATAACTTTTTAACGGTTTCTGCCATGCATTTCGTCCCAAGACGTCCCACATTTCCATCCATCAGAGGGTGTTAGAGAAGCCCAGAGAAAGGCTCCACGAAAAAAACACGAAAATTACGTTTTGACAGTTGATTTCATTCTTAATTTGTATTTTTACACAGACAAGAACACTACTTCAGATCTACTGCTAAGTGTTTAAGTATTGCGCGGGAGTTGGACTCACAGTGTCTAAAATCATCACACGGCAACTTAACACTCAAAAGGTAATAAGACAACAAATAGTGCTTTTTTAACGGCTCCCACCATGCATTTTGTCCCAAGACGTCCCACATTCCCATCCACTAGAGGAGCCCAGAGAGAGGCTCCATGAAAAAAAGATGAGAAAATTAAGTTTTGACAGTTAATTTTAGTCTTAGTTTATACTTTTACATAGACAAGAACACAGTGGCAAACAAGTAATCCTCACTAATCTGAAATCTGACATTTAATTTAATTTTTTATGACGTCATGCATGGTTTGAACTCCCGCATTTTACATGACTTTCAAGGCATGCCTTCCAGGAAATGTTAGGACTTTGGTTTTAGAGGTTCCACGGCATCTACGTGAAAATGACCTTGAGTAGACAACACATTTAGACTTTTAACATAGCGATTAAAGCACCTCTTTAGCGCCTGTTTTAGACTCATAAATTGAATTAGCATACGGATGAGATCAGTAAAAACATCCATCAACAGAACTCACTGTTTTGCTTTCTTTTATTCATGTGAGTCATCTCCAGTGGACTCATTTTGAGTCAGGCCTACTCGTTAGTACGATAATGTGAAAAATGTGCCTGTTGCTACTAAAGAAGATTCCTTGGTCACATTAAAAAAAAAAAGGAAAGGACGCCATCTGTAATGTACTTTTCCACGCCACAACCCAGATTCCATCTGTGAATGAATGTGAAGCGTGCCATAAAAGAGCAGAGCGGACACGTGCGGCAGCTCTGCCTTCGGTCACGTAATTGAATGTTTCTATACGTGGACCCTCGATGAATAAAACATGTTAACTTCGCCCCTTTTATATTGTCATTAACTACGATTCAGACACAAACCCGTTGCCGGCGGTTGCGTATTTGGAGGTGGCGGCTTTGAATTTTTAATGGTAATTACTAACATTATTATTCACTCAGCACTGGCGGTTCGAGCTCTAAGTGGTTGAGCGTACAGAGAATATGACTCGGCAACCTTTTCCATTTCTATCTACCATGCAGAGGGTTTTGGGTACTTCAAATGCGGAACTAGACTCCTTGATGTTGTGGGGAAGGTTTGCAGAACTCAAAACGCTGAATGTTGAGAAAGGAACTAGTGCAGTTCAAGCTAGACTAACGTTGATATAGCGTTAGCGTGAATGGAATAGGGCACGCCCCCCCCCCCCCCCCCCCCTCCTAATGCTAAAGCGAGGTAATGGCCTTCTTGCTTATAACGGACTCTCTCTATGATGTAAAATGACATTAACTCTTGCATTATGAAACAGATTCTTCTAATAAGTGTCTATGTATCTTAGAAATGTCACAATACCTTTGAACAATAGCCCGAGTTTCGCTGAGTCACCAAAACCAAATGACTAAGCTGTCTTTGTCTGACTTCTAAAGCCCCAGAGCTTCTTCTGGAAGCTTCCTATAGCTATATACAAATACACAAATAGCCTGTAAAAGCTGGTTATAGCTTTTCAGTATGTGGAATCAAACTATGGAATGGATTGAGTAAGGAAATCAAACAATGCACAACGATGAGCCAATTCAAGAAACAATACAAGCAGTTGATGTTTGCTAAATACAAGGATGAAGAGTCTTGAACCAGTCATGATGTGCTATATATATCACTATATTGACACTTACTATGGTACCCATTATGGCATTGGATTGAAAAAAAATAAAAATAAATTATGAAAAATCCTAAAATACATTTTTTAAAATTAAAAAGTTATATATTAGGAAAGCAGGAAGTGAACAAATGTAACAGTTACTGATTGTAAAAGTACCCATTATGTCATTGGATGGTCATATCACCTCGTACTTTGGTACATGACAAAATTTAAAAACATTTTTTTTAAATTAAATTATTATTATTAAATTATTTTTTATTTTAATTATTATTTTATTAAATTTGTTTAAAATATGAAAGCTATTAATAAATAATAATTATTATTCATAAATAAATAATTAATACAATTATTATTAATTAAATTTAAATAAAAATTTAATAAAATCAATTTAAAAAAACAAATTATACTAGGAAAGCAGGAAGTGAACAAATGTTGGTCATATCGCTTCGTACTTCGATACGTGAAAAAAAACTAAACAAAACAAGACGTAAACTATATTAGGAAAGCAGGAAGTGAACAAATGTAACAGTTACTGATTGTAAAAGTACCAGATGGAGGGGTAGGATTTAATAAGCTTTGCTTCTTCCTACTCCTTTTGGACATGTGGAACTGTGAACTGATTATGTGATGCGTTCAATTGTAATCTGATGCATGTTCAAATGAAATTAAACCATTATCATTACCAAGTATCCAATACCACCAGAGAAGACGACATTTGTTGCTAATGTCGTGTTTTAAAAGATCAGAATCAGGTGCGGATCCTAAGACTGACCCAGGTGTGTATGAGGTGTGTTAAAGAGCTGAGTCTACTAATGATACCGCATTCTATACATTCCATACATTCACAATAGGAGCTCTTTATGGGCGTGATATCCTAATATCCTTTGATATTGAGGGGTGAAAAACGCTGAATAAGTTAGCTTATTTCCTTTCACAGTAACTCCACATCAAAAATGAAGCCATCCATGTGATGTGCAGCTGCAAAAATATAAGAAAAGAACATCATGTTCCACTGATGATTAAATATTTGACTTGTGGCCGTTATGAGAATTGTTTATTTGGATAAAACCAGGCCAGTAAGGTCATAAAAAATAACCATAATGCATTTGAAAAGAAAGCGGCAAACCTGTGTTGGTTTATGTGAGATTCATAATTCATTGTCAATTGTTTGCTTGGGAATTATATTTCATCACGTGCAATATGGAGACGTAATGAGACGCTTGGATGGTCAGACTGGTTTTGTTGGTGCGGCATATGGGCAGCTTATTTGGTCATAATTTAGCAGGATGGACTGACATTTTTGGGGGTTATTTTAATATACAGTATTCGGAAGGGTAGAAATATGATATCCATCCTCATCCTTGATTGATGATTGATGGTGTCACACACACAACATGATGGATGACACTTAACCACAATGACGTTTCCTCTCATTACATACTGTACAGGGGCATAGTTGTTTTGTATTATTTAGTACATAAATTCAAATAAAGCTCCATCTTTAACTCCCTCTTTATTGTTTATTATATTTTATTTTACTCCCTTGCCTCCTCCAAAGAGGTTATGTTTTTATCTGTGTGGGTTTTTGTTTGTTTACAACCCTGCGGCTACAGTTTTGGATATAGCAAACTGGATTATTATCATTGCAACAAGTTACATTACATTACATTACATTCAATTGGATAAAAAGGATAGGCCCACTTTGGGAAAGTGGGAAATAATGGCGTTATATTCCGTATCCATTGGGGACTATTGTCGGAAGATGCATTCAAAGACACTGTGAATACTTCCACCCTAAATTCTCCTAGCTACTAGCTTGATGTGGACATTCTCGTCCGATTTCAGATCAACATTTGCACTAAAAAATGATTGTTGGAATGGTTTCACAACACTGCCCTTCTCTCTTCGGTAGAAAATGAATGAATGAATGAATGAATGAATGAATGAATGAAGCGGTAGAAAATGAATGAATGAATGAATGAATGAAGCGGTAGAAAATGAATGAATGAATGAATGAATGAAGCGGTAGAAAATGAATGAATGAATGAATGAATGAAGCGGTAGAAAATGAATGAATGAATAAATGAATGGATAAAATGGATAGGCCCACTTTAGGAAAGTGGGAGCTAATGGCGTTATATTCCGTATCCATTGGGGACTATTGTCGGAAGATGCATTCAAAGACACTGTGAATACTTCCACCCTAAACTCTCCCCTGCTACTAGCTTGATGTTGACATTCTCGTCCGATTTCAGATCAACATTTGCACTAAAAAAATTATTGTTGGAATGGTTTGATGAGATTCAGGTTCACAACACTGCCCTTCTCTCTTCAATTGGCATTGTTCACTCGCGACACAATTACCCCCCCCCCCCAACAATTACAGGGCACATATTCCTGTAAACAGGCGGCACGGCGGTCTAGTGGTTACCGCGCAGACCTCACAGCTGGGAGACCCGGGTTCAATTCCACCCTCGGCCATCCGGTTTTCTCCGGTTTCCTCCCACATTCCAAAAACATGCTAGGTTAATTAGCGACTCCAAATTGTCCATAGGTATGAATGTGAGTGTGAATGGTTGTTTGTCTATATGTGCCCTGTGATTGGCTGGCCACCAGTCCAGGGTGTACCTCGCCTCACGCCCGAAGACAGCTGGGATAGGCTCCAGCACCCCCGCGACCCTCGTGAGGAAAAGCGGTAAAAATGAATGAATGAATAAATAAAATGGATAGGCCCACTTTGGGAACTAATGGCGTTATATTCCGTATCCATTGGGGACTATTGTCGGAAGATGCATTCAAAGACACTGTGAATACTTCCACCCTAAACTCTCCCCTGCTACTAGCTTGATGTTGACATTCTCGTCCGATTTCAGATCAACATTTGCACTAAAAAATGATTGTTGGAATGATTCGATGAGATTCAGGTTCACAACACAACCCTTCTCTCTTCAATTGGCATTGTTCACTCGCGACACAATTACCCCCCCCCCCCTTCACGTGACTCTCATTGTTTACGTCTCACACGTCTTGCTTAATGCAGTCGCCTGACTCACTAACCAAAACATTTGTATTTATTAGACCCCCCCACCCTCCACCCCCCTGATCCAGCAGCATGGACGGGATTGGAGTCGAACCAAAGCAAATAGTGTCCGGTAGTGAGAGCTGTTTAACTTGAAGCTCCCTTCTGACCTCGTTCTGTGGTATAAATATACGCCGCATGATGGACATGAAGAATAAGCTCTTTTTTTTTTTCATGTGAAAGGAAGACTACCTAAAATCTCATGGCCTGGAATAAACCAAAAGCTTTTAGCTTTAATGTCGTCCCTTCACATCTTTCCATTTAAAATTCATTACTGAAATATGTCATCATGCTCCAGGAAGATGCTGACAGCAGCACTAATAATGTATAAGCTTCGTTTTCTGCGTCTGTTATTATGCATCGTATTTATTTATTCTGGATTGATTTCCCTGATTTTATTGTTTTTTGCATTGGATGCGCTTTACTTTCAACGTGACTCTAAACTTTGATCTTTATCCCGATCCCGTCCAAAGATAGGATCATCTCTCCAAAGCGTGTAACACGGGACTTTGTGTGTAGTAGAAGCCGTCCTGTTAGTCACATGGTGGCTGTCCGTCTCCATGGTTCCCCTTTTGTGGCCTGAAAAGGAAAGGTATTGGGAACGTGAGTCTGGTGATGGTTCATGGAAAAATGCTTGGAGCCGTCAGGGAACGTTTACAAGGAAAGATCAGGGTTTACGGAAAAACACTTTGGTCATGCTTACAGTCAAGCAAATCAAACATTTTATACATATGTGTCGTTGAGTCTTTAGAAATAATTACCACCACAATCACAAAACATTAAGCATTGAATCTAAAGGGGAAAATGTTGTGTTTTGGTCCAAAAAATTATTTTTATTTAAATTGTTTTTGTTTTTCCCACAAAAAATAGTAATAAAATAAAAAGTCTGTAATAATTTATATGATTAATATGTGCTATAATACGAGTAAAAAAAGGCTATCAAATGATTAAAATTTGTAATCTGATTAATTACAGTTTTCAAATGAATTAATCATGATTAATCACGATGCCAGTTTTTACTGTATTTAATGAGCAGAAAGAGAAATGAGAAGACAGGATGAAGATTAATCTAATCTAATCTAATCTAATTATCTAATGTAATTAATAATCTAATCTAGATTAGATTAGATGTAATCTAATCTAATCTAGATTAGATTAGATGTAATCTAATCTAATCTAATTATCTAATGTAATTAATAATCTAATCTAGATTAGATTAGATTAGATTAGATTAGATCTAATCTAATTAATAATCTAATCTAGATTATAATCTAATCTAGATTAATCTAGATCTAATCTAATCTAGATTAGATTAGATTAGATTAGATATACCTTTATTCCTGGACAGAACCAGTTAAATAGTAAAAAATTAACAATTTCAAAATAGACAGCTAGGAGACCCGAGTTCAATTCCACCCTCGGCCATCTGTGTGGAGTTTGCATGTCCCCCCCCCCCCGTGCATGCGTGGGTTTTCTCCGGTTTCCTTCAAAAAATACATGCTAGGTTAATTGGCGACTCCAAATTGTCCATAGGTATGAATGTGAGTGTGAATGGTTGTTTGTCTATATGTGCCCTGGGATTGGCTGGCCACCAGTCCAGGGTGTACCCCACCTCTCGCTCCTGAAGACAGCTGGGATAGGCTCCAGCACCCCCGCGCGACCCTCGTGAGGATAAGCGGTAGAAAATGAAAAAAAAAATAGACAATATAAACAACCTGAAAAGTATTAACAAATTAACAATTTTATGCAGGATTATATACAAGTACTACAAGATAATATGAAATATATGAACTACTATATGACCAGTATATACACTGAAATCTTGAAAAAAAATATGGTATATATTTGTATGCATTAACGGCTCCAAATGAACATTTGATCACACTTGTCATCATGTTATTATGAGCAATGAGGGGTTGCGTTCAAAGTCATCACGTAAATTGAGGTAAATGTACTTGTTTTCAGTGTTTATTCCAGCATTGTACGTAAATGAGATGCGATAAGAATAACCACATCATGTTTTTCCTTTTCCTTCATGTTTATTTACACACACGTTCATTATCTTGAGTTCTCGGAATTCTGGTAAGTCCATCACAACCACACTTTTGAACTTGAAGGTCATTAATAACCCACTTTACATCATGCTCACGAGTTAAACCTTTTCCTTACCAAGAACAACGATATTTATCATAGATAGCAGCGCTTTCCAAGCAAATTCAACATATCCGTGTCTCCTTTACGACTGCAGGCTTAAAACCCAAATGAAACCCGCCTCTTCGTGATATAACAAGCAAATAACGCGGTTGCACGACCACCATAGAGGAATCCTCCCCGAGGAATGCGCATTATCATGAAACGCAGCTCTCACACACACACATATCTCTCAGGGTGCTTGGTCGCTGGTGGAGGGGCTTCATATCAGCTGACTGCGTTGCGATATCGTTCCTGAAGCACTGAGCTGTCTCCCAAGCATGTCAATGATGGGAGAGCTTTGGTTATATTCGTTTTTTTGTTTTTTTGCCTCAGTACAAACACCACTTAAAAAAAAAGAAATAAAAATAACTGTGCTCGGTAGTGTCCTAAGATGGAGGGTAACAGTTAATTACTTCCACCGAGTGAATAAGCCAGAGGGCGAGAGCTGTTGTTTTGATTATTTATTGCTCAGTTTGTTTGTCTGCACACACTTGCGTTTTATTCTAGTAAAAAACACTTGACATTCATAACATCGGTTCTTTTTATTTTATTTTACGGCTAATATCAAGGCAACGGCGTCACAGCAATGTCAAACGTAAGCCCCCGACAACCTTGAAGAAACATTTGGGTCATAAAAATATTTCAAGTTTATTTTAACCATCCTCTTGTGTTAGATTTCTGGTATCATCTCTTATTATGTAAACGGGTCGGTTTTGACCCGTGTATTAAATCAGTATAAATAAAATACACTTAAAACAATAAGTTACCATCAAATTTGGTTCTCATGTCTTGGTTAGGGCGGCACGGCGATCTAGTGGTTAGCGCGCAGACCTCACAGCTAAGAGACCAGGGTTCAATTCCACCCTCGGCCATCTCTGTGTGGAGTTTGCATGTTCCCCTTGTGCATGCGTGGGTTTTCTCCGGGTACTCCGGTTTCCTCCCACATTCCAAAAACATGCTAGGTTAATTAGCGACTCCTAATTGTCCATAGGTATGAATGTGAGTGTGAATGGTTGTTTGTCTATATGTGCCCTGTGATTGGCTGGCCACCAGTCCAGGGTGTACCCCGCCTCTCGCCCAAAGACAGCTGGGATAGGCTCCAGCACCCCTGTGACCCTCGTGAGGATAAGCGGAAGAAAATGAATGAATGAATGTTAACATGTTTTCATCTCAACTGCACGGTGTAGAGTGGTTAGCGCGCTGGCCTCACAGCAAGTTCGATTCCACCCTCGGCTATCTCTGTGAGGAGTTTGCATGTTCTCTCCGTGCATGCGTGGGTTCTACTCCGACTTCCTCCCACATTCCAAAAACATGCTAGGTTAATTAGCGACTCCAAATTGTCCATAGGTATGAATGTGAGTGTGAATGGTTGTTTGTCTATATGTGCCCTGTGATTGGCTGGCTACCAGTCCAGGGTGTACCCCGCCCACCCGAAGACAGTTGGTATAGGCTCCAGCATCCCCCCGCGACCCTTGTGAGGGTAAGCGGTAGAAAATGAATGAATGTTTACTATATTAGATGACTATTAAGGTGACTATAGGGGTGTTATTTTGTGTCTAGAGGGCTCTAATAGTGTTAACAGCCATATTTAGAACCAGGTTTTCTCTGCTGTCACCATGAAAATATCCACTTTTATGAATAAGCAATCCTACTTTACGGGAATACTTTATGTGCCCTGTGATTGGCTGGCCAATTTTCTCTGGGTACTCCGGTTTCCTCCCACATTCCAAAAACATGCTAGGTTAATTAGTGACTCCAAATTGTCCATAGGTATGAATGTGAGTGTGAATGGTTGTTTGTCTATATGTGCCCTGTGATTGGCCGGCGACCAGTCCAGGGTGTACCCCGCCTCACGCCGGAAGACAGCTGGGATAGGCTCCAGCATCCCCCGTGACCCTCGTGAGGAAAAATGATAGAAAATGAATGAATGAATGAATGTCTTGGTTACCTTCTTAGGATTCCTCATCCATGAAAATGTTGGTTTTAATACTTTTGGTGTGGCCATGTAGGCCTTTTTTTGTCACTATACCCCTCCATTTCAATTTCCAAAAATGGTAAAATGAACCTCAAAAGAATCATATTAATAAATTCAATTCTTTTGTTACCTGGCTATTACTGAACATATCTCTTAAATCAATTAGTTTTATATATTTTCTCATTTTAGTATTAATCACTAAAGAAACATCTATGGCAGGGGTGGGCAAACTTTTTGACTGGCGGGCCGCATTGATTTAACAAAATTGACTCGATATTTTACACGAAACAGTCCACCTGGAATTATTGTATCTGTAAAAGTGTCATGCAATCTGCTATATGGGCACTTTGAGATCATTTATTTCATGTAAAGTAAGTTATAAATGTATTATAATAAATTGATTATTATTTGTTATTATTATTATTTGTTATTGTTATTATTTGTATTATTATTATATGCTTGTGTCTCTTTTTTCAGGAGCACTTTGTAAACAACAGACCACATCAAATAACAAAATTATTAAATCTGTAAAAGTGTCATGCAATCTTCTATATGTGCACTTTGAGATATTATTATTATGTGCTTGTGTCCCTTTTTTCACTTTGTAAACAACAGACCGCATGAAATAACAAAATTGATAAAACCGCCAAACCATGAAAATGTCGGCTCAAGCCATGATGCCAGGTTGTATGTTGACCTTAAATGAAATACTTTGGAAAGAACGGGCGGGCCGTATTCAAACACTTGGCGGGCCGGATGTGGCCCCCGGGCCGTAGTTTGCCCACCCCTGATCTATGGTGTTTGGGTGAATTTTGACCCATATATATTAATGTCAAAAAAAAGGTAGAAAAAGTTATTGTTTTCAGCAACAGAACTTTAGTATAAACTGAAATAAAAAAGCAGAACAGGTCCAGATCTTGGTTCACTGTACTTCTGGCCATTCTTTCCATGATCCAAATTATAAATGTGAAATCAAACCAGTCAAATGAGTGAATTCACCTCACATGTATACTGGAAAAACGGTCACAATAAGAATCCCCTGAAGCTTACATGATGAGAAGAGGAGCTGGTTGTCATTGTGTTGGCTAATTGTACACTTATGGTTTCAGTTGTGGCTCAAAATATTTCTTTATTGTCATATTATTATAACCCTAACAATACAGTGGTCATAATTTCAACCACACCATTTTAAAATTGAGTAAAAATTATTATTTTTTTGGTTTTCTTTAGTTGAAATAGAGTTTCCTGACAAAGTCAAAAAGCCTTGATGCAAGAAATAAATGTTATGATTATTTTTATGCATTAAAATGTAAAACGGGTCGGTGCCGACCCTAAAACAATAGGAGGGTTATAGCTTTTCATGTCGAGATTGCTGTTGTTCAAGCATTGATTATGATTTTCTTCCTTTTAGCTTCTTAGTTTTGAGAGCATTGGTAATTAAAGAGAGAATGTGTGCAAAGTATGAAAAATGGTAAAATACATTTAGAAGATCTGCAAATACAATAAAAAAAAAAAAAAAACGTACCCGGTTGTAACTTGAACATATAAAAAGTAGAAAGCTGCTCAGCTGAGGAGTTTGTGGTCACGCATGACCTTGACCTTAAGGAGATGGCCTGAGGTTAGTAGCGAGGTAAAAAAAATCAATACATTGCCAGTGAGGCATACTTCAAAATAAGCCCTTACCGTCTGCTGTTTCTATGAAGGGTTTGATGCTGCTCGTGTTTGTGTGCCTAGGTGTGTTATACGTCCTTGGAAAGATTAGTTTGTTGACATTGAAATTCATAATAACACCGTTTTTTGGTGCTAAAAAGAGACATCTCATTCGCTACAAGTTGGTATTAATTTATAAATACATGATACACATTCAATGTACAGCTTAACTGTGCACACGGATTATGCTTCATTGATGTTTTCTTTGAGTGTTGAGATTCCCGTTCATGAACACACCATTGGCCAGCCAATCACAGGGCACATAAAGTATTCCCGTAAAGTACGATTCCTTATTCATAAAAGTGGATATTTTCAGCATAGAAAACCTGGTTCTAAATATGGCTGTTAACACTATTAGAGCCCTCTAGACACAAAATAACACCCCTATAGTCACCTTAATAGTCATCTAATATAGTAAACATTCATTCATTTTCTAATGCTTACCCTCACGAGGGTCGCGGGGGGATGCTGGAGCCTATACCAGCTGTCTTTGGGTGGGCGGGGTACACCCTGGACTGGTAGCCAGCCAATCACAGGGCACATTCCTTATTCATAAATGTGGATATTTTTATGGTGAGAGCATAGAAAACCTGATTACGACCTTCTAAATATGGCTGTTAACTCTATTAGAGCCTTCTAGACACAAAATAACACCCCTATAGTCACCTTAATAGTCATCTAATATAGTAAACATTCATTCATTTTCTGCCGCTTACCCTCACGAGGGTCACATGGGGATGCTAGAGTCTATACCAGCTGTCTTCGGGTGAGCGGGGTACACCCTGGACTGGTGGCCAGCCAATCACAGGGCACATATAGACAAACAACCATTCACACTCACATTCATACCTATGGACAATTTGGAGTCGCTAATTAACCTAGCATGTTTTTGGAATGTGGGGGGAAGTCGGAGTAAAACCCACGCATGCATGGGGAGAACATGCAAACTCCACACAGAGATAGCTGAGGGTTGGAATCGAACTTGGGTCTCCTTGCTGTGAGGCCAGCGCGCTAACCACTCTACACCGTGCAGCCGAGATGAAAACATGTTAACATTCATTCATTTTCTACCGCTTATCCTCGCGAGGGTGCTGGAGCCTATCCCAGCCGTCTTCGCGCGAGAGGCGGGGTACACCCTGGACTGGTGGCCAGCCAATCACAGGGCTCATATAGACAAACAACCATTCACTCGCTTTAGTCACGTCTTAATTTCCAGCCCTGGAGTCTCTCCGCACTTGAGAATAAATTGACAGTTTTTGTTGTTGATTAAGCTCCAAGCCTGTTGTTTTAGTGCTTGTATATATTACTTTCCTGGATATGAAATGTGTACTCATGAGCTCCCAAATGTGATGGGGACCCTCAAGGGTAAACAGGACTCACCTGTGACTGTAATTGTTATTATCATTAGGGCCCCGTGCGTGACAGCCCACTTCATCCAGGTTGGCTTGTTGGCATATTAAGCAGATGCTGAAAACAAATTGGAAAACAAATTCCCCTTGGAGACAGAATATAAGCAGGCAACATTCAGCCATTTGCTGCCGTCTGACTAAATCATTCCGCTGTTGTGAACCGCTCGGGGTAGGCAGGAAGCTAATAGAGCAGCACGGTTACCGATGTATTGAACACAGCCGGTCTCTCGGGGGCTGGGAGAATGTTGAAGGTTGGTTAAATGTTGGAAAATGGACTTCTGGATGTTGATATAGAGTCTGCAGTCAATACACTCCTTTAGAATGCTCAATTATAAAGATACTAACAAGGCTAAAACAAGACTACACAAAAAAGGCGGAAAACAAATATATACCTCACACACTTATTAAAGGGATGTAAATATAACATTCCTAGGTACTCGCCACGAATGAATGATAAAGTTCGATGCTCAATGCACAATGTAGCTTTTAGCCTGGTTGTCAGGCTAGCGCATCATTGACACTGCTTATAATTCTGCAACAATTTACATTAAATATGTTAACATGTTTTCACCTCTGCTGCACGGTGTGCAGTGGTTAGTGGTTAGCGTGCAGGCCTCACAGCAAGGAGACCAGAGTTCGATTCCACCCTCGGCCATCTCTGTGTGGAGTTTGCAATGCGTGGGTTTTTTTCCGGGTACTCCGGTTTCCTCCCACATTCCAAAAACATGCTAGGTTAATTAGCGACTCCAAATTGTCCACAGGTATGAATGTGAGTGTGAATGGTTGTTTGTCTATATGTGCCCTGTGATTGGCTGGCCACCAGTCTAGAGTGTCTCATCCGAAGTCAGTCGGGAGTGAACCCTTTTCTCAGTTATAGAGCCTCTTTGTCTCGGTGGGTGGAGGCGGGGCCGCTAGCATACACACAGAGTGCAGAAGAGTTTAATGTAGTAGAAATTATTATTGTCAAATATTTTTCATTGTTCTTCATTGGGCATGGCGGTCGTGTGGTTCGCGCGCAGGCCTCACAGCAAGGAGACCCGAGTTCAATCCCACCCTCGGCCATCTCTGTGTGGAGTTTACATGTTCTCGCCGTGCATGCGTGGGTTTTCTCCGGGTACTCCGGTTTCCTCCCACATTCCAAAAACATGCTAGGTTAATTAGCGACTCCAAATTGTCCATAGGTATGAATGTGAGTGTGAATGGTTGTTTGTCTATATGTGCCCTGTGATTGGCTGGCCACCAGTCCAGGGTGTAAACAGCCTCTCAGGCAAAGTCGGCTGGGATAGGCTCCAGCACCCCTCGTGAGGATAAGCGGTAGAAAATGAATGAATAACAGATGGATATTCCGTTTATGCGTGACTCGGGTCTCGTAAGGTGAATTTCCAGATTGAGCGGAGGTGGAGCTGCACTTCTATCTATCTTCCCTGCGCCGCCATCTGGACCGCCCAAGGCTGTAGTCGCCCCACAGAAGGGTCAAGACGACCTGCCACTCACATGAAACTGGATGGTCATTCTATTAAAAGTTTGGAAAAATAAATAATATCTTAGTGTGTCATGTCCAATTTCGGCGCTGACGCTCTGTGGGGAGTTGGGATGCAAGCCCCCGTGCTGGCGTTGGTTTAGTAGAAAGTAGATCAATATTTGAGGTTAATCGGAGACTCGCTTGTCTATTGGAGTGGATGATGTAGTCCTGTGTCACGGATGCCGAACCTTCTTGTTTAGCGAATTGAGTTTTTAGCTTGATGGCTAGTGTTCTACGGACCTGGGAAGAACACAGGGGTGGCCGGACCAGGTGGGTCACATTGGTGTTGTGACCCGGAAGAGAGTGAGGTTTAGGTGGATTAGTGTGGCGGATGCTAGCTGCCTTGTGCATTCAGTCAAGCTGGATATTGAGTTAACAGCTCTTGCTTTTAGCCTCTTTGTCTCGGTGGGTGGAGGCGGGGCCGCTAGCATACACACAGAGTGCAGAAGAGTTTAATATAGTAAAAATGATTAATTCATTCATTCATTCATTTTCTACCGCTTTTCCTCACGAGGGTCGCTGGGGGTGCTGGAGCCTATCCCAGCTGTCTTCGGGCGAGAGGCGGGGTACACCCTGGACTGGTGGCCAGCCAATCACAGGGCACATATAGACAAACAACCATTCACACTCACATTCATACCTATGGACAATTTTGGAGTCGCTAATTTACCTAGCATGTTTTTGGAATGTGGGAGGAAACCGGAGTACCCGGAGAAAACCCACGCATGCACGGAGAGAACATGCAAACTCCACATGGAATTGAACCCTGGTCCTCCTAGCTGTGAGGTCTGTGCGCTAACCACTAGACCACCGTGCCACCCAGTAAAAATTATTATTGTCAAATATTTTTTATTGTTCTTCATTGGGCATGGCGGTCGTGTGGTTTGGGCGCAGGCCTCACAGCTAGGAGACCCGAGTTCAATCCCACCCTCGGCCATCTCTGTGTGGAGTTTGCATGTTGAGTTAACAGCTCTTGCTTTTAGCTGGATGGCTAGTGCTCATGACATCTGAACATTATAATCGGTATAAAAAATGGATGTTCCTCAAAGAAAACAAAGGCGATCTAAGTATCGAAACATCCAGCAGTCTTCCCAATTTCCCTCTTTTCCCCCTCCTCAGAGGCAAATGTTGACTAGCATGCACGGTATGTTCCATCGTCCGAACCTTAGACCTCAACATGTCCATTAGCATAGTAATTGCTTTTGTAACAGCACACGCAGATAAAAGTTTATGGCCACATAATGCATCCAATTCCGCCTCCCACTAAATGTAGGCAATGTCGTTTGTGCTAGCGGGCTCTGATGTTTATCAGCGTGCCTCTCAGTGTCCCTATTTAATCCAGGCTTTTTTTTTTCCATATTGCATCCACGCTTTCACTAAGTAAACCGATCTGCGTGTCGTGTGCCCGGCTACGTTGCCAGCGCACGTCACTTTAGGACAGCATCTGCTCCTGAAAAGCCACCGAAACCACCTATGAAAGAAAGTGCCACTTATAGTCCGGAAAATACGGAATGCCAATAATCTATGATGTACATTGGAAAGAAATGTTGAGTACTATAGTAGATATGGCTACTTTTTATTCAGTTTTTTGGGTATGAGTATTTATACCTTTGTCTTCTACAATACAGTACTGTTGATTTCACATTTCATTACATACCATATTTCCTGGACTATAAGTCGCTCCGGAGTATAAATCGCACAAGGCAAAAAATGCATCATTAGGTAGATAAAAAAACATAAATAAGTCGCACTGGAGTATAAGTCGCATTTTTTGTGAGTACCGTATTTTCTGGACTATAAGTCGCTCCGGAGTATAAGTCGCACAAAGCCAAAAATGCATAATTAAGTAAAAAAAAACATACATACATAAGTCGCACTGGAGTATAAGTCGCATAAAGCCAAAAATGCACAATTAGGTAGGAAAAACACATACATAAATCGCATTTTTTTGCGAGTACTGTATTTTCTGGACTATAAGTCGCTCCGGAGTATAAGTCGCACAAGGCCAAAAATGCATAATTAGGTAGATAAAAAATACATAAGTCACACTGGAGTATAAGTCGCTTTTTTTGTGAGTACCGTATTTTCTGGACTATAAGTCGCTCCAGAGTATAAGTTGCACAAGGCCAAAAATACAAAATTAAGTAAAAAAAACAAAAACATACATAAGTCGCACTGGAGTATAAGTCGCACAAGGCAAAAAATGCATCATTAGGTAGATAAAAAAAAAACATACATAAGTCGCACTGGAGTATAAGTCGCATTTTTTGTGAGTACCGTATTTTCTGGACTATAAGTCACTCCGGAGTATAAGTTGCACAAGGCCAAAAATGCAAAATTAAGTAAAAAAAACAAAAACATACATAAGTTGCACTGGAGTATAAGTCGCACAAGGCAAAAAATGCATCATTAGGTAGATAAAAAAAAACATACATAAGTCGCACTGGAGTATAAGTCGCTTTTTTTGTGAGTACCGTATTTTCTGGACTATAAGTCGCTCCGGAGTATAAGTTGCACAAGGCCAAAAATGCAAAATTAAGTAAAAAAAACAAAAACATACATAAGTTGCACTGGAGTATAAGTCGCACAAGGCAAAAAATGCATCATTAGGTAGATAAAAAAAAAACATACATAAGTCGCACTGGAGTATAAGTCGCATTTTTTGTGAGTACCGTATTTTCTGGACTATATGTCACTCCGGAGTATAAGTCGCACAAGGCCAACAATGCATAATTAAGTAAAAAAAAAAAAACATACATAAGTCGCACTGGAGTATATGTCGCATAAAGCCAAAAATGCATAATTAGGTAGATAAAAAATACATAAGTCACACTGGAGTATAAGTCGCTTTTTTTGTGAGTACCGTATTTTCTGGACTATAAGTCACTCCGGAGTATAAGTTGCACAATCCAAAAATGCAAAATTAAGTAAAAAAAACAAAAACATACATAAGTTGCACTGGAGTATAAGTCGCACAAGGCAAAAATGCATCATTAGGTAGATAAAAAAAAACATACATAAGTTGCACTGCAGTATAAGTCGCATTTTTTGTGAGTACCGTATTTTCTGGACTATAAGTCGCTCCGGAGTATAAGTCGCACAAGGCCAAAAATGCAAAATTAAGTAAAAAAAACAAAAACATACATAAGTCGCACTGGAGTATAAGTCGCACAAGGCAAAAAATGCATCATTAGGTAGATAAAAAAAAATATACATAAGTCGCACTGGAGTATAAGTCGCATTTTTTGTGAGTACCGTATTTTCTGGACTATAAGTCACTCCGGAGTATAAGTTGCACAAGGCCAAAAATGCAAAATTAAGTAAAAAAAACAAAAACATACATAAGTCGCACTGGAGTATAAGTCGCACAAGGCAAAAATGCATCATTAGGTAGATAAAAAAAACATACATAAGTCGCACTGCAGTATAAGTCGCATTTTTTGTGAGTACCGTATTTTCTGGACTATAAGTCGCTCCGGAGTATAAGTCGCACAAGGCCAAAAATGCAAAATTAAGTAAAAAAAACAAAAACATACATAAGTCGGACTGGAGTATAAGTCGCATTTTTTGTGAGTACCGTATTTTCTGGACTATAAGTCACTCCGGAGTATAAGTTGCACAAGGCCAAAAATGCAAAATTAAGTAAAAAAAACAAAAACATACATAAGTCGCACTGGAGTATAAGTCGCACAAGGCAAAAATGCATCATTAGGTAGATAAAAAAAACATACATAAGTCGCACTGCAGTATAAGTCGCATTTTTTGTGAGTACCGTATTTTCTGGACTATAAGTCGCTCCGGAGTATAAGTCGCACAAGGCCAAAAATGCAAAATTAAGTAAAAAAAACAAAAACATACATAAGTCGGACTGGAGTATAAGTCGCATTTTTTGTGAGTACCGTATTTTCTGGACTATAAGTCACTCCGGAGTATAAGTTGCACAAGGCCAAAAATGCAAAATTAAGTAAAAAAAACAAAAACATACATAAGTCGCACTGGAGTATAAGTCGCACAAGGCAAAAATGCATCATTAGGTAGATAAAAAAAAACATACATAAGTCGCACTGCAGTATAAGTCGCATTTTTTGTGAGTACCGTATTTTCTGGACTATAAGTCGCTCCGGAGTATAAGTCGCACAAGGCCAAAAATGCATAATTAAGTAAAAAAAATGGCCACATAATGCATCCAATTCCGCCTCCCACTAAATGTAAGCAATGTCGTTTGTGCTAGCGGGCTCTGATGTTTATCAGCGTGCCTCTCAGTGTCCCTATTTAATCCAGGCTTGTTTTTTTCCATATTGCATCCACGCTTTCACTAAGTAAACCGATCTGCGTGTCGTGTGCCCGGCTACGTTGCCAACGCACGTCACTTTAGGACAGCATCTGCTCCTGAAAAGCCACCGAAGCAGCCGTAGGGGATATACGGTACATGATTGCAATCATGTGCCGCAAACTGGTGACCAGGCCCGCACCGAAAGGGCAGAGCGGTCGCTATTTTTTGCACATCAAATTTCCATAAAACACAAGGCGTGAAATGACGGTATTAGATTACATTGCTCGACTTTGAGGTTTTGTTCCTTTGTTGATAGCTAAGCTGGCTTTTTAGGTCAAGTGCTTCTGATGATCTCCCGTCACGTGTCCTACAACCAAAACAGAGAAAGAGATTAATAGTGGGTTCATTCAATAGTCTCCTCATTCACACTTGATCCATTTTCCATGCCGAGATGTAAAAGTGACTCTGAAAAATACCGAAATTTACGATATTTCATGCTGAGCATGGAGTCCAATAGCACTTTATTGTCATGTGGTGTTTAAAGAACCAAGGAAAAATGTCACATGGACCACAGCGATGGTCCACTACTTGGGTATATTTTGACTGCACATACTGTATGTTTTGGCAGTGTTACAAAAGAAACAATTTGATATTCTAGTATTATATTACACAACATGTTCTTTCCATATTTCTCTTCACTTTTTTTTTTTTTTCCTCGCTAGTCCGCCCACACGGAATCACTTTGAAAGCCTAAATGGAGCACTTGGAACTGATCCATCTGTTCTTTGAGCTGACCACGGCTTCGATATTTGCGATATGTAAATATATATATAAATATACGATATGTCAATTAAGGCCGACAAAATTAATGACAACAAAATATTTTAGTGTAATGTGTAATGTAGCAAGCAAGCAAGACGGACGGAGCGTGGAGCGTCCCCACACGGTCCCACAGAGTCTGAATGCAAAAAGATGCATTCAAGGACACAACAGTTAAAATATAACTGTAACTATAACTATAAAACAACAGTTTTATAATGTGTGTCGGTGTGCAAGTAAACAGGAAGTGGATATTCATAAGTACATAAGTACAATGAGGGAAAATACACTAAAAACAAGTCCTTGAATGCAACCCCTCACTGCTCATAATACCATGGTTTAAAGCAGGGGTGGGCAAATATGTTGACTTGTTGGCCGCATTGAGTTAACAAAATTGTGCGAGGGACCAGAACATAAATTTAACACATACACACACTATTTTATGCTTATAATTGTCCTTGAATTATTTGTCTAATTTTATCTGTAAAAGTGTTGCTTTTACTGTCAGCTGTATGTTCTCATGTCCCTTTTTTTCAAGAGTACTTTAAACATCAAACAATGTCATTTAATTTGACAGTTTTGTTGGTTTATTTATGAAATAAGATTATCCGACAAGTCATGTTTGCCAGTTTGTATAGTAAAAGTTGAAATACTTCAAACGCTTTAAGACACGCATGGTGGGCCGATTGTGGCCCCCGGGCCGTAGTTTGCCCACCCCTGGTTTAAAGTGTGATTCAAATGTTGTACTTCTATTAAAGAGACTAAACAAATAGATTTGTAGACTTACATACACATATATATTGTATTTTCTGGACTATAAGTCGCTACGGAGTATAAGTCGCATCAAGCCAAAAATGCATAATTAGGTAGGAAAAACACATACATAAGTCGCATTTTTTTCCGGGTAATTTATTTTTCAAACTACTTAACCAAAACAGACATTACGTCCTCTTGGAAGGCAAGTTCTACCAATAAAAGAATAGAGAACAGGCTGAATAGGTGTAAGATATGCTAACACAATGGTTATTCAGCTACACAAAAAATAAACATAAACAGAAAAGGTGTCCAGTGTTTATGGAACATAAACACTTTTTTCATTTATAAGTCGCATTTTTTTGGTAATTTTTGGGGTAATTTTTTGGGTGATTTTTTTGGGTAATTTTTGGGGTAATTTTTTTGGTAATTTTTTGGTAATTTTTTTGGTAATTTTTTTGGTAATTTTTTACAAACTACTTGACCAAAACAGACATTACGTCCTCTTGGAAGGCAAGTTCTACCAATAAAAGAATAGAGAACAGGCTGAATAGGTGTAAGATATGCTAACACAATGGTTATTCAGCTACACAAAAAATAAACATAAACAGAAAAGGTGTCCAGTGTTTATGGAACATAAACACTTTTTTCATTTATAAGTCGCATTTTTTGGTAATTTTTGGGGTAATTTTTTTGGTAATTTTTTTGGTAATTTTTTGGTAATTTTTTTGGTAATTTTTTTGGTAATTTTTTTGGTAATTTTTTACAAACTACTTGACCAAAACAGACATTACGTCCTCTTGGAAGGCAAGTTCTACCAATAAAAGAATAGAGAACAGGCTGAATAGGTGTAAGATATGCTAACACAATGGTTATTCAGCTACACAAAAAATAAACATGAACAGAAAAGGTGTCCAGTGTTTATGGAACATAAACACTTTTTTCATTTATAAGTCGCTCTGGAGTATAAGTCGCAGGAACAGCCAACCTATGAAAAAAAAGTGCCACTTATAGTCCGGAAAATACGGAATGCCAATAATCTATGATGTACATTTGAAAGAAATGTTGAGTACTATAGTAGATATGGCTATTTTTTATTCAGTTTTTTGGGTATGAGTATTTATACCTTTGTCTTCTACAATACAGTACTGTTGATTTCACATTTCATTACATACCGTATTTCCTGGACTATAAGTCGCTCTGGAGTATAAGTCGCACAAGGCAAAACATGCATCATTAGGTAGATAAAAAAACATACATAAGTCGCACTGGAGTATAAGTCGCATTTTTTGTGAGTACCGTATTTTCTGGACTATAAGTCGCTCCGGAGTATAAGTCGCACAAGGCCAAAAATGCATAATTAAGTAAAAAAAAAACATACATAAGTCGCACTGGAGTACAAGTCGCATCTTTTGCAGGTAATTTATTTTACAAATATTTGACTACAACAGACATTACGTCCTCTTGGAAGGCAAGTTCCAACAGACACCACAGAAAAGGTGTCCAGTGATTATGTAACATAACACTTTTCATTTATAAGTCGCTCTGGAGTATAAGTCGCAGGAACAGCCAACCTATGAAAAAAAGTGTGACTTATAGTTTGAAAAATACGGTATACCGTATAACCCTAAAGAATACCTGCTGTTCGTGAATGCATCATTCAGGTTGTGAGTGTGATTGGCACATTGTGATAATGAAACATGTGTGCGGTGTTGTAACCGAGCGCCGTTGTTGGCATTCGAAGGGCGTCAAACAAGGTGAAGTGTTTCTGTGTCGGGACGCCAAATTACTTACAAGACGCTAGCGGTGTAATATCATTTATTGCTGGGGGTGGAGTCTGGAAGGAGGCAATGTCAGCTATGTAGTTTTTCAGTCCGATTACGACTGTTCACAAAACAACGTTTTAACGCATTTTAATGCTAACCACTCGACCACCGTGCAGCCCCAGTTTCCATCAACTGTATCGCTGAAATTAAGATTTAAAAACTGAAAATTACCTTTCCTACTCCCTCGATATGGTTTCTGAACCTCCCATCAACTTCCCGTCCGCAATGCCCCCCCCCCCCCTTCGTCCTTGTTAATGCAACCCCCGTTCCAGTCCAGCTGTGTTACTACTTTTCAAACAAGTCTACATCCAGTGTGTATCAGCGCCATAAATCATGTGATTTATTTAATTAGCCAGCCCCCCTCACAAAGATCTCACACTCCACTCGGAATGCCGTGCTCACTGAGCTCATGGAAAACTTCCATCTGCCAAGTTTTCCTCTCATATCCCCAAAAAAGGAACCTGAGCAGCATTTCAAAATTGGTCTGTTTTTTTTATGCCGATAGCAAAACATAAGCTACGATGAATTGATGTTTTGTGTTCATGTTGTGGGATTTACTGTAAGATCTTGTCAACTCCGTGTCAGCGCGGCGTCGGCTCACACCCAGGCTCAATTTAAAGCCCACACGGGGGTAACGGAGTTAATGCGAACCCAGACGGAGGCTTTGCCAAAGTGTTGTCTCCTCTTGATGTTACATCAAGACCGCCTGTGATGAATGCGTGCCGGATCGCTGCTGACTCGTTCTCTCCTGAAACCGTATCAAAGTCATTAAAACCACGGAATACGTTCTGTTTTCGTTCTGTGCCATAACTGTCGTTATGTTATCCCTGATTGGCCTTCCTGGCTTTAAATAGTGAAAACTTGTTCTGATATTCCTAGAATTCTCTGCTTTCACTCACATGCTCTTTACGCAGCGGCTGCCAGCAAGGTCAGAAAAGTTCCGAGAGTAATGTCGGAAGATTAGGGGACCAAAGTTGTGTTAAAGTGCCAGAGTAAACAATGACGAGGTCGTCTGGAGTTTGGGGTGTCTGTGACGAGGAGACGATGTCCGTGTGGGAAAATCTACTATCATAGTCATCTTTTACGTGCGTTTTTGTGTGTGAAGAGTTACGGTTAGAAGGGTCACGTTCTGATGTCTGTGGCCCTGGAAAACAGAGTGGGCCGCTGCTCAAAGGCAGCCTGTTCTGAAGGGATTACGCGATTGGTGTTTATTTGCAGTCAAATGGAACATTCCCCGATATGTGCAGCCTTTGGCACATGGTGTAAACGTAGATAAGGGTGACGTCACACTGCTTAGGCCACCTGTACGCCTGAGATACTGGCGTGCAGCTGACGTCTCCTTATGGATACGTGGATGAAGCGTAACGCACTCTGAGTATCCTGGGTCGGTAATGGTAATGGTTTAATTTCATTTGAACATGCATCAGATTACAATTGAATGCATCCCATAATCAGTTCACAGTTCCACATGTCCAAAAGGAGTAGGAAGAAGCAAAGCTTATTAAATCCTACCCCTCCATCTGGTACTTTTACAATCAGTAACTGTTACATTTGTTCACTTCCTGCTTTCCTAATATAGTTTACGTTTTGTTTTTTTTTTTTTCACGTATTGAAGTACAAGGTGATATGACCAACATTTGTTCACTTCCTGCTTTCCTAAAATAGTTTAGTTTTTTTTGTTTTTTTTCACGTATCAAAGTACGAGGTAATATGACCAACATTTGTTCACTTCCTGCTTTCCTAATATAATTTGATTTTATTCAATTTCTATTTTAATATAATTAATAATAATTGTATTAATTATTTATTTATGAATGAATTATTATTATTTATTAATAATTTTAATATTTAAAAAATCAATAAAATAATAATTAAAATAAAAAAGATAATTTAATTTAATAATAATAATAATATAATTTAAAAAATGTAATTTTCAAATTTGTCAAAATTTAAAATTTTGTCATGTACCGAAGTATGAGGTGATATGAGCATCCAATGCCATAATGGGTACCATAGTAAGTGTCAATATAGTGATATATATAGCACATCATGACTGGTTCAAGACTCTTCATCCTTGTATTTAGCAAACATCAACTGCTTGTATTGTTTCTTGAATTGGCTCATCGTTGTGCATTGTTTGATTTCCTTACTCAATCCATTCCATAGTTTGATTCCACATACTGAAATGCTATGGCTAGCATAACGTAGTCCTAGCATAGAAGTGTTTCAAATGTAGTTCTTCCCTGAGATCATATTTCTCCTCTCTTGTAGAGAAGTATTGGATCACATTTTTCGGTAATTGGTTATTTTATTTTATTTTATTTTATTTTATTTTATTTTATTTTATTTTATTTTATTTTATTTTATTTTATTTTATTTTACTTTTATTTTATTTTATTTTAGCTGTTTGCAGATGAACTATATCAGCAAGTTGAAGTATTTGTGATTTTAGAAATAAGGAGTTTGATCGATTTGTGAGAGAAACCAAAGTCAAAGATGCCAAACAAAACTTCTTTACATCGCCCACATAAGCCCCCCCAACCCCCCCCCCCCCATTGCTCACCAGTAAACACTTTGTGTCGAACTCAATAAGCCACATGAGACGCTCTATCCTTTAATTATGTTGGTGCAATTATGCACAGACAACAATATCCAGAGGGCTCCTGTTTCCACCTTTGCCTCTCTTGTCTAAAGTGGATCCGTGTGGTTTTCCCACTTGTAGGGTGCCATTCCTGGTCAACAGGTTATTCCTACTTCCGAAGACGTTATTATATACACTACCAAACATCACAGACATACTATTAACGCTATTGTGGTTGTGTTTATATGCAGCACGTTGTTTTTCAGTCTCTGAAGTTTATCATTTCAGGGTGGTATATCTCGGTCTGTTGGATAGACTTAAGGGGAATAGTGATACTGAACACCCAGGTTGTCTACAATTGGTTGCTTCTCGTGGTCATGAAGGCATCATCATTGTTATCAGTGTGGGTTCGCTGTGGACTCAACTCCAAAATGGAGTCGCCTTATTGTGAGCTTATTTATACTTTATGAGTTTATTCATACTTGGACGCTATTCAACTAGGGTTTTACGCTGCCGAAACCGATCACGGTGATCCATGATTGAAATCATCCGATACTGACACCGATACAGATCACATGCATGCAGTGTAAATGCACTACACCACTATATTTATGGGTCACCATGTTGTTTTCTTGTGAGAGCTAAAGTAATGGTAATGGTTTCATTTCATTTGAACATGCATCAGATTACAATTGAATGCATCACATAATCAGTTCACAGTTCCACATGTCCAAAAGGAGTAGGAAGAAGCAAAGCTTATTAAATCCTACCCCTCCATCTGGTACTTTTACAATCAGTAACTGTTACATTTGTTCACTTCCTGCTTTCCTAACATAGTTTACATTTTTTTCTCTCGTATTGAAGTACGAGGTGATATGACCAACATTTGTTCACTTCCTGCTTTCCTAATATACTTTCATTTAATTAATAATTTTATTAATTATTTATTTATGAATTAATTCTTTATTATTTATTCATATTTTTATATTTAAAAAAATAATCAAATCATAATTAAAATAAAAAATAATTTAATAATACTACTTTAATTTAAAAAAATAAATATTGTAATTTTAAAATTTTGTCATGTACCAAAGTAGGAGGTGATATGACCATACAATTACATAACTGGTACCATATTAATCGTCAATATAGTGATATAGCACATCATGACTGGTTCAAGACTCTTCAGTACTTTATCGTTTTAGTCCCTCATCCACACAAAAAACTAAAAAAATCCACACATTCTGGGTGCCCTGATACCGTATTTTTGGTATACAGCCTCCAGAGTGGGAAAATCTGAAAACGGTGGGAAATCTGCTTTTTTTTTTTTTAAAAAAAAAAAAAGAAAAATAATGTCAGCGACCTGATGTTTTGTTGTCCTTACTCCTTACTCCTTACTGTCCTTACTCTTTACTCCTTACTGTCCTTACTCTTTACTCCCAAAATGACTCAGGGGTGGGCAAATATTTTGACTCGTGGGCCGCATTGACTTAACAAAATTATATAATAATATAATATAATATATAATAATATATAATTCTAATTATGTAGTTTGCCCACAACGGTTCTATGGTATGAAGTGTCACCTGGTTTAGTCTTTGTGTCTGTTCACAGCGCCACACGTTGGTGTGCTTCCTGTATTGCATCCTTTGGATTGTGGGAAAGGGACATTTTTTCAACCCACCAAAAAATAAAAAAATAAAAATCTCAGTAGCGTTCCCGTGGGCAGTGAATGCAGCAGCAGGCAGGAAGGAAGGTAAATCCCACACTGGGGAGTTATTAACAATGTGGTGATGTATCTCCTTCGGGTGGGCCCTTAAAGGATGCCATCAAAGATGATTCCACATCAGGACCTTCAAATGAAGGACCGGTCTACATGCACTGCATAAAAACCTTTAGTACCATATTGTTATACTGCCTTATCATTTTCTTATGGACTTCAAAATTGGCAAAGAGTATATTTGGAATACAGGAAGTGAACAAATCTACTAAAGCTCGTTGTTCCTCAAAAAACGAGATATTTCATCTGAAGCATTACAGCTTTATTCTCCTATCTTTTCAATATTTCATGGTAATTTTATAATGTTTGGCTTTTCTGCAGTATTTTTCCTTGAAAAACTAATTGTCCTGAGAGGTGCTCAGCTTGATGAATAGGTTATGGACCTGGTTTTGATGTCAAAAACAAACCGGGCCTGGTGATCAATGGGAATTTAATTGGATGACAAGGGAGCGAGAGACCAAGCAGACCAAATGATGCCATTCTTTGATGTATTTGAAGGCACACGCTGAGCGAGGCCTAATTAATCAGAGTAATGAAGACATCGCATGCAGTGGGTGGTGTTTTGTCTTAAAATGCCCCAGGTAGCTTTCATCTTTGGGGACAAGCCCAGAAAGGTTAAAACAGCACAAGACGTGATGTATGGAAAACAGGTGACTAAGGAGTTAAAGTGGCTTCATCTGATGAAAAGCAATAGGAGAGGATTAAAAACTTATAAACTTATATATATGTATATGTATATATGTATGTATATGTATATATGTATATGTATATATGTATATATGTATATATATGTATATATGTATGTATGTATATACAGTGAAGAAAATAAGTATTTGAACACCCTGCTATTTTGCTATTTCTCCCACTTAGAAATCATGGAGGGGTCTGAAATTTTCATCGTAGGTGCATGTCCACTGTGAGAGAGATAAACTAAAAAGAAAAATCCAGAAATCACAATGCATGATTTTTTAACAATTTATTTGTGTGATACAGCTGCAAATAAGTATTTGAACACCTGTGTATCATCTAGAATTCTGACCCTGAAA